>NW_024704742.1:89700528-90320537 GCF_018977255.1 Callorhinchus milii | reverse complement strand
ACCCCAATGTAGCAGAGCAGTGCGGGGCTCGGCTGGCGGTCACCCCGGGGGCTGCGGTCAGCGACTACACCGGGACCACAGGGCAAGTCTCCCCCCCCCCCCCCGGCGCCTGACTGTGAGGCTGTGAACACCAACAGGGGAGGGGGGGGGAGGATGAGGAGAGGGGGTGAGGGAGGAGAGGGGGGGGGGGAGAGGAGAGGGGGTGAGGAGGAGAGGGGTTGAGGGAGGAGGTGAGGGGAGGAGAGGGGTTTGAGGGAGGAGAGGGGTTGAGGGAGGAGAGGGGGTGAGGGAGGAGAGGAGGTGAGGGAGGAGAGGGGGTGAGGGAGGAGAGGGGGTTGAGGGAGGAGAGGGGGGAGGGAGGAGAGGGGTGAGGGAGGAGAGGGGTTGAGGGAGGAGAGGGGGTGAGGGAGGAGAGGGGGTTGAGGGAGGAGGTGAGGGAGGAGGGGGTTGAGGGAGGAGGTGAGGGAGGAGAGGGGGTTGAGGGAGGAGAGGGGTGAGGGAGGAGAGGGGTTTGAGGGAGGAGAGGGGTGAGGGAGGAGGTGAGGGAGGAGAGGGGTTGAGGGAGGAGAGGGGGTTGAGGGAGGAGAGGGGGTTGAGGGAGGAGAGGGGGTTGAGGAGGAGAGGTGAGGGAGGAGAGGGGGTTGAGGGAGGTGAGGGAGGAGAGGGGGTTGAGGAGGAGAGGGGGTGAGGGAGGAGAGGGGGTGAGGGAGGAGAGGGGTGAGGGAGGAGAGGGGTTGAGGGAGGAGAGGGGGTTGAGGGAGGAGAGGGGGTTTGAGGGAGGGAGGGGGTGAGGGAGGAGAGGGGTTGAGGGAGGAGAGGGGTTAGAGAGGGGTTGAGGAGGGAGGGTTGAGAGGAGGGTGAGGGAGGAGAGGGGGTTGAGGAGGAGAGGGGGAGGAGGGGGGTGAGGGGAGGAGGAGGGGGTGAGGGAGGGGGAGGAGAGGGGTGAGGGAGGAGAGGGGTGAGGGAGGAGAGGGGTTGAGGGAGGAGAGGGGGTGAGGGAGGAGAGGGGGTGAGGGAGGAGGTGAGGGAGGAGGGGGTTGAGGGAGGAGGTGAGGGGAGGAGAGGGGGTTGAGGGAGGAGAGGGGTGAGGGAGGAGAGGGGTTTGAGGGAGGAGAGGGGTGAGGGAGGAGGTGAGGGAGGAGAGGGGTTGAGGGAGGAGAGGGGGTTGAGGGAGGAGAGGGGGTTGAGGGAGGAGAGGGGTTGAGGAGGAGGTGAGGGAGGAGAGGGGGTTGAGGGAGGTGAGGGAGGAGAGGGGGTTGAGGAGGAGAGGGGGGTGAGGGAGGAGAGGGGTGAGGGAGGAGAGGGTGAGGGAGGAGAGGGGTTGAGGGAGGAGAGGGGGTTGAGGGAGGAGAGGGGGTTTGAGGGAGGAGAGGGGGTGAGGGAGGAGAGGGGGTTGAGGGAGGAGAGGGGGTTGAGGGATGAGAGGGGGTTGAGGGAGGAGAGGGGGTTGAGGAGGAGAAGAGGTGAGGGAGGAGAGGGGGTTGAGGAGGAGAGGGGGTTGAGGGAGGAGAGGGTGAGGGAGGAGAGGGGGTAGGGAGGAGGTGAGGGAGGAGGTGAGGAGGAGAGGGGTTGAGGGAGGAGAGGGGGTGAGGAGGAGAGGGGGTGAGGAGGAGAGGGGGTTTGAGGAGGAGAGGGGGTTGAGGGAGGAGGTGAGGGAGGAGGGGAGGGAGGAGGAGGGGAGGTGTGTGTGGTGGGGGTTGAGAAAGAGAGAAACAATTATATAAAAATGTCTACACTAAATAATCACTGTTACAAAACAACGAAAAAACCCCAAACAAAAAGAGTCGAAGTGACTTGAGAGAGAGAGAGAGAGAGAGAGAAGCGTCTGACTCGGTTGCGCAGTGAGTTTTTAAGGAGACAGAGAAGTCGCTAAATTTATAAGGTCCAAAGCGGTTGTGGCTCAGTGTTGTGTTGTGATGTGTTGTGATGGGCGTCCGCCCTCCTCACCCGCTGTCACTGAGGAGGAGAGCCCGAGAGTGTGGGCTGTCAGGGGCTCACTCACACACTCACTCACACTCACACACTCTCACACACTCACTCACACTCACACTCACACACACTCACTCTCTCACTCTCACACACTAGAAGGCATTTTTAAATATTATTCATTTTATTTAAAAAATCGTAATGTTAAATGTTTGCATTTCCCCCGCCCCCAAAAGGCAATATTAATATATTTTCCTATTGAAACAAAAACGAGTTAATTCTTTAACGACGAGGTAGACTTGTTAAAAAATATTATTTTTAAAGAAAAGCATATTTTATATGTTTTTTATATATAATATAAATATTCATATATAATATATAGATTTATATATATGTATATAGATTTATATACTATATATAGATTTATATATAATATATGTTTTATATATTATATAAGAAATATATAATTTTTTATATGATATATAAAATAAAAATATAATGTTTATATGTGTATAAACCTGAACTCGTGTCCTGGAGGACGAGACACTCAATAGAATGAGATGACACTTATTTATTGTGTGGGTTTCAGCTCTTTCCAGAGGGAATCGAGACTGGAGGAGAACGAGGATTGTTGTGAGATGTGATGGAGAAATAAAACTGGTTTTAAAAAAAAGAATATCTCTTTCCTCCAGCAAAGAAAGTTTACCATAAAAAGGGAATGCGGTTCAAAGTTCCTTTTTATTGTTTTGCAGAATATATATATATATATACACACACAAATATGTTTTGCAGACTATATATACACACACACATGTATGCACTGTAAATACTTCCAAAAAAAAATCTTATTTGCCATTTGGGATTGAGGCAACAGCAATGGACAGTTTGTTTGGTTTGAGTGGTCTTTTCGGAGATGGACTGTTTTCAGGAAGCGAGCGATGCTCGGGACTTTGCACATGTTCTGTGCTCTCTGTGTGTGTGTGTGTGTGTGTGTGAAGTCGGGGAGTTTTGTTTTATTCGTAAATGTTATCCTGCCTTGAGATTTTACGAGAATCTGCGGTGTATTGGAGTGAGGGGGAGAGAGAGAGAGAGCAGCCCGAGTGGTGTTAAGATGCTGGTGTAGTGATGGCTGAGGACAGTTTTAGCTCTGCGGGAGGAGGGAGGCAGTAGGCACTGTTTATACTGAACTGTGAAATTCTGTGTGCACTTGGCCAACAACTCATAAATAAAGTCTGACCTTTATTTGCGTCCACAAATACAACGCTGGAGGCTCCCTCGCCTTCCCCGTTTCCAGCCACCTACGTCTGTCAGATGTTATTCATTGCGTTTGCATTCATTTAAGTGGAAACACTTGTTCTGCAAAGAAAATGAAATATAATGTCATTCATGACAAGGATGGATACCTGCAACATTTAAGAGTGGAGGATTCCCAATGTATAATATTCACACCACACTGCCCATTTTCTGCTAAATCCTGAATGTAATGCATTTTCATGGGCGACAATAACAACAAGAAATGACATGGATAAGTGAATTCCCCTAAAATGTCATTCATAAATATTCTAGTCGAGGAGCTTTCCAGTCCTACGGAATTCAGTGTCCCTGGTGACTTCTTTTCAAATGATTCATGGGGATCACGCATTTCAGGTGACAGGGAGTAAGTAGTAGAGGGGTGGTCTAAAAACTAATTGCCAAAGAAGTACTGAATATTTTATGACTCTTTCCAAGGCGGTGGCTTTTTAGGTCAGTGGAGGAGAAGAGGTCACATCAGCATGGGGAGCTGAACACTTGACAGCTTTGTGCTGGCTTTGCCTGGATCAAGGACAGTGCCCGAGTTACCCTATCAGACACACAGCACTAGTCCTTCCACTCTGACCTGACCATTGCCTTGATGATAATAATTCTTGCATTTGATAGAGCGACTTATCATGTCTTCAAGATGTCTCAAAGCGCTTCACGGAATATGCAGTAAAGTGAACTGACTGTACATTTTGTGGGAGAAATGCAGCAGCCAATTGCACACAGTGTCTCACAAACAGTCATGGATTGAGTCACTAAGTTTTTTTAAAATTTTTGAAGAGATTATTACCCCTGGAAAAGTGATCACCAACTGACTAATAACCAGGTTCCAACTTACGGCTGGGCAAACAGAACCGTGTGGAGTAAGGAAACTTGCCCAACATTTTGCCCTGGCCGGGAATCAAACCAAGGTCCTTTCGCTTGCGAAGCAAGTGCTCTAACCACTGAGCCACAGGACTCCACGATTTGAGGCAATTAACTTGAGATCCATCCCCTCCCCAGCATTCATTAAGGACACAACAGCCATTGAGATTATTAGGAGCATGGATGATAGGGTAGAAAATAAACACCTGATTAATAAACCTTTCAGTGGATGTTGAAATCCCCGAAATAGCTGAAGCACCTGTGGTGGTGTAGGGTGCAATAGCACTCACATTTACAGGTGCAGCAGTTAACTTCAGATTTAAGGGCTAAACCTGTCATCGCAGAAACAGGTATTACCTAACTGTAGCTCAGTGGTTAGAGCACTTGCTTTGCAAGTGAGAGACCTGGGTACGATTCTCAGAAAGGTGAAACCTTGGGCAAGTTTCCTTACTCCACACGCCTGATAATAATCCCTCAAAAATAATCAATAATAAATTGGTCACTTCAATCCACGACTGTTTGTGGGACACTGCTGTGTGCAATTGACTGCTGCATTTCGCGCACAAATGTATGGTCAATTCAATTTAGAGTCTATTCTGTGAAGCGCTTTGAGACGTCTAAAAGATGTGAAATGCGCTATATCAAATGCAAGGATTATTATTATCTATACACTACGTTTTTCCTGGTGAAAGCATAGGAACTGCTGTATTTTCATTCACTATCCATCTCCTTGCTCTGATGTTGCACTATAATGAGCGCCTGCACTGGCTAATCCCTTCACTGCAGTCTGATTCTACATTTCCCCATTCATCGCATTCCTGCTAAAAACAACAAGTGCTTGTGATCATAAACAAGGTTTTGCTTTACAGCTGCAGCGCACCCCTCATGATCCCAAGTGACCTTACACCCTTTTCTTCTGTACTATCGCCCGGCTCATTAATTACCCATTAACGGCCCATAGTTCCACCACAAAAGCTTCCAAATGTGTTAATAGTCTATTCAGAAAAGGTGAGAATTAGCTGATGTACTAGCTTTCTTGCTTCAATAGCACTATGGTCATGGCTATAGGACTCCGCTAATGTGATGTCTGTCAGCTCCCTAATAATAAAAACCTGTTTTTTTATATATACATTTGTGAATGTATCATGTTTTGCAAGGTATTTTCTTTGAAGCACATAGCTGCAGAGCCATGTAGAAAGCTTTGTATCAGTTGGTGAACTTCTGGCATCGAATTCTGAAGAAGATTGATTTGGGTTCAGAAGCAATTCTTTTAAAAAATAAAGTAATTAACTGACAATACAATATTGCAAGGTCTGAGTGAATGTGTGTCTGCTTGTGTGTGTGAGAGAGAACAGCACTATTTTTGTTTGCCCACAAAATCAGTCACTATACTTGATAGTAATCAGTCAAGTATAGTGACTGATTACTGTCAAGTGAGTTGAGATATTTCAACATCTTTGAGATATTTTTATATGGTACTGTAAAAATGTTAACTTGAGGATTTTCAGCTGATAATCGCATTTAAGTGGTTTTGTTCTTTTCAATCAAACAGGGAAATATTTTTTGCATGACGTGATAATTTTCCTGGCCTCTTGTTTTGTTTAACTTGAGTCGAATTGTTAGTGGAGTAACATTCAGCAAATTTTTGCAGAGGGCTGACTGATTTTTAAAAAAATACGTGACACGCCAGTTTTCTCAGTACTTGCAAAGAATATGTGGACAAGTCACAAAGTTAAATCAAACATCTGAAAAGCTATATTTTTTGTGACACTATAAATACTAGACTCACAGAAGGAACAGTTAGTGTAATATGACATGAAAATAACAACTGACTTGTTAATGTTCTCTTAAAAATAAAATCTTCTCTTTTATAAGGTGAATCTATAGAGAAATAAAAATTAAATGAGCTTTGTGATATAAAAGGAAGCTAGCTTTGCTTAAATAGTAGATTTCACCTGTGAACATTGTAGCTGGAATTTTAAATCACAGCTACGGTGTTGTTCATGTAATATCCACACTAATGGTGACAAACCTCTGTTGATTATGAAAATAAAATGGTTATTGGGTAAAAGCAGTGCTATATGTAGTTGATATAATCATAATCACGTCGATGATACGTCTCAAAGTGCTTCAAAGAATATACTGTAAAGTGGATTGACTGTATTTTGTGAGTGAAACATGGCAGCCAATTGCACAGAGCAGTGTCTGACAGATTAAGTGAGCACTTTTTTTTCTGAAGCATTATTACCCCCGAAAAGATATCCAGCAATTGACTAACAACTGGGTTCCTACTTACTGCTAGGTAAACAGAAGTGCGTGGAGTGAGGAAGCTTGCCTTAGGAAGTGAACCTGGGTCTTCTTGCTTACATAAGAACATAAGAATTAGGAGCAAGAGTAGGCCATTCGGCCCCTCGAGCCTGCCCCGCCATTTGATAAGATTATGGCTAATCTTCTGACCTAATTCTAATTATCTGCCCTATCCCCATATCCCCTAATCCCTCTATATTTAAAAAATCTATCAGTCTCAGCCTTGAAGATGTTCAAGGACTGAACATCTACAGCCTTCTGGGGTAGTGAATTCCATAAATTCACTACCCTCTGAGTGAAGAAATGTTTCCTCAACTCTGTTCTAAAGGGCTGACCCTTAATTTTAAGACTGTGGCCCCTGGTTATAGATTCTCCTACCAGGGGAAACAGACACTCAGTGTCTACTTTATCCAGCCCTTTAAGAATCTTATATGTTTCAATAAGATCTCCCCTAATTCTTCTGTACTCTAGAGAATACAGCCCTAGTTTATTCAGCCTATCCTCATAGGTCAGTCCCCTCATCCCAGGAACTAACCGAGTGAATCTACGCTGCACCCCCTCTAGGGCAAGTATGTCCTTTTTTAAATAAGGAGACCAAAACTGCACACAATACTCTAGGTGTGGTCTCACCAAGGCCTTATACAGTTGTAGCAAGACTTCCTTACTCTTGTACTCTAAACCTTTTGCAATGAACACTAACATGCCATTCACCTTCTTAGTTGCTGCTGCACCTACAAACTAACTTTTTGAGACTGGTGTACAAGGACACCCAAATCCCTCTGAACACTAACACTATCTAATCTCTCCCCCTCTAGAAAATAATCTGTTTTTCTATTTTTGCTACCTAGGTGTATAACTTCACACTTCCCCACATTAAATTCCATCTGCCACCTACTCACCCACTCCCCAGCCATTGCAATCTTTTTGCATCATCCTCAGAGCTTACTCTCCCACTTAGTTTAGTGTCATCCACAAATTTAGATACGTTACATTCAATGTCCTCATCTAGATCATTGATGTAAATTGTAAATAGCTGAGGCCCAAGCACTGATCCTTGTGGCACTCCACTAGTCACATCCTGCCAATTCGAGAATGACCCGTTTATCCCTACTCTCTGTTTTCTACCCGTTAGCCACTCTTCAATCCATGCTAATATGTTCCCATTAATCCCGTGGGCCTTAACCTTGTGCGATAGCCTTTTGTGTGGCGCTTTGTCAAATGCCTTCTTAAAATCTAAATATACTACATCTACTGGTTCCCCCCTATCTAACCTGCTAGATACATCTTCAAAAAACTCTAAAAGATTAGTTAAGCATGACTTCCCTTTTGTAAAGCCATGTTGACTCTGCCTAATCTTGTTATGGTCTTCCAGGAATCCCATAACAACATCCTTAATTAAGGACTCAAGAATTTTCCCTACCACTGATGTCAGACTAACTGGTCTATAGTTCCCCATCTTTTCTCTCCCACCCTTCTTAAATAGTGGTGTTATGTTTGCAATCTTCCAATCAATGGGAACCGTTCCAGAATCCAGAGAATTTTGGAAGATCAAAGACAAGCCATCCACTATCTCAGTAGCCACCTCTTTTAAAACCCTAGGATGTAGGCCATCAGGTCCAGGGGATTTTGTCAGTTTTAAGACCTGACAATTTAACTAAAACCATTTCTTTACTAATATTAATTTCCAAGTTGCTCGCTAACATTGTCTTCTTAGTTCCCCTCTATTCTTGGTAGGTTTTCAGTGTATTCTAGGTGAAGACAGTAGCAAAGTACTTGTTTAATGACTCTGCCATGTCTTTGTCCCCTACTATAATTCTTCCCGTCTCTGCCTGTAGCAGACCCACATTTACCTTTGACAGCCTCTTCCTCTTTATATATTTATAAAAACTCTTGCAATCTGTTTTTATGTTCCTCGCTAGTTTGCCCTCATATTCCATTTTCTCCCTGTTAATCACTTTTTTGGTTCTCCTTTGTTGATCCCTAAAGTTCTCCCAATCCTCGGGTTTACTGCTCATCTTAGCTGTTTTACTGGCGTCTTCCTTTAAGTTTATACTTTCCCAAACTGCTCTAGTTAGCCACGGTTGGGCCACCTTTCCTGTGGCATTCTTATCCCTCAAAGGAATACATGCTCGCTGGGAATTTTGCAGTATCTCCTTAAACGTCTGCCATTGCTGCTCTACTGTCAAATACTTAAGTCTAATTTCCCAGTTTATTTTAGCTAAATCCTCTTTCATACCAGCAAAGTTGACTCTACTTAAATTTAAGACCTTTGCTTCGGACTTAACTACTTCTTTCTCTAACTTAATGCTAAATTCCATCATATTATGATCACTTTGCCCTAGAGGAGCCTTAATTTCCAGTTTACTGATCAGCCCTGCTTCATTACACAAAACAAGGTCTAATATGACCTGTTCCCTGGTGGGCTCCTTGGCATACTGATCTAGGTAATTATCCCTAATACATTCTATAAACTCTTCCTCTATCATACTTTTCCCATTTGGTTGTCCTAATCTATATGCAGATTAAAATCACCCACAATGAATGTTTTTCCTTTACTACATGCTCTGCTAATTTCCTGATTTATATCTTGAGAGATACTGTGACTGCTGTTCGGGGGTCTATAACTACTCCCACTAGAGTTTTCTGCCTCTTGTTGTTTCATACTTCTACCCATACTGATTCTACTTCCTGCTTTTCTGATTTAAAATCTTTCCTCTACTGTTTTTATCCCATCCTTTATTAGCAGGGCCAACCCCACCACCTCATTTACCACATTGCCTATCTTTTCTATATGCCACATACCCTGGAATATTTAGCTCCCACCCTTGATCTCCCTGTAACCATGTCTTGGTGATGGCTACTAGATCATACCTGTTTGTTTTTATTTGTGCATTTAACTCATCTATCTTGTTTCGAATGCTTCGCACATTCAGATATAGCGCCTTAAATTCTGACTTTGGGCTATTAGTTCTATTCACCAGTACCTTATCCCTGGGCTTCTTTTCCCCCTTGACAAACTTTGCTCATCTCCCTCGTTAATCTGCTCTCTCACTTTCATCATTTCTAATTTTAATTGTGACGGATTGCATTTGATTGAATTTACCCCCCCACCCCTTAGTAGTTTAAAGCCCTGTCTACTTTCCTATTTATTCGTGTTGCCAGGACATTTGTCCCAGCCCTGTTTAGGTGGAGTCCATTCCTTTGGAATAGCTCCTGTCTCCCCCAATACTGGTGCCAGTGGCCCATAAAGTGAAACCCCTGCCCTCCGCTCCACTCTTTTAGCCAGGTATTCAGTTCTTTATTTTTTTTGCCTGTACCAATTTGCTCCTGGTTCAGGTAATAATCCTGACATTAATACCTTTGAAGTTCTACTCTTTAGCTCAACTCCCAATTCCTGGAACTTGTTCCTCAACTCGTCCCTACCAGTCCTACCTACATCATTGGTCCCTATGTGAGTCATAACTATTGGATCCACTCTCTCCCGCTTCAAATTATTCTCAGGCCAGAAGTGACCTCCTTCACCCTGGCCCCAGGAAGGCAACAGAGTCTTCTTGTCTCCCTGCTACAGCTGCAGAAATGTGCGTCAGTCTTCCTGACTGTCTTATCCCCAATTACCACTATATTCCTTCTGACTATTCCCAGTGTGGCCTCCTGTATAGAGGTGTTGGGGTAAGTTTGCCCATCTTCCTCACAGACTTCCTTGTCCACACAGGTTGCAAGTATTTCATACCTGTTGGACAAGGTTAAAGCCTGGGGTTCCTCTGCCCCTCTTTTTCAGGTCCCCTTACCTGCCTGTCTGACCGTCACTCAGTCATGTCTATGGCTGGTAACGGAATGTTCCCTGGGACTCATAGGAGTGTCTGGCTCCAGAATGAAACTGTCCAGGAAGCTCTTCCCATCTCTAATGCTGCGCAGTGTCTCCACCTGAGATGCCAGCTCAGCTATTCTAAGCTGGATCTTCCTCAGTTGCAGATATTTGCTGCAGATGAAGTCACCCGGGCTCGGGTTGCCCTCCATCAATTCTCACATATCACATTCCTCACACATCACCTGCCAGGTCATTCTCTCCTCTCACTCTATTTATCCCTATATTATTGCCGTTAGAAAAAATAATTCCCACTCTCACCCATTTCCTTCTCACTCCAGACATTGGGCTCTCTGCTCAAGTAAAGCTTTGCGCAGTTATTCCCTTTTTATACCCTCTGGATGCAACCAGTTTCCAGCAGTAATTTAGAATTAACACCTAATCAAGTGATTATGTTGCTTGTTATTAGTTAAGTCTAAGTCTAATTAGTTACAGCTACTCCCTGTAGAGTTTCACCACAAGACCAATCTACCAATGGATTCAACAGTTTTGACAATATTTAGTAGCACAACACTTGAACACTCATGATAGCAGTTCCCACAGCAATTCCCACTCTCACCCAATTCCTTCTCACTCTGGCCTCACTCCGGACGTAGCTCAATCTGGGCTCTCTGCTCAAGTAAGGCTCTCGCAGCTATCCCCTTTTTATATGTACTTGCGAGGTGAGTGCTCTCACCATTATGCCACTGAACTTCACATATGTTCCTTTTAATCAACAATCTGCCAAGGTATAATAAAAGGATGGTACGCTTACAACAGGAATTGGTTAAGTCTAACTTCTTAGCAAAGCCTCTTCCAAGATCACTATGATCCTGAATATAGTGTAAAGTGAATGATTGTATACTCTGTTGGCGAAACAAGACGAACACATTGCACTTTAGAAATCTCTTCCAGGCCTTTTCTCCTGTCTGCACACTCTCCTCTTCCAATTCTGGGCTATGGCTTGCTCATCACTCCCTCCATCCTGCACTAGGTGGTTGAGCTTTGTGCCATTGTTGCCCTGGAACTCTAATACATTTACCTCGCTTCCTCTCTTCCTGCCATCAAAATCTTCCAAAAATGCTAAGCAGGTATTGAATATAAAAGTTCAAAAATTGAGGGGGTGAAGGATGCTGTCAACCGTGATGAACCGCGGTGTTTGAAAATCCAACAATGGACAGTTCTCTCTGTGTGTGTATGTGTGTGTGTGTACACAGGGGTTGGCGGGTTTGGATTAAGGGAGTGTGTGAGAACTGCTGAGTCTTTGTGGTGTACAAGAGATGTTATTGACACAGGGCTATGGTATTGACTGCTCCACTGTTGTGTCACGTTTGTAGTATTTTCTTGAACGCAGTATAGTGATGGCTGTAAAATTAACATGGAGCCTATCCTAAAGAGGTATTTCTGTTAGCTCATTCGTACGATTGGTCTTGAAATTAGGCAAATTACAGTGGTCAGTTTTAATTCCGGGCATTGGGCATGTCGAATCAATCGCTGCCTCAAGTTAATTCACCTCTGGAATATGTTTCATGGCAGTGCCAATTAAAAAGTATAAGAGCAAAACCAATCATTGGATTCACTGGCTGTGCTGTTGCATTACTCTTCCGGTCTGCCATCTATTGTTCCAACTATACAGTGGAGTCCTGTAGCTCCATGGTTAGAGCACTCGCCTTGCAAGTGAGACACCTGGGTTCAATTCCAGGCAGAGGGCGAAACCTTGGGCAAGTTTCCTTACTCCACACGCCTAATAATAATCCCTCCAAAAAAAACAATAATAAATTGATCATTTTCAATCCACAACTGATTGTGGGACACTGCTGTGCGCAATTGGCTGCCATGTTTCACCCACAAATATACGGTCAATTCACTTTGCAGTATATTCTCTGAAGTGTTTTGAGACATCTAGAAGATGTGAAAAGTGCTATATCAAGTGCAAGGATTATTATATTATTATTATTACTTCTCACATGCGCACACTGTTCTTGTACATATTCCCTTAGCATTTAACGTGCATGCAATAATCAGCATAAACAAACAGTTACAGCTGTAGAGTTGTGTTATTGAGCACCTGTAATGCTGTACAAATGGGGCAGCGCCACTCAATTGCATAGTGATTTAAAGTATAAACAAGCCATTTCTGTACTGTATACAGATAACTCGTCACCATGTTATATAGGAGTAACTCTTACTTTGCACGATTAATATTGTTTTTGACAAGTGTAAACATAAGCATATGTTGCCTGTAATCTTGCTACAATCTCCAATTGCGGCGCAGCTCCAGTTACTGCTGTACCTAAGGACCACTGCTATGGCTGGCTAACTACTGTGTATTTATGTGATGATTTAATTCTGATCTGTATGAACCACAAAGGCAAGTAAAGTGTTGGCCCTGCCAATGGGATTAACCCTTACACCAATACGAGCAGTTTTGCAGAAACTCCTTTGTTTTTTTATGGGGTAATTTGAATCATAATAATTTACAGCACAGAAGAAGCCATTCAGTCCTTCGAGTCTGCCAGAGCAACGGGTTATTTCAATCTTTCAATCTTTGCCCTTCCTTATCTCCATCCCCCTTCATGCCTCAAACTTTCATACAGCTGTTTACTTCCCTCTTGAAAACCACAATGGACTCTGTCTCTACCACCTTGTTTGACCATGTCCCAACAACTCTGTGTGAAAAAAAGAGTTGCATATTGAGAACTTGCAAAGCTATACAAATGGGTCAGCTCTTCTCAATTGTATAGAGACTCAAAATATAAACAAGCCATTTTTGAGCTGTATACAGATAACTAATCACACTCAATGCCACCCCGCCACTCGCCCATGCATACAGTCCTGTCTGCTTTATATATCTTTATATATCTTGCTTCAGCCAAGGTACCCTGAGGCCAAATGCAGTAGCCCACCACACAAACTAAAAACTAATTTATAAGCCAGACCTTTTGTTAACCTTAGGCACCTGGAACAACAACAAAACATTTATATAGCACCTTTCACATTGGGAGGACCTGCAAAACCCACAGCTACTTTGTTGCAAGTAAATCTAACAGGACACACATGCATGTGCATGGCACATTCTTCCTATTCACTCTGGATTTGTTTAGATGTTTGGGGCCCCCAATGCTGAAAGCATATTGTGCACTTGGAACAATCATATCGGCAAGCAGGATATGATTGCCATACAGATATGGCAGGATATGATTTGTGTAAGTGAGCAATTTGATTTAGACCAGGAGTTGCTGTGGATATGGTCTCTCCTCTTGTCAGGAAGCATTTAAATTTCTCAACCTCAACTTGGGATGTTGTCAATCTATGTGCAAATAATTCAAACTGTGGGCTGGAAGCTAAACATTATATTGTGTTGGCCAAGCTCAGTTGGTAGCACTTTCAACTCCGAGTCAGTAGGTTGTGCGTTCAAGCTTCACTTTAGGATTTTGAGTTCACAGTCTAGCCTGACACCACAACCCTGACCTTTGGATAAGATGTTAAAAAGGTCCCATTTGCTTGTTCAGGTGGATGTTAAAGATTCCAGGGCATTATTCAAAAAGTGAAGGGAGTTTCTCTCAGCGGTGACCAGAACTGTATGCAATACTCTAGGTGTGGCCTGACCAAAGGACTATGTGGCTTGAGCATGACTTCTGCAGATCTGAACTCAACTGATTTGGCAGTATAGCCCAACATCCTGTTGGCCTTGTTTATTGCTGCACGTACTATTTTGACATGGTGAGCAATGAGTCAACTACCACTCCTAGATCTCTTTCAGCTTCCCCCTTGGCAAGTTCTATCCCACCTGTGGAGTAAATGTGTTTCCTAATCTTACTTCCGATATAGTGCCCTGCTTTCATCAATATTGACATTACAAATGCAGTTTCATCAGTTAACTATACATATGTACAGAGGCAACCTAGTATTGGATTATACTTGTGTCCACGGCCCCAAACACAGATTTCAAGTGAGACAGCGATTTATGTGTACTACCACCAATGTAGTTTACTGCATTCACTGCTCACAATGAGGTCTCTACACTGGGGAGATCAAACACAGATTGGGTGACCGATTTGCTGAACAGTTCCATTCTATCTGCAAGCACAACCCTAAGCTTTAGATTTCTTGCCATTTCAACTCTCCCTCTTACTTACACTCTGATCTCTCCATCCATGGCCTCCTATGCTGTTCCAATGAACCACAGAGCAAGCTCGAGGAACAACAGCTCATCTATCTGCTAGGGAACTTACAGCCCTCTGGCCTCAATATTGATTTCAATAATTTCAGACCAAAGGAGCTCACCTTCCCACTTTTCTGTGACCATTACCACATCATCTGAGTCCCGACACACCTTTTCTCTCTCTGTTCTGCCTATTTTGTTGTAATTTCTCTTCCCCCCTTTGTTTTGCATCATTAACACCTCTTTAACTGATCATCCCCTTCCCTCTATCCCGTTTTCTCCTTTGTCTTCCTTACCCTGCCTCCCCCTCTCTGTTAGCCCTGAAAAGCCTTTCCCTCCCAACATGCCCCAGTTCTGGCCAAGGATAGTGGATCTGAAACGTTGACTCACTTTCCTTTCTCCATAGATCCTGCCTGACCTGCTGAGTGTTCCCAGCGACTTCTGTTTTTGTATTGGGTTATATTTGTTGACTCAGCTTCACATTGATTGGAACACTTCAGTGAATGATCGAGAATTGTATCCAAATTATTTTCCTTTCTCCATCTCCATTAATGGACACCCCTTTATTGTGTATACTTTTGCAGTTTCTTGTTTCAATTTGTATTCAACTCCATCTGCTACTTTTTTATCCATCTGCTTAGTTGTTCCAGATGTTTCTGAATGCTATTTATCCTCATTATTCACTTTCTCAGATAAGTTGGGTTCATACTGTGGCATCCGTAGTTTAGTGATTAGAGCACTCGCCTCACAAACGAAAGGACCTGGGTTTGATTCCCGGCAGGGCAAAACATTGGGCAAGCTTCCTTATTCCACACACCTCTTTTTACCTAGCAGTAAGTAGGAACCCGGTTGTTAGTTGATTGGTGAATCGCATTTTCACCAGCAATAATCCCTTCAAATAAATTTAAAAATTGGTCACTCAATCCATGACTATTTGTGGGACACTGCTTGCCTACAGAATATACAATCAAGTCACTTTTCAGTATATTATGTGAAGCGCTTTGAGATATCTCAAAGATGTGATAAGGTGCTATATCAGATGCAAAAAATAATCCTTGCATTTGATATAGCGCTTTTCACGTTGGGAGGACGTCCCAAAGCGCTTCACAGAATAGACTGTAAAGTGAATTGACTGTATATTTGTGGGCGAACGCGGCAGCCAATTGCGCACAGCAATGTCCCACAAACAGTAGTAGATTGAAAATGACCAATTTATTATTGTTTTTGTTTTTTTGGAGGGATTATTATTAGGCGTGTGGAGTAAGGAAACTTGCCCAAGGTTTCGCCCTGCCTGGAATTGAACTCAGGTCTCTCACTTGCAAAGCGAGTGCTCTAACCACTGAGCTACAGGACTCCAATCTTATAATATTACACAAAATTATCTCAACAAAGCCTTAAGTGTGAACAGCTGGTGACCAAATACAGACTCTGTATAGCACTATGCTGTTCAGTACCTCCAGTCAGAGTGAAGGTGCCTTTTCAATTTGCTTCCTGTTTTCTCTGTGTCAGTCTGGTTCAGTTGGTAGCAATTTTGTCTCTGGACATGAAAGGCACAATAACAAATGCAAGGATTATAAATGCAAGTTGTTTTTCCTATTGCTAAGGCAATTTCCATTCCAACCAGCTAATTTACCTATAGTTGCATGAGCTTTCACCATCTTTAACTGTCTTATATGTGGAACCTTATCAAATATCTACTAGATATCCAAGTATGCACAGAAACATTTTATTTTTGTTGCATTGCCAGCCCCATTTATTCCATCCCATTCTTTCGTCAGTCATGGTGTACTGAATGGGCTTTTGGAGACTACTACAAACATGTAATCTGGGAAGGAAATGGGTTTAAAATGTACATTTGTTTTGCAACATTCCTGACTGTGATGGCCAATTGAAACACTTTGTAATGTCTTCCCAATACGGAAGGTGTTATATAAATGTATATTGTATTGTAATTTGGAGCTTGATCTTTCATAAATAGGAATTTATTGAAACTTTTTGTGTTAAAGCCACTCAAAGAAAGCCAATTAAAGAGCACAATGGAAAAAAATGGTGTGCAGGACAGCTGTTGCACAATGATTAGTCTCATTTGACAGCCAACTGTTGTCAAATTAGTCAACCTGTCAATTTTAAAACCTCCAAAGTGCGACTATTAAAACCAGCTGCTCATAAACAAAGCACAGGTCTATTGGAAAACACGAAAAAATAAGTTGTGCTACTTAAAGCTTCATACTGACTCCCTTTAATTTGTATTGTGTGACAACAGAATGAGGAAAAAAAACATTGGAATGGAAAAATCATTGCAGGTTATTTTCACTCTGTGTTTTCCACCATAAACAAATGCTCCTGTTGTAAATGTCTGGTTCTGAGATTGGAGTTAATCTTTTCTTCTGGAGTTGCTCGAGGTACATTTTAAGATACTTACATCATACTTACATCATACTTACATCATACTAGGATACTTGTTATCATGGCATCTGCATGTTTTGATTGAGCTGGGACTCATGTGCCGAAGGATACAACAGTTGATGTTTCCAGAGAGGTTGAAAGCAATGACCATCACTGGCTATTATGTTGTGTGCCTGTACTGGAGCCAAACCTAACGACTGTTAAATGTGATGGGAGAAAGTTCACCGGCACTAAAAGTTACAATGCCTTTTTTTTCCATGTGCAGTGGTTAAACAAACTGAAAAGTCATTGCTATACCTTTACATTTGTTGCAACCATTTTTCCTTGTGGTGCCATCTAAATTAGAAGTGGCACAGAAAGCTTTCTAATTTAGAAGGCAAGCAAGGGAAGATCATCATGTTTTTAAAGTAAAGTGAGGACATGCCTGACTTTGGTGGAGAGCCCTTCTATCACCTCCACTCTCCCCTCACAACAGTGTGGTTGAGATCTAGGAGAGAATCTGTTGCAATGAAAACTCTGCCCACAAACCCTGCCCCTTATCATTTCTGGTGCACTCATGGACCATTAGAATACTTTATATTTATTCAGTGCCCAGTCTGCAGTAATGAGTTTTGGATGGAAACTTGCTTCGTTCACAGGTGTAACAATGAAAACTACGAGCATTGCCTAATAAAGGCATTATCTTTCTTTTTGAGGGATTATTATCGCCGGAAAGCAGGTGGGGTTGGGAATAGGATGGGTTTACGTATTTAAGGATGATTGACTGAGTCATGTGGGTCCAAATACTAAGGATGTCAGTATTAAAATGATTTGTCTGGGTGGCTTTATTCACATTGTATTTATTGAGAAGAATGAGTGTATTTTCAAAAGCAGCCAGCAAACTACACTTTCAATGATGTGGCTATACCCATGGCACGTCTTTCAAAAAGATGCCTGTTTTCAATTCCAAATTGACAGAATTTATTACTTAATTTTGTCCCATTTGTGACTTCATAATAATATTAATATTGATTCAGACCATTATCACATCATTGAAGGGTCTCAAAGCTCTTAACAGAATATATTGTAAAGGCACATTTTGTGGGTGAAACGCATTAGCCAATTGTGTCCAGCAGTGTGCCATTACTAGTCATAAATTGACCTTAGCAATCTGTTTAAATAATATTGATTCTTACATTTGAGATAGCACCTTTCACATTGGGAGGACATCTCAAAACGCTTCACAGGATACACTGTAAAGTTCAGTGGTTGTGTATTTTGTGGGTGAGCAAATGTGCCGGGAGGTCCAGTCATTTAAAAAGGTCTTGGTGGCTTTTCGGTACTTTCCGCTTCAATGAGTAACTGAGCTGCTGTGGAGAGGTGTTTTCAGAAATGGGATTCAATCAGAATTGAAAAGAAACTTTTCTATGTATAGTTTTTTTAAAACAATTTTTTAAAAAACAATCTGTGGTTATGCACGATTTGTTTTCTCTGGCAATTTGAGGGAAGCCTTGTGTGACTGCTGCAGTTGATTGTATTTGCTTTGAGCTGCTCTGTAAAATGTTGCAGTATTTGTTTTATTTTCCAGGAGGTGCTCTTCTCAGTAAAATCCAAATGAATTGGAGAGACGCAAATGATTCATCTGTTCGGGTGGGAATAGGAAATGAATGGCAATCTGTGCAAGTAAAGCAGCTATAAATTTAAACAGGACCTGATGGGGCAAAACATTATTTCACTACATAATTTGTGGTTATAAATAATGCCTATCAGGTTCTGGAACTGATTTTGGACGGATGGCTTCTTATGCAATAGATTGATGTTCCACCTCAACCTGTAACTTGTTGGAATTTAGAGAACAGTGTGACCTCACCCTCGAGGGGATGAACAGCACAATCCTTTTCCTGTATTCCTAAATCAGGAGGATGTTTCAAAACGTTTTACAGAGCCTGACCTGGGGATGGGGGGAGATAAGGATAGTGTGTGTGGGGGAGAGGGGGTAGGGGGGGCGGAAGATGACTAAAAACATGGTTAAAAAAAAGAGTCTTAAGGTGGGCTTTAAAGTTTAAAGGTGAGAGTCAGTCAGGACCTTGGTTTAACGTCTCATCCGAAGAACAGCACCTCCAAAAATGCAGCACACTCAAGGCGTTATATTGGACTGTTTGTCTAGACTGTGCATCCAAAGTGTCAACATAGAGTTAAACCCACAATTTTCTGACTCGGAATTGAGAATGCTACCAACTCACCAGACTGACACCTAACACAAATTGTATTGCAGAGGTTATCTTTTCTTTTGTAAGATAACAATCTGTTAGTAGCACTAATATTAATTAACTTGATTTTTTTAGTGTCAGCTGATTTAAACCAAATGCTGTTCCACAACCGGGAATTTAGTGGTTAGAGGACTCCCCTTGCAAACGAGAGGACCCGGGTTCAATTCCCAGGTGGGGAGAAACCTTTGGCAAGTTTCCTTATGCCACACGCCTCTGTTTACCTAGCAGTAAGTAAGAACTTGGTTGCTAGTCATTTGGCAGATCGCTTTCGGGGAGTAATAATCCCTAAAAAAATTGGGTCACTCAATCCACGGCTGTTTGTGGGACACTGCTGCGTATAATTGGCTGCCCTATTTCACTCACAGAATACTGTCAATTCACTTTAAAGTATGTTCTGTGAAGCACTTTGAGACATCTCAACAATGTGATAAAGTTCCATATCAAAATCAAGGATTATTATTATTATTATTATTATTATTATTATTATTACTCCCATCCCAAACCTGGGCCCTTGACCATCAAAGAATGAAGACCCAATTCCTTACATCACAACCTTTTGAGCAACAACAACAACTTGGATTTATATAGCGCCGTCCATGCTGGACGGCGTCTCAGAGTACTTCAACAAGTCAGTTTGCAAGTCAGTTTGCCAGATCATCTTTCCGACCTGGTGACCAAAGGCTCAAGGTAGTTCTGTGTTTCAGTTTCTCCACACTTCTGTGAAGGTAGATCAAGCTCCTCAAATTGGGACCCTCTTACATCCACATCCAGCCAATAGAGGGTTAAAGGTATAGCATTCCTGGTAACAGTTCTGTTACCCCACGAATAAAGGTTCAGAATGGGGAGGTCCAGGTCGTGGTATCGCTACAAGATCCGGATCTCAAACAGGGAGTAACTGATAGCAACAGGTACTACAGCAACAAAAATTACATTTATAGAGCGCCTTTCACATTGGGAGGACGTCCCAAGATCCTGGACGTTCAGGAGTCAGGACCCGAGCATGGAGGAAGGGTGGAATAGGGGTGAGGGAAGGCAGAGAGATGGGAGGGCCACTGAAGGCACGATCGAAGAGGAGGATCTTGAGACCGGCCTTGAAGGAGGCAAGGGAGGAAGTGAGGTGAAGGGACTGTGGGATGGAGTTTCAGAGTGTGGGGACAGAGAGGCTGAAAGCTCGGCCACCGATGGTAGGGCGGGTCGGGCGGGAGACATGGTGCAGGCCGGAGCCCGCTGAAAGGAGGGAGTGGGCAGGTTGGTAGGGAGTCAGCGGGTCAGAGAGGTAGGAGGGGGCAAGGCCATGGATGGCCTTGAAAGTGACAACGAAGATCTTGAATTCGATCCTCTGTGGGATTGGGGAGCCAGTGGAGTCGGGCGAGGGTGGGAGTGATGGGGTCATGGAGCCTGGTGTGTGAGAGTACACGAGCTGTAGAGTTTTGGATGATCTGCAGCTTGTGAAGGGAAGGCCGATGAGGAGGGAATTTCCAAAATCGAGCCTTGATGTGACGAATGCGTGGGTAAGGGTTTTGGCAGCCTGAGGGGTGAGGCAATGTCAGAGTCTGGCAATGTTGTGGAGCTGGTGGTAGGCAGTGCCGGTCATGGTGTGGATGTGGGGGAGAAAGGACAGTTCAGAGTCAAACACGACACCAAGGTTCCTGACCGGCTTAGTGAGGTTGAGTGTGCAGCCATGGAGGCTGATGCTGCCAGCGCCTAAGATGCAGAGGCACTGGCGCGAACCAATCAGGAGGGCCTCGGTCTTGCTGACGTTCAGTTGGAGAAAGTTGTCCCTTGTTGAGGACTTGATGTCGGTCACGCAGTCGGTCAGGACGCCAGGAGTCCTGGAATTCAGGGTGGAGGCAGAGAGGTAGAGTTGGGTGTCATCCGCATACATGTGGAAATTTACCCCATGTCTGCGGATGATGTCGCCAACGGGGAGCATGTAGAGGGTAAAGAGGAAGCGACCGAGGACAGAGCCCTGAGGAACGCTGCACAAGATGATGGTTCGGAGGTTGGAGGAGAAGCCGTTTGCAGAGACGAAGTGGAGGCGGTGTGAAAGGTAGGACCTGAACCAATCAAGGACAGAACCTTGAAGGTTGAGGTGGGAGGAGAAGCGGTGCAGGAGGATTGAGTGGTCCACAGTGTCAAAGACAGTATAGAGGACGAGGAGGCAGAGGAAGCCCTGGTCACACATGGTCAGGATGTCATTTGTGACCTTGACCAGAGCAGTTTCCGTGCTGTGGGCAGCAAGGAAACCTGATTGGAGGGGCTCATGGAGGGCGTGGGAGGAGAGGAAAGAGCGAAGCTGGGAGGTGATGGCTCTCTCAAGGACCTTAGACAGAAAAGGGAGGTGGGAGATGGGCCGGTAGCTGGATAGCTGTGATGTGTCAAGGGAAGGGTTCTTCAAGGTGGGCATGATAGTGGCTGTTTTGAAGGGGGTAGGAACTGTGCCAGATGATGATGTCTCCGATGATGATGAACAGTTGATGATGTCTCCGAGTAGTGGGGCAAGGAGGTGGAGCTGGGATTTAAGGAGGGGGGTAGGGATGGGGTCCAGGGATCAGGTAGTGGGCTTCATGGAGGATATAGTGGTGATGACAGAGGAGGGGTTGACAGGTTCAAAGGTGTGGAAGGAGCGATGGGGGTAGGGAGAGGGTGGAAGTTGGGAGGGTAGTGGCAGCTGAGCGGATTCCCTCGATTTTGGACTCGAGGAAATCCAGCGTTTCCTCGCAGTGAGAGTCGGAGGAAAGAATCTGCGAGGCATGGCGGGGAGGGCGGAGGAGCCAGTTGGTGGTGGAGAACAGGAGCCTGGGGTTGCCCTTTGCCTCCAGGATTAACCTGGAGTAGAAGGAAGATTTGAAAGAAAAACGATACAACACTTAATCTTAGCTGGATGTTAATAATATTTAATTGATTTTTTAAAACAAATGTGTATTTATTGGTAATAAAGTATATACAGTGTATATATAGTTGCATCAAAAATTCCCGTGACAGAAAAGTTTGTGCCTGATGACCTATTTTCAAATGTTGAGCGATTGCCCCTGGAGGATCTCATTTCTGTGGTCCTTTTACCATTTAATTGATGATAGTTCAATGCATTTGAGCAATCAGTCCAGTTCATTGGGGTAAATGAATCTACAAGAGAGGATGGTCATCAGATTTGAGAATAATGTGCATTCATCTAAGCAAACTCTTATTGAAAGGCTTTCATGTTAATAATAATAATAATAATGATCCTTGCATTTGTTATAGTGCTTTTCACGTCTTCTTGACTTCTCAAAGCGCTTCACAGAATAGACTGTAAAGTGAATTGACAATATGATAGTTTATGGAATAGAAATGTCACTCGGTACAGTAAAGGTGCTTTTCTGAAGTTAAAATTCAGTGTCTTGTCAATTTGTTGAGAATGGATCAGCCCCCAATATGTCACTCAGAGTAAGTGAATCATAGATTATCCCATTCTGTAACACTGTCAGTCCTATATTCCATTTTTCAGCATTGTCACTGCAATCCTTTTCTGTTAATACAATATTTGCGACAAAAAATAACACGTCAGGATTGTTTGAAGATACTCAATTATCGCTGGTAATGGGGAGGAGAAATGTAGTAATTACTTAGTGTTAGAGTACGTGTGAAAGCAAATCCATGGAACAGAAGCAAGTGGAAACAGAAGTTCTACCTATAGTGCCACTTTAATATATGGTATACTAGCTCCAGTTCCTACTAATTCAATGGTGAGTACTTCAGAGTAGATATTTTTGTGCATTTATATTTAGGGTATCTTATCTCCTTAGCCTCCTTCAAGTCCTGCCTCAAGACCCTCCTCTTCGACCATGCCATCGGCCATCCCCCTTCCCTTCCCCTCCCTTCTCCCCCCTGATCCCAGCTCGGGTCTGAAATGCTGTACTCTGTCCAGCGCCTTGGGACTCCTCCCAACGTGAAAGGCGCTATAGAAATGTAATCTTGTTGTTGTTTGGTTAGTTGTGCTCAGAGCTGTAGCCAACGTAAAGTAAAAGCCATGCTAGCATGATTAAAAAAAATCACATCGAACTGCCTGTATTTGTAAGATAGAATTTTTTTCAGTTGCATGAAACGTAAACCTACACCGCACTTATATTTTCATATGAGTCCAGCTCCTTCCTGAAGCAGGAATGTGATGTGTTTTAAGTGAAAAAAGAAGCCAGTAAGTGTACACAAAATACTGGAATACAGCATGTATATAAAAATGATACCTCTGTTTGACTCCATTGTTTCTTTATTTGCTGAATTCCCTTGTTTAGGAATCTGGCAAATAGTCCCTAAGCGTATGGAAGCAGTAGAAAGGAATGCTCTAAGACATTGCTATCCCTAAAATCATGCTGCAGAACTGTGCTCACTTTGCAAGCAGGTACTTCCAAAGGTTACAGCACAATACATCCACCAGTCATCACCACAGCATAACACCTTGGAAATTCCAGTTTATCAAACACATTCCAATTATCAATAAGTCATGGAATTCCAGCAAATGGACATTTTTTTTAAAATTTGCTCATAGATCAAATTCTGGATTTTGAAGATTGTGCTTCTAAATCCTGAGTCAACTAAGAAGAAAATTTTAACATGCCTTTCTTCCCTTTTCTGGCCTTCTCTTGGAGAGGTGTTGATGGTTTTACAGATGCCATTGGCCTTCAAATCTCATTCTTTATGTGTGAGCCACAGAGCGAGGATCAGCAAGGTATGCAATCTGTGGGCTTGTGTCATGATCAAAACTATTTAGATTTGATCATGACATGAGCCCACAGATTGAATTTCATAATCTGCTTTCTGGAGAAATGTTTTTGCATTTACTTTTAACCCTCTGAGCTCTAACTTTAAGATTATATCTTCTTGTTAAAACAAAACACCAAATATACAGCCAATTAACTTTGCAGTGTATTCTGTGAAGCCCTTTGAGATGCCTCAACAACATGACATGCACCATATCAAATGCAAGTATTATTATTATTAGTGTTTTAGTTCCTGTCAGCATCCGTCGTTACATTAAGCACACTTATATGCCATTCTGATGTCCTTCTCTTCCATTCTCTTTGTTTGCTTCTGTAATACCATGGATTTTGAGGCATGTGGAGCTGATTTTTTCCATTGGAGTTTGCTTCAATCCACAATCCTGTACATACTGTATGAAATTGTGTCTTTCGTTTCTCTTTGGGCTGTTCTAACTGATGGATTCTGATTTTTGGCATCAAAAACAGGGCAGATACAGCATAGCTTTGTAAAAGTATTGATACTGTGCTGGTGTCAATTTTCCTATGTATCATCTCTCCTATAGCCTCATGAAAGAGATTACATGCTAAATCATAGGAGGTTTACAGTATCAGTCCATCTCTAAATAAAATGTCTGAACCTACTTCATGGACAGCAGAAAAATAATATTTCATCACAACAGCCTTACTGTTACAGCAGTGAAAGACAGCGAATCCACAGCATCACCTATCTTCTACACTTGGGCTTTTCATTCTTCCTGGGTGGTGTTGATATCATTCCAACGGTTTGTAAAAGTGTGTGGAATTCTTCCTGTTAAGACACAGCATGCCCATAAATCATGATCCTGGATAGTATCAAATGATAGTAGGAGGATTTCTGTTACATGGTGCTCCTTGTTATGACATGAAAAATCTTCCTTTCTGTTTGGTGCTGTTTGTGTGCTGCTTTGGCTGAGTTTCATGTTGGAGACGACGAGCATAGATAAGCTATTGATAGAAAAGGAAAAACTAATCTTCACTTCTGATTTGGGCTTTGGGGAGATTAATTACTGAAACCGACAGCGATATCAATGGCAAGCTATGCGGTTTTAGCTGGTTAGACTCCAGCAGTACCCCAACACACACTCTGGAGTTACCCAAGCCAATTATTTGAGCGCTGCTCTCAATTCAAAACTCATAATAATAATTATTATTATTATTAATTCAAAACTCAGAGTTCTACCTTTACCAGTGTCAATTTTCATTAGTGGTAATTAATGGTATTGAAAATCTTGCTGAATTGCAACCCAAACTTCATATAATCAGGTGGGGTTTGCGCAGGAGTGTAGTTGTTGAGTTTTCCTTGAAGTGGTTTGGGAGGGCATCAATTTGTTGGTGGGAATCAATTTACTCTCCTCTTGAAATCGATGCCTTTTTAGTGGCCTGCTTTAACATTATTCACAAGTTGACCAATTTTGCACCAATTGGGTGTTCTAGACTTGCACAGTTAAGCACATCTGCTGAATGTGCTTCAGGCCTTCTTGAGAGCAGGGGGTGCCAAAAGCTAGCTGGAGGAGACAGTGCAATGAATTAACATGTACGCAGTCCTGTAGCTCAGTGGTTAGAGCACTCGCCTTGCAAGCGAGACACCTGGGTTCAATTCCAGGCAGGGTGAAACCTTGGGCAAGTTTCCTTACTCCACACGCCTAATAATAATCCCTCCAAAACAAAACAATAATAAATTGATCATTTTCAATTCACGGCTGTTTGTGGGACACTTCTGTGCACAATTGACTGCCGCGTTTTGCCCACAAATATACGGTCAATTCACTTTGCAGCATATTCTGTGAAGCGCTTTGAGACATCTAGAAGACGTGAAAAGCACTATATCAAATGCAAGGATTATATTATTATTATTATAACATGAGTCAGCGTTGGAGCGTGAAATCAGGAGTGAATCAGGGTGTGGTGGGATGGGGGCAGGTGGCCGTAAGGACGGTCGAAGAGGAAGGTCTTCAGGTGGGACTTGAATAAAAGGAGAGAGGGGGCAAGGTGGAGGGATTGAGGGAGAGTGTTCCAGAGTTTCGGGGCATAATGGCTGAAAGCGTGACTTCCGATGGTGGAGTGGAGGGTGTGAGGGACGAGCAGGAGGCTGCTGCCAGTCAAGCAGAGGTGCCAGGTGATGGATTGGGGAATGAGGAGGTTGGAGAGATAGGAAAGTGCCAGAGAGTGAAGGGATTTGAACATGAGTGTGAGGGTCTTGAAGTTGAAAATCTCACTTGATCATCTCACTTGAAATAGATATTCCTCCCTACCTCATGGATAAAACAACTAGTTGCATTTTCAGTTTAATTTCTGGTCTCTCATGTTGTGTAATTTTCCTTTTATTGGCATGCCACACTATTGACTTTGCTGTTGCATATGTTCCCTTTCCAATTTCTGCTTTTTTTTTACTTTCATCATTTAAAGAACTGGTTCTTGCTGTTTGTTAATTTTTCAACAAAACCCTCCCGTGTTATTTTAACACGCCTTTCTCCCTTTTTTGGCCTTCTCTTGTTAAAGATGTTGATTGCTTTACAGATGCTGTTGGCCTCCAGAGCTCATTTTTCATGAGTGAGCACACCAAGAATGAGGATCAGAGAAGTATTGAATATGTGGGTGCATTACAGCTGAATCATTTTCCCTCCTCACCTCCATCTGCACATAGATACTTCAGCAGAGGTCACTAGCTAGTGATCAGGAGTGGGAGCCCAACATGATGTTTTCCCTTCCCTAGCCTAGGGACTATGAGTGAGGCCAATTGTTGGGCACCTACTATGGTCCCAGCAGATTTCAGCTAACTCAATAAAGGCCGAGATAAAGATCTGGGATCTTATTGGACTGTATTGCTCAGTACCAAACGGTGCAGTGCATTTACCCACTGAGTCACTGGGGAATAGGAATAGATTTCTAACAGTTTATATAAATCTGATCCAAGCTAAGACTGTCAATTCTTAGGCACAATACAACAAACAGGGCTGCACCCCACCTTTTTTAATATTAAAAAAAAATCAATTCGCTCCCATGTTATTTACTTTGGTCGTTTTATATTATCTCTGGCTTGTTTGGGGTTTGATATTGATGCGAACAACATACTTGAAATTCTTCCAGCAGTTTTTCAATCATTCATTACAGTGTATCAATCGTTCCTTGCTTTGCCTGCTGGAACCTTTCCCATTCTCTGTAGTTTGTCATTACTGCACGCCTGCGTGAAGAGAAAATGATTCCCACACTGAGGAAATTCAGATATCAAAGTCACATTTGTCTGGACTATTGCTAAACATTTAGAAGGAATAATTGAGTTTTGCATGGAGGCTTCTAGTCTGTAACAACAGATGCAGAGTAAGACTCAAGAATGGAAAGCAAGCTGGACCTCTAAAACTAGGTATTTCAAGAAAGTATCCGTAACCTTGAGAATAGACACTGGAGCCAGTTTGATTCTCAAACACTGGCTGCTCTTTTTCTTAAAAAAAGCCACATGTGGTAGAGCTGATCAGGATAAAATGTTAGACAATGTTGATTTTAATGATTTCCTTCTCATTCAGAGTGAGTGAAAGTGATGGATTACAGTTCCACGTAAAAGCACTGGATGGCTTATAGCGTGTTTATTTTTGTAATTTTTTTTATTTTCTGCATTTGGAAATGTGATTGCACAAGCATTGTAGCCTCGCATGACATTCTGTCTGTTTTCCTCTATCTAACTCAGCTTCCATACCCCTGCCTTAACTGAGAGCTAACTCAATGTAGGTCTGCGATAAAGCCTGCTGGTTGCTGTGGATCAGTTGCACAATAGACTTTAAGCCACACTTTCTTCTATTATTTCCACCTAGTCTTAACCCTACAAGACAATCTTGTCTCAAAATATCTAATAATGATAATAATCCTTCCATTTGATAAAACCTTTCACATCAGGAGGACATCGTGGAGTCCTGTAGCTCAGTGGTTAGAGCACTCGCTTTGCAAGCGAGAGACCTGAGTTCAATTCCAGGCACAGGGCGAAACCTTGGGCAAGTTTCCTTACTCCACACAGAGCCTAATAATAATCCCTCCAAAACCAAAAACAATAATAAATTGGTCATTTTCAATCCACGACTGTCTGTGGGACATTGCTGTGCGCAATTGGCTGCCGCGTTCGCCCACAAATATACAGTCAATTCACTTTACAGTGTATTCTGTGAAGCGCTTTGGGACGTCCTCCCGATGTGAAAAGCGCTATATCAAATGCAAGGATTATTATTATTATTATTATTATTATTATTATTATTATTATTATTATTATTATTATTATTATTATTATTATTATTATTATTATTATTATTATTATTATTATTATTATTATTATTATCTCAAAGCACTTCAAAATATTTGCTGTAAGGTGTAGTGACTGTGTATTTTCTAGGCAAAATTTAGGATGTGTGGAAATTTTTTAAATTAAATGTTAGATTGAAAACTGGGTCATTTTAAGAAATGCAATTGCCCAAAATGGGCTTATCAATTAGGTGGAATTTCAAGTCTTGGGTCTCTCTGTGAAGAATACGGTCTGCTGACATATTTTCTGGGCTCTACAAATATCATCATACTGGGAATAACCCCCAGGATTTCCTTGAGAATTGTATGAGTTAACTTGCTGAAAGTCATTCTTCCCTTCTTATTGCTCTTCAGTGGAAAAGTGTATTCTGTAAGCATGAAAGCAACACTTGTAAAAATATTCTCACTCCTTTGAACTATTCAATGAGTTGGGACTCCAGTTATGATAATCCTTACATTTGATAAAGTGCTATCCCTGTTGAGAGGGCGTCTCAAAGAATTTACTGTAAAGTATAGTGACTGTGTACTTTGCAGCAGTCAATTTGTACACAGCAATGTCCCACAAATGGCCATGGATTTTATGACCAATTTTATCTGGGCGATTATTGGCCATAATGATAATAACCCTTGCATTTGATATAGAGCCTTATCACGCCTTCGAGACGTCTCAAAGCACTTCACAGATTATACTGTAAAGTGAATTGACTAGGTGAAACCCGGCAGCCAATTGTGTACCACAAACAGTCGTGAATTGAGTGACCAAATTATAATTTTTTATTTTGCTTGGTGATACCCCTTTTTCTTTTTGAATAGTACCATAGAATCTTTACCATCTCCTTGAACAAACAGAATGGACCTTGGTTTAACATCTCATCCAAAAGACAGCATCTGCTACAGTGCTGACTGGTCCTTGATCTCTGCATTGAACTGTGAGCCTAAATTATATAAGTTCAAAGTCCTGACATGGGACTTGAAACCAACTTATTTTTGAAAGATCTCAAGTGCCTCGCAGGATTTACTGTATTTACTGTGTGTGTAATTGAATTCAGGAGCCAACTTGCACACATTCATGTCCCACAAACAGCTATGAAGTGAATGATCAACTTTATAATCGGGGTAGTGTTGGGCAGCGCACCAGGAGAAATTCTCTTTTCATTTCATATAGTCCATGGGATCCACCTAAATAGGCAGTCAAGACCTCAGTTTTATAGATGGCACTTCAACAATGCAGTGCTCCCCTAACACTGCATTGGAGCATCAGCCTAGACTAAGAGCTCAAAATCCCAACATGGGGCTAGAACCTACAACCTGCTGACTCAGATGTGAGAGTGCTAAGTGATACCAATTCCATTATCTACCTGGGCAATGAAGGAACTGCAACATAAAATGACATATTAAATACATCTATTGGTCTTATTATTTCCTTTCCTTCTTATGAGCTCTTATGGGCCTGGCCTCTATGTGGCTACTGCCCACTGTGGTGTGATTGAAATCGATAGCTCACTGTGTGAGGTATCCTAGATGCAGACCCACGTTCCATCTCTCCATGGTAGAGCATACTGCAACATTCACGGTACTGACCTTTTAAGCAAGGGATCTTATGGAATTTTGAGCCTTGACAAATGTTAGTCAGTAATACTAGAATATAGTCCACTAAAGAAAACTGCAGTAGAACAACATTATTTTTACTTTTCCTGTTGATGTGAAGTATTTTTACTGAGTGATTTTAGTGTTTATTTTTTTTTGCTCTTTGCCTCTGGCTGTCTCTGTCAACTGACAGGCACACAAATGTTGCATTCAGTGAAGGTTTCACACAATTGCAGAATGGAATGCTGGTCCTTTGCCACATCCTAGCAATTGTCATAATTTTTCAGATGAAAACCAGCGGGTTGTATTTGGAAACTGGGGGAAGGGGTGGCTAATGTCTGTGTGTCTTGGAATGGGAGTTGGCTATGCTTGAGTTATATTATATTGTGACTGAACAAAAATATTTCTGTAAAAGTGCCTACTTTCTCGCCTGTTCTTCTTTCGTGGTTATTTCAGCACTAACTGTCTGTCATCTCTGGAATCGATGTGTGTTGTTGCAAGTGTTTTATCAGATTTCTTTTACATCTGTTAACCAACTGTTGCGATTGTGTGACATGACAAAAAGCAGCATTGATAGTTCTAAAGATGCAGTATTTGGGTGGATAGAGATCAATGTTGAAGAACGTTAAATGCAAAATGCTATTTTATGGAGTAGGTTTCATGTGGATGGATTGATAAGACCTAGTTTATAGTTCCAAGCAAAGACAAATTAACTCTCTTTAAGCTCAGCACATTGGGGTAGGTAGTCTAGTCCCCTTTCTTCATAGAAATCAATCTATTGGTGTGGATGAGCCTGATGTCAAAAGGCAGCAGGTCACTTGGTTAATAATATGAGGCTGTGAAGCGTATATTGGAAGAGTGTGATTGAAATTGGTGTAGCATCACTACATAGACAGACTTCCTTGTAGGGAACACAAAGATGACCAATGTCCCTAATAGAATTGAGTAATATAGAGGCTCATGCAACAGTTAATGAATTAACAAAGCAAATAACAGAACAAAACAGCAGCCCACCATGGGAAGTGTGTTTATCAGTGTGCTATGAGATTTCCCATGCTGTGGTTTGACTGAAGCGAAGCTGCTTCTGAATGAATGATTGAATGACGATTCTTTTGTAATGATTGACTAAATGACGAGCATTTGACTGACTCAACCACAGCAGTTAAATTTTACGTTGACTCCAATTAAAAATAGTAGAAATCTGAAAAAGTCTTAGACAGTTAAGGGTTAATCACATTTGCTGTTTATTGTCTGTACATGCTTGGAGGGGCTGAAGTGATCCTTTCAGGGACTGACTTAGTTTTAGGGAACACAAAGATGCCCTATGACTTGTGTGGTTTGTTATCTCGCAATACCCACTGGCACCACTACATAGGCTCTATTATATTCCTGATACTCACGAACCACAATGACCATTGTTTTCACATGAAATAACTTACTTTTAGTCCAATTTGGAGGAACTCCATGTTCATAAAACCACAAAATGAACAATTACTGAATGATGGCTTTTCAGAGGTTATTAACTGCAAAGAGACCCTGAGGGTCGTGAATTTGTTGTTTTAAAACTTCTACCGATTCTGGAGTGCTAGTTCTCCTTGGGTAAAGGAAACCAAGTAAAATGGAAAAGGCACTTGGTGGCTTTACATTGCAAACATATGATTCTGTGAGTTCACTTTTAGTAATGGTAACTCTAGTGAAATGAAGAACCAACTACAGTGTTGTCTGTATATCATTCTGGAAACCATTCCTTCTTGTCCTTTTCTGTTCTCGACTCTTCAACACGCTTCCATTATAATAATAATAATCCTTGCATTTTATTTAGTGCTTTATCACATCTTCGAGACATCTCAAAGCGCTTCACAGAAGATACTGTAAAGTGAATTGACTGTATATCTTGTGGGCAAAACGCGGCAGCCAATTGTTCACAGCAGTATCCCACAAACAGTCGTGGATTGAGTGACCAAATTATTATTTTTTTTGAAGGAATTATTACCCCCGGAGAAGCAATCTGCCAATTGACTAACAACCAGGTTCCTAATTACTGCTAGGTAAACAGAGGTGTGTGGAGTAAGGAAACTTGCCCAACGTTTTGCCCTGACGGGAATCAAACCCAGGTCTCTCGCTTGTGAAACCAGTGCTCTAACCACTGAGCTCCAGGACTCCGTATTATAATGGTTTGGTTGAAAACTCATTTTCTGTTTTTGCTCTTATCCTGATCATCTTGGGAAATAATCTTCCTTCATTTCTCAATTCTGTTCTATTGCTACGAGTAATGCTAAATTTTATCCCCACCATATCTATGGGCCTTCCACTCAACAAATCCTAAATCATTTGGTTCAGGTGACATCTATTTGAATGTCCTCAAGAGATGTTCTTCAAATTTTGCCATTCCTTCTCATCTTTTCATCCTATGGACTGTATCAACCTGTATAATCCCATTCCTGCCCCCTGCCACCCATTTTGTCTTGCCATTGGCTGACAAGTTATTAGCCACTTTGCCCCACCCTCTGGAACTCTCTTCTGACATGCCTCCACCTCATCCACTTCCTCTCTGTTTTCGATATCCTTTTAAAGTCCTACCTCTTTGACTATACCTTTGGCTATCTACTGCTACTCCCCATCTTCCTCCCAGCTCGGGCTCTGACCTTATCTTTGTAAACTCTTTGAGGTGTTCTCCTCAAGTGAAAGATTGTATATAAGTGCAAATTGTTATTATTGTCTTTTCAGTGCACTTTTCCTTTGGGTTACAAATGACTAATGTGCAGCTTACGAATACTAGCTTGCATTTAATGTATGATAAAAATGTCTAAGTATGCTTTTCCCAATGAGTTACTTTCAAAAGTTGCTGCAGTTATTTTCATCCCACTCTTAAGAAACACAATAACCTCATGTCCTCCAAGCTACTGTTCTATTGTTCTTACATCTGTAAGTCCTTATGGAAGCTGCTGTCAGTTCTCAAACTATCCACCATGTTGAACATCAAGCTTAATCAATGATGGCTGTGGCATGGCTACTTCACTGCTGGTTTTCTTTGTGTTGCCCACTTTTGGTTCTCTGCTATTGAACACCAGTGATCATTTGTCATTACTTTTTAGATATCTACAAAGTCTTCTAAAAGGTCTGACTCCATCCACTTCTGAACCAGTGACTATCTTTTTTTTTCTCTTTCACTATCATTATTATTAAAAGCATGCCAGGACGTTAACCCACGTGAAGGGTGCTACATAAATGCAAATTGTTGTATTATTCTCATTCTCAAATTTGCGCTTCAGTTGATGGTTCATTTGCTGAGCTGTTTTACATCAATCCAAGAGGTCCCGAGGCTCTGTCTATCTCTTTGCTCTTTCTCTATTCATCATTCAAACCCTTTCCATTCTTGTTGTTGATTTTACTCTACATTCATCATTTTGGGCCTTCTCAGTGGCAGCAAATAGTAACATTGCATAGTGTATCCTTATAAGCTCCATTTATTTGGCTAGTTGGATGCTCTTGCTATTGCTGGACTATCAGAAGGGTTGAAAGTCAAAGGCCATTTTGAAATATTGCTTTTCCTTCATTGGTGAAGTGTCAGGACTGGTGTCTTTGAATCTGATTTTAGAACTCTCAGGGGCAGTCAGATGAGAGTGTGCTGCCAGTTTCCTCTTAATACACATCAGTAAGTTATTATCCTTTTGCTTCAGGTCACTCCTTCTCCATTCTCTAATATTCACCATAAATTTATGCTTGTGCTTGTTTGCCATTACATTTCAGGATCCTCTTTTTTGAAGTGCCTGATCATAATGTTTAAACTCTTGAAATGCATCACCTTCAGTTTAGAACCATTGATAGTAACAGTGCTTTGGGACATCCTCCCGGAGTGAAAGGCTATTTTCAAATATAATTTGTTGTTGTTGTTGTTGTTTCAGTCCCATTACTGTTAAGATATGATACTTTGATACTGACATTTTCTGAAAGCCCCAGAACTACCCCGACCCTTTTGTTAAACTGAATCCATCATTATCACAACCCACAGGCACCTTTCCACACAGTGTAGATCTCACAAACATGTGTTGTGATTCAAGCCGTAGAACATTTTTTCGCTAATGTAAGAAAAATGAAATTTTGCCTTTTTTGTGTACATTATCATAAACATATGATGAATGGCTGTCAAAAAGTATTTAGCATTTTATCATGATGCTCTGTTCAATGAAAGTCCCGCGCAGTCAGTTGAAGTTCACTGGGTTTGTTGGCTAGTTCATTTCCAGGGTATGAATGTTACCTGACGTTGTCAAGCACTGAAGACTGGTTGAAAAGGGGAAGCATTAAAACTTGCATAGTTCAAAGCTTTGAATATTCTAAGTGAAGTGCTACAGTGACTTGCCTCATTTATAAATCACATTGTTTTAAAAGCACACGAAAGTCTGCATTGGAGAAAAATGGTGAATATACTGTGTTAAGCTATTTTAGTGGGAATGGAGCTAATCTAATCTCTGACAATATTTCAACTTTATTGTAGCTTGGAGAATTTTAAATAGAGTGATGATCTATTAAATGCACTAAATTCCCTTTTCATCTTTTGCTTTCTGTATGTATATTCCAACATATCTTGGCCCGATTTCCTCCCTTGGCTGAAACAGCAAGGGACTGAGAAATATGACTAATTATTCTTCTAATCCAAGTTTCATATTTTTATGTTGAGGATTTTTTTGTTTAACAATTTCCTTCCCTTTTATGTTAAAATATAAAACAAATTTTCTATTTTATATAGCACCTTTTACATAGGAAGAATGTCCCATTTTCTTCACAGGTGGTGAGTGCCCTTCAATATCATAGCTGCACGTGTGGATGTAGAAAGCCTGAAATTCCACCACGTTTTAGCTTTGGGATGTCCTCCAATGTGAAAGGTGCTACATGAATGCAATGTATTGTTGTAAGACCATTTTGTCTTATATTTTGAATGTTCTTCAATCTAGTCTTAATTTTGAATCTGGTTTCAGAAGAACTGCAGAAAACTGGTTTCTAAATTAAGACTGAGTTTGAGAATTCCCCATAATTCTACAGTGTTATATTTTTAGACAAAGTAGGTCTCCCTCCGCCCCTCCTGATCCCAACCACCAGCTCGCCTGCAGATCCTTGATTGTTGAGCACCTTGGGACGCCAAAATGTCATTTGTTGTTGTTATTATCTTCAATTCCACCATTATGTAGATGAGATAAAAGGGAATAGAGGGGTATAGCAGAGGGGAATAGGAAGGGATGGGACTCACATGGAGTTTAAATATTGGCATGGACTATTTGTGCCAAATAGCTCTATAGACCTCTAAGCTCTGATCCTGTGAAACCATTTTGTCTTAAAATGTAAGATCTGTGCAAACATATACAGTAGAAAATTGTCATCCATTCAAAGCTGGTTTTCCACAATTCTTAAAATGTGCTGATCCATCTCTTTTTGTTATTCTCCTGTAAGAGAAGACATAAGGATATTATTAGGAAGCATGTCTATGCCAGCTTCCTTATCACTATGGGGATCAATATGTTGCACCATTCCCAAGTTTTAACCTTTACCAAACCAACGTTGAGGTTTTAATCCTTGAGAGAAATGTTAGTTATAATGGACTTGACAGAGACTGAACACCGCCTATTTAATCATACGGGTCACTACAGCCAAGCCCCCAAATCCTGTACTCTCATACACTATCCTTCCCCTCCTCATGTCTTTGTGATAGCACATTTTATGGAGCAATTTTTTGCTACTGTCTTCCTGGGAGTCCCGTATCATAGTGGTTAGCATGTTCGCCTCGCAAGCAAGAGGACTCAGGTTTGATTCCCAGGCAGAGCAAAATCTTAGGCAAGTTTCTTTATTCCACACGCCTCTGTTTCCCTATCAGTAAGTAGGAACCTGGTTGTTAGTCAATTGGCGGATTGGTTTCCGGGGGGGGGGTAATAATCATTCCTAAACAAACAAATAAACAAACAAACACACACATACATACATTTTGTCACTCAATCCATGACTGTTTGTGGGACACTGATGTGCGCATTTGGCTGATGTGTTTCACCCACTCAATACACAGTTAATCCACTTTACAATATATTCTGTGAAGTGCTTTGAGATGTTTCAACTAAATGATAAGGCCCTAAATCTAATACAAGGATTATAATTTTTATTTTTTACGTACACCAAAAATAGCTTCCACAGTTAATTCTGACCCCTGAGGCTTTTTGGTTTTAGCTGTATCCTTGATTTGAGCCCCAATGAGCTGAGCTCATTGAACTCAGAGCCAAAAATCAGTGGCCCAAATCTATTTTCCCATCAATGACAAAGCAAAACATTGGTTTATCTTCAAGCTGCTGATGAAATACAAATTCTGTCCTGATTCAAGTATAATCAGTTAGCTCCGATGTCTGGTCTTGCTTCTTTCTCCCCCTCATACTTTTGTAATAGCGTATTTTTATGGAGCAATGCTGTGCTACTGTCTTCCTGGGAGCATGTCATTGCTCGTCCAGAGGCCACCCTCCACTAGTACCATTTATAAATGAAAGAGCCCTCTAGTAAACTGCTTAGTGCCCTCATAAGACAAGGGTTACAAACCATTCACTGTAAAAAGCTTTCAGTTTGGCTACCTTTCAGTAAATGTGTCTCTTGGTAAATACACAATAATCATTGTACATAACTCATAAAATCTTACTTACTTAATTCTGAACTTGAACATTTTAGCCATTAGCATCATCAGATGCGAAATTAATGACACTATGCACCTGCAGCAAGTCTATTACTTTATTTCTTGAACATTAACTGTATGAGCTACATAGTTCCTTATTCCTGAGTATCAGACTGGTCTTCATTCAGCCAGTGACTGGACTTGGTAATTTAACCAGGTTTTGTGTTTTTCAGGTGAAAATCCAGTTTGTGGCTTCAAATAAAAAAAACTCTCTACTATAATAATAGTAATAATTATTATTATAATAATCCTTTACATGTATTGATTTCATTTTCAGCTTGGTTTTTATGCCAGCATTTGAGCAGATTGCGTACTTTCCTTGGTAACAGTTGTTTTAACAGAATAATTGATATAAACCACAGTGGGTGTTGGTCTTTCTTTCTGGATGTTAATGCTGGTCATTATATGAGTTGACAAAGCAACAAATGGAAACACCCTCCTCCTCACGCCCCACCAGAGAGCACAGCAGTGAGCGACCAGTCTAATTGCCTAACCTCTCAGTGAAAACCAAATCTGAGCCTAGAGCTGGCATTAAGCCAATGTTTCAAGTTAACAGCAGCATTACAGAGAAATGAATACTTACTAAAATATCCATCTTTTCACCAGTCATTTTATTGTAATTGAAAGATCAATCTGAAAAGATCATATTATTATTCATTACAATTCTAACCTGTCTTAATGTTGTGATTTTTTTCCCCGTAGCTTATCACCATCTGTAATAACTATTGTTCATCTAATGATAAATTGGTTATGATTAATATCCTCGCCTCTTGGGCTTATTGCCATTCCTTCCCATTGTGCTGAATTGGTTGTGTTCTTGTGTCTATTTTCAGAGTACCTGCTGAAGTTGTAAGTGCATAATAGAGATTGAAAGTAATGTTCTGAAAAGTCATGCTACAGATACTCATATGTTTCAAATTTCTAAAAAAAAATTGACACCAAAATGGTTTGGCCTGACTTACAACAGATTTCTTCAACATGAATCGTGGAATTGTAGATTTGAACTCTGCAGGCACCCACACCCCATGTTGGCTCAGTTTGATTTGGAAGCATGCACGTTTCTCCTCCCTGACTAACACTGAGGCTCTCAAAAGTACCTCGAATAGCATTTTAGAACTGAATAATAATAAAATAATAATTCTTGCATTTGATATAGAGCTTCTGACATTGAGACGACATTGCAAAGCACTTAACAGGATTTATCGTAAAGTGTATTTTTTAGGCAAACATGACAGCCAATTTACACACAGCAATGACCGATAAACATTCTTGAAGTGAACAATGCAGTACGTCCCCAGCACTGCATTGGAGTATTGACCTAGACTTAGACTAATGTACTAAATCAGTATATTGGATTGTGAATTCAACTTACTGACTTAAGGCTTGAACCCACATTCTTCTGACTCAGAGACGAAACTGACAACTACTGTCATCTTATGATTGGATTGTTGAAATGGTGGCATTTTACCTTGAATATGGCTATTTATAGCTGTGAGGGTAAGATAGATCCACTTTAGGTAAAGAAGAAAAAAATCTTATTTCAAATGTTAGAAAATATTGTGAGGAGTTTTAAAAAAAAGAGCTCCAGTTAGTTATAGGTCGGGGGGACACCAACACTTACAGTGAACGATCACATTTGTTCATCTCACTTTGATGCACAAGACCTTTAAAATAATTTTCTCAATTTTTTAATATAAGATTACATTTTAGCACTTTTGGTAATTCAAGTAGATGAAGAACAATCTGTTTAATAATAATGATTAATAAAAATAATCCTTGCTTTTGATACGCACCTTATCTTATCATCAAAATGACTCAGAGCGTTTCACAGGATTTACTGTAAAGTGTAGTGACAATATTGTGTAGGCAAAACTTGGGTACTTGGCTCATTAGCTTTTATTGATTTGCTTAAAGTTCTGGGATGTTTCCATGTGTGTGGAGCACTATATAAATGCAAGTTGTTGTTGTTAACACATACAACACAGATTTGAAGTGAATCTACCATAAAATATATCCCTAGTTTTTTTACAGGATGCTTATTTTGTGGGGGGTTGGGGCTTGGAGAAGTGAGATGTTATAAATGACTCGTGTAGGGTCTGCTTATGCTTCAGCTGAACCACATACATCAAACCTATAGTTGTATGGAGTAAAGTGATCTCAGTCAGGGCACTCAAGCCTTACACCCTGGATTCGGGAACAAAACACCAGGCTTCCTGCTTCTGACCACTATTTAATGGCCAGTCCTGCAGACAAGGAAGTGCACACCTCAGGTGGGAACAGGGTTGGGATTGGTTTCTTTTTTGTCTAACTGGTCAAGTAACCTGCTGGCACTCACTGTGAACACTCTTGGTGAATATTGGTCACTTGGAAAAGTAACTGCAAGGTGTGAGTGGAGTGTAAACCTACAGAAGTAATAAGTGCAAGTAATAATAACAAGGCCTTTAGGAAGGGAGAAGATAAAATCCACAAGCTGTAACTGTTTTGGTGGGAGGTTATACTAAGGTCATGGCCTTTTCATACCCTTCAAGATATTTGATCTAAAACATAGAACATTTTTAGCGAAAAAATATTCATTATTACCTTACATTTTCCAATGGGGCCAGTCAGAAAGTGCTAGCGGGTTGTGACTGTGACCCAATGCCTGACTGATGTTCCTGATGTGATCTGGAAGTTTGGAGCATTCTAGAACAGGACTTTATTGCAAACTTTTATTGCTTAAGTTGCTTGCGCTTTTTAAGTGCAAGTTGTTGTTGTATCAACTATGTGAGCTGTGGTGGACGCAGCACAATATTACAAAATAGAGTCACTACAATTTACAGTAAATTCTGTGAAACATTTTGAGATGTCCTCCTGTTGTTAAAGGCGCTATATCAAATATATGTATTATTATTAATGAAAATAATTAATATATTGGATATTTATTGTTTATATCAGTTGCAACCGATTATTTAATTACTTGATTCCGGTTCCTGGGGTTTACAAGTTTGTTACTATTTATCAATATGATAGCAATAAGAATCATGCTGGGTTCACTCTCAAAATCAGAATTTTCAGAGTGGGTAATTTGGGTAGAAGGTGTCTCAAGGGATATGACAAAAAGGCAGGGTATTGGAAATTAAAAGATTGACCAAGATCTAACAAACTGGCTGAAAAGGCTTGATGGGCTGAATGGCCTACTCCTGATATTCTTTTCCTATGTTCCTACTTAAATGATGGGGCCTCCTTTTCTTACAGTGTGCCTTGTGTTATCACGGGGGGCTTTGTTTGCTAATTTTTCCCTAATTAATCATTGTCACATCCCCCTATGTCTGCATCATCGAGAGAGTTCATGCAGACACCCACTGGGCCAGTCTAGCCAGGATATCTAGGCCACCTACAGTATGGTTATTTGCCAAAGTAAATGTTTTTTGTCAGGTTTTCATGCTTGAAACTTTTCGAATGCCCACTATTTCAAATAGTTTTTGAAGTGTACAGCATTGTATAAGAAAGTGGAGTGAGAAATATGTTATGATTTGTTGATGTTTTCAGTATTTCAATGCAAAGAAAACTAGTTCTTCTGAGTGTCAGTGTTTGGTCATGAAAATAATTTGCTGAAGTTAACATCTGGAATGATGTATAACACGAGTTGACAGCCAAAACCCTACAAAGTAGAGCGAACAAGGGTTTGCATTTGAACACATTGTAATCTGACTGCTGAGACTGGTTTATGTCACACAATAACAAATAAAGCCTAAACTCAATTCAGTGAAAATTCATGTTCAATAAACTGTAACAACACAAAGTACTATTCAATAAAGTTGCTGTAGTGTTAAACTATTTGGCATGATTGAAGACATGTGGTTATTGTTATTGTTGTTGTAGAGTCAAGTTGACCAAGTGCTTCTGGTTGTCGTTCATGTGTGGACCCTATGTGAATATACAATAATCCTTATAATTAATATAGTGCCTTATCACTTTGTTGAGATGTCAAAACGCTTCACCACATATACTGTAAAGTGAGTTGACCTTGTATTTTGTGGGCAAAATGTGGCAGCCAGTTATGCACAGTAATATCCCACAAACTCTTTTCAAAGAGTGCCATGGGATCTTCAATATCCATCTGAACAGGCAGATGGGAGATTGGTTTAATGTCTCATCTGAAGGATAGCACTTCTGACAATACAACACCCCCCAGCACTGCATTGTAGTGTCAGCTTAGACTATGTGATTCCAATCCCGTCGTGTGCCATCACTTTGTCTATGCAAATAGTTTTTCCTCTTACCCCAGTCTTCCATCCTTGGCCCACTCTTTTTCTCATTTACATTCTCCCTCTCATATCATCTGCTGACATGGGGTCAACTTCTACACCTATGTAGATGATACCCAAATCTATTTTTCCTCCTCTAGTCGCGACTCCAGTGCCACTGATGTTCTGACTGCCTGCTTGTCTGATATCAAGGCCTGGGTGAGTGCCAACATTCTGCAGTTGAACATGGACAAGATGGAAGCCTTCCTCCTTAGTTCTCATCAATGTCTCCTCACCTGTGCTTCTGAATTCCTTAACCTTCTCTGCCTATCCCTCTGAATCACTGAGCCTCTACAGAATCTTGGCGTCAGGTTCGATCCCAAATTACCCTTCCTACCCCACTTCTGCTCTCTGACCAGGACTGCCTTCCGCCACCTCTTCCACATCGCCCACCCCTACTTTACTTCAACGCTGCTGAAATTCTCCTTCATGCTTTCGTGACATTCTGATGTTTTTCTAATGCACTCCTCACCGGTCTTCCCAGCTCCATAATTAGCAATGTTCAATTGATTGAAAACTGCTACCCATGTCCTCACCTGTACCAGGCTCCACACTCCCATCACCCCAGCTCTTTACAGGCTCCATTGGCTCCCTGTGGCAGAATGGATCGATTTCAAGATCCTCGCTGTCGCTTTCAAATCTTTTCACACCCTAGCATCTCGTTACCACTCCAATCTGCTCACTTCCCCCCTATAGCTACTGCCTTCGCTAAACTGGCATGGGTAGGCTGCAGTTCCCTCATCCCCTCCACTCCACAATTGGCAGCCGTGCTTTCAGTCACTATGCCCTGAATCTCTGGAGCTCCTTGCCTCAGTCCCTCTGTCTTGCTCGCTCTTTGCTAATCTTCAAATCACACCTGAATACTTTCCTCTTCGAACCCACAACCTTCTCACCCTGAGCTGAGAGTGCTGCAAACTGAGAGAGTGTTACATATTGCGAAAAATAGTTAATTATAAGACATAGGAAAAACCAAAAGCACATGAGACCGTAAGAGAATGATTTGAAAATCCAGTGCAACTGAGTTTGATAAATGGGGGTGGGAAGGAAAATAGGCCTGGGGGAAAGGAGGGAAAATAATAGAGGTTTGACAATGTTTTAGTTGATTTTCAGCTGAAAAAGCTGAAGGATTCTGAAGCAAAAGATAAAATCTTGCTTCTGAAGTTTTGAGTTGGGCTTGGTTGGAGCTGTGTAGGCAGCTGAGGACCGAGGGGTCAGTGAGAGTGGGAGGGGGAGTTTGAAGTGGTGAGCTTCAGGCAGGTCAAGTTCCTGTTTTCAGACAAATCAGAGATGTTTGAAAAGCAGTCAGTCAGTCTTTGCTTGATCTCACCAGTGCAGATCTGCTCACCAGAAACAGCAGACACAGACTACAATAATAATGCTTGCATTTGACGTCGAGAGGACGTCCCAAAGCAAGCTGTTGGTTTAACAATTGGGTTGGCAGATGTGAGCATATTAATTGTTTCCCTACCTTGGGAATGATGTTTAGGGCTAAAGACACTGGTGTGGAAGGAAACAAAGGGATGGGTACTGAATCTTTAATAATAATCCTTGCGTTTGATATAAAGCTTTATCACATTGTTGAGGATCTGCTGTGCTAGTGAGAGAATGTAATTTTCGGAAGCAGCTAATACTGAGAAAGATTCCTTGCAAACATGGTGTGTTTGATGTGGATACTGGGTGACAAAAGTAGAAAAGGAAAATGTTTTGCTTAAGGAAATTTTGCAATATAAATTTCAGCATTGGTTGTGTCAAGAAGAGAGTAAGTCACCTCTGAATCAGAGATTGTGGGTTCGAGCCCCAAGTCAGGACTTTGAACTCAAATAGTCTAGGCTGAAACCCCCAGGTGTAGGTGCACTGTATTGTTGGAGGTGTCATCCTTCGGATGAGATACTAAACCATGGTTCTGTCTGCCTGTTCAGTTGTACGTTAAAGATCCCGTGGCAATATTTGAAAAATGTCCTGGCTAACAATTCTCCAAATAAAATTGCTCATTCATTTCATATCTGTTTGAGGGTAATTTCTTTGTGTGTATTGACTGCCACATTCACCAACGCAGTCGCTAAATTTTACAGTAAATCCCATGAAGCACTTTTAGACGTCTTTCTGATGTGATAGGCGCTATATCAAAAGCAAGGCTTGTTATTATTATTTACCAGCTACCCTTGTGCAGTTGAACTGCCTCCACGAGTTTTATTTTACATATGGATGCTTAAAGTTGTCAGAAATTCCTTCATCTTTACTACAATCAAGCCCATGTCCCAGAGATTAAAGCACATTGCACCACCCACTGATGACTTTTATGAATGTCAGCAGGATCCTGAGCTACTTGTTTTTGAAGGCGAGCCTCAGGAATAATCACTGGAAATGTTATGTACTTACCCTTACTTAGTATAATGTATTTTTTGCCACCTCTGTTGAGTGTTTAGCAGTTCTGTTGTATTACAAAGTGTTTAACTATTGCGGAATTATTTTACTTCTTAAATACTATTCTTTAAATACTTTCACTCATAAAATATACAGTCAATTCACTTTACAGTATAATCTGTGAAGTGCTTTGAGACCTCTCGAAGATGTGATAAGGCACATGCAAGGATTATTATTATTAAAAAGCTGCATTATGGTTTGTTGCATAGTAGCAGCAAAGTATATATTTTAAATGAATGAATGATGTGCAGGTAAAGAGTAAAGCACAAAACAACAGCAGAGAGGCTGTAGACTACTTATGTGGACATGACTAAATCCCCCACATTTTAGATGTGGTATGTGCTTCCTGCCCCGCTCACAGCTACTGCACAAATGGTACTTTTTCACACTTAACACTCAAGGAGTTGACTATTAGTTTAGTGTGGACCCACAGCTACTGTAAACCTGCATGAGAGAAAGCTGCTGAATCCTGCAGCTTAATGCATGAATCCTGCAGCCTAACAGGAATTTTGTGGAGTCCTGTAGCTCAGAGGTCAGGGCACTTACCCCTCAAGCGAGAGACCTGGGTTTGATTCCCAGCAGGGCGAAACCTTTGGCAAGTTTCCTTACTCTACACGCCAAATAATAATCCCTCAAGAAAAAAAACAATAATAAATTGGTCACTTCAATCCACGAGTGTTTGTGGGACACTGCTGTGTGCAAATGGCTGCTGCGTTTTGCCCACAAATATATAATCAATTCACTTTACAGTAATATTCTGTATTTGAGATGTCTAGACGATGTGAAAAGCGCTATATCAAATGCAAGGATTATTATTACTATTAATTCAATGCAGTATTTCCCTCATTACAGCACAACAAATTGATTGGTTGTGGATGATAGTGGGCACTATGTATATTAGTGCATAGTGTGAGGGCAGAGGGAGGTGAAACATGGAGACAGTGGTTGCTTTCCAATGGAACAAATCATCTATGGAATATGCACATTTTTAGCATGTTGAGAGCCCAAACTGGACACAGACAATATTTGTATGTTCATCCAGGTTCTTGTTTCTGTTCAACTTCTAATAAGATGGTTCAATTTTGTGGCCAGGGAAGTAAATAGATTTTTTAATCTTACTTACCCATATCATTCTGCTTATGTCATTCCTCAACTCCCGGCATGTGCACTGCTGGAAGAATTCAACCGCACATACATGGAAGTTTATAAAAAAACAAAAATAATAAAATCATAATGATAAAATAATAATGATGCTTGAATTTGATGTAGCGCCTTTCACGTCAGAAGGATGTCTCAAAGCGCATTCACAGAAATTACAGTTAATTGAGTGTATATTTTGCAGGTGAGCTGGGAGCCATATAGCAGCAAACTGGGAAGGAAAGAATGTAAAAAAACTAATAGTCAACTCCTTGAGTGTTAAGTGTGGAAATGCACCACCAGATGTTATGCTAAACTATGCGGACCTGAGAGGTGGGTGTGAATAGTTCTTGAAGAAGCAACCGTAAGGCTGGATTGTTCTTTCAACCACTAAACCCTGAAACTCTTGAACTCTCTGCTTCAATTCCTCCATTTTGCCCCTCCTTGACTGTCTTCAGATCGCACTGATGACCTTCCTTTTTAATCATGCCTATGGTCACTTCCCCCCTCTCCCTAGCTCAGTGTCAGGCTCCACCACTGTTAAGCTCTCTGAGGCACTACCCGCATGAAGGGTGCTGTATAAATGCAAGTTGTTTTGATTGTTGTAGTTTTGTTTGGAGATTCTTTAGCATGGTATTGAATTTCTGTATGTGTCAAACACCCAGCTGATTGAAAAGGAAATGGTACAATTTAATGCACAAAATACTCTTTAAAAGAGAATCTTAACCCCTGGAGTTAACTTTTTGTGTAGAAATTTTTGATCCTATTCATTGTATGGAGAGATAGAGATCTCTGATGTAATATGATTCTGAGCAGTAGCGAGCCCTACACTTTAGAGATGCTAGAGAATATAAGAGTAGAATTGCTAAAATAATGTTTGAGAGCACCCAGTGGAGATAGCTGGAGAGGTACAGAGCCTCGATTTGTGTGGGAGCCCTGTATAAGTAACTATCTAATGAAGAATGATCACACAGAGAGACCACGTGACTGAGGCTGATCCTTCAGCAGCCGGCACTGTACAGCATAGCTGACAGCAGGAAAGATACTAGTCCATTACACACGTGACCTTTTGCAATGGACAGATTACTAGCATAAGGCTGGATTTCATTCAGGAAGCAGTCGCCTAATCTTAGAACATGAGCCATAAAACGAGGCTTGGGTGGAATCATCCTATGGGACTTGGCAAGAGATTTGTCTTTAAATATGTGCTAACACTGGATATTCACTATGGACCCATAAACAGTGTCATCACCGTTCTAGCTTGGGAATTTACTGCTCACAGCAACAATTTGGCCATCCTGGCCAAAAATCCCCTCAAATAAAATAAAATTGGTCATTCACTCCAAGGCTGTTTGTGGGACATAATTGTGTGCAAGCTGGCTGCTGCATTTTGCCAACAAAATACACAGAAATCCATTTAAAGTACTATATATCCTGAGAAGCGCTTTTGGACATCATGACCCCATTATAAGGCACTATATCAAATGCAAGGATTATTATTATATTCAGTAATAAACTTTAATTTTTTTTATCTCTTTAAGCAGTCATCAATCATTCCTTTGACATTTATTAGCATCTTATTTTCTCCCTGATGTTTAAACAGCTAAATTAGCACTCAGGTTAATTTTCCAGTAGCCTTTTGAGTGAAGAGATAGATTGAATTGTCTGCCCTTCTCCTGTTCTCTGCAGATGCTGAATCATACGGCTGTAATGTTGCACGAATAGCTTCAATCCTCAAGTAGCCATTCTCCATATGTGAGTGGATGCTGAGTGACTTTGGTCATTAGGGTCATCCAACTAAATCTGACACCATCCTTATACACATTTTAAAAATTATTTGATTGAGTGGCAGATATTATTTTCTGCTTCTTGGCCCAGAGATGCTAAGATTGTTGTGCTCCATTTGTTACTTGTTGTTGAAATGGTGCAGTGAAAGATTCAGAGATTGAACCTATGATTCTTCTGTCCGTGTTCCACAATATGGTACATTTTCTCACTGAGACCAAAGGTCATTCTGCTGAGCTTCTTCAAAGTGGAGTGGTGAGGTCTATTTGTGTGTGTGTGTGTGTGTGTGGGAGGGGGTGGGGGGTTTGGAGGGGTTGGAGGTGCTTGCTGACAAATGCATAGCCGTTAGGTCTGGGATGCTGCCTGACATGGAGGGCACTATATAAATGCAAGTTGTTTTGGTTACACATGACAGCAACTACCCACAAACCACTTTGAGATGTTTCAAAGTTATAAACCAATAACAAATTAAAGGATTAGAGATGAGGAGGCACCTGGAAAGCTGGTACTGTGCAGGAAGAAACATTTTCAAAGGAACTTGTGTTGGGAACACCAATATTGTTAAATCCATCATTGGATTGAAATTGTAGAAGTGAATGAATAGACTTGCGGGCTATTGCACTTTAAATTATCAGCTTTCTGGAGGTTGGCAATTGAACAATTGTATATTATGGAGTAAAATTTGACCAAGTTTTGTTTAGAGATGGCTACACATTTTACCCCATACTGTGTCAGACTTCTGAAGCACGGTTCTTATGCAAGGAACAGAAGCGTTCCCATGATAGTTTGCATAAGGCTGGAATGAGAGTGAACTAAGGAAAGGGTTGTGTGAGCACAGCGAGGAGATGGAGATTACGAGTGCCAGGCCATGCTGAGAATGAGCTGAGCAGGGAGGTGTAAGGGGTCCAAAAGGTCAGAAATTCTAAAAGAAACATTACAATAGCACCGAGAGGAAATTCTCTCCAGGTTAAGGGTGTAGTCCCTCAATTCTTTCATATGTTCAAAACAGTTTGTCTGTTTTATTGCAGGAGTCTTTAGACTGTGCTCACACTGTAAAGAAAACTCCCTTTAACTGTACGTGGAGAATAACAGAGGCTGGAAGTAATTAAAAAGTCTTAGTAATAAACTCAAATTGAAATGACATGATAACTGTGAGAGCAATCCCAGTAGTTGATAAAAAATAATTGTATTCGAAAACAGTGATACATTCTTAAACAGGTTTGTTTTTACTCTGTGTGCAGTGTGAGACTGGGAGAACTCTACATTGTTACAGATGCTGTGTTTTGGATGAGACATTCACCCCAATTCCCATCTGCCTCCTGTTCTCTAGGTGGACATTAAAGTCCGGTGGACATGGCAATATTTGAGAATAGAAGAACATTTCACCAAGCTTTCCTTTAGAATGGACTGGTCATTCATTTCACGGCTATCTGTGGGTCATTGTTGTGTGCCACTTAGCCACTGCATATGCCCACAAATAAACAGTGACTGCACTTGATAACAATTACTTGTGAAGTGCTTTGAGAAGTTCTGACTTTAAAGCCACTATATCAAATAATAACAATAATAATCTATGCATTTGATGTAGCGCCTTATCATGTCTTCGAGATGTCTCAAAACGTTTCACAGAATACACTGTAAAGTGAATTGACTGTATATTTTTGTGGGTGAAACATGGCAGACAATTGCGCATAACAGTGTCCCACAAACGGTCGTGGATTGAGTGACCAAATTATTTTTTTTTAATTGTATCAGCTTCCTAGAGAGCTATTCTTTGAGACTTTGGATGAATACGGAGTCATGCTTCCGAAATATGAAACAAACTGTTCTTAACTGTTTTAAATGTGTGTCCTCTCTTTCTGGCAATCTAAAGAAATATGAGTGCAAATTGTTCTCAACAACAACAAATTGCATTTATGTAATGCCTTTCACGTTAGGAGGACATCTGTAGGGGCTGGAACAGGAATCTTTAACAGGGGCCAAGTGATGTGTAAAGACCTTCGTTTGGAATCTTTTAAGCTCAAACTACAGTGAACTACCGGTTGATGATTCTTTCGGGGATGAATACATGCAGGGAATGAGAATTATTGTTTCTTACTCTACACTGATCAATAAATTTACCAGCCTTTAAGTGCTTAAAATGTTGTTAATAACAACAACAAAATTAAATTTGCATAGCACCTTTCATGTCGGGAGGACATACCAAGGCGATGGACAGGCAGAGTTACAGACCCGAGCTGAGGGTTGGGGTGCGGGAGCATGGAAGCCAAGGGGGGAAGCATGGTCGAAGAGGAGGGTCTTGAGGTGGTTCTTGAAGGTGGCAAGGGAGGGGGCGAGACGGAGGGACTGCGGGATAGAGTTCCACAGGATGGGTGCAAAGTGGCGGAAGGCCCACCCGCTGATATTGGGGCGAGCAAGGTGAGGGACGTGAAGCAGGCTGGAGCCTGCTGAGCGGAGGGAATGAACAGGATGGTAGTGGGTTAGGAGGTCACAGAGGTAGGGGAGAGCAAGACCGTGGAGTACTTTGAAGGTGATGGGATGGGAAGCCAGTGGAGTTGGGCGAGGTTGGGGGTGATAGGGTCGCGGATCCTAGTGTGGGAGAGGACACAGGCTGCAGAGTTCTGGATGAACTGCAGCCTATGGAGGGAGGAGTTGGGGAGGCCGAGAAGCAGTGAGTTTGCATAGATGGGCCTTGATGCAATGAATGCATGTACGTGGGTTTCGGCGGCCTATGAGGCATTGTCGGAGCCGGGAGTAGGCAGAGCAAATCATGGTGCAGATGTGGGGTAGAAAGGATAGTTGAGGGTCAAACAAAACCCCAAGATTCTGGACTGGCTTAGCAAGGTGGAGTCTGCAACCATGGATGGTGATACTGTCAGTGCCTGAGGTGAGGAGGCGCTGACAGGAGCCAATCAGGAGAGCCTCGGTCTTGTTGACATTTCACTGAAGAAAGTTAGCTCTCATCCAGGACTTGATGTCTGACAAGACATTCTGTCAGGACAGCAGTGGTCCTGGAGTCAAGGGTGGAGACAGAGGTAGAGTTGGGTGTCATGTGGAAGTTCACCCCATGTCTGTGGATGATGTCACCAAGGGGGAGCATATCGATGTTGAAGAGGAGGGGACCAAGGACAGAGCCCTGAGGAACACACAAACGATGGTCCCGGGGCTAGAGGAGAAACCATTTGAGGAGATGAAGTGCAGGTGGTGTGAGAGTCACAATCTGAACCAATCAAGGACTGCGCCGTGGAGGTTGAGGTGAGAGGAGAGGCGGTGGATGAGGATAGAATGGTCGATGGTGTGGAAAGCAGCAGAGAGGTCAAGGAAGACGAAGAGGCAGAGGGAGCCCTGGTCGCAGATGGACAGAATATCATTTGTTACTTTGACCAGGGTGGTTTCTGTGCTGTGAGCGGCATGGAAGCCCGATTGGAGGGGTTCGAGAAGGGAGTGGCGGGAGAGCAAGGAGCGAAACTGAGAGGCAACAACTCGTTCCAGGACTTTGGAGAGGAAGGAGAGGTTGGAGATGGGGCGGTAGTTAGGGAGTAGAGGAGGGTCCAGTTAACTGTACTGGGGAAAACTTTCTTCTCTTTTCTAATAGTCCCATGGATCCTTAACATCCATCTGGAAAACAAGCAGACCGGACCTCAGTTCAAAGTATCATCCAAAAAATAGTTCCACCAACAATGTCGCTCTCTTCCAGCTGGTCAGCATGGTAGCACTCTTGCCTCTGAGTCAGACGGTTGTGAGTTCAAGACTCATTGTGGATTTCGAACTCATATAGTCTAGGCTGACACTCAGGTTCAATACTTTTTTTCCGTGTTTTATTGGAGGTGCCATCCTTTGGATGAGACATTAAACTGAGATCCCTTCAGCCTGTTCAGATGGACATTAAAGATCCCATGGCCCTATTTGAAAGCATCAGGGAGTTTCTCCTGGTATCCTGGCCAACAATCCCTCAGATAAACTTGTTTATTTGCTTCATGGCTGTTTGTGGGACATTGCTGTGTACAAAATAGCTGCCATGTTTGCCTCCAAATGCGCAGTCACTCAACTTTACAGTAAATCCTGTGAAGAATTTTGAGACGTCCTCCTGACATGAATAGGCCCTTTATCTAATGCAACAATTATAATCATAATTGAATAACAAGCAGGTAGGGAAGACTTTAAATTTATTGTTCTTGTACTTTTCAGGTTGAGAGTAATGAGAATGAGTACTTTTAACATACAATTTCAGGTTAGAGTAGACAAGCGCAGATGAGATCCAGAATGTAGTTCCCTCCACAATAGGGTTGCCTTATCAATGGAAATAGTGCCTTTGAGCGTAAAGAGTGTCTCCTCTGGAGAGCCTCACATAAATCACACTGACCTAAGAGAAGTTGTTCCAAGGTTACCTAAGGTCAGAGCCAGGTTCTTCTGTGTTGGAATGATATTCTTGCTGTTTCCTGGAGGAGACATACTTTGTCTCTGAAGTTTTTCTTCTCTGGCTTGAATGCTCCTATTTATGCTGCTATTTTCCAAAAGAGACATTTTCCAAACCTATCATTACCCCAAAACCCCAACTTCACAACTCCTACAATACAAATGGACCATTTCATTTCCCAGGCCCACTTGTGGGTTCTCGCAGCGAGTCTGCCTTACTATCAATTTGTGGTAAACTATAGACAGCGCTGTGCTGTGGACCCACACATACAAAGGAAATGAGTTGATATACTGCCCACACTCATTATATGCCCACACTCATTATACTTGAGCAGAGAGCCCAGCAGTGTGAGGAGGGAACTGAGTGAGGTGAAACAGAGTGAGAATTCTGTTAAGGAACTTGGTGAGAGTGGGAATTCGGTGCAGAGGGGTAAAGAGGAGCAGAATTATAAAATATATAATATTTATATTAAAATAATATAAAACATGTCTGGGAATATGGCAGGGCATCTGGTCAGGGTGATGACACCTCTGGGGAGGGGAGTCAAAAGCAAATGGATGCATAGGGGGACACAGGGAAGAGTGTCAATGCAATTGTCATTGGTGACAAAATGGTGAAAGGAGTAGACAGGCGTTTCTGCAACCAAAGACGTGACTCTCACATGGTATGTTGCCTCCCTGGTGCTAGGGTTGAAGACATCATGGAACTGGTGCAAAATGTTCTACAAGGGGAAGGGGAACATCCAGAAATCATGGTGATGTTGCGATCCATGACGTGGGGAAAAGAAGGGCTGAGATCCTACAGGGAGGATATCAGAAGCTAGGGAAACAGCTAAAGAGTAGAACCTCAAAGGTGGTGATCTTTGGATTACTCAATAAGATTGGTGAGCTGCAGGCTCAAGTTGTCTCGTGCAAGTGAGTATCAAAACAGCAGGATCAAACACATGAATGCATAGCTGGAGAAATGGTACAAAAAGGAGAGCTTCAGGTTCCTAGATCATTGGGATCAGTTCTGGGGCAGATAAGACCTGTACAAGGTGGGTTACACCTGAACAGGGCTGGAACCAGTGTCTCTGCAGGGAGGTTAACTAGTGCTGTGGGGAAGGGTTTAAACTAATTTTGAGGGGGAAGGGAATCAGGATGTAGCATTGGAAAGGATAAACAAGTTACAAAGAGGGCTGGGAGAGATGGATAACAATGTAATCAGGAGTAATTCAGAAAAAGGAAGGATTAGAAGGGGCAGAAATGCAGAACAAACTAAATCGGTCTTGGAGTGCATGTGTGTAAATGCACGGAGTGTGACAAATAAGATTGGTGAGCTGCAGGCTTAAGTTGCCACATTGGGGTTATGATTTTGTGGCAATAACGGAGACCTGGCTCAAACAAGGGCAGGAATGGGAGCTGAATATTCCTGCCTGCAATGTATTCAGGTAGGGATAGGGAAAGAAAATAAAGAGGAGTGTGGGGGGGTGGCAATATTGATTAAAGACACCGTTATGGCCCTGGAAAGGAACAATGTGCTAGAGGGTCCAAAAACAGAATCTATTTGGTTAGAGTTAAGGAGCACAAAATGAGCTGTTACTCTGTTTGGTGTATACTATAGACCACAAAATAATGGGAAGGAGATAGATGAGCAAATCTGCAAGCAGATTTCAGAAAGATGCAAAAGATGCAAAACCAATAGAGTAGTGATAATGGGGGACTTCAATTATCCTAACATAGAATGGCAAAATAACAGTCTAAAAGGCAAGGAGGGGGAAGGATACCTGAAATATGTACAGGAAACCTTTCTGGATCTGTAAGTTTCCAGCCAAACAAGGAAGGATGCAGTGCTGGATCTAGTTCAGGGACAGAACAAATACATTCCCACAAAGGGAAAAGGTAGGGCATCCAAACCTCCCTGTATGAGTAAGGAAATTGGAATTAAAATAAATCAGAAAAAGGAGGCTTATGATAAATGTCTAGTCCAAAATACAGAAGATAATCAAATAGAATATAGAAAGTACGGAGGAGAACTGAAAAAGGAAATAACACGGGCAAAGAGATTATATCTGAAAGATTAGAGGGTAACATAAAAGGGAACCCTAAGATATTTTATAAGCATATAAAGAATAAAAGGTTAGTCAAAGGTAGGTTGGGTCCATTAGGGACTAAAGAGGAAATCTTCTAGTGAAGGAGGCAGAGAGCATGGGTGACGTACTGAATGAATACTTTGCATCTATCTTCACAAAAGAAGAGGATGCAGCCAATGCCACAGTATTGGAGGAGAGGGTAGAGAAATTGGATAAGATAAGAATAAACCAAGAGGAGGTACTAAAAAGGTTGTCGGTGCTCAAGGTAGATAAGTCACCCGGTCCGGACGGGCTGCATCCTAGGTTACTGAGGGAAGCAAAGGTGAAAATAATGGAAGCTCTGGCCACAATCTTTCAATCCTCCTTGGACACTGGGGTGGTGCCAGAGGACTGGAGGGTTGCAAATGTTACTCCCCTGTACAAGAAGGGGCAGAAGGCTAAACCCGGGAACTACAGGCCAGTCAGCCTAACGTCAGTAATGGGGAAACTTCTAGAGACTATAATCCGGGACAAAATAAGTTTTCACTTAGAAAAATATGGGTTAATAAAGGACAGTCAACACGGACTTGTTAAAGGCAAATCATGTCTAACAAACCTGTTAAAATTTTGTGATGAAGTAATGGAGAGGGTGGATGCAGGTAGTGCTGTTGATGTAGTTTATATGGATTTTCAATAGGCATTTGATAAAGTGCCACATAAGACACTTGTAAGCAAATTAGAGGCCCACCATATTAAAGGCATAGTGGCAGCCTGGATACAGAACTGGCTACGTGACAGAAAGCAGGGAGTAGTGATGAACAGTTGTTTTTCTGACTTGAGGGAAGTGTGCAGTGGTGTCCCCCAGGGATCAGTATTGGGACCACTGCTGTTTTTAATCTATATAAATGACCTAGACTTGGGTATGAGGAGTACAATTTCCAAGTTTGCAGATGATACTAATCTAGGAAAAGTAGTAAACAGTGAGGAGGATAGTAGGAGACTGCAAATGGTCATAGACAGACTGGTAAAATGGGTAGACGTGGCAGATGAAGTTTAATGTGGAGAAATGTGAAGTGATGCATTTTGAGATGAGAATGAGGGAATGCAATATAAGCCGATGGTAGAAACTTAAAGTGGTTGAAGGAACAGAGAGACCTGGGGGTTCATATAAGTAAATCTTTGAAGGTGGCAGGACAGGTAGATAAAGCTTTTAAAAAAAGCATATGGGGTACTAGGCTTTATAAATAGAGGCATAGAATATAAAAGTCAGGAAGTTATGATGAACCTTTATAAAACACTGGTTAGTCCTCAGCTAGAGACTGTGCTCAGTTCTGGGCCCCACACTTTAGGAAGAATGTCAAGGCATTGGAGAAGGTGCAAAGGAGATTTACCAGGAATGAGGGACTTCAGTTATCAGGAGAGGTTAGAGAAGCTAGGATTATTCTCCTTGGAGCAGAGAAGATTAAAAGGAGACTTAATAGAAGTTTTCAGGATTATGAGGGGATTCGATAGGGTGAACAAGGAGAAACTGTTATGAGGGGATTCGATAGGGTGAACAAGAAGAAACTGACGGGTTGGTTGGTAACCCGAGGGCACCAATTTAAAATAGTTGTTAAAAGAAACAGAGGGGAGGTGAGGAGAAATTTTTTTACACGAGTTGTTCGGATCTGGAATGCATTGCCTGAAAGGGTGGTGGAAGTTGATTCGATAACAGATTTTAATAGAGAAGTATTTGGGGAAGACAAGTTTGCAGGACTATGGGGAGAGCGCGGGGGAAGTGGGATTGAATTGGATAGCTCTTTTCAAAGAGCGGCACAGACACAATGGACTAAATAGCCTCATTCTATGCTGTATAATTCTATGATTTTATGTCATTCATCCGTACAGTAACTCAGAGGGGACTTCCATCTCATCATTGGATTCAAACCCAGGTTGTAAAAGGACAATGTGCACATAATCCATAGTCCCCATAGTGTTTTGAACATAGAGAAGCAATACGTTATCAAGTTAATGAGTCTTTGATCAGGTTCATAAAACATTCCAATGAGTATTATATTGGGAGAAACAATGAGAGGATAAGAGATCAGGGAAACAGGAAAATAGGGTTGAAATTTGCAGCATTTCATAACATCTTGCTTGTCACATTATAGAATGTGCTCTGAGATGCCATCTGGCATGATATAAATGCAAGTTGTTGTTGTTATTGTAGAAAGCCACAAATTTCACCCTATGATTCGGATCTGTTTGTTCATTTTAATGGTGTTCTCACTGGTGTTGTAGTGCACAGTCTCTTGCAGCTGTTTTTGATCCTGAGGATTCACAACATCCACGAGTACAATACTGGTGGCCTGTGCCTGTGAGTTTTGTGACCACGCATGCCTCAAATTGCTAGAGCCGTCAGCGCAGCCATCAGCTGGGTGTCTTCGGTTAGGGGTTCCTTATGAAATTTGGGTGGGCCCATTCTTGTGTCTCTTTATAGATATGGGTTTAAAAGAATAGCAGCACTGTGCAAATGACTGACTGTCGTAATCTTGTTTGACTTCAAGAAAATGATAAGGTTAAACAGCTGTAGCCATGGATGTCCTAATGCAGTGGATTTTCTTCATTTGTAATAGAAAGATATATCAGCAAACTTGATGTTGAACTAAAAGCTTTTAAATCACTTTGGGATTTGCAAGGCTGCAGGAAGGAAATCAATAGGAGTTCTAGAGGATTCTGTATGAGGTTACACTGGGACAACCAAGGTATTCCTGGCAGGAAAGCTAAGAAAAAGTCGAAGCTTTTAGAACAGTGAAAAATTGCCTTTTGGTTTGTGTTGCATGAACCTATTAGGAGAGAATGTGAATGAAGTGGTTGGAATCTATGGATAATCTAGCAATTGCAGTGTGTTAATTCTCTCTTTATATAAGGCTTTATGAACGTATTAGGAGAGAATGTGGATGAAATGGTTGGAATCTCTGTTTGGATAATCTACCAAATGCAGTGTGTTTATGCTTACTTTATACACGGCTTTATTTCTGAGCTCTATTCACCAGCATTTTTGATCATTCTGATCTAAATCGATTATGTAGCGTGTAAACTCTTAAAATGGCAGCTCAGTGAGTGATCAGTACCCACCATCACATTGTGCTACCTGCATTCCTGTCTTTCCCCTGATGCACTAAATGGCTGCAAGTTGTTCAGTATATTTTATAAAGTATCCTACTGCAAATTCCATTATGGGAAATGTCAAAAGCTCAGTTCAAGAGGCCAGGAAAATGACAAGATAATAACCCTAGCATTCGACATAGCGCCTTTAACATCAAGAGGATGTCACAGAGTGTGTCACAGGATTTACTGTAAAGTGTAAAGTGTTTTTGTCGGAATATTTAACCCTGGCATCAAGAAAATGCTGAATTCAAGATGAACCAGAAGGCAAGGTACAGTCCTAATACCCTCTGCAGCCTAATTACCTCTTGTGGTTAGGCGGGGAGTGGGGAGGAGGCAGGTTATCTACATGTCAGAAATAAGTTATCTACATGTCAGAGATAAGTTATCTACATGTCAGAGATAAGTTATCTACATGTCAGAGCTTCAGTTTAATCTTTCACTACTGGATAGATACCAGAAAAGGTTGAAGTCTAATACATGATTTTGACTTTTCTTTTTCTTGTTTTTGCTTTTCTCTCTCTCTCTCTCTCTAAGTATCCAATTCTTTGCTCTCATTCTTTTCTCGTGTTTTTTTTGTATCCTTGCACTTTTATCTTTTGGACTTTTTCGGTTTATTTGCTTCATTGCAACCCATCTTGGCTTTCTCATACTTCATCAGCAAATTGTTACTATTTGTAATGTTTCTTTGCCAGGACATCAAAAAAGTGCTTCCTTTTCTTCCTGGACCAGTATTTAGAGTTTGATCTGTGTTTGGAATCAACGACTTGATTTATCTCTTCTGTTCCTGACTATTGGTGAATATCCACTGTCCTACATTTGTTTGTTCATCTCAAATTTTCCAAATAAAAACAAAGCATGTTAATAGTGAACCTGAGTATTATTAATAACATGCTCTTGTTTCTTTAGTGATAGCTCATTGCTGGGAGAATCTGGTGATCTGATGGTAGTCTATTTCCATGACTATTGACAGGTGGAAAATGGAAGTAACCAGTGTAGAAAATTCCCTCTCCGTTACCAATGAGGATATCACATGCTGCATAGTCTTATTTTAAAAACAGTAATAGGTGGTGATGTGATTTGAGAGCTTGGGTGGATCATGGAAAGACTGAGAGCATCTGCTCTGAGTCCTACAATTCTAGTTAATCTATTATTGCTGCCTTCCCTGGAGAATGACATTATAGATAGTTGCTGGTAGCCCTCACTTCAACACCATCTGTTAGAGGAAAGCACTCAGGGGAGGTTGGGGGGAGGGGGAGGGTTTTTTGAATATAATGATTCATTTATATATATGATTTATATTTAAAATTTACAGTGCATAGCTAATTTATTTCCAATGTATTCAGATATTTTTTTAAAGTGAATTATAGATATCTATTATACTCATTGCAGTTATCTAATTCTGTTTTGAGAATGTATTGTCTTGGTTTGCTCCCAGGCTATAAAGTTACTTGGCTAACAACAAACAGTTTCAATGTGTGCGAGAAAGTCTTGAGAAGGCGTACTTGAAATTGAGGAGTGAAGTCTGTTGCTAAGATGAAGATATTTCATAATGTGATTGCGTCATATTTGTGAAGAGACATAGTGATTTTAATCAATTTAATTATCAATTGGCTCTTTCTCCCCACCCTGGCTCTGGCACAATGGTTACACCAGGAGCGAATGGCAGCTACCATCTTTGTTATTGGTTGTGGAGAGCAGCTTCACATAAATGCACCCAAGTCAAACTGAGTTAAGACAATATAACTATTGCACTTGATATAGTACATTGTAATGTCATCATTGTCACGAAACGCTTCACAGCATTTACTGTAGGGTGCAGTGACTGTATTTTGTAGGCAAGCAAGCAGACAGTTAGTGCACAGGCTTGTCCCACAAACATCTGTGAAGTGAATGGCCAGTTTTTTTTTAACCTGTGTGATTGTTATCCAGGACACCAGGAGAAACACCCTTCTTTTTTCAAATAGTGCCATGGGATCTTTAACGTCCACCTGAATAGGCAGACAGGACCTTGGTTTAGCGTTTCATTGAAAGTTTGGCACCTCCGACAATGCACCACACTCCAGCACTGCACTGCGCTGGAGTGTCAGCCTAGATTGTGATTTCAAAGACCTTACATTAGGCTTAAGCTTACAGTCTTCTGATGCAGAATGCCACCAACTGAGCTAGGCTGACACACCGTCAGTTGTGTAAATGGCACTCAAACACAATCAGAAACAGCAATCATTATTTATAGATTCAACATGAAAATCTCATAATTCAAGAACAAGTTGCATTTATAAAGCACACTTGACATAGTGGCATATTGGTGCACTTCACAATGGCAGGGTCAGACACGGAGAAGGGTGGGGGATGGGTGAAAGAGAGAGTTCTTTGAGAGGGTTTTTTTCACAACAATTTGGTGTGAGGTTACATCCAGTCTGTTTATGGAACATTGGATTTCTCGCCCCCAGTCTAAGAAATGCTTCGAAGCTACGCGTTGTGGACTATGTGCAGCATGTTTCATACGAAGTTTGAATCATTCTGGGAGCTACCCTGCGTGAGGGGCGCTATATAAATGCAAGTTGTTGTTGTTGCTGAAGCAGCGAGGGACCTGGAAGTGGAATGGGAGAAAAGGCCTGGCTGCTAGAATGGGCATTCGGAGGGATGCATATCTCCATCAATACAGACAATTTCCAACTATTGTGTCGATCTACAAATTCAGGTTGATTTGCGAGACAAAAATGTCATTTTAGAAATGATTTGTCTCTCACAGATGGCCACTCGTCTCAGGGATCTGTGAAACATGGGCCTGTATACACACTGCAGATGTGCAAACCCTGTGCCAAACTGACATCTGGGTTACTCCACCCACTCAGCACTGGCTCCAGACTATTCCTCTGAGAAGCAATCCTATGATTGACCTAATTTTAACAACAAAGGTGCTGTTAGAGCCAGCACCATAATGATTGTCCCCCATCATCAGACATCTATTCCTTCCTGAAACTGGTCAACCGGTCTGGGGCAGGGTTCCTCATCAGACCTTTAATGCCTAACCCACAGGATGATTCTTCATGTGTGAACCTTGATCTTAACCTTAACCTTGGATTTGGGAAATGGTGGGGTTTTGGTGGTGATGGTGGGGAATTTGCAGTATGGAATATAATAATAATAATCCCTGCATTTGATATAGCACCTTATTACGACGTTGAGATGTTTCAAATTGCTTCACAGAATATATTGGAAAATGGATTGACTGTAACACCTGTGCTAGTCGAGTACTTAATGACTAGTTTGGGGTTGAATACCCCTCCAACTTCTGGAGAATGGTTTCTCTCTCATTGCTCTGTATCAGAACATTTCACTGCCACCTTGTATTTTAAAGATATAAAAAGTTTTGTTTGAATTTTTAGCTCCTAGGACATTATTTTAACTTGTATTTTTCAGTGTACATTGAGGCCACCGTCTGACAAAATGCAAAATCAATGCTTTCCCCAGTTCCAGATGCAAGATTTTCTTATTGCCCCACCATTTTCGCTAGTTTGCAGTAGGCTGCAATGTCAGAAGTATGGATGAGACATTAAACCAAGGTCCTGCCTGCCTCTCCAGGTGGACATTAAAGATCCCATGGCACTGTATGTAAAGTAGAGGGAATTTTTTTCCAGTGTCTTGGCCAACAATCCTCCAGATAAAAATTGGCCTTTCACTAAATGGATGTTTACGGAACATTGCTGTGCGCAAATTGACTACCATTTTTGCCTACACATAGAGTCACCACACTTTACTGTAAACGCTGTGAGATGTTTCGACGATGTAATTAAGCACTAAATCAAATGCGAGGATTATTAAAGAATATTATTTTGATCTCAGGAGCCTGGAGCCTCCTATTCAGTACAATGTTGCCGATGTATACTAAATAATCTAAAATTTGAAATTCAAATCTGACTAAGCAGTGTTAAGCTGCATTAAAGATGGAATTTGTTACGTGATCTCGCTGTCAAATATATGTTTCCTAAGAAATGTACACAGGAGAATTATGAATGATGTTTCTTTGCAATTACTACACTATCTTGTATTGTACTGTAATGTTAGGCTTATGTAAGTTGTAGTGAAGTAAGTGCAAACCACCATTAATAGTACAGCACCACAATAATTAATTTTCCAAAAGTCAATTTTTTCTATAATTATGCAAAGTTTCTCGTTGGTCACACACTTTTGTAAATTCCCAAAATTTAACTTAATGAGTAATGTTAAAAATAATAGAAAATGGCCCAGTGGAGCACAGACAGGAACCATAGAAGTTCATAGCAGAGACGGAGGCCATTTAATTCACTGTGCCTGTGCTGGCTCTCTGAAAGAGTTGCCAGGCTCATCTCATTTTCCCATAGCCTTTTATAGTTCTCCTTTTCAGATATTCATCTAATACAGATACTGCCTCAACCATCGTTCTAGATAAGGTGTTGCATATCCTAATGTCCCTGTGTAAAACAATTTTACCTAACCTCTCCCTTTGCCCTTTTGGTTATTAGAGAAGGGCAAACATAATTTGCTGATTTCATTGAAAAAGTCTGATAATGAAAAAGAAAGAAAAAAAGTGTTTTAATTTGAAAGCTGAGCCTATGGGACAAAGCATATTGCATCTAAATTAGGATTTTATGAATGTTGGGTGCAGTTTTGGGCACCACATTACACAAAGGATATTGGAGCTATAGAGAGGGTGCAGCCTGGGTTCACAAGGATGACACTGGAGATGGAAGCATAAAGCTATGATGAGACTCAAGAGAGTTTGGGATTCTTGCTGTTAGAGCAGAGAAGATTTAAAGAGTGATATGATAGAGATGTTCAACATGATGAAAGAGTGAAAGAAAAGCTCTTTATACTGGTAGTGTGTGTGTGTGTATGTTTGTGTGTGTGTTCAGGACTCAGTTGCATGGTGAGGCTTTGGAATATTTATCCTTCAGACATTCCCTTCACATGAATTTCACAAAGAAAAATCATTTCAAATAATACTATTAGTCCAATTGCAACATGACGCCACTGTCATAAATATAGAAAATATTATGAAGAAATAGCATGACATGTGGTTGAATTTCTTTTAAAAATACTATTGACGTCAACATTCAGAAAAGTTAAATCCTGGAGGCACTCCATTGTTGGGGATCAGGAGGATGTTAAAGTGAAAACTGGTTGTCTCACTACAGGTGCAAACATTGTTATTCCCCTTCTTGGTCTGAAGGCTTCTATTTCTAAGAGATCATAATAATAATCCTGCATTTGATTGTGTCTTTCATGTTGGGAGGATGTGTCAGTGGGCTTCACTGGATATACTGTGACAGTTCAGTGACTGTATTATGTGGGTGCACACAACAGTTGATTTTTGCACCCCAGTGTCCCATAAACAGCCATGAAGTGAATGAACAATTTTGTTTGGGGGGTATTTTGGCTAGGATACTGGGAGAAACTTTCCCTTTCTTTTCAAAATGTTCCATGGGATCTTTAATAGGCAGGCGGGACCTCGGTTCAACGTTTCTTCCAAGGTTTGGGGAATTCCAGCCCAATTCTTAGTGGGCCTGCAACTGAAGAACAAAAGTCCAAAGGAAATTGGCAATGTGACTGAGAGAGGCCACATATATGGGTAGTATAGGAAATGGTGCAACTCCAATTAGCATCAAGACTTTAGGACAATGAAAGGACCTTCACTCTGCCTTTGTCTGTGCTGTTTCTGATCAGGGAGAGCTCAATGTTGATGCAGGTATTTAGTTTCCCTGCATTGACATTGACCAGGGCAAAAAAAATGACTGAAAGGGATTTTTTGTCCAAAACAAATGTGTTTATTCAGCTGTGTTCTGTCATTCTATGGTCCGTTTTCAGAACTCAATTGTAATATTTTAGGAGTTGCGATAAAGACTTGTTGAAATTTTAGTGTGACTTGCTTAAGTTTCCTTGTTTTAAATCTGTTCCAATTGGCTGTTTCTGCTAAACTGAATGGAAACTATTATCATGCACAATTGTCACTTGTGTTTAGAAACTTTACTGATCTTTTGTTTGCTCTGCTCAATTTCAATAGTTCTAAGTCCAGTTGTTTGTTGCAGGCTTGTTGTTTGAACTATATTGCAACTCCAGTAGAGAATGAGCAATGCCTTACCAATTATTAGATGCCAGGTCAATTTCAAACCACATTTTAATACTGGTCCTTAAGTAAGAAATGTCTTGTCCTCATGAGGAGAAGAAAGAACCACCAAGTGTCCCTCGAGATGTCTACTTGCTGTTGATTACTTAGAGATTGTGCAAACACCAAAGCTCAGGAATGAAACACATAGAGTCAAGATATATGGGATCAAAACTGTTGCATACATTCCATTCCTTAATTAAGATTTCCACATTGGCAGACGGGAATGAGAACCTTACTAAGATCTTCAGGCCCAACCAGTCTGAGTTATCCCCACTGAACAGGCACAGGAGGCTTGTTTCAGTCAGTAGGAAATGATGCCAGTTAAGCTGAATCAAAAATGGCAGCTAAATTTGGGCACAACAATTTTCAGAAGTTGGGTGTAATTTCAAACCACATCCCAACACCATTTCTCAAATAAGTTTAGAAACACCACATTTCTGACCACCGTGGAAGAGATTGACTCTGTAACAAGCATTTTGGCTTTTGCCTTGCCCTGATCAGGAGAGGTAAGAGACACCTAGGGCCCTACATAAACAATACTAACTGCAGCTTTTATTAAACTGATGCATACATATACTGCTGGGAGCAATGTGACATTTTCGGAGTGAGAAAGAGTCTAAGTGTGACGTAATATTTAGATTTCTTGGTCCTCAATCTCTCGAGGCTGAAGAGAGCTGGGCTGTTGCACTACGTATCACATTTCATAATTTCACCCACAAATAGTCAATCCACATTACAGTAAATTCTGTGAAGCGCTTTGGTCTCACCGACATGATAAGGCGCTATATCAAATGCAATGATTTTTATTATTATTATTCACAGGGCAAGGAATGGGATCACATTCCTGGTAAAAACAGCTCCTTGATTTAGGTGCTTTCATCGGTTTGTCACTACTGCAAAACACTACATGATTCCAAACTGTGATCAGTATTCTTGCTGCCTTCCCCCTCTTGCCCGGCTGTCCTTGTGAAATGCTCTAAGAAGTTATTTTGAAAGCTGCTATATAATTGCAAGTTGTTGTCTATTTTTTAGATTGATTCTATTCGTCAAGTCCCCAATTCTATAATCCACAATTGTGGATTATTTTGGGGGAAAAAAAAGCACAAGTCTTTAGTTAAACTTCAAGGTACTGTAACTTTTCAGTGGACTTTTTGGTTTAAGTTGAACTGCTTTCAAATATTCCTACAGACATAAATTGTATTTATACAGTGACACTGACATTCTTCATCTGAGCCTTTCTTTGCAGTCTTAACTGTTTTCCTTGTCAGTCATTGCGTGTGTGGAGTCATGGAGCTGTGTGTGTATGTTTGTGTGTGTGGGTGAGGGGAGGAGTGGAGGGTAGAATTGGGGGGTGAAACAAGGGAGGGGTGGGGTATATATCCGTGGCCAATTTTTCGTTGCTGACTGACATTTATCAACATGCTTTAATTATCACCTACATCACAGGGGGCAATTTTCACTTCTGATAATTGCACAGAAAAGCTAGCCCAACAGTGACTGACGTTCAACCCACGGTGGCTACAAGAAAATCAAAAGATTAAAAATTAAATAAAAATGTCACCTACAAGCTCTGGAGTGCAATAAAATAAAACAAATGGATGGAAGTTTGTCCACTGGTATAGTTGGTTATAGACTCCTCAGGTTCCTGACTCTTGCCTTGATATCAGTTGCAGGTATCCATTGTTTTCTCTTTCTCCTATGAGAGTGAATGATAATTTCACTCCTCTGTGGATGATGATTCACGTGAACAAAAAAATGAAATCCAGATGTGTGAATTGTCACTTCACAGCTGCCAGCTGCACACTGTGTTCTGGATTTAATTTGAAAACCATCTGGGATTCCAGAGATTGTTTTCATCTGTAAAATAAACAAAAGTATCTCACTGCGGACAGTTTGTTCCAGATACCCTGTTGTATTCTGGGTCTGGCACAATTACTGATCTCTGCCACCAAAATCTGGAGATGTGGAGTAACTGAAGTGTGGTCAGTAATGCCACCTCCCTCTCACCTGGATATAGAACCATAGAATCCTACAATACAGAAGGAGGCCATTCATCTCATCGTGCCTGTGCCAGCTCTTACTCCATAGCCGTGGAAATTCTTCAAGTAATATCCAATTCATTTTTGAAAGCTACTATGAAATCTGCTTCCATCACCTTTTCAGGCAGTGAATTCCAGAGTGTAACAACTCGCTGGGTTAAAAAAAATTCTCCTCGTCTCCCCTTTGGTTCTTTTGCCAAATATCTTAAATCTGTGTCCTCTGACTACCGACCCACCCGCCAGAGGAAACAGTTTCTCCTTAGTTACTCTATCAAAACCCCTTATAATTTTAAATACCTATAATAATCTCCCCTTAACCTTTTCTTATCTAAGGAGAACAATCCCAGCCTTTCTAGTCTTTCTGGTCCTAATAATAATAATCCTTGCATTTGAAACAGCACCTTTCACATTATCGAGACACCTCAAAGTGCTTCACAGAATAATAATAACCCTTGCATTTGAAATAGTGTTTTATCACACCATTGAGATGTCTCAAAGCGCTCCACAGAATATACTGTAAAGTGAATTGATTATATTTTGTGGGCAGCCAATTGCGCACAGCAGTGCATCACAAATAGTCGTGGATGAGCGACCAATTTTTTTAAAAGGAAATATTACCCCCGGAAAAGCAATCCGGCAATCGACTAACAACCGGGTTCCTACTTTTTGCTAGGTAAACAGATGTGCGGTGAGTAAGGAAACTTGCCCAACGTTTTGCCCTGCTGGGAATCGAATCCACGTCTCTCGCTTGTTAGGCGAATGCTCTAACTACTGAGCTACAGGACTCCACATACTGTAAAGTGGATTGAATGCATTTTGTGAGCAAAATGCGGCAGCTAGTTGTGCACCTCAGTGTTCCATAAACAACCGTGGAGTGTATGACCAATTTTATTTGGGGGATTATTAGCCAAGACACCGGGAGAAATTCCCTTCACTTTTTGAATAGTGTCATGGGATCTTTAATGTCCATCTGAGCAGGCAGATAGAACCTCGGTTTAATGTCTCATCCGAGGGACGGCACCTCAGACAATTCAATACCGCCCCAGCACTGCATTAGATTGTGATCTTAGCTGTGTGATTCCAAGTCCTGATGTGGGGCTTGAACCCGCAACCTTCTGACTGAGAGGCGAGTACGCTACCACTATGTGATGCTCACGCACCTTTGCTGAGATGCTGATCAGTACCAGTGGTGAGTGGTGCTAGTCTGTGCACAAATTACTCAGCTCTGAGCAGTATGCTTACCTTAGCGGATGGTTACAAAATTACGAGGGAGGTTTGGGAGGTTGAAGGTGCTTCATAGTCCAGGCAGACAGTCCAGTAGAGTGCTAATGAAGCACTGCATTGTCATAGTTGTTGATGTTCAGATGAGTATCTAAATTGAGGTCCCGTCAGTCTGTTCAGGTGGATGTTAAAAGATTCCAATGCGTTACTTGAAAAGAGAAGGGCGTTTCTCCAGGTGTCCTGGCAAACAATCCTCCAAATAAAATTGGTCATTCACTTCATGACTGTTTGTGGGGACATTGCTTTGTTAAAAATCAGCTGCTACATTTGCCTACAAATACGGTTTCTGCACTTTACAGTAACATTCTGTGAAAGGCTTTGAGGTGTGGCGATGAAATAATAAGACGCTGTATCAAATGTAAGGATTATTGCTGCTGCATTAATTGCAAGGTTTATAAGCCGTACTGTAGAAGGATGCCGTGTATTTGCATGTTGTTTACACTTAGCCTAGAGTATTCCAGAGATTTGAAATGGATGATTGTGCTCTCTATTTATACTTGAATTAAAAAAAAGCTGTGTGGTAATAGTGTTCCACTGTAGTGACTTTCTCATAAAATATAAATGTCCTGAAGTGCTGAATAAAATCTGATAGATTTGACACTAAAGTGAATATTTTTATATAGACAAAGAGTGTTGCTACTCAGGAAGAGAAGGTTTAAATACAATCCAGCAGGCTTTGAATACAAATAGAGACGTGTATGTGTGTGTTACACTGACAAAGAGGATTTTCTGCTGAACTCTAGAGCATTACTTTAAACATGTATTCACCTAGACTGACATATGATGGAGAGAATGCCATAGCATTAAGGATTGACTTTATTTATCGCAGCTGAGCTTACTATGTGGCTTTGGATCACAGTCTAGGAAGAACAAATTTGAGAGTAAACTCGTGAATTTTACTAAGAAATAATGTGCTCTGTTTTTGTGGGCAGATAGGCTATCATACATAAGCATTGTCTCTGATTTCTGCTAACCACAATTTAATTAACATTTAAATAAAATGTAAGGCAGTTGTATACCTCTTCACATTTGAAATAACATGATCTGTTTTAAAGCATTGCTTAGGCTAATTGTATACCTTACTTCTGAATAATTGTTGCATTGAATTCCTTTTTCCCCCTACCTCCTCATGCAATGAGGCCTTATGTGCTTCTGAGATCATTTATCATTTCCATACTTCATGATTTTTTGTCGATCCCTCCCTAAAATTTGGTAAGAAAAAATGCCCCAAGTCTGGAAGATTTTGCATATTTTGCTTACGATTAAATGCCTGCCTCCCGGTAAACACTTTACACGTTTTTTCCAGGAGCTCAGCAAAAGCAGATGTTTGGATGAACTTTTCTCTTTGTGTGTAAATGAGGGCAGAGTACAAATGAATGGGTTGAGGCCTGGGATTAACAAAATTGCACCATGGGACGCATTTTGCATTTTTCAAATTTGGGAGTTTATTTAGGAAATAATTATTGCTCACTTTGGTGAATGTGTACAACCCATTTAATTATACATTATTCTATGAAACTTGCTCTGGGTAATAACAAGGGGGTGGGGGGGGGGGGGGGGAGTTTCATTATAACTTCAATATAAAGGTGTATCGTAATTCCAATGCACATTTCGGCAATAGGAATTTCACCCAGCATCTCCCCTCTGTTAAAATCAAATTACTGGCTCCAGTGCATATTTTATAAATGCTAATCTGTTGATTGCTCTTCAATATGTGTTCTCTTGCTTTTTCCTAATTTCAGTGAGATTAAATGTCTCGCATTGGATTTTGAAACCATATAGTTTAAGCTAACCCTCCAGTACTGGGAGATACAATACAAAGTTACATTTGTAAAGCGCCTTTCGTGTCGGGAGGATGTCCCAAGGTGCTGAACAGTCAGGGATTAGGACCCGAGTGGAGTGGGTGACTGGTGGGATCAAGGAAGGTGGAGGGCAGAGAGGGTAGGAGGGTGGACAAAGACATGCTCGAAGAGGAGGATCTTGAGGCTTGCCTTGATGGAGGCAAGAGAGGGAGAGAGGTGAAGGGAATGCGGGATGGAGTTCCAGAGGGTGGGGGCAGAGAGGTTAAAGGTGGTTGGGGGGGCGCCCGGGGAACATGGAGTAGGCTGGAGCCTGCTGAGTGGAGGGAGTGGACAGATTGATAAGGGGTTAGCAGGTCGGAGAGGTAGGAGTCAGCAAGGCCATGGAGGATCTTAAAGGTGAGGACGAGGATTTTGAATTCTATCCTCTGAGGGATGGGGAGCCAGTGGAGCCGGGCGAGGGTGGGTGTGATGGAGTCATGGAGCCTGGTGCGAGAGAGGACACGAGCTGCAGAGTTGTGGATGATCTGCAGCTTGTGGAGGGAAGAGTTGGGGAGCCGACAAGGTTTCTGTAGTTGAGCCTTGATAGACAAATGTGTGTATGAGGGTTTTGGCAACTGGTACGATCCAATCTGGAGAGTCTCAGTCTTGCTGATATTCAATTGAAGGAAGTTAGCTCTCATCCAAAACTTGATGTCTCACAGACATTCAGTCAGGACAGCAGTGGTCCTGGAGTCGAGGATGGAGGCAGAGAGGTACAATTGTGAGTCAGCTGCATACATGTGGAAGTTGACCCCATGTCTGCGGATGATGTCACCAAGAGTGAGGATGACCTCATTGCCGGAGGTGTCGTCCTTTGAATGAGACGCTAAACCAAGATCTTTAACATGAAAGTCCGCCTGTTCAGGTGGATGTTAAAGATCCCATGGCACGATTTGAAAACTAAAGGGAGTTTCTCCCAATGTCCTGGCCAACAGTGCCCCAGATAGAAATGCTTTGAGAAGATTTGCCAAGATAATACAGGCTATGTCAGATACAAAGATTATAATCGTATTATAATAGGCCTGTGGAAAAAATTGCCAATTTCCATTTCCCATTTCCAGGTAGTCAGGTTGTCGCTTTCAGCTGTGCAGGCAGGAAATTGGCTGTTCATTTGCGACTGCTCTCCCGAGCACCACCAGAAACTGTGGGTCCACAAGAGAGTGGGTTATAAGCAATTCTGTACTGAGGCTCCAAAACTGAGAGCTGCGGACGTAAATGCATGCTCGTCTCTGGCATTCAGGAAGCGAAGATGTCTCCATTGTAAATTCATTTTGGCAGCACAAAGGCTTAAATACTTGGATGATATGCCCTGGTCAATATTTTCTTCAAAGAGAGTCCTTTCAGTTTTTTGTAAGTGACTTCATTAATCTGATGCAATTTCTGTATCCTCCCCAAACCACTGATCTCAGATGGTTGACAGCCTTGCTTCACACCATATTTTATCGGTTGTTAAATAAATCTTTAAAGAACAGAGCAGTCAAACACACTAAATGAACCATTGTTAAATAATTGCCACCCATGATTGTCTAACTTGCTGTGTTTGTTGGGTTTCTAGTGGAGGCTGTTTAAAGGTATTGTCATCTGTGAGGTTCTGTGAGCAAGCTGAGTTCATGGAATGCCAGAATCGATCTCTATACAAATCCCATGGTGATCAATGGAAAATAGTCCTCACTGAGACTTGCCAGCCACCTTTGGGTTGATAAAGCACTTCAGCGGGACGCCAGCCATAAAGCAACAGCTGTAAAAAGTGCCGTGGGCTACATTTTCTGCAGGCAAACCCCTGTATGTCACATCAACCTGTGAGATTTCATCTTTGCAGAAATCTTGGCTGGAGTTAAAGCCTGACGAGTCCAATTAATATGTAAGTGACTGGTTTTCTGCAGAAAATACAGTTTACGTCACAAAAATAGGAAGGTTTTTAAACTAGACTTGAGAGCAATTACTAAGACTTGTGTTTGTTTGATAAATAATAATAATAATAACAATAATAGTAATAATCCTTACAATTGATACAATGCTTTTCACATCTCAAAGTGCTTCACTGAATTTACTTTAAATTGTAGTGATTGCTTATTTTGTAGGTGAATGTGGCAGCCAATTTTGTGCACAGACGGCAATGAAATGAGTGACCAATTTTAGCTGTGGATTGTTGGCCAAGACACTAGGAGAGCTCCTTTTTCAAATAGTGCCATGGATCTTTAATGTCCACCGAACAAATAGCTGGGTCCTCTGAAGGAGGTGACCTCTGACAATCCAGTTGATATAGCGCCATGTCACGTCATTAAGACGTCTCAAAGTGCTTCACAGGATACACTGTAAAGTGGATTGACTGTATATTTTGTGGGTGAAACATGGCAGTCAGTTGCGTACAGCAATGTCCTACAAACAATCATAATGTGATTGACCATTTTTAACATTTATTTGCTATAACAAATGCCATAACAAATGATATTATGATTTATTATTACTATTCCTTGCTGAGTTTTGCTGTCTGTTGGTTTCATTACATCGAGTAAGATTTAGCAAAGTATATCTATATGGTAGTGGGGTGTTCAGGACATGTCCAGGATGCCATCTCTGGCTCTGGTGTCAAACAGCCTTGCAAGATACAGTAAAAGGGATAGCACTGCCCCTTTAAAGACTTTGGAATGATATACTGTCTCTGATTGTACAAAATGGATGCAGACTGATTTTACTCACAAAATAATTATGTGCTGGCAAGTGAGACGTATTCTTGCCCTTTTAAATGAAATGTACGCCAAACTCTTATAACTGTTCTGGGTGGGATCGCTTCCTGTATTTGACTGAAATGATGCAGGTTCAGGAAGACAATCAGAGTGAATTAAATAGGAGGGAGGATAGAGTTCATTGATCATAGTAATATCCAACATGACTTTGGCAAGACTCACACCAGGGCTAGCTTTACATAGCAAAGAAAGGCGGAAAAAAACATTTGCTGGTGAATATTTTGTTTTAAAAGGATTTGTTACATTCTGACTTCAGTTACACATTCCTTCCCACTCAGTACACTGTCCTCTGACTAACAGACCATCCGATTGATCATGAGGGTGAGCTGGCAATTTGCTCCTCGGCCCGTGCCAGTTTTTATTTGCCACGGCAGGGAATTTGTCAAAGGAGTGATGGGTCAGTTATTTGCTATAGGTTACAAAAGCCTGCTTTGGGCTATGACAGATACTAACAGAGTTGAGCTCTGTGACACAATAATGACACAATAGTCCTTGCATTTAATATTGCACCTAGGACATCTCAAAGCGCTTCACAGGATTTTATTGCAAAGTATAGCGATTGTGCATTTTGTAGGTGAAATCAGTGAGCTCACTCTGTTAAATTGCTTGTCTCAGAGAGTTCCAGAGAGCAGGGGCAGAGAGACAGACAGGATGAAAGCTCTTCCACTAAGTTTTATAAACAGCATCTTCAACGTAAAAAGTCTCAAAGTGGTTTGCAGAAACAGATTAATAAGAAATCTGTCAGCCATGTAGACAGACCTTGCTATACTGTGCTTCAATATAACACAGATGGACCTACAATACATTTCTGATACTGACAAGTCAGGCTCAGGAAGCCTCCTGTGGTCCTAGTAACTGCTGTAAACACTTGCGAGAATAGTTACTGGCTTCATTGGTGACCTAAGGTCACTGAAAAAAGAACTAGCCAGTGGTCGCTCGACAATGTGACCCGTTATAGCTTGCAGTCTGATTTTATGGAGCTAGACCAAGGCATTATAACAGGGTCCAACCGTATTACCTAATTTGTTCTGATCCAATAAGTAGTTATTCTTTATAATGTTTGTTCTCAACCATGAGAAGAATAACTTTTCCCGATTGTCGATTCTCAAGGCCGTTGGCTAGGCGTTTTATTCCGGGGAGAGCATGAGTCTCACCCCTCTAAGGCAGATCCAGTAAACCTCAGTAAATAGCTATTAAACAACAAGAGCTAGAATGCACTATAGGGGCTCCAATTTAAAAGGAAACATCTAGCGCATAAAAACAACAATGGTGGTGAGAAAGCTGAGCATGGGAGGCAGCACTTTTAGAGAAGGCACTGACACCTAGTGGACATCTGGTTTTGCACACTACGGTCAGTGGGAGTATGGTTTCACGGAAACATCACGAAGACGGTGATAATTACAATAATAATAATAATCCTTGCGCTTGGTATAGTGCCTTATCAAGTCTTTGAGACGTCTCAAAGCGCTTGGAGACGATGTGCTCAAAGTGCTCAAAACAATGAATGCACTTTGGCATGCCCTCCCGATTTGAAAGGTGCTATATAAATGTAAATTGTATATTGTAATTGTAGTTTACTTTGGGGTTAATTATTGAACTTTGCAAGATTTACCCCCAAATTCTATAACCAATGCAAGATTTTTAATTTTTATTTATTTGAGTTATTAATTTAGATTTCATAAGTCTTATAATTCAGGTCAAGGCCAAGGGTCTTTCCCTCTCGCTCTCCTTCTCCCCACTGCGCCAACACTTTGTCCAAAAAAGTTGTGTTTTTTCCTGGTTTATATTCCCTCCTCATTCAAATTTATTCAAATTAATCGATCATTTATCTCATTGTTGCATATGTAGACTGTTGCTGTCTGTTTACTTACATGACAAAATTCATTCATTTCTAATTAATCTGTTTATGCAAAGCACTTTGAGACTTTGTTTTATGTTGAAGATGCAATTTATCAAGCTTGGTGGAAGAGCTTTCATCCTGTCTGTCTACCTGGCCCTGGTCTCTGGAACTCCATCCTGAAGTGCCGCCACCTCCCTCCCTCCCTCCCTCCCTCCCCATATTTAAAGCCCGCCTTAAGTCCTATCATTTCGATCATAGAATCCTAGAATTATGCAGCACAGAAGGAGGCCATTTGGCCCATCGTGTCTGTGCCAGCTGTTTTGAAAGAGCTGACCAAATCAATTCCACTCCCCTGCTCTTTACCTGTAGCCCTGCAAACTTGTCCTCTCCAAATAATTATTAATTATCTACTTCTCTCTTAAAAGTTGTTATCAAATTGGCTTCCACCACCCTTTCAAGCAATGCATTCCAGATTCATGCTTTTCATGCATGCTTTTGCTCATTCATGCTTTCACTCATCTTCCTCCCCATACTCCTCAGCTTACCCCAAAGCATTTGATCTCCCATGTGCTTTGAGAATGTCCACCTGAAGTGAAAGGTACAACATAAATATACACTGTTGTTGTATAAAGGTACGTTATTGTATGGGAGCAATGCAGGAATATAGCTAGATTTTCACAGTTTGCACTTTATTGGTGTTATCTGGGACAATCATTAATGCCATGAACCTCACCAAGTTAGACATGTGATTTTCTTGGCAGGCTTTAAGGATTGAGGGAGATTTCCTGCAGTTTGCCTGAGTGAATTAATAATATATATATATGTTCACAGGCCCTGGATATAGATGAAAGATGCCTTTGGCAGTGTGTTTTGTGATGGCGAGGCCCATCCAGAGAGGCAGCAGCTTTCCCTTTCAGTCAGACCCTGGAATAAAACCTGAGCTGCCCTGTGAGTTTTAGTGCAAGTTTTTGTTTAGATTTCATCTGTTCTTTACCCTGTATCAGCAATGGGGACAGATTACCATCTTACTGCCCCTCCCAGTGCATCATGTAGATGCAACTTTGAAAATAGTTCGTGGATTCTTGTTAAATACATATTTCCCCTGTTATTTTCTAACTTCTGATTCTTGTGTTGCTGCAGGATCCCGTGATTATATGTTTTGGGGGGCTGGGTTATATAACTTCTATTGCACACAATGCACCAGTACACACACTCTGAATAAACATTTGTGTCAGCTGCAGATGTCCGGCCAGCAATGCTGGGTGAATTATAAACGGATGAATTACAAACAATGGATCAATTTGTTTCACAAGTAAACCTGATGTAATGTGTTTCTCTGGCCCCAACTGGACTTCAGCTGTACATTTATATGTTCTATGAATTGGCAGGTGAACCCATTGTGTGTGTGGCTGAGGATAAACTGTATAGAGATACTTACTCAAGTTGTTGGTCATTCTTTTAAAAGTCTCATTTAAATGCGGAGAAGGAGATTGAATCTGGCTGGTACAAACTGCAGATAAATCGCTCACCAATCCTCTTCCGAGCTCTCTGGGGAAAGGGGGGAATTCAGTACATGAAGCAAATTTGAAATGTAATACTGTCCTGTACGTCAACTGAATCTTGGCAACAGCTGATAGAAATTCTGGGCAATTGAATTCAATTTGGCCCTTCTTGATTCCAACTGAAAGATTGTAGAACTAACAAAGATATACGTGCACAGTATTTGAAAAGCTAGATCTCTTTGAAGTTAATGTTATTGATTTGAATGGAGCTGGTCTGAATTCCATCCCTATAATTCCATCCCAATAATTCTGACCCAGGCTGACTAGTCAATAATTTTAGTTTTGAAGATAAGTACAGACTTGATACCATTTTGAGTCTGTTGTGCAGGGATATCTCACAGCCCTCAGTTTGTGCTGCGTAGCTTTTGCTGTATTTGTATGTTATAGCTGTTGCCTAATAACAGAAGTATTCTGTATGCCCTCCCATTCTCCCCCCTCTCCAAGACATGATCCTTTTTGTCTCCGATTGTGAGCAGTTAAACTTGTAAGTGATGAAGATCACATTGAGTAAAGCCTCACATACTTTCAAAAATTCTTTCCATTATTGGTCTCCTTCCAAACATTGTTCAGGGTTGACATTACATTTGATGTATGTTTCTAACCTTTGAAATGTATTGTTCACAGACAAAGTGGTTTGTGAATGATTTGGTACCTCGTCAGCATGCCTGGCATATATGGGGTGAAATTCTTTGCTGTCATATCCTTGGCAGATCGTTGATTTGACCCTGTCATTGGATAACGTCAATAAGCTATCTGTAAGGAAGGAGTGGCAAAAAGGGTTTGTTTGAATTAAATGTTTAATGTTTGCATAGTTTTTATATTGCTTGATTTAAATCAGGATATTGATGAAATGACAGGGTGAAATTTGTATCATTTCATAGCAGATTCAATGTGAAAGTTGTCACATCAAATCTATTATCTATCGCCCTGATGTTTTACAGTGTAATACAGAACTATCATCTGGTCACTTCTCTTCCTCTGGAAATTGCACTTGCCTATTTGTGCATTGCTGTGTAAGACTGACAATAGATGATGCTCTTGTATTCAGTTTCTCTGTGGACTGCAGAGTCTTTAAACCAAGTTTCACTGCTTGTAAAGTACAGAATGTTAAGAATAGAACAGTTCATATCATCCATCGGAAAAGATTGACTCAGCACAATTTTATTAACTGGTTCCAGTATTAACAGCTACAGCTTGTCTAATGATCTAAAACAAAATCTAGAAGAGACATTTTTAAAATGTTCCAAATATATTGAAACGGTAATGTTGGAATTGCTTTTCTACCACTGTCTGACATTCACAGGGTCACATTTATTTATCTACAGATATTTCTCTCCTGATGAGTACATTTACAAACATTGTCATTGTGACCTTATGGTTGTATTTTTCCTGAAGCAACTCTTGCTCCGACACAATGTAAAAAACTATTCGTCTTCACTCCGTACCTCTGTCTGTCTTCACTTGTTTTAATTTTGTACTTCAGTATCAGCAATCGTATTGAGATCAATAACTCTGGCATGAGTGTACATGTGAATGGTCATCAGCTATGCATCAGTCCAGCTTCCTGTGATCCACTTGTATGACTCGAGGAAGGGATTTCAATTCAATACCAGTAAACAAAGTGAAATTGAAAATGGCATTTATTGGGTTTATCACAGCTGATCATTTGGGAAAAAATAGTTGTGTTACATATAATGGGAAATAGATGTAATAATGGACCTCCATATTTCCGGTTCCAAAACTGCTTTGCCATGGGCTGAGCCGAGAGTGCTAAACAACTAAACTGGGGAACTAAGCTTCACTATTTAAATTAAACTTTGATAATAGTTATGGATAACTAAGATGAATGAGAGTAATGGACAAGTTTGTATATGTGAAAATAATGAGAGAAAGTCATGACTGTTTTGCAAATATAATTGCAGATGATTTCATTTCCTCAATTTATTATTATATTAATAATCCTTGCATTTGATATATCGCCTTATCACGTTATCATGATGTCTCAAAGTGCTTCACAGGATATACTGTAAAGTGGATTGATTGCGTATTTTGTGGTTGAAATGCTGCAGCCAGTTGCATACAGCAATGTTCCACAAATAGCCATGGAGTGAGTGACCAATTTTATTTGGGGATTGTTGGCCGGGACATCGAGAGTAACTCCCTCCTCTTTTCGAATATTTGCCATTGGATCTTTAACATCGACCTGAGCAGTTAGATTGGATGACTATTATACCACAGAAAGTTGACATTAATAAGGCATTATCTTTCTAATGCTACAGGATCACACATGCAGTGTAATACAGCTGGTTTTGCTGAAATCTGTTGTTTGATGCTGTGCAAGACATGTCTTAAAATGTTACCTTTCCCCCTGGAAGTGACATGATTGCTCTGTGGCAGTCACCAACTAGTCTGTAGGATCCATTTTGTACCTCAAGACATGATCGTCGTGTCAGACTTTGGCAGTGGTAGCATTGCAATTGTTTTTCTTTTACAAAGGATCTATCCTTTAACTCTTAGGTTTAAACTATGTATATAGTGCGCAAGAACTTATTGTACCTCTATGTAGTTGATCAGAAAGATTTCTTATGGGAACCTGATCCGTGTTTCTCTGATGGCTTTCTAGGTCATCATCATTGCATAGTTTGCTTCATTGAGAGACAGGAATTTCCACTAACGTCACACTTTGTGAGTCTGTGATTCCTCCCATTATATAAATATTTGATGGAAAATAAGTTTCTAAGCGATTGGGTGGTATGAGCTTCATATAAATTTTGTTGGAGTATAAATAAAACATCAGACTCTGCACAATCGGTGTGACTTAAAAGACAGAGGAATTTTACAGCTTTGAAAAAAAACAGACGTTGCACATTAAAGTTAAAAAAAACATTGGCATAAAAATGAATCCTCAAGCTTGGTAACTAACAACAAACTTTTCTAATCTAATAAAATAATATTTAAATGTTTAAAGTCTTGAGTTGTATTTAACTCGTGTTTCAAATTTATGTTGCTAAGCTTCCCTTATTCCGTTCCTTTCATGTCATTGTATGTGTTTAATGTAGGCCATACTTCATAGATTACCTGTTCAACACATGACATCATTCATGAGATTAACATAAATTGAGCAATAAAATCTATGGTGTAAATTTTGAACTTTGAAACATTGGGTTTTAATCAGTTTTTACAATGTAAAACATCTGCTGCTACCCTGGGGACATAATTAATCTTTCCAGTATTATTGTGTGAGCATTATTTCATTGAGATTTTTTCACATTGTGTTATTGCTTCTGATGTACAATATATATTATTCTTCCTCTTCCTCAGGAAGTGGGCATTTTGCCAGCATTTATTGCCCATTGCCCTCAGAAGGTGGAGTCTTTATACATCTGCAGTCCTTGTTTCTGATATTTATCTGATATTTAACGGGATTTTACTGTGCAGCATTGTAGGCAAATGTGACAGCCAATTTGCGCATGACAATATCCTGTAAATAGCCATGAAGGGAATGACATTTTTTTTTATCTGGGGGATTGTTTTCCAGGGTATTCAGCAGGTGGAATGGTTATATTAGTGTTTGTTCAGTCACTTCATATTGCATGTGGATGCAGGCACTATCCTCTGCCTATTGGTTGGTGAGCAATGATTATCTAGAAACCAGAAGAAGTCCTGTGTCCCCCAATTTTCCACAAATTAAACTTGTTGCACTGCTATACTATGACATTGCCTGGCATAATTGTTAGCAAGCTCGATTCTTGAGTTGGAAGGTTGTGGGTTCAAGCACCACATTGAACCTTTGTAAATTCATAATCTGAGTGGTCACTCCAATGCAGTGGTAGGGATTCACTACTTTGTGGGCAGTGTCGCCGATTGAATGAGATGTTAGATCTCTCTGTTAGAGCAGAAACGATCGAGGGGTGATATAATAGAAGTGTTTAAGATAATGAAAGAATTAATCATCCTCTCCACTGATAGGGAATTCGAGGAGAAGGGGGCATGAATTCAAGATTGTGCTAGGAGTGTAAAATAAGAGATGCAGAAGAATACGGAATTATATGACAGAAGTGGCTGTTAGAGTAGAGTTGATGTGGGGCATTTCAAAGAAGATTAGATACATGTGGACGAAGGATATTAGAGTGTACAGTGAAAGGCTGGAGAATTGGGATTAGGATGGATGGCTTCTTGAAGGAACAAACAATGAGCCAAATGGGTTGAATGGTCTCCTACAGTCGCATACTTTTCTATTGTTCTATTGAGATGATAAACAGAAATCCTACCTGCTTGTTAAGTGGATGTTAAAGATCCCATGACACAATTTGAAAAGTGTTCTGGCTAACATTTCCCAAATAAATTGGTCATTCACTTCATAACTATTTGCTGGACATTGCTGAGTGCAATTTGGCTACTGTGTTTACTTACAAAATATATAATCACTTCACTTTCCAGCAGTTTTCAGTAAACCGCTTTGAGATGTTTTAATGTTGTAGATGCTTGTATCAGACACATGAATTATTATTGCATTGTTTTCAGCAATGGTGGGTTGAACATCAAGGTCTGGCAAGCGTGATAGTCTTCATTATAGTCTTAAAACAAATTGAATTAAATAATAAAATAATCCTTGCATTTGATATAATGCTTTATTGCATCATTAAGACATCTCAAAGTTCTTCACAGGATATACCGTAAAGTGGGTATTTTGTGGACAAAGTAGGAAATCCTAGAGCCAACAATTGAGCCCTTTCTGCATTATTTCGACTGGATTGGAATTCAAAAGTCTAGTTTTGTATTGCACACCACGTGACCATTTTGGCCATTAAATACATAAAATGGCCTTCTTAACTGCTCACTATGAGTTGAGTCGTTGTGAATGGTTATAAGGGTTACTGCTCACTCCCTTCCCACGATGATTTCAGTGGTTATAAATGGTTACTGCTCACTTACTATTATGCACTAAATTTCAGGCAACTCAGAGGAAACTTGGTACTTTTCTGCATTGGAATTCAAGTCCATTTTTATACCCCAACTTTAGTTTTGAAAGCCTTAATGACTAGAAAAATATGCTTGATTTCATAACCCATCACTTGAAGAAAGAACCTTGCTAATAAATTGGAAGGATGGATATGAACAGTGTGAAGAAAACTGAACTGAATGTGCAGGTGGAGAATTAAGTTTTAGAGCTATGTGTGCATTTACAATGCAATGATTTTGCAGAGTGGTTAGGGATAGCTTCCATGGTGTTAACTACAGAGTTTGCAACAAAATACTGTGTTTATATTAAATTCTAAACCAACTGTTTCTTATGTTTCTTCATTAGAAATAAACTTTTTTTGTTAACGAGAATTCCAGCTGCCAAATTTTGTTATTTCATGAAAATACAGTAAAAAAATGATTTGGCACTCCTCACTGACCTCTATTTTCAAATGAGGTTTGTTTTTTTAAATAAATAAATATAAAAACAGATGGTTTCACTGCATAAGAGTGTCCAGTTTCCTGCTTGGATTATAACATTTCTTTTTGTTTTTTTGCACTGTTCCAATTTCATGTAGTCTTTCCCTCAGATTCTTTCTAAATGCCTAAACACAAAGTTACAGCTGTTTTCAATGTGCTGCTAGGTATTGTTTAAACTTCAGACCACTCATGTTGTCCTGTCTCTTTCCTGATCAATTCACAATGAGCCAGTGACATTGACAGGTGTAAAAATATTTCAATTATTTCTTGATATAACCATGAAACTATCACCAGTAGTATAGAAGGAGCATTGATCTGACATTAGCCAATATAATTTTATTTTGCCAGCTCAAGTACGCCAACTCTCTATTTGTCGGCCTCCCCAACTCTTCCTTCCACAAGCTGCAGATCATCCAGAACTCTGCAGCTTGTGTCCTATCCCGCACTAGGCTCCATGAACCCATCACCCCCACCCACGCCTTCAGCCTCTCTGCCTCCACCCTTTGGAACTCCATCCCAGAGTTCCTTTGCCTCACTCCCTCCCTTGCCTCCTTCAAAGGACAACTCAAGAAATCTGCTCTTCAACCGCATCTTGGGTCACCCTCCTACCTCTACCCTCCCTGCCCGCCACCCCTCCTGATCCCAACTCCCTGCTCGGGTTCAAATCCCTGACTGTCCAGTGCCTTGAGACATCCTCCTGATGTGAAAGGTGCTATACAAATGTAACTTGTTGTTATATTTATATTTGTGCTGGCCACAGTAAAAGATGTCAGTGTCAGGAAATGGGCATAGAATATAACATGAAAGAGGTGATGTGATGCCCTCTGATTACTAACTCACTGACCAGAGGAAAACATTTGACCCTATTGACCATTAAATGCCCTCATAATTGTAAAGTTCTCACCCCTGAACCTTTTGGTCTTTGTAATGACCGCTGTATTGATAGAGATATTGGTAGAGTCTGGGGAACACCCTCTTGTGGTGGTTGAACCTAAGGTTTTGCACATGTTCAGTAGCTTCATGTTCACATGCTTTCCCCACCACCCTTGGCTTCCATCTTCAGCTGGGATCTAAAAATGAATAATTTGCAGGAGCATGGAGACGAGACAGGTAAATGGGACTGAATGGATTGCTCTTACTGTCAGAGCCAGCGCAGACCTGAGGGGCAAATAGTTGCCTTCAGTGTTGTAAATGTCAACATTTATTTTCTATTTTGGGCACTCCCAGACCAGGTATAGCATAGACCATACTCAAACAAAGCTCCTTCCACCCCCTGAACAGCTTTAGATGGAGGTTTTGTTGAATTTGTAACAATTTGTATCATCTACCCTCTGTTAAATGACTTGCTCGGGGTTGATCCAGACTATCTTAGATCTGACCCAATCATTCATACTCTGACTACAGGTGTTTTTTTTCCCCAAATGTTGAATTTAAATTAAAGAAATATGATCAAATTCCTTCTTGGAAAAGGACTTTGTTGCCAACAATAACTGTTGTAATTGCACTCGCTAAGGAAAAATATGGTTTAAACTTTGGATCAGAACATGGAGTCTTTTAGCATATTGGTTAGTGCACTTGCCTCGCAAGCGAGAAAACCTGGGTTTGATTCCCAGACGGGGAAAAACATAAGGCGTGTTTCCTTGCTCCACCACCAATCCTCCTTTTACTGAGCATAAAATAGGAACCCGTTGTTAGTTAATTGGTGGATTGTTTTCTAGGGGCAATAATCCCTCAAAACAAATTTGGTCACTCAATCCACGACTGTTTGTGGGACACTGCTGTTTGCAATTGGTTGCCATGTGTCACCCACAAAATATACGGTCAATCCACTTTACAATATATTCTGTGAAGCGCTTTGAGATGTCTCAATGATTTGATAAGGCTCAATATCAAATGTAAGGATTATTATTATTAAGATTATTAAATACTGTAAATTAAATTCCAGTTATAACTCAATAAAAGTACGAAAACCACATACATGAAAAATAGTGTGAGAAAAGGAGACAGCAAAGGCATGAAGGTTTTAAGGCTGATTGAGTTCCCAATGCTAAGCTTCTAAGATTTGCATTAAGTTTGGTTAAGGCACTGCAGCAATGGATGGAAGGTGAGAATGGAAACTATCCATGAAGCACGAACAATAATTTGTAATTAAAAACGTGCCTTTCATGTAGCAGAACACCTCAGAGAGTTTAACACTTCCAGGGTTGGATGCCAAGCAAGAGAGAAGAGATAATTGACCATACACAGCAAAAGGTATAGATTTTAACATGAGATTTAAAGATAGAGAGGAAGTGGAGTAAAGAAATAGAGGCAGAAAGTTCTAGAGGTTATGGACATAATTGACTGAAGGCTCAGTCATTGATGGTGAATCACGGTGAGGTCAAGAGTACGTTTACACACAGAACATAGCAGTTTGACAAGGCTGTGAATGTGAATAAAGTATACAAGCACCAAATACAGAACCCTAACAACAAATGCAGCATTTAATGTTAAGAGAAATGCCTGCAAATCACTGTCTTACAGGGAAGAATGGTTGTTAATGGCACAGACAGTGTTGTGGGTAGAAACAGAGTGAAAGATTAACCTGGTATGGCTGTGTAAAAGAAATGTCTGGGAAAGGATACAGAGGGTGTCGAAGAGGGAATAAAGTTGATTAGCATCCCTACCTTTGATGAGTATATGATTTCTTAAGCCACATTGAGTAGGCACTTGAACAGGAGAAATATATAATACAATACAAAATTATATTTGTATAGCGCCTTTCACGTTAATAGGACAACCCAAGGCGCTGGACAGTCAGGGATTTGGATCTGAGCATGGGGAGGTTGGGATCAGGGAGGGTAGGGGTACGAGAGTGGCTGAAGGTGTGGACAATGAGCAGGATCTTGAGATGTACCTCGAAGGAGGCAAAGGCGTGAGTGAGGTGAACGGAATGTGGGATGGAGTTCCAAAGATGGGGACAGAGAGGCTGAAAGCCCCACCTCTGATGGTGGGGCAGGCCCGACGGGCACGTAGAGCAGATTGGAGCCTGCTGAGCGGAGGGAGTGGACAGGTTGATATGTGTTAGCAGGTCACAGAGGTAGGAAGGGCCAAGTCCGTGGAGGGCCTTGGAGGCGAATATGCTTAAGGATGACATCATGGGTTTGGGCTTCAAGGAAAAGGCACCAATATATCAACAGGATATCTACCAGGCAAGCAAGCAAATTCCCACAGGGCTATGGATCATGAAGAATATAGAAAACTCCCTCCTTGACAACAATGGCATTGTCAACTCTCAAATTACTGCACTATAGATAACATTTGAAACATCCTGGTGCTTGTGGCAGTGATCCAAGAATCAACGGCATAGGGTCAATTATGAGGGAAGGACTGGTCTCAGAAAAAGACTGAAATCATGTATTGGGGAAGGTTTGTCAGAAGGTTAAAGATGTCACCCAGATTGTTTTTTGACAGCTGGATGGTTGCCTAGAACACATTCGAGCCACTGTACGGAAATCATTGGGACATGTTAAGCATGACAATGGGATCAGACTGTGGTCACGTATATCTGGAACCCAATACCCACAAAGAGTAGGACAATGATCAAGTTATCTCCTGAGATGATCATAAATCAGTGCTTTTGCTGTGAACATTGTTCATACTCCATTGCCTCAATATTAACCTGTAACCCCTCCTTCTAGGGGAACAGGGAAAGGGCAGGGAAGTGGGACTGAGATGATTGCTCTTGAGAGAGCCAACACAGGCACTATGGGACAAATGGCTCTCTTCTGTGCCACGGATTTCTATGGTTCTTCAATTATTACCATTATGTCAGCATTTACCAGAGTCTTGCCCACAGCCAAAAACTACCATTGTTTTTTGGGGTAAATCATGAAGATACAAACATTTGAGGTAATTTTTTTTTGACTGTTTATAAATTTACTAATTTTAGTGGTTTTGCAAGTCATTAGTCTCTGCTTCGCCAACGATTAGAGAATTAACATATTACATACAAATGTTGATAAAACGACTGACATTATTTGTATCTGCTCTTCATTTCTCAGCTACCCCGCTCCACTTTCCTTCCCCCACATTTCTCTGCTTCTCTTGAAGTTAGTTATCCATGCTGAGTTCTGACAGTCCCTCTGTTCCTCATCCAAGTTCTTGTGAACACAGAGAGTGAGAGTTTACAGACCTTAGGGGACTCAGCTGAACCTGATCCAGTCTTCACCTGATGTTTTGTCCATATACACCCACACCCACACACTATTTCCAGCAAGAGGTCACTAAATAATAACAGCAACATGAAAAGATCCCTTCTAAATGCCTAGATTTCCTCTCTGAGATCATCAATCATTTCCAGGATATCTCTAAACTGACAGTGTAAAAGTGAAAATAAATTAAAGTATTTTATCATGTGGATTATTTGAAATAACATTTCAGAGACTGGTTAATCCATACGAGTGATGTATTGTCGGGCTTACATATTAAGCAATATTATGCAAAATATAATGGTAGTGATCTGCAGAAACTACAATGATAGAAAGGTTAAGGAAAGAAGGCACATCATGTCTGTACTGATGCTAATTTCTCCCACTTGAGGAATCTATTCTTATCCCATACAATTCGAGGGTCAAGTGGTGGAATGCCTTCAATCACCTCTCACATGCAGTGAGGCATAAACAACACTTTCAAACTTAGAGAAGAACTTTATGGTTAAAAAAATTCAAGGCAGTTGTGACAGGTAGAGATGCTGGATATAACAATCAGATCTGCAACAACATTTCACAAATCTCCATGATGAACAGGCTGTAACAGGATTATGACAAGATGTCTACCTGGATATACAGGACATATGAAGGAACCTAACAAGTGCAGAGAGGTTTTGCTGCCTCATGTGTCTCTTTACTTCAGAAGTAAATAAAACACGAAGAACCCACCCTTATCAGTGACACTTGGAAGAACTTTATGATAATTAAATTCAAGTAAGATACAGATACATGATTGACAGACACAGCAATGATGGAAGGATGTTAGGGTGGATTTTCTAGAGGAATGAGATCAGATGAGCCAAAGGGCCTTCTTCATCCAAACCAGTCTTGTGGTCAGATCTACAGCAAACAGTCACAATCCAAATCTGACACCTTGCCAGATCTAAACCTCCTCACACACTGCTCTTTAGATACAAGGAAAATTTCTTTGTAGCCCAAATATTAATTCACCTAGAAATGTCTCTTTTCACTCGTCTCCTTGTTAATAATATAATAATCTTTGTAGCAGTGGACGAGCTTAGGCTGGTGTGGGTGTTCGGCGGGCCACTTGCTGATGACCCAAAAGTGGCCACCTGGACACCCATATTAGTCCAGGCAAGTTTGTGCCAAATCAATACCTTGTTTCCAGTAACTACTGAGCCTTGGTACCCATGGCACAGGTATAAATGAAGTAAAATTTAAGAAAGAAAAATTCATTTGGTTGGCCCACCAAAAAGGTAGGCCACCGCTATTTTAGCTGCTTCAACTCTAGCAATACTCCATCGCAGACTACTAGTTCCCAAGTCTTGGCTCTTACTAATCTGCACCTAAAATCTTTAGGATTGGGTAAATAGGGCTTGTCCCTCTGGGGAGAGAATGTGCTTCATTCCATACAAATGAAAACCTTGCTTGTTTGGAAATCTTAGTAGTAGTAATAATAATCTGTTCACAGTAGTTTGATTTGGAGAGTGTGGTGATGAGTCCTATGTGTGTCAAGTACCCGCCTGACCCAAAGAAAAGTTTTGATTTATCACAATTTTTTTAACAATTTTTTCTTAAAGAAAGATCTTATCAGTATCACTCAGATTTCCAGTTAAACAATGCATTGTGAGGGACTATGTAGTGCAGTGGATCAGATGATGTGCTTTTATCGTTTGGGCAGATCTCATTACAGCCAAGGCAACCCAGCACTCTCAGCAGCAGTAAGGTTGCTGTAGTATCAACCCAGTTCTCAATTTACAAAGGTCCTTGTTACTTCCTCCCAAGTCCCCCCTCCCCCAAAAAGGTTTCTGATCCCTGGTAGACTTGTGTATGTTCATTGTTTGAAATGTATTCCCTTTCTTGGTCTCTTAAGTTTATATGTCTCAGTTACTAGTATCATATATGAGCAGTCAAATAGGACCCAAGTGTCAAGCTCCCTGTTGAGATTTCTCAGAGAGAAGAAAGGGTGACAGTCTGGCTCAGGTGGTAGCCTTCTTAGTTCTAGTTCAGAAGGTTGTGGCTTCAAGCCCTATGTCAGGATGCTGAGCTCACAGACTAGGCTGCTATTTTAGTACAGTGCTGAAGAAGCAATGAATTGGAGCTAATATCCTTTGAATAAGACTAAAACTGAGGTCTTATCTGCCTGTTCATTGTAAATCTTTAAAAGGTTGTAAGGGTCAAAGGATGTTAAATTGCCATGACCTAATTTGAAATGTGTATAGAGTTTCTCCTTGTGTCTTCGTTAGCAATCCTCCAGATAGATTGATGATTTACTATTGTGTCTGGTGCGCAAAATTTGGTACTGCATTTGCTTACAAAATACATGGTCACCACACTTGACAAAAAATCCATGTGAAGGAATTGGGAGATTTGGCCATTTTAAGTGTTGTATCAAAATCTAAAACATACTTTATTTTGATACCTTTTGTCTCTGATTGGTACTCTTGTATGGAGCATTGCTTTGATTGTCAAATTAAATTTATGTGCGGACCCTCAATAGCATTGCGATTTAATGTTTGGAGAACCAATTCCATTATGCCACTCCATGTGTGCTTATTTCCTCTGGCAGTGCATTGAGGAGGGTGGGAGGGGCGGTGTTTGATTTCCTTGCTGAGGGAAGTACTTTTTGAGTCTATGCTGATAGGCTATTTGTTTATTATTCCTGGTCATGTTAATTGTCCAGCTCATATCTGCATCCAATCACTGATACTCAAGGTGTTTTTCTGTCTGTTTTACAATTGTATGGAAAGGGATGAATCTCGGTACCCTTACAATTTAGGAAAATTGTGATCCAGCTGGCAAGGGATAGGCTTAAATATTCAGAAAATCCAGATGTTCCTTCCAGAGCCAAATCCCCAAATACCTTTTCACTCCCTCAAAGCAGCTATCAGTCTGATGTTTTCCATTTTATTTCTCTTACTAAATTTCTGTTCTTTCTTTTGCCCATGTCATAGCTAGATATGCTGAGAACAATAAGATTGGGCCATATCACCATCTCTTCAAACCTTTGAAAGGTTTACAGTGATTCAGTAAAACCTTTCCCATCAGATGCGTCTATCTGCACAAAGCATTCCTTGGAGCTGGAGTTTGCAACCTGGGGCACAAGTCTAGCCTTTTCCATCTATGGTGAATCACTGGCATTCTGAACTTCAAAATAAATACGAACTAGGTCATCTGAATGAGTTTTCCAGTATCCTGGAATTGTGGCTGGGCGGTGGTGAGGAAACAGTTTCATACACCAAAGAAATAACAAGGAAGCCACTTCCTTCTCAGGATTAGAGGAACAGCATTTTTTTAAAATGAAAAGTGGTATAAAGGATTTTGCATTTTTTTAAAAAACAAAAAGCTTTTCATATTGTTCTTGGATTTTAAGTATTTGTGTGTTATTGGGGTGAAGGTCTATATACCTCCAGGAAGTGCTCTGAGATGTTACCCTGGATGATGGGGGCTATATAAATGAAAGTTGCTATATGTACCCAGATATAAAGAGGACGTCAATACAGGTGCCTTGGGCATTGTATTTCTAATACTTCTACTCAGTCCTCATCTGTACACCCCATACTTTATGCACTATAACAAAATGGGAGGCTGATGTCAAGCGAATTTGTTGTGAAAATGAATTTGAGGTGAGAAATGCAGAGCAAAGCACATTCTGGCAATGATGTGAACAAAATGAAAATCGGCCGTATCATGTTGGTCATTCAAAAATAATGTTTGCTTAACAGAGGTAGTTGAAGAGATCTATTCATCCGTAGAGGAGAGTACAAATACAAACACTGTGCACATATTCAGGAATCGGTACATCTGCTCAGTTTTGGGCTGAGGGTCAGTAATGATCCTGGTTCAAAGGTGGGAGGCAGCAGATCCGAAAATCATGATAATTTTACAAAACAGCTGAGCAATTTGTGCTAATCTTTTAATTTCAGATGTCTGCAGAATACTCACAAGGAGCTGTATTTCTGCCTGAATTCACACTGATCCACAGAGAAAGCTACCCAGATGAGTTGCTGGGGGATCAAATATTCAGCCAAAGATCTGAAGACCAGGTTAGTTAACAGTGCAATAGTTGGTATCATCAAAAGGTCTCAACACATCAAGAAATACTCTTCAGGAAATATTGTCCAAAGGGGCTTTTAATTTTTTTACTCTAGCATGCTTTATACACTTGCTGCAAAAGAGAGATTAATTGGTTCATGGATGTCGCTCAGTCACCATTGGTGTTTTATGTTTGTCCAGCAAGATGCATGAATGTATATCAGTTTCTCTTTCTCATTCTGTCTCTCCTCTCTCTCTTCTCTCTTTTTTCCAAAAGTGTAATGTCTTTCTATATTGTGCCTTCACTTTCTGGCTGAAATTGAGAAATGATCAAATTTGCCAACTAAGGCAAGCAAGCCTGAATGACAGATTCATGTTGTAAAATGTTTTGCTTGGGAGTCAACTGCCCGATCTGCCAAGCTTCCTAAAGAGAGCCATTTCTTCCAGCATACTTCTGCTTCAAGAATGCAGTTGTACGATTGTTATCAGTAACAAAAACAGTTCAAATCCATTCTGTCAATCAGAAAAAATGTGTGCGTTCTTTTTTGGATTGTTATTTCTGGGTAGCATGGAATAGTTATTTCAACACAGGGAAAAGCGGATTCTCATAACATTGCGTGAATGCACCAGTGCAAGTATTGGTGCTAGATTGATGGATGTTAAATAGAAAAATGTTCTATTTAAACAGAAAAGTTAACAAGAAAAGAGCATTTGAGTGTCACTTCTCAGATGTGCATTTCAAAGTGGTAGCTAAAGAAGTGTTAATGTTAGGTGAATTAAATTGATGAAGTTCATGTGGTATTCTAGTCAGTTCAATTTTACAGCCTACCTTTCCTTGTGACGTAGGATAAAAAAGCATTATTTAAGCTTATCTGAGGGATATGCGTAGACTTTCAGTGATAACACATACTTTATTTTATTTTAATGCTGACAACCTGACAATTCAATTCTCCAGCACTGAAGTTTGTGCAATGTCATGCATTTTCCAGGTAAAGGCAAAGATCAACATTTGGATTTATTGACCTTGAACCTCACTAAGACAGACTGGTTAAGTAACCTGGTGTTTCAGGTTAAAGTTTTGTGTGTGGGATGGGGTGAGGAAAATGTGACTACAACAACAACAACAAAATTACACTTGTATAGCGCCTTTTACATCAGGAGGACATCCCAAGTTGCTGGACCCGAGCTGAGGGTCAGGATCAGTGAGGGTGGAGGTCAGGGAGGGAAGGAGAGTGACCAAAGGCACCCTCGAAGTGAAGGGTCTTGAGATGGGTCTTGAAGGAAGCAAGGGAGGGGGTGAGGCTGAGGGACTGCGGGATGGAGTTCCAGAAGGTGGGGGCAGAATGGCAGAAGGCCTCCCCGCCAATGGTGGGGTGGGCGATGCGGGGGTTATGAAGCAGGCCGAAGCCCGCTAAGCGGAGGGAGTGGGCAGGATGGAAAGGGGTTAGAAGATCACAGAGTTAGGGAGAAGCAAGGCTGTGGAGGGCTTTGAAGGTGAGACCAGGATCTTGAACAGTATCCTCTCTGTGATGGGAAACCAGTGGAGTCGGGCGAGGATGGGGGTGATATGTAATGGAGCCTGGTTCAGGAGAGGACACAGACTGCAGAGTTCTGGATGATCTGCAACCTATGGAGGGAGGAGTTGGGGAGTCCGACAAACAGGGAGTTTGCATAGTCGTGCTTGGATGTTATGAATGTGTGTGTGAGGGGCTCGGTGGCTAGCGGTGTGAGACAGTGGCTGATCTGGGTGATGTTGCGAAGGTGGGGGAAGGCAGAGCGGGACATGGCACGGATATGGGGTAGAAAGGATAGTTGTGGGTCAAACAAGGTGTCGAGGTTCCGGACTGGATCAGTAAAGTGAAGTGTGCATCCTTGGATGGTGATGCTGTCAGCGCCTGAGGTGTGGAGGCGCTGACTGAAACCAATCAGGAGATCCTCGGACATGTTGACTGTAGAAAGTTAGCTCTCATCCAGGACTTAATGTCTGACAGACATTCTGTCAGGACAGCAGTGGTCCTGGAGTTGAGGTGAAAGCAGAGAGATAGAGTTGGGTGTCATCTGCATATATGTGGAAATTGACCCCATGTTTGTGGATGATGTCACCAAGAGGCACATATAGATATCTAAAAGGAGGGTACCAAAGTTAGAGCCCTGAGGAACTCCGCACGAGATGGTGTTGGGGTTAGAGCTGAAGCCATTTGTGGAAATGGAGACGGTGTGACTAAAGGGTGTTATGCATAAGCGACAGTCTCCCAGTCAGTTTCAATCAACAAACATTCTTCATGCATGTGGTAAGAACACTTCAATGTCATATATCTTTTTTTGAAAGTATCGATTGAGTTTGAATGTTAGCTGATGCAATATCAGTGTGGGACCTAAACAGTGGCATTGACTGACTGCACTCGTGCTTGGCAGCACTTGTGTGCAGTTGATTAGATACTTTGCTATTGGAACAGTGCAAATTTCTTCAGGCTGTGCCAGCTGCGTTATAAAGTCCTCAAAAGGACCAAGATATGTCCAGAGAAACTCTTATATTAGTGACATACAGCCTGAGACCCAGACCCAATGTCAACCATTGTAAATAGGTGAGTTTTGCGACAATTAATATATATCTAAAATAAGCTCTTTTCTAACCATACAATTTATTGCAAGTAATAAGATGTTAGTGACTCAACAAATGTTTCATTTGATATTTTCTGATATTAATTTGCTTTATTGTTTTTGCTTTTATGGTGTTAAATGGTGAACATATTGCAGCATTGACCTGTTCTGTCAGTGGAAACGTCACTTGGTTTGATCTGTGTGGTGTGCTTGTAATTTACCAAACATGACATCAGTCAATTTTCAAATAAAATTATCTTGGAAAAGAATAAATCTGCAAACGTCTGAATAGTGAGCTTTTAGCCATTCTGCCCCACTCTCTGGAATTTCATCCTGGATTCCCTCCGATCGTCCCCTTCCTCTCTACTTTCCAAGCTCACCTCAACGCTTACCTCTTTGACTGTGCTTTTGGTCACTTTCCCCTTCTCACCCTCTTCAGCAATCATCCCCGGCTCAGGTGCTTAGCCTTTTGGACACTTTGAGACGTGCCCACAAATTCCTGTGGAGCACTTTGAGACATTCTCTGAAAGGCAACAACAACTTGCATTTATCACTCACGTAGGGTAGCTAGCGTCCCAGAATGCTTGATGAATGTAAATTGTAATGGGATTATGTGGAGCTTTATTGAAATATAGAACTGCTTACTCTATATACAGTATATATAAAATTATATTTTGATTTAACTGGGTAAGTATTTGCGTATCTTTCATGTATTCTCTCAATCCAAAGTGATTCCAACAGTAATTCATTGAACCTCTTCCTGTCTGAAAAATACTGTCTCTGATCACACTGTGAGCCCCTGGTGAGGTACTTTAGCTCATGCTCAGTTTATGCTGCCATCGTGTTCTCCAGACCGATTCTTTGAAACATTGTTCTCAGGTTGTAATGGACCAGGCTTCACTCACTGCTCACCTTCCTACCTCTGAATGATGGAGCAGAGCCACCCACATCTGGTTTGTGCATCAGTGCCACTTTTGTATTGGCCTGGCTGGAACATGGCCAACTCCTCAGGCAACTTATCAGTGGCTGAGTTATAATTCCTGTGGATCAGCTCTGTGCTGTGATGGAGGTAGTGAACAGTGTCTGCAGAGGACATCAGTATTAGCAGACACACACAAATCATATATACCTTTTGAAAATAATCTTTTGACAAAGGAGTTTTTCCACTTGCTGGAGTTTTTCACTTTCTGGCAGGTAAACTGCATCACATGGTTTTGTGGTGCACATAGAACTTTAGGAGATTATCCACTCTAGCTGTTAGATTGGAGTTGACACAAGAAGTAATATCAATCTAATAATAATCCTTGCATTTGATATAGCACTACATCACGTCATCATGACGTCTCCAAGCACTTCATATGATTTACTGGAATTCAGTGACTATTCTCTAGGCAAGCACAGTAGTCAATTTGCACACAGCAATATCCCACAAAGAGACAAGAAATTAATCACCAGTTTTATCTGGGGAATTGTTGGCCAGGAAACCGGGAGAAACTTTCTTTTTTTGATTAATGTCATGGGATCTTTAACATCTACCTATACAGGCAGACTGCACCTTGATTTTTAACATATCATCTGAAGGAACGCATTTATGAAAGTGCAGCGCCCCTATCCAACACTACATTGGAGCTTCAGCCTCGACAATCAGTTCAAAGTCCTGACATGGAACTCAAACCCACAGTCTTCTGACTTGGAGGTGAGAGGGCTACCAGTTGAGCCAGGCTGACACCTAATGCTGGACTAGCAAGTTGGGTAGATATTGTTCCAAGCTGCCGGTGGACATTTACCCAACAAGAAATGAGTGGATCCACTTTGAGGTGAAATCTTTGTTCACTTCACAGATCTTCCTACTTATTATCTCAGCTATGGTGAAGCGCACTCTCCGCTGGATTATTCATTACCCTTTCCCCCACTCCCCCCCATGTTCTTCTAACCCCATGTCACATCTCACAGTTCTGGCCAGGCTCCACTAGCTCCCCATCACCGAACGGATCGACTTCAAGATCCTCACACTTGTGTTCAAATCCAACAACAACAACTTGGACTTATATAGCTCTCTCCATGCCAGGCGGCGTCTCAGAGCGCTTAACAATGGTGGAACCCAAGGCCGAGCCAGGGGAGGGAAAGGTGACTGTAGGCGCGGTCAAAAAAGAAGGTCTTCAGGCGTGATCTGAAGATGGGGAAGGAGGGGTGAGGCAAAGGGGTTGAGGGAGGGAGTTCCAAAGTTTTGGAGCCTAGTGGCTGAAGGGACGGGTGCCTATGGTGGAGCGGAGGATTCGGGAGACGCAGAGGAAACCGGACCCAGTTGAGCGGAGGCAGCGCTGTGGGCAGAGAGGATGTTAGAGAGATAGGGGGTGTGCCAAGGAATGGAGGGATTTAAACACTAGAAAGAGGATCTTGAAGTCGATCCATTCTGTGATAGGGAGCCAGTGGAGTTTGGCAAGGACTGGAGTAATCGGGGTATGAAGTTTGGTGCGGGTGAGAATGCAGGCGGCGGAGTTTTGAAAGAGCTGGATTTTGTGAAGGAAAGTCAAATCCCTTCACTCTCTGGCACCTCCCTACGTCTCCGACCTCCTCACTCTCCAATCTAACACCTGGCACCTCCGCTCGACTGGCACTGGCCTCCTGCTTTTCCCTCGCACCCTCCGCCACACCATCGGAGGTGGCGCTTTCAGGTACTATGCCCCGAAACTCTGGAACACTCTCCCTCAATCTCTCCACTTTTTCAAATCCTGCCTGAAAACCTTCCTCTTCGACCATGCTTACGGCCACCTCTTCCCTCCCCCTGGTTCAGAGTCATGCTCCTCCACTGTTAAGCGCTCTGAGATGCTACCCTGCTTGGAGGGCATTGTAAAAGTGGAAGTTGTTGTTGTTATTGCTGCAACCCAAGGACTGAAAGGAAGACAACAACAACAACTTGCATTTATATAACGCCCTTCACACAGGGTAGCGTCCCGGAGAGCTTGACATCTGGTTTTGAAGAGCTCTGAGAATATTAAAGATGATGAACCATAACTATTCACATTAAACAATATCTTATTTGAGCGCAGTCAATGAGAACATGAAGAATGGATTCCAAGAAGTGAACTGTATTTTTGCCTTGCCAAAAGTGGATTTCAGTCTGATACCTGTACTGTCTTGATTTATAAAGCCATCAGATCCACCCAAAACACACTGTTATGTCGAATTTCAAATAATATCTTTCAGTAAACTGCCTTGAGTAATAATCTGTTATTTGAATAATGTTACAGGGATCAGGTCTCTGCTATGTGGGCTTGGCATACATTAGAGAGTGTAATCGGATCATTTTCTTAGATTTTTGGCAGGAAAGTTGTCATATTTGAGCAGATTCAGAGATAAAGTTTAAAAATTATAAAGAGTTATAACTGATACAGGGTATCAGCCTCGGTTTCGATGTAAATATCTCTTCGACATACAGCTGACAGATATGTTTTTGCTAATGCTAACCCGATAGATTCCTATCCTTTTCCTTAAGGCTAATCTCAGTAGGTCTTGATGTTTACCTGACGAGGCAGGACATTAAGAGATGGATATTGTACTGTAAGGGCATCAATTCTCTTGTACAGATGAAATGTGGATTTGAATACACTTGTGGAGCTCTTCCAGTGAGATCTAATTAACTTGTCGATCACACCTCTATTACATAAGAAGGTGGAAACTGGAGAAGAATATTCACGCCATCCACTATTTTATTAGATCGTAACTAAATTTTAACGTCACAAGATTGTTTCAGATGAAGAAGGTCCTTCAGCCCATCTTGACCTTCCAGTACACCTACCCTACCATGGTCCCATCACAGCAAAAAGCTGTGTTTCAAATGAGTCATGTCCTGGTCTCAACCATCCTTCCTTGTAACCTACTACAGTCATTTATTATCCTCTGAGTAAAAATAAACCTTTCTACCGTCTGTCCTTAAACTGCCCTTTGTAGCTATAACCCTATGTCCTCTTGTTTGACTGCCCTGGTGCATCCTAACGTATTGTCCTGAGTTTACTTTTACTCATCACTGTTTTTCAATTTACTGAGTTTATAAGCGTTCTGAGAAACTACCCCACGTTAAGGGTGCTACACAAATACAAGTTGCTACTTCTGTTATTTTTTCAATCCCATTTAATCTTTTAACTTAATATCATATCTCTGCTCTTGTCTGTCCTTTCACAATTTCTTTTGATGTCCTTGTTTACCAAATATTAGAATACCACCCTCTAATTATTTCAGTTGACCTGGCACCATGAACCTTTTGGGGTAGAGAATTCTACATATCCACAACCCTTTGTGTAAAAAAAATGTTTTCTCATTTCACTTTTAATTGGTTTAAGCTCTGATTTTCCATAACTTCAAAAGAAACAACAAATTAGTATCACATGTATTATTTGTGCTATTGGTAAAAGTGAAAAATCACCAGAGGCCCAAATCCCTTATAATCTCAGTCTTAAATTTGAGATTATGTAACATTTTGGAAAATTCTTAATTTTGAAACCCTTTTTTGCACTTAATAAAAAGCTGTTCTTTATGGGTGGGCATTTGATAATTAAGACCAATCATAATGAATAAGGAATGACCATTTTCATTTGGAAAATTGTTAGCCAGGACACTGGCAGAACTCTCTTTTTTGAATTGTGCCATGGGATCTTTAATATCCATCTGAACAGGCAGGCGGGACCTTCGTTCAATGATTCATCTAAGGCACAGAACCTGTGACAATTCAGCACTCCCTGAACACTGGATTGGAGTGTTAGCCTAGATTAGGAGCTCCCAACTTTTAGGCTTGAACCCACGATCTTCTGGACCTACAATGCTCTTTCACGTGTGATATCAAACACTGCTGGCAGTAAAGGCAGAAAATGGAGTCCAGCCAGAGATCTTGCCAGGCACATTTCTCCCATGCTGAATTTGTTCTCATAAAAGCATTCCAAATGTCCAGATGCTTTCTTTGGAACAGCCACATCATAAAAAGTACTCAAAGGAAGTTCCTTTACACAAACTATATAACGTTTCCAAGCTTTGCGGTGGACATTACAGATGGTTAGCAGAAGAATCAACCATCTGAAAAGACCTGTGAAAAAACAGAGTGCAGTTCTCAAGGTCAGAAGGACACAAGTAAGTGCTGCAAACAAAGGATTGCAGAAAGATTATAGTCGCTTAGTGTAGAAAAAGTAGATGAAGTGTAAATGCAATTTAAGCAGCACTCCCAAAAAGCATCTCAAATTTGTATGCAAAAGCCCTTGTGTAATCTATAGTTACACAGAATCTGCTTTGGCATGGTTGATAAAGTAATTAGACTCTCAAGTTATTTTGTTCACCTCACTAACTAGCAATCCACCACGCGACCACGTTAGAGATCTCGCAGCACTGATGGAGAAGAGAAGGAAGTTTCTCCTGGTGTCCGGGCTAACAATCCTCCAGATAAAATTGATTACTCGGTTCATGCCTGTTGAACATCACTGTGCATAAATTGGTTGCTGCATTCACCTCCAGTCACTACACTTTACAATAAATCTTGTAATGTACTTTGAGATATTGAGATGATGTGATCAGACACTATATCAAATGCAAGGCTAATTATTGTGATTTTCCTGGAGAAACAGACACACCAAAAATAGCATGGCTTCCTACTTTGCCATAGATTTCCATGGCTATGGATAAGATGCAATGACGCACAATGCATTGAGATGTATTAAAGCAGCAGCTATTCCTGGTCTGTAATGGGAATAACTACAGTTATACGTTTGAATTTTCTACGCTGAAAAATGTTTGTTTACCTCCAATAATGTTTAGTTGCTGCAGATGTACACTTTTCTAACACTAAAAAAAATTACTTGGGTATACTAGACACAGCCCTCCCCCATCTGATCCTCACCTCTTACATCAGTTGAATCTTCATGTCTGTGAAACCAGAAATTTGATTTACATTTTCAGGATCTTGACTGCTGGAACAGGTATTTTACTGAACAAAAACCTTACAATATCCACTATGCAACTATTCAATGTAACCCAGCTTCATGAACCCAGCAGTGAGAATAGTGTTTGGGGTGTGGGGGTGTGGTCAGCCTCATGCACATATGAGGGAATCCCTAATAAATACATTGAAAATGTCTAACTTGTGAAATCATCTCTTTGACCCCCCCTCTCCCTTTTCCTCAGTCTTGAGACTGATAGGTGATACGACGACAAAATCCAAGGAAATATATATGCAACAGTTTGGGAATTGCTGCTGGTGAAAAATTAGTTGAATGAACCTTGCAATAACTGGCTAAATTGCTATTGTTTCAGGGTGGTCCAACTGGCAGCTGGCCGGCTCCCCCCTTCCTCCATTTCATTTGGTCTGCTTGCCCGCTCCCTCCATAACCCATAAATGTTATGTTATGTTTCTGGAAGGAAAACACAAAAATATTGCTTATGAGGTCCACAAATGTTTCTCAAATAGGGCATCTGGCTCTCAGCAGCGAAAAGGTTGGACCACCCTGGTTTAAACCACTGGCATTACATTTGTAAATTTTGTCTGTTCCTCCGATCTAAAAAGTCAAAATTGTACGTGAAGCGACTGTTCATCACCTGGATGAGGCTCCATCTGCTGCTCAAATGTTCAGTTTGGTTCTGTGGTTTTCCCCCCTCCCCACCCCACTCTCTCCTGCTACAGAGACCTGCCAACGTTACATGATTTGTGAGGAAGGTATCCTGCTTAGTGTCAGCTGGGAAGCTGAAATTATGTCCTCTATCTATAAGTGTGTTTGTGTTCTGAGTTTGCTGACAGCAGCAAACTCGTTTCTTGTAATGTAAAATAACCATGATCCCCAGGGCAGAAGTAGGCAGAATTTGCATAAAGGGAATCTTGCTCCATCATGAAAAGAATCTGGACTAGAGAGATCAAACCCAGTGACATCTAACACATCCATGAATGTCTGGCTTCATTGCTGAACTGGTGTGAATCATATCAGAAGTCCTTGTGCACGTGCTGAACCATTAGAAAAGTTTTTGTGTGATCTCCGTTACACAAATTCCAGTGATGGATCTGAGAAAAAAGGCAGAGAGCAACAGCACTGATATTTGGACTATGTTTACCTTTGCTGGAGTTATTCTGTTAGCACAGATTATTCAAATACATTTCTAGTGGTGTTGCACATCTACTTACTCAGTAGTGTCAGATTTCACACAAGAGCAAAAGTCATGTTGACACAATTGCCCTCCAGAAGTGTGGAGTAATGTAAAAGGCACAATATTTCGAGCTTCTGGAATTGCTTTTCCGACATGGCATAATAAACACTGATGATTCATTCAATCACTGAGTGTTCTGAATAACTGACCCTGGAATGTAATGCTTAGTAAGTTTGCACCATGAATATCAGTGGCCATAAACATTTTTGTCAATCTTCATTGGTACTTGATACATCCCTGTGCATTAGTTATATGTTTTCAGTGGAGGAATCATAAAATCATAAAAAGGAAGGCTTTCATGCACTGGATTCCTGCTCCAAGGTTGATTACAAAATAGGAATGTTTTCCTGAAACACATTGAGAATTGCTACTTCTTGACATGCTTTGCCAACATGGCAAAATAAATTAATAGGATCTAGTCTTGCAATAATTGACTTAATTACTATTGTGCCTGACCTCCACTTAACCTCAGTAGCATACTCTTATAAATTAACTGACACCATGTTGTTTAATAATGTGATGTGGATTATCACCTACACAGCTCCCACTACAACCGAAGGATGCTGCTAGTAAATAGCTTGGCTGCCCTAATACATTTTGTCATCCATATTATTATGGAATAACAACCATTGACATGGAAACGTTACCAATTATTGACAAATGCACAGATGTTGGTGCTAAATATGTTTCTCGTCCAACTGTTTCATTTGTTTAATTAGGTGTATCTTCACTATGTGAAAACTTGTGTGTAGAGAGGAAATTACAGGCACTGAAGATGCCTCAACCAAACCGACCTTACCACCACTTAACTCTAAGGGTAACCTAGATATTTTTGCAATGCCTAATTGAACTTCGCTGAACAGCATTTCATTTAACTGCAACTCCCACACCTTCAACCACATTTTCTGTTGTGCCTATCTTCCTCATACAGAAACAATTGCGAATAACAATGACAACTTGTATTTATATTATAATAATAATAATAATCCTTGCATTTGATATAGCGCTTTTCACGTCGGGAGGACGTCCCAAAGCGCTTCACAGAATATACTGTAAAGTGAATTGACTGTATATTTGAGGGCGAACGAGGCAGCCAATTGCGCACAGCAATGTCCCACAAACAGTCGTAGATTGAAAATGACCAATTTATTATTTTATTTTTTTGTTTTTTTGGAGGGATTATTATTAGGCGTGTGGAGTAAGGAAATTTGCCCAAGGTTTCGCCCTGCCTGGAATTAAACTCAGGTCTCTCGCTTGCAAAGCAAGTGCTCTAACCACTGAGCTACAGGACTCCAGAGGGTGCAAATTGCCATTATGCATTGTGTGTGTCTAAATACAGGTGACTTAATATTGCTCTACAGTTGTCCACCAGTATTATTATGGAATAACATCCATTGACATGAAAATGTTACCAATTATTGACACATGCACAGATGTTGGTACTAAATATGTTACTCGTCCAACTATTTGAGTGTGCACGTATTTTTAATGCAGACATGTGCCTTCTCTGAATGGATTATATGTATGCTTCTCTGTGTCCCTTGTGATTCCCTTGCGCCAATGTGACTCCTACATCATAAATCCTGTTCACCGGTTTACATCAGACTAAAATAAACAGGTTTAAAAGGGCAGGTTATTACAGAATTGTTTAAAGTAACATGGCTTATAATATCAACAAAAGCAACTGATTTAAATCAGGAATGTAATTTTAGCATGTAGCGGAGTTGAGCTTCATATACACAATTAGATTATAATAATAATAATCATAATCCTGACATTTGATATGGCACTTTTCACATCTTCTAGATGTCTCAAAGAGCTTCTGTTAACTAGTAACAGTTAGCATACTGCAATTATTAGGCAATTATGTAGTATAATCATGGCTCCATTATACAACAAGCTCTGTGTTGAACTGGTGGCTATAGTAATAATGTGAGCTGTCTGTGCCGCTTTTCGTACGAAGTTTTGTCAATTGACATTCATTTATTACAATGTTATCCAGGAGCCAGCGGGACTGTCTGCCCTTTCGGTCTTTAAAAGTCTATGGGTAATATAGACATAACAGTAGATATCAGTGGCAAATCAATAACAACAAAATTACATTTGAATAACGCCTTTCACGTTGGGTAGACAACAATGAAAACAGTTAGCAAACGACACATTTAAAGTTGTTTTTCACTCACTGATTTATTGTTGTTTCATGCGCGTTCAATACATGACAAATGTGTTGCTTTGCTTGAGTTAGTATTTATGGTAGTAATATGGGTGCCGAGCTGAAATCATTTAGAAACACAACTCCTGTGTATCGGTTAGTGTTACATCATCAGTCACTTTGAAGTTGTAGCAGGATGTGAAATAAACATCTTAAGTAGAGCAATCCCAATTGTAGCATTTACATATTATGGCTTAGCTGCTACTCTGTGTGACTAGTGCCCGCCTCCTGTCTTGCCTGTCAGTTTCCAGATGTAACTAATTCCAGTCACATCTCTAATTTTCCAGCGCCTGGCTATGTCCTCCTGATGTGAAAGGCGCTACATAAATGCATAAATTTGTTGTTATTGATCTGAAGCCAATACTGGTTATCATATACAGCCCATTCCAGACCATACAGACCATTGTGGAATCCCGTAACGTAGTGGTTAGTGCCTTGCAAGCAAGAGAACCCGGGTTCAATTCCCGAGCGGGTCAAAACCTTAGGCAATTTTCCTTACTCCACAGGGCAGGTTACCTACGAGTAAGTAGGAACCCGATTGTTATTCGACTGGTGGATCGCTTTCCGGGTTAATAATCCCTCAAAAAAAATGTAGTCACTCAATCTACGTCTGTGTGTGGGACACTTCTGTGCCCAATTGACTGCTGCCTTTCGCCCATAAAATATACAATCAATCCATTTTACAATATATTTTGTGAAGCGCTTTGAAATGTCTCAATGACATGATAAGGCACTATATCAAATGCAAGAATCTTCAGCATGGCTACTCAGGCCATTTCCAGGTCAATGGCTACGATGCATCGAGCTGAGTATCCTTTTTTGTGCTGATTATTGGTTTACTATTGTCTTTTTAAAAAATGGGAATTGGCAATGGAGAGATTTTTTTAAACATTTATGAAAAATAACCTCCAATATCATGCACTTCACAATTAGGCTTATCCTTAAGCCATAAGTTATAAATTTCAACAAAAATAATTTACATTTATTTAGCACCTTCCATCGTGGGAAGAAGTCTCAAAGTGCTTCACATAGCTGACTGTGCACTCGAGCTGGATGGGTTATTACAGGAAATAATGCTTCAACAGAAAAGACTATTACTCTTTTCTAATTAGACTAATTAGACTATTAGTCTTTATTTTCCCCATCTCAAAGTGTATTTTTTTGATCAGCCGGGTGTCTGACACATGCGGAAACCCATCACCATGCTTAAGAGTATCCAAACCAAGCTAGGAATTCCATACACCCCACCTACACATGGAAAACCCAGAGATAGATTGTTGGAATTGAATGTGCACTCTCTCCCTGCAGGGATGCATCCTGCTTACCTAATTCTGGAAAGCATTAGGTGCAGGTTGGCAAGAGCCAAAGTTTGAGGACCATAGAGTGTGTGTTGGGGTAACTGCTGGAGTCTAACCAGCTAAAACCACATAGCTTGCTATTGATATTACTGTCTGACAAGTGAAAGTGTAACAGGTAAAAATGCAAGAGAATATCACCGAACTTGCATGGCTCAATGCTCTTAATGGGCTGAGCACCTCTTTGTGAATATGACCAGTCAAAGTTAAGTAAATACAGTTTCAGGAGCATCACAATAAGTACACAATGCATGTGCCTCCGATATTATTGTTCTGTCACAATCTAAAATGTGTATCATTAGTCTGGAACCAGTGACTGAAGAGTATTTGAGTTGCAGTCTATTATCATTTCAGGCACATTTGTTTTCATCCAACTTGCACATTGAATATATGAATCTGTAAAGAGTATAGAGAATATAACAATAATAATATAATATCAGCATCAATTTGATTTGGATTCCCAATCCAGAAATGACCCCCATGGCATAGATTTAAGAGTTCAATACATCTCACAGTTTCTTCATTTTTATTATTTGTAATGCCCGTTTCAATCTTAATATTACCACTGATTTCAAAGAGCTTTTAAACTTGCAAATAAAGTTTGTTTCACCGGGCGATCTATAACCTTTTTGTTCAGTGACTGTTGTGTACATACAGAGCTCTCATCAGCCTCTGGCTGAGAATGAGTTGGAGCAGGAACTTGGTATCAGATTTCGTTCTCTGAATCTCTGAATATTCTGTTGGCAGAGAATCTCATTGCTTCCAGCAGTATAAAATCACATTGAGTCTCCCAGCATCAATACATGTTCTATTGCACAAATTATAATAATAATAGTTGTATTTATTACACTGCCTTGTGATGTTGAAACATCTTTAAGAACATGAAGCAAAAAGTTACTTTCATTTGAAGTTAATGTTATCAAGACAAACTACTTACAATTATTAGAATTCTTTCTAACCAGAAAAACCTTTATTATCAATAACACATTTTCTGTTTGATTCCAATCCAAGATTAGTGTGTGTTTATCACTCATTAACAATAATGATTTTTCTATTTGTTTACAAAGGGGTTTCCTATCAGAAATTCAAGTGAAAATATAGGTATTTCTAATTTTAGAAACAAATAATGGAATTTGAACATTTTTGGGTCCAACTTTTGTGCCAAAATCAAGATATCACCCTCTACCAACACACACATCCTGAAGATTTCAGTGCTCCATTCATTGCAGAAAATAGCGATTGATTGCAACTAAAGGCAGGATATCAATTTAGCTATAAATTGCTGTGAAGCAGCAATCAACAACCAGCTCTTGGTATGGAAAAATTTTTTTCACTATGGCTATGGGAAAATCCAACAACAATTTATGTTTATATAGTGCCTTTCACATTGGGTAGATATTCCAAAATGCTTCACACAGCTGACTGAGGGGCATCTGAGGGGGAAGGAAGATGGTTGAAAGAAGATGGCTAAAAGCATGGTTGAAGAGAGGTTTTAAGGTGGAATGGGACGGGGCAAAGGCAGGCCTCGAGGATTCAGTTCCAGAGAGTAGGGTTAGAATGGCTAAAAGTTCGCCCATCAATAGTCTCAGACAAAACCATTTGTGACAACATTGGGAAGGGGAGTCAATAGTCAAAAACAACAGTAATAATTAGGACATAGGCATTTTAAACCTCAATATTATTTTTTATAAATGTTTAACGTTTTCTGCAAGGTGCAAGCTTGAAAGCTATTTGATTCTTTATTGGATTGTCTGGAGATAGTTCAGAATAATGTCAACTTTTCTGCCTGTATAATGCCAGCAAGAAAACTCTCATTCATGATATTCTTCCTCTTGGAGACGATAAAACTTAATCCGCTGATAAATCCAATGAAGAAAGCACTATACTATGCATCACAATGCGCAGAACAAGCCACTGTTTGCGCTAATCGATTTCAAAGGCATATTCATTTGTCGCTCTCTTAAAAAAGTTGAGACCAAAGCAGGTAGGTATTTATGTGCCACAGGGCTCCAACAGCTCACAATAACTACTTGTCTTTCCCTGTTGGTTCATCGTGAATTAACACAAATGCAGCAACTGGGTGGCTGGTGTAGACAATAGTGAACAAGCTTGATGGTCAGTGGGTATGAGTTACCTTGGAGTACTTTTCTTAAGTATATAGTGCCGGCATAATAAACTGTAAAAAGAATGGAAGTAAAAGAAAATCTTGTGTAACACAAGAACTCTTCAAGATTTGGCAGACAGAATAAGATGTCACTGCCGAAAAATGGGGCAATCGAGTTGTCAGCCGTTTGTCTCCTGGCAACATGATCTGCCACATCTTTATATTCTAAGTGCTAACAGAATGAAGTCTAAAATAGAAAATGAGCAACAGCAATAAATAGAAAGATTGTGTTCGGGTACTTAAAAGTGAAGAAGCCGTGACTAGTTTGGCAAAAAGAAACTGATGATAAGGGCGACAAAGGTAAGTGTGCATTTCAGGAAAATAATGTAATTGATGTTCTATACAATTAGTTTGTATTAAATTTACAAACACTGAGTTACCATTTGTAATGAAAGATCACATTATTGTAATTGGCACTAAAGCTTGCTGTCATTCTCCCAATTTTAAGCAAATGATATTCTGTTCATCTTTGATGTTAACTTTCTTTGATCTGATGCTGCAGATACTGTGACACTTTCATCTGCACCTGTGTATTCTTTGAGAGAAGTGGTGTCTCAGTACACCTCCCTTAGGTTCATATCTATTCAGCCAAGAGTTCTCTGTGATCACAGTTCTCAGCCTCGAGTAACACAACCAGTTAGCGACTGACTGTGTGTTTCTGGTATGGCATTGTATAATATTGACAGGAGAGAGAGAGAATTTCCTACCTGTTGGTGTCAGCTGCAAAGAACACTCTAATATCCAGAGTGTATTAAATCAAACAACTCTTGTTACAAAGAACATAAGATCACAAGATTGGTTTGGACAAATGTCCTTTGGCCCATCTGATTTCATCCCTTCCAGAATACCCACCCTGCAGAATCAAGCTTTGTTTTTTAACCTAGATTAAAACTGTCTTTGCTTCCCCACATCCAAGCCATGACCCGCTCTGCCTTCCCTCACCTCCGTAACATTGCCCGACGCCCCCACTACCTCACCCCTCAGGCCATTGAAACTCTTGTTCATGCCTTCATCACCTCCAGGCTCGACTATGCAAATGCTCTGCTTGTCGGCCTTCCCCACTCCTCCCTCCACAGGCTGCAGTTAATCCAGAACTCTGCAGCCCGTGTCCTCTCCCTCACCAAACTCTGTGACCCCATCTCCCCCACTCTCGCCCGACTCCACTGGCTCCCTATCCTTCAGAGGATCCAGTTCAAAATCCTGATCCTCACCTACAAAGCCCTCCATGACCTCGCCCCACCCTACCTCTGTGACCTCCTAACCCTCTACCAACCCACCCGTTCCCTCCGCTCAACCGGCTCCACATCCCTTGACCCATCCGCCCCACCATTGGCGGGAGAGCCTTCAGCCACTCTGCCCCCAACCTCTGGAATTCCATCCCCCAGTCACTCCGCCTCGCCCCTTCCTTAACTTCCTTCAAGTCCCGCCTCAAAACCCTCCTCTTCGACCATGCCATCGGCCACCCCACTCCCCTCCCTTCTACCCCCCTGACCCCAGCTCGGATCTAAAAGACGCTATACAAATGTAATGTTGAGGTGGTTGTTGTTGTTGTTGTAATCCAGTGTCCTGGTCAGGTCACCAAAGCACAGTGACTGAACTTGATTAAAATGAAACATTTTAGCATAAAAGTGCCGAGTGAAGGTATAAGACAAACGGTGTGATAATACTGAACCATCATGTTGCCAAATGGCTTTTCGGAACTTTGAAGATGTTTGCAGAGCAAGTGGTGAGTGAGGTGCCAGAATGCTGGATATTTGATCCAGACTGGAATCTCTGATTTAGTTGTACTGTCCCGAGAAATCGTAGCTGGATGAATTCGGAGAGGAGGGATAATTACATTGTAACGATGACTCATTGGCATATGTAACCATACGTTTGGCAAGATAGTAAAATAAGTAGTTTTTAATTGAAAAACATAGTGAAGGATCAAAGCCTAGTACACAGGATACCACCAAGAAGCGAGAAGATGAATCAAAAAATAATGGTTAGGGGCAGTTTAGTGGATGGGGCTATAGTTTATGCAAATCGCAGGGTTGTGCTCAACTCCTAGGGTCCCGATCCATCACAAATTACAGCTGTATCATTTATTCTTATTTGGTGACCGGCCAACGAAATTAGCCATTTTAAGAAAATCCTCACTTTCAACTCAATATTAATCTCAAAGATGACACAACTTTGTTTTGAAGTGCTTTGGTGTTTTCTATGATGCTTGTTAAATGAATTTGTAACAGTTGTCTTCAGTTGTGAATTTGATCCTAGAATACATCAATTTATCAAAGACAACAACTCATACTGAAAGAGTATCTTTCATTTAAGATAACATCTTTGAGCACTTCGCCAGGATGGGGAGGGGAGAAGGGGGAGCCAACTGAAAGTGTAATTGAACAGATATAGAGACCCGTGACAGAGGGTTAGAGGAAGGGAGTTTCAAAGGTTAGGAGCTCAGTCTCCGATGGTTTAAACTGTGCAGAAAATTTTTCACTAATGGTTTTGCAAGAAGCCTCTGTTTGACTCTGTTTGGTAGTGGCTTAAGCTCTAAAGTGGTCAGACTCGTGGAAATAACTGATGGGAATCTCTTGCTGGACGGAAAGCAAAATCTTCACAGTAACTTAATCCTGTATCCTCCCCTTTACCTGCTCCAACAAACAGTGTGTTGAGAGAAGACTTTGCGAATTGTCAGGAAATCAGATATTTTTCTTTCTCTCACGTAAATCATGTTTTCTCTCATGTAAATAATTTTCTTTCTCTCATGTAAATCATACCAAGGCATGAATTAACTAGTGAGTATTCTTCAGGGGGGTAGGGGGCTTTGCGGTAAACATAGTGTCCTTCGAGCTAAGGTGGCTTGACTGCTGAACGGTAGGATTGAGTTAACTCTTAGGTACCAGATGACTGAGACTGTCACAGGAAGTAAACTCGCAGTATTCCAGGGCACTTCTGATTGCAGCACAGGCTCATTGTCAGGACCTCATGGACAGAGCAGTCAATGGGGGTAGGGATTCTTCCCACACGGCTTCTCTTATCCCTATAAGCAAAAACCTAAGGGCTAGGGTAGTACAAGATGGACAAGCAATGGGAAGCTTGCCAGACAGTGCTCTGATTTGCGAGCTATGTTCAACTGGTTAAACTCCAAAATGACCCCAAAGCATGCTATTGGATTCCCCAAGCCTTGGCTCTCACCAACGTGCATGGTTCTTGTATTGTTTTAATTTACGTTTTACTCAGCTGCAGCGCTCGTTCTCTTGTTACTGTGTGTGTGATTGAATACACCAGTTCGCAATCTTGTAGGTAGGAGAATTCTCAGCTTGTCATTTACATTTGCATTCTTGGCAGTCAAACATCTCTCATTTCTCTCATTCGCCAGTGATCCACAGATTTATTGGCTTTAGATGTGTTAACATGGGATAGGATTTTCCCATTATAAACTCATCCTGCCATGGTTGGTCAATTTACTGACCAGTGGAGAATAAATCTCGATCACCAACCCAAGGCTGATCATTTTATTACGGTGGAGAGAAATCCACCACCCCTCATGTTTTTCTATCACAGTGAGAAAAACAGCAAAATCTTTATGTTGGATAACCATGAAGATTAATGAAGTCTGAAATTCCACCTAATCTCATTTTGTAAGATTATTTTGTCTAAAATTTAAGATTGTGCAGAATTGTGGAAAAAACTTTAAATTGAGTGTTAATTGGAAAGCTGTTTTTCTCCTGGTTTTAAAAAAAAGAACATTTTTTTGTACTGCTTATAACATGACCGATAAGACATTGGAATCAGACAACTGTGTATAAACAGGGTTGTCCTGTACCTGTTGCCTTTGCCTATCTAAACAACTTCACTTTTTCCTCTGCTCTCAGGAGATACCTGCACTGCATTCGGTTTATTTTGGAACTTTCCCATTCATAAATTCTGCAGAATAATGTTCATTAAGTCTTTCAAAGAATACCTGTTAACTGTAGCGCATGAACCTTTCCAAACTGAATTAATACCTCAGAATATTTGCCTATCAGTGAGACTATTATTGTCAAAACAGCAGCAAATCCTTTCATGTTTCAATTAGACTAACCTCGGATCTAATAAAGTATGGACTGAATGTTTAACTTGTCAAATGATAGGACAAGCTAGAAATTTGTACTTCTACTTGCATTGGCATTTTCTTAATGCAGTAATTCTGCACGTCAGTATTCTTTATGCAGAAGAAATCTTTACGCTGCTAAGTATGAGGATTAATGTCGAGCATTAATCAGACATTTTATTGAAGTATCTGTTTCCCTCTACTGTTGCTTAAAGAGATTTAATTTTTCCATTTCTTTCTGGTGACAGTACTGTTGTCTTTTACTCTGTGCACATATCAGGTTCCCTTCTGTCAGGGATACCGTATTTGACGGTTGCCATTTATTTAACTAATAGGCCTGAGCCCATTGCAGGAGTTGTATCTCAAGTATTTGAAAGCCTTCAAAAATGCTTTGACATAAAAAAACATTGCACGACAGTACTTTGTGAAAGAATGGCTTAACTCCTAGAACCACAAAGGTTTGCATAAAGGTCACAAAGATTTCATTATTGAAGTTATTTGAATAGTAGCAGATTTTAACACTGGGGACCAGAACAGAATGTGTAGCAGCAAACGCATTAACATATCTCTTTGTTAGCAGAGTTTAGCCATCAATGATGACATCCATCACTGAGGGATGGATCAAATTCAAGAAGGTCAAATGTGGTTTTAGGATTATCAAGAGGCTCAATAAAATAAGAATTGAGTGCCTTTCCCCCCCAATAGGTCCATGAGTTACAAGATGACATAGCTTTAAATGAGATCAAATGGCTTTTTTGTTCTGTGTCCGACACATGGAGAAACCCATCATCATGCTTAAGAACATCCAAACCAGACAAAGTTTGATATATGTATGCCACCAACTCAAGAAAATTCCCCTGTCAAATGTGAATCACATCTAAGGACTTGAACTAACTCCATGGCCTTTGTGCGACATTGCTGTGCGCAATCTTGCTGCCGCGTTCGCCCACAAAAAACACAGTCAATCCACTTTACGGTATAACCTGTAAAATGCTTTGAGATGTCTCGACAATGTGATCATTTCATTGCCGATTTCACTCCCCCGCCTTTATTTCATCTGGTCTACCTGCTTCATCCATAACTCGGAAATGTTATGTTATGTTTCTGGAAGGGAAACACAAAAATATTGCTTATGCCACCCGCAGACATTTCTCAAATAGAGCATCAGGCCTTCAGCAGCCATAAGGTTGGACCACCCTGAGCCAGGTCATTAGGGCACATTCAGTGACCTGGTCCCTATCCATCCTTTGGATGGTTCTGCCACTCCCCTCCACTCACCCTAAGGGGGTGGTTGTCCCTCCTAATACCTGCACAGTTCATCCAGAAACCTGTACAGTCTATGTTAAAATGACTAGCTGACAAGGCTGAGTTCCACATATATATGCTACTTACCTTTTGAAATTTCACTGTGTCTGCAATAGAATATATACACTCTGGGGCCGTTAGCCTTTGCTCTTACCAACCTGGGCCTAATTATCTAAACAGGATACATCCCTCCACGGACAAAGTGTGCATTTCATTTCAGACAGGGAAATTTCCTTGCGTTGGTGGCATACGAATATCAAACTTTGTCTGATTTGGATGTTCTTAAGCATAATGATGGGTTTCTGCATTGTCGGACATAGGACAAAACAAAAGTAATTTGATCTCATTTAAAGCTATGTCCTCTTGTAACTCATGGACATATCAGGGGTGAAAAAGTCGCTCAATTCTTATTTTGTTGAGCCTCTTGATAATTCTAAACTATTTCTCTATATAGTACACCCCTTGTCTATCCTTGATTTTACTATATATTAGCTTTCTCATATCTGGTATTTAGAAACTTACAAAACATTCACTGCAATCCTTTCTGTAAAGAGGATTTTAAAATTGCATGCAATTTGGTCTTGTCAGTATGCCCAATATAGCAACAAAAATCCTCCCCTGCTTTTAAATTCTATGCCTCCAGCTGAGCATTCCAGTTTTCCACTGGTGCACTACACATGTGAACTGACTTGTAATGATTTGTTTATTCATACAATTAAATCCCTGTGTTTATTGGTTCCGGCTTAAAAATCCTCATTTACTTCTATTTGAAATCCCCTCCTCCATTTTTATGCTCATAATAGATTGTTTCCCATTTTGCTACATTTAATTGCATTTGCAATACCCCTCCTCATGATTATCAAAATCTGCTTGCAAATTTCTGCGCTGTCCTTCACCACTCACCATGCATTCAAACTTTGTGCCATCAGCAAACGTAGATATATTCCCGTTTATATCTATGTTGACCACACTATCTTTATCCACTGCCTCTCCTCTGACCTCAACCTTCATGGTTCTGTCCTTGACTGGTTCAGATGGTACCCCTCACACCGCCTCCATTTCATCTCCACAAATGGCTTCTCCTCTAGCCCCCACACCATCTCGTGCAGCGTTCCTCAGTGCTCTATCCTTGGTCCCCTCCTCTTCAAAATCTATATGCTCCATCTTGGTGACATCATTCACAGATATTGTGTCAACTTCCACATGTTTGCAGATGACACCCAACTGTACCTCTCTGCCACCACCCTCGACTCCAGGACCACTGCTATCCTGACAGAATGTCTGTCAGACATCAAGTTTTGGATGAGAGTTAATTTTCTTCAGTTGAACATCAACAAGACTGAAGCCCTCCTGATTGGCTCCCGTCAGCGCCTCCACACCTCAGGCACTGACAGCATCGCCATCCATGGTTGCACACTCCACCTTGCTAAGCCAGTCTGGAACCTTGGGGTCTTGTTTGAACCTCAACTATCCTTTCTACCCCACATCCGTGGCTTGACTCGGTCTGCCTTCTCCCACCTCTGCAACATTGCCCAACACCGCCATTGTCTCACACCGCAGGCCACTGAAACCCTCACACACGCATTCATAACATTGAGGCTTGACTATGCAAATTCCTTGCTTGTCAGCCTCCCCAACTACTCCCTCCTTAGGCTGCAGATCATCCAGAAATCTGCAGTCCGCGTCCTCTCCCACACGAGGCTCCGTAACCCTATCACCCCCATCCTCGCCCGACTCCACTGGCTTCCCATCATACAGAGGATACAGTTCAAGATCCTGGTCCTCACCTTCAAAGCCCTCCATGGCCTTACCTCTGCGACCTCCTAACCCTCTACTATCCTGCTCGCTCTCTTTGCTCAGCGAGCTCCAGCCTGCTTCACATCCCCCGCCTCGCATGCAGCACCATTAGTGGGTGGATCTTCTGCCACTCTGCCCCCACCCTCTGGAACTCCATCTCACAGTCCCTCTGCCTCGCCCTCTCCCTTGCCTCCTTCAAAACCCATCTCAAGACTCCTCTTCAACCCTCCTTCTCCCCCCCGTCCTCCACCCTCCCCGACCCAGGCCCCCAGCTCAGGTCCAAAACACTGATAGTCCAGCACCTTGGGACGTTCTCCTGATGTGAAAGGCGCTATACAAATATATTTTTTTTTGTTGTTGTTATTGTCTATTTGTTTTAGCTATATTATATACATGTGTATTATATAATATATAGAAAGTATATGGTAAACAGCTGCAGGCCAATCCATGGAAGTGTACAATCAACTTTCAGCCAAGCCCCCTTGGGAATCCAGGAAATAATGGAATTCATTATTTAATCTTGCTTCTTATTCGAATGCTACTTGTTCTTTTTCCAGTGGCTGAGTGGGAGGTGTTTGTGTCTGGTGTTTCATACCACATACTGAAATTGGCATTGATACAATGCAGTTTCCATATTGTGGAGTCCTGTAGCTCAGTGGTTAGAGCACTCGCTTTGCAAGTGAGAGACCTGAGTTCAATTCCAGGCAGGGCGAAACCTTGGGCAAGTTTCCTTACTCCACACGACTAATAATTATCCCTCCAAAAAACCAAAAACAATAATTAAATTGGTCATTTTCAATCTACGACTGTTTGTGGGACATTGCTGTGCGCAATTGGCTGCCGCGTTCGCCCACAAATATACAGTCAATTCACTTTACAGTGTGTTCTGTGAAGCGCTTTGGGATGTCCTCCTGACGTGAAAAGTGCTATATCAAATGCAAGTAATATTATTATTATATTATTATAAATCAATGCTGGAAATGCAGTGTTTCACTGATATTAATTCATCTCAGAATACTGCTTCTGAAATATGCTCTAGAATCTGATTGAAGCACACAGCTACAGTGTAGTCCTGCTGTTACTGAAGCCAGTTCAGCACCAATCTCCATACTTGAGTTTGAAATTCCCATTCTGTTGTTGGGCTGTCTTTAGGCATGTTGACTTTATCATTGAGCCTGCCACACTTCCAGCTCTTTAATGATTAACAACCGGCCAGTGTTTAGTTCTGGTTATCAGAGCTCTTGCATGTGCTTAACTTGGCATGGGCAAAGGCTCCCTTTACTTTGGCCTGAGTCCTGGGTGAGAGCAATGTGGCATTAGTAAAAAAGAAATGTACAGTTTGCTGGCTCTGAATCACTCCACCACTTGCACAACATCATACTATTGCCTGTAGTATAACTAAAGCATTTTAGTCCTCTGCTCTCAACACAGGGTAAACATTGTTTCACAAAAATCCTTCCCTGCTTTTAAATGCTTTGCCTCCAGCTAAAAGCACCAAGACACTACCCCTTGTGAAGAGCGCTATTTAAATGCAAGTTGTTGTTGAAGTTGTTCTGCATGTAACTGGAATTTAACCATGGAATATGGTATGGCTAGTATCACTTCACCTTCTAGATTGAATGCTGAGTGTTTTATTTTCATAGCTAACGTTACAAGAGGAAATTGGAAATAGATTGCGGTAAAACCTATTATTTGTAGGAACAACATCACTTTTATTAGAAAAATATTCAGACCACTGCTTGTAAGTTCCATTTAGTTAAACCTACTGCCTTTTCAGATCAACAGTTTTAACAATAATTGGCTGCAACTCCCAGCTCGAGTGCCCATTCCAAGACTGTGAAGTGCTTTAAGATGTACTCCCGAGATGAGAGGGACTATATAAATGTAAATTGTATTATTGGGGTGGGCAGGGGCAGAGAAAGATAAGCCATACTGGCTTTGCTTTGGATCTTCTACTTAGTTTCATTTCAACCTTAAAACTCCAGATAACAGCTCTAAGTTTTTGGAACCACTTGTCTTCTTCAGTGGCAAAACTGGAATGTTCACCCAGTTCAATGTTTTCCCCTTCTATTTCCTCACCAACCACTTGCACAGAAAAACTGGTATACTGCCTGACCACTTAATACAAGTGGACCCTGTTTGAATATGTCCAGGTGTAGTGAGGGTTTGCTTATAGAGTTGGTTTACTGTGGACCCATGCTATACCAGAAGCACAACACCCCGATCTTCCGGTGCTGAAATAAATGGCTGTCTTCTGAGTGCCTTGATGTCACTTCCTGCGTGCCATGTGCTGGAAGCGCAATTGGCAACACTTTATGAATGAAGTGCATGTGTATTGAACGTAAAATCTCAATGAGGCTTCTTTCTCATGGACCACATGCATGTAACGCAAAGGAGTTGAAGTGAGTAACAACCTGGCCATCTGAAAAAGGACCATGCTTTGTTTTAATGCAGGGGTTTGAAATGAAGGACCCAGACCTCCACATTATTACAGAGATTGCCTTGTGGAAACACAAGCTTTCAAACCCTTTCCTCCACGGATTGAAACCTGTCTCAGATGTTTTTCACAAACATATAATTCAGATTGTAAATTGAGGTCAATTTAAAACATTTGTTGTAACCAAAACCTTCTAACTCTGATTAGACGTTAGAGTAAGGTCCTTTGAGCCAGTTTCTGTAGGCAGTTTATAAGCAATAGTTAATAATAGTTAATAATGGAGTGAAAATGTGATATTTTATAACTCTGGCATTCATGAAAGCATTACATTTATTACCCCCATCCTCATGTACTTTAGAGGTATATTCTTCCCCTCCCCTTTCCAAGGCCTGGGCTGAACAAAGTGAAGGAAAAAGCTGAATGAATAAATAAATAATCCTTACATTTGGTAAAGTGCCTTTCACCTCACAAGGATGTCGCAAAGCGCTTCACAGGATTTACTGTAAAGTGCAGTGCCTGTGTTTTGTGGGTGAACGCGACACAAACACAAATAGCCATTGAAGTGAGTGACCAATTTTGTGTGGGGGATTGTTGGCCAGAATACTAGAAAAAAACTTATTTATGTTTTTGAATAGCGCCATGGGATCTTTAACATTCACCTGAGCATGCAGATTGGGTCTCAGTTTAATGTTTCATCTGAAGGACAGCACTTCGAACAATCCAGGATTTCCAGCATTGCATTGGAGTGTTAGCCTAGGCTATATGAATTTCAACATGGGGCTTGAACTCACAACTGACACTCAATGATAACTCAGTAACAATTCCTGATATTTGATCCATCCGCACATCTCAACAACTTAACCCTGGCAGACTTTTGCCCAACTCTTTCCTCACTCTTCTGGTCACAGCAGCATAGAAATCATTGTGTTCCATGGGAGTGTTTGTTCACCTCCGTCTGTATCGATCCTTATATTAACCTGTATTTAGCTGTATTTAGTTCCTATATGAAGGAGTGAGTGGATGGCATCATCTGTTGGGAGTCTGTTCAAATGTGAGAAATTTGAATTTGAAAAAGGATGGGAAGCACTAAATATTTAAACATCTGGAGGCTGACCAGTAACTACTCTTGAGAGAGGCAAGATTAGATATAATAAATTATAATCCTTACATTTTATACATCTTACATCTAGAGGACGTCTCAAAGTGCTTCACTGGAATTTTACTGTGAAGTATAGTGACTGTGTATTTTGTAACCAAAAGTGGTAGCTAATTTGCGCACCGCAATGTCTGACAAACATCCTTGAAGTGAATGACCATTTTTATCTGAGGGATTGTTGGTCAGGACACTGGAGAAACTCCCTTCACTTGTTGAAAAATTCCATGGGATCTTTAAAGTGCACTTGAAGTGCCAGCTAGTTTCTTGGTTTAATGTCTCATGCAAAGGATGGCACCTCCAACAATGCAATGCTCCTCCAGCACTTTATTGTATGGTCAGCCTAGACTGTGAGTTCAAAGTCCTAACGTGGAGCTTGAACCCACAATTTCTGACAAGGGGGTGAGAATGCTACCAACTGAACCAGGCACTTCTTTGTTCATGGACAGAAGAATTCAATGTTTTGTGAGGTTGTACACATAGCTGCCGCAGCAGAAGCCTGCATGTAATTGCACAGGAAAGCACAGCTATCTCCATCTCTTCTTTACAAGACTAAACACAATATTGTTGGGTTATTGTTTGATGCACTGGATTATCTTTTCTCTTCCTTTTTAAAAGTCACTAAGAGACGTCAGTGGAAACCGCATTTTCTGGACCTCTTGTCCTTAAGTGCGTGCTCATCTGTGGAACAAACTCACCAGAAAAGGTTTGGCCATAGGTCATCAGATCAGAATAAAGAAACCAGATGAACAGGTGAGAGGCATACAAAATTATACATTTTACAGTAAATCCTGTGCCGTGCTTTGAGGCATTTCAATAATGTGATAAAAATGTTAAAAATGGAAGGATGTACAAAACCCTTGAGGCTGGGGTCTAAGAAGTGACATTGGACAATCAGTTGCAAATCTTCCCTCTGGCTTCCCTCCCCCTCCTCCCTCCATAAGAGGGAAATGCTGTAACCCTACACTTTGTGTATCCCACTCAGTGTGGCTCAAGTCAGGAGCTGAATGGCAAGAGGATCAAATTGACCTCTAACCCCACTCCCAAGCTCTGAGCTGAGTACCACATTGGAGATGTTTCAAAAGTGATAGTTCAGACTTTAATTCTTGAAAACAAAAATACTAATTCAAAAGGAGAATTTATCTTCTATTATAATTTGTAAATTGCTGGTGAGTTGAACATTGCCTATCAGGCCATGTGGTTTCACCTGCAGTGATTGCCGTTGTATTGAAAGTTGCCCATTTGCCACGTGGTGTAACAGGGTGAAGAGGATATTAAACAACTCTCTTGTGTTAGCAGTGGCTCATCCATTTCCTGGAGCTCGCTTTACTACTCCCAGGAGTTGGGCAGTAATTTTCCAGGTAAATCTTTTTTCCACTAAATTGTCCATTTATTTGGGTGGTTTGCTCTAACTTTTGCCTCCTCTAGGAGGGAACTTAGACACCAGCACACAGAGAGGTGTAATAATAATGTTAATATTACTTACATTTGGTATAGCACCTTATCATGTCTTCGAGATGTCTCAAAGCACTTCAGAACATATCCTATAAATTGAATTGACTGTATATTTTGTGGGCAAAACCCGGCAGCCAATCATGCAGAGCAGTCGTGGATTGAATGACCAAATTTTTTAAAAAAAATTATTTTGAATGAATTATTACCCGGGAAAAAGCAATTCGTCAATTGACTAACAACCGGGTTTCAATTTACTGCTAGCTAAACAGAGGCACGTGGAGTAAGGAAACCTGCCCAACATTTTGCTTTGCCAGAAATGGAACCCAGGTCTCTCACTTGCAAGGCAACTGCTCTAACCACAGAGCAACAGAACTCCACATTGCGTACATTGTGGCGTGGGGGAGGGGACGTAACTCCCAGGAGTGGACTAGTTGGGCCTCAGCCTTTTTTCACTTCTTCCCACCTATGTCTCTATGTTTCTGTGTACAAGTACAGGAGCAGTTGAGTTAATGGTCAACAAACAGTAAAGCTGTAACTACAGACTGACCTTTCGTTCACTGGATCTAGAGGTCAGCAACCCTTCGCTCCTTGTGCTCCATAACATACGGCGTTGATACCTGGCAACAACTGCTAATAGCTCTGCGTGTGCTTTTAACTTGTTTCCCTTTTCATAAAATAAAACTCTTCACAGGAAATCACAGGAAATTAAGCTTTTAAGCCTCTTTTCTCTGTGTGACACATTTGCCTCTGTTTCAACTTTTTTTTCTTTTTAGCAATAAGGCTTTCCTTGTTAACATCTTTGAGAAGTTACAAGTTTTTCCAAACTTTTATCAAATGACATTATGTGGTTTGAAAATTTATTTTGGAAAATAGGAAAATAGATTCATGCAGTGTACCTTTCAAAAATAAGGGAGTTTCATCCTATGTCTCTGGCCAGCAACCCTCCAGATTAATTGGTCACTTCACCTCATTACTCTTTATGGGATCGTGTTGGCACAAGTGACTGCCGCATTTGCCTACAAAAACACTCACTTGAAAGCAATGTGGCCTGTGACATTATGTGTCGAATCACTCCTGCAGTCCCACTTTATGATTGAGGCTGCAAGACTCCTAGAACTCTCCTTCCAAAGGGATGACCTTTTCCCCAGAACTCTTTTAATCATGAAGAGTTCCTTTGTATCATTCCATGTATTGTGAAGGATTTTTTTGTTCAGTATTTGCGTCAAGTATTGTGTACCTCTCTGCTACAGTCAATTGTTGGGGTGGCAATCATGTGCACACTCACATCCATATGGTTAAGAGAGAATAAACGTTGAGGGATATGGAAAAAACAGGATGTTTTTGTCAGCTGGCTGTCTGACACACAAGGAAACCCTTTACTATGCTTAAGAGTATCCAAACCAAACTTAGAATTCCATGCATCCTACCTACACATGGGAATTCAAGAGGTAGATTGTTGGAATGGAATTTGCACCCTCTCTCTGGAGGAACGCATCCTGCTTACCTAATTCTGGAAAATATTAGGCACAATTTGACAAAAGCCAAGGCTTGGGTACCCCAGAGTGTGTACTGCTGGAATCTAACCAGCTAAAACCACATAGCTTGCCATTGATATCGCTGACTGGCAAGCTTTCTTGTAGCAGCCTACCCATAGGGCTTTGGCTTGCAGGATTAACAGGAACTGAGTGGCATGATTCCCTTCCAGCTTCAGGCGTATCACATAGTTTGGCCGTGCTGTCATCAGCAGTGCCCTATGGGACGAAGGATGGAATCTAGTTTAAACAACAGCCGGACTTGATGGACTGGATGGGTTGTTTCTGAGCCGTGCCATTTATGAATCTATAAGTGTATTCTCTTCTCTTGTTTTCCTGCCTATATTTATGGATTGTTATGCTTTCTCGTGTTCAAGCAGCAAGTGTGTATGACGTGAGGAACAAGCTTGTAGGAGGTGCTGAACTGGACAGAGTGAGTGAGCTGAATGACTGATAGCAGATACTCAACAACACTAGCACCTTGCATATCTATAACACCCTTCATGTAGGATAACCTCTCAGAGAGCTCTCACTAACTCAGAATTATTGGTTTTATAACTGTGTCAAAATTCATCTTCATTGTACAGCAAAGCTCTGTAACTGCTCAACCTGAAGTTTGCCAATTGTGACAAACAGCACTAAAATATTCCAGAATCTATCAGAATAGCCAATTTAGGGCTATAAAAATCAATAAATGGTTTTGTAACTAAGCAATTTTTAAGCACGCCCTGGTGGAGCAACTCCCTGTTTAATCACCAGCAACATGGCAATTCTCAGTTCACAAGATCACAAGGTTGGTTTGGTTGAAGAAATCTCATCCTTCCTGAACAACCGCCCTCCACTCTTCCCATTGCAGAATCAAGCTGTTTTTTAAATGCGTCCAAGTGTCTTGACCTTCCTGGCAACTGGTTCCACTCGTTAATTACTCTCTGAGTAAAAAAACGCTTCCTGGTGTCTGTTCTGAAATTGCCCTTTGCAACTCAAAACCTGCATATCCTAGTTCCAATGAAGCACTGGACTGAGAAATCTACAGCAGAACATCCCACCTGTATTCGGAACAATTGAGGTCACTATATTTTCACAGAGTTAACAGAAAACCACTGCAACAATGATCTGAAGCAGGTCTGTTCTTGGCACTCAGCCTCCTAAATCCCATCCTTTTCCTTGTGAAGTTTTGGTCGTTTCCGATGCACATATCATTAATAGCATGGAAAATGGCAATGTGGTTCAACTGAAATATAACGGCAGGGATTTCCGTTCCTTCCACAATAGTTCTTTTCATGCATCACAGCTGGGTTGGGTGATAGTTTGGACAGGAAGTGGTACAGGCTGTCGTTATGTTGCTCTGCTAGATTGCACATTGAAAATCACTGGCATTATTTCCCTTCGGCATGGAAAGTACATTGGCCTTTTCATGGGAACATAGAGTTTTATTATTATAAACCTGATATTTTCCTCTTTTTCTTGTAATACAATATTATATTTTGATAAAGAAATAGTCTTTAATAATCCTTGCATTTGATACAATAATAATAGTCCTTGCGTTTGATGTAGCGCCTTATCATGTCTTCGAGATGTTTCAAAGCCCTTCACAGAATATACTGTAAAGTGAATTGACTGTATATTTTATGGGCGAAATGTGGCATCCAATTGCACACAGCAGTGCCTCACAAATAGTGATTTGAGTGACCACATTTTTTTTTTAAAACATTTTTTGAAACGATTATTACCCCCGGAAAAGTGATCCACCAGTTGACTAACAACCGGATTCCTACTTACTGCTAGGTAAATAGAGGTGTGTGGAGTAAGGAAACTTGCCCATCATTTTGCCCTGCCCAGGAATTGAACCCAGGTCTCTCGCTTTCGAGACGAGTGTTCTAACTACTGAGTTATAGCACTTAACCTGATATTTTCCACTTTTTCTCATATTCTCATCAAATTGTATTTTGATAAATAAATAGTCCTTAATAATCCTTGCATTTGATATAGCACCTTTTCACATTGGGAAGGCATCTTAAAGCACATCCAAAAATTTTACTGTAAATTTTTTGGGCGAACGCAACAGTCAATTTGTGCACACCAATGTCTCACAAGCTGTCATGGAATAAATGACCAATTCCACTGCATAGCTGTTTGTGGGATATTGCTGTGCCCAAGTTGGTTATCGCGTTTGGCACTTTACAGTAAAATCCTGTGAAGCTGTTTAGGATGTCTTTCCAGCATAAATGGTTCTTTTTCAAATGCAATTTTGAAAGATTTTTTTTGAGTTAATAACAACAATAACTTGGATTTATATAGCGCCCTCCACGCTGGACACCGTCTCAGAGCGCTTCACAGTAAAGGATCCCGGGGCTGAGCCAAGGGGAGGGGGAGGAAGGTGACCAAAGGCGCGGTCGAAAAGAAAGGTCTTCAGCAGAGATCTGAAAAGAGGAAGCGAGGGAACGAGGTGAAGGGAGTGAGGAAGGCAGTTCCAGAGCCTCGGGCATAGTGGCTGAAAGCACGGCCACTGAGGGTGGAGCGGAGGACTCTGGAGCCAAAGAACAGGACAAACCCGGTGGAACGAAAGCAACGGGCACTGTTTTGAGGAGAGAGAAGGTCAGAGAGGTAGGGGGGGTGCAGAGAAATGGAGGGATTTGAAGACAATGGTAAGGAGCTTGAAGTTGATCCTCTCTGGGATAGGCAGCCACTGCAGTCTGGCAAGGACTGGGGTAATCGGGGAGCGAAGTTTGTTGCGGGTGAGAAAGCGGGCGGCAGAGTTTAATTATCAGTGACCCCACAATGTTGACTGTGTGTTCCACACTTTGCACACATTTTGTTTCTTAAACACACCAAAGGTTTTGATAGCTTGTTCATTATGAAGCCACTAAGTCACAGCACAGCATCTCCTCCACATGGTTTTGCAAACCTTGGACAGCACCTGGGCTGCTCAGAGAAAACGTACAACTTCCCCCCCCTCTATCACAAAGATGACCATTTACACACCTGATTGGAACACTCTCTCCTATCTGACTTGTCTCGTTCAGTTTTCTCTTTCAATACAGTTAGATTTATCAGTCTGTGGTAACTGATCAATGATACATATTGAACACTCTTCCACAGTTTTAATAGCTAATACCACAAGGCAATCAGAATTATTTTCATAAAACCTTTTACTTGACTCTCTTGCCTCCTGAACGTTGCCAAGCAATTAAATTGTCCTTGCCTGCAATTTCACAGTCAAAGGCCTGTTTGCATTGTGAAGGCATTTGTTTATTTGGCACAAGTTATGTGGCAGAGGAAGAATGAGGATGGAATGGGTGGGGGATGGGGAATGAGCTGTGGCAAAAGAAGGACCTCAGGTTAAAATAAAATATGTGCTGGCATTTCAGAGTCTCTGAGATTCATGTACTGGAACGGAATGAAATTTCTGCTATTTAATCATATACTGGGTACTCCCAGCGATCCACCAGTGAAATATCTGACAATTTGGGTTCCACTCAGCATTAAGCATACGGTCTTTGGTAATTGGAGATTATATAGTGGGGAATCCCATTAGCCGCTGATATTGTCAAAGGCAATGCAGTAACGCCAAACGGAATTTTTACCCACAGGGGTTTCTAATGGTCAGTGTCAGAAAAACATAAAAAGCCAGTCCCCCAGAAGTAGTCTTCATTGGATTTGCTTTCCAACAAAATGCACTTGCAGAGCTGACAGGTCACTAAACAAAAAGCAACAGCAGTCTGGTAGCCAGAGGCCCCCCAGACATTTTGCAGCAAGTAAAGGGTTTCCCTGAGAAAATGGAAAGAAATGCATTGGCATTGAGTGTCCTTTCTCATTCGCACAGGATCTTGGTGACATTAATATATTACTAAATGCCCTTTTGAGTGCAATGACGTGGCATTTATTGAAGATTGGCCCGGCAAAAAAACATACACATAACAATGGTTTAGAGAGCAACCCTCACGTAGTGCAGAGTAAGTCTGGTAGATGCATATTTGTGGCAGTATTGTGATATCTATAAATTCTTGAAGGTACTTGTTTTCTCTTAAGTAATATCAGAACAGCCATCTGAGTATTTGCAGCACTGTCCGTATTGTACACCATGCTTAAAGTGGGAGGAAGAGAGTATTTTGTGATGGCCTGACTCCATAAACCCATAACAGGAAAATAATACAAGTGTACTGGATGGTATGCCCCTAACCTCTGGAAGTCCCTCTTTCTATCCTTCCATCTCGCCCCACCTCTATCCTTCTTCAAGCACATTAAATGTACCTCTTTGCATATGATCACCTCCCCTTCCCCTTTTTTCCCTCCCTCCTTCTTGGCAGCCAACAACAACAATTTGCACTTATACAGTGCACTCCATGCAGGGTAGCTTCTCAGAGCACTTAACAGTGCCAGTGCCTGAAGTGGGAGGTGGTCAAACACGAAAGTTTTCAATCGGGACTCGAAAGAGGGGAGAGAAGGGGAAAGGGGGAGGGATTAAAGGAGAGTGTCCCAGAGTTTCGGAGTGTAGTGGCTGAAAGCACAACCTCTGATGGTGGGGTGGACAGTGTGAGAGATGAGCAGGAGGCCGGTGCCTATTGAGCAGAGGTGGGGAGGTGCCAAGGAGTGAATGGATTTGAACACGAGTGTGAGGATCTTGAAGTCGATCCATTCAGTGATGGGAAGCCAGGGAGCCTGGCCAGAACTGGTGAGTGTGGGTACGGAGTTTGGTCTGGATCAGTATGCAGGTGGCAGAGTTTTGAATGAGCTGGATCTTGTGAATGGTGGAGTTGGGGAGACCGGCAAGGAGTGCATTGGAGTAATCCAAGTGGGAGGTGACAAACGCATGCACGAGGGTTTCGGCTGAATTTGGGGAAGGTACAGTCGGAGTCGGGCAATGTGGTGGAGGTGGAAGAAAGCAGTCCTGGTCCTGGTCAGGGACCGGATGTGGGAGAGGAAGGATAGTTGGGGGTCGAACCGGATGCCTAGGTTACGCACTGGTTCGGCGAGTCTGAGGGAGGGCCCAGGTTGGTTGAGGAGTTTAGATCTGCAGGAGTGAAGACGTTGATGGGAGCAAAGGAGTATGGCTTCCGTCCTGTCCATATTCAGTTTCAGGAAGTTTTCACTCATTCAGGCCTTGATGTCTGTCAGACAATCTGCTAGAACATTGGCAGACCTAGAGTTGGTACTGGAGGAGGCAAAGTAAATTTGTGTGTCATCCGCATACATGTGGAAGTTTACGGGGGCGAGAGGAATAACCATTTGCTGAGATGAAATTGAGGAAGTTGGTTAAGTAGGACTCGAACCATGAGAGTATGGTCCCACTGAGGTAGATGAGGTAGGAGAGCCAATGGAGGAGGATGGTGTGGTTGACTGTGTTGAATGTGGCAGAGAGATCCAAGAGGATGAGAAGGCAGAGGGAGCCCTGGTCACAGATAGAGAGAATGTCAGTTGTGACTTTCACCACCACTTTGAACACCACCACAGCCATCAACACTATTGTAAACTCTTTGTGAAGGGCACTATATAAATGCAAGTTGTTGTATTGATCAGAGGTGAGCTTTTGCCACTTGTAGCAAATATCACTATCACAACATTCTAGCTGCTGCCCTTGCTCATAGGATTGTGACTGTCCTGGTCAAACCACCAATGATGTTGTCTCCATCCATCTATTTCATTGATCCAAATAGTCTAAGCTGACGCTCCAAAGCAGTGCTGGGGATGTGTTGCATTTTTGGAGGCGCCGTCCTTCAGATGAGACATTAAACGGAGGTGCCATCTGCCTGTTCAGGTGGACGTTAAATATTCCAAAAAGATCTTCGAAAAGAGAAAGGAGTTTTCCTGGAATCCTGGCTAACAATCCCCCAAATAACATTGGTATTAGTTTCATGGCCATGTTGATGTTGATGTGTGCAATTGTGCAGCCGCATTTGCCTACAAGTGCACAGTAAATCTCGTGAAGCACTTTGAGACATCCTTCTGATGTAATAAGATACTATATCAAATGCAATGATTATTATTATTATGTTTTTACAGTTTAAATCACATTGGCAGGAAGACTTAAAGCACTTTACAGGATTTACTGTAAAGTGGGTAGACTGTGAATGTAGCAGCCAATTTGAACGTAGCAATGTCCCACAAACAGCTATGAAGTACATGACAAATTTTATTTAAGGGATTGTTAGCCAGAATACTGGGAGAAACTCCCTGCTATTTCTGAACAATGTCACGGGATCTTTAATATTCACCTGGACTGTCAGCATAGACTATATGAGTAATATATACACAACCCGAAGTGGAGCTTGAACCCACAAACCTTCAAAGGCGAGAGTGCAACCAACTGAGCTTATCTGATGCACGCTTTCCATCGTGTAAAGAAATTCATTAACAAGGGATCAGCTTCACAATAAGCACCACCAATAGAGGAAAAAATAGTAATGCGGAAAATTATTTTTAATAACTAGAAAATAGGAGAAAATGACCAACACAAGTAGTGGAACAAGGAATTGTTTTTTTGTAATTCCTAAAAGAATTAAGGATGTATTTAAATGAAAATTAAGGCTGTATTTCATTTTGCCAAATTCTGAGCACACTAAAATGCTACATAAATAGAGAAAATCAGACCAGGTGGAATTTCTCTGATCAAGAGCTGCCTGGGAACAAATTGTGCAGAAACTCAATTTGCTTTGCCTTCCTAATATCTCCAGTGGCCTCATGGATTGGTGGACTGAACGTAGATGTCTCTCTTTGCAACATTTCTGAGAATCGTGGCTTATTCAATTGATTGCATTTCCTCTTTAGGACTATGGCTGGAGTTATTGATCCATTCTCGGTTGGGTGGGCTGATCTCATCTCTGTTCAGCAAAACTCTGTAGTGAGCCAGCCCCATAGAAGTGTCAATGTTATGTACTCCATGACAACTAGAGCCTTCATGGTGCTTGGAAAAAATAACAATGTGACTCGAGTTTCAAAATACTTGTAGCTGTGCCCACACGGAGATTGCCGAAGGAAATACAATTGAAAATATGAAACCTGACAGGAGACGTTTTAGATTTGTCTCATTTCTGCCAAAGCTCTGAAGTTTAGGTGAGTCTGGATTCCAATTTGATTTGATGATCATCACCTCTAACCAACTGCAGTTGCCTGCAGCGCAGGTTCTCTAATTCATACCCTGAAGAGCTTCTGTTATGAAATCTATCCCACAGTCCTTTCGCCTCGCTCTCTCCCTTGCACGTCAAGGCACGTCTCAAGACCCTCCTCCACAACCGTGCATTTGGCCACCCTCCTATCTCTACTTTCTTTGTCCTCCACCCCTCCTGATCCCAACCCCTAACTGTGGTCCAAATCCTTGACTGTCCAAGGCCTTGTGACATCCTCCCGATGTGAAATGCGCTTTACAAATGTAATTTATTGTTACATTTGCCTGAGTAATCCTGCTGCTCACTGTGACTGCCCCTCATCCCGCCTTCTCTATGGTTTTGCCCCAGTGCTGCAATATTCTCAGTTTAACAGGAGAGACTAAGTTCCAAAGCTTTCAATTGCATTTCCTCTGGATAATCTCCTTGTGCTGCAACTGAAACTAATTGAAAACCAAAGACCCAGCTCAAAATTATGAAATCAGTGACACAGACCGTTTGCAAAATATTTAGTCAGCTCCAGTGCCTTCAACCCGTAACATCAACGACTTGCATTTATATAGTGCCCTTCATAATATTAATAATAATTCTTGCATTTGATATAGCGCTTTTCACATCGGGAGGACGTCCCAAAGCGCTTCACAGAACACACTGTAAAGTGAATTGACTTGTATATTTGTGGGCGAACGCGGCAGCCAATTGCGCACAGCAATGTCCCACAAACAATCGTAGATTGAAAATGACCAATTTATTATTGTTTTTGGTTTTGGAGGGATTATTATTAGGCGTGTGGAGTAAGGAAACTTGCCCAAGGTTTCGCCCTCTGCCTGGAATTGAACTCAGGTCTCTCGCTTGCAAACCGAGTGCTCTAACCACTGAGCTACAGAACTCCAGTATGCAGGCTAATGTCTTAGAGGGCCCACAAAGGCATAAGTGAAATCAGGGACTCACTGGCTGGAGGATTGTGGGGAAAAATCCTGGTCCCCTGCCTTTCGGTAGAGCACCTCAGAGTGCAAACAGCCAGTACCTTCACAGCACCTAAGGTAACAGCTTAGATTCGCTTTGCATATATGGGAACACGGTTTGTAGCAGGCATCTTTGGTGACCCAGTGATAAGTGTGACCTTTCACATGTTTCACAGATTTAATATGGAAGTACATGTAATTTGGACAGAATATAAATATTTCTTTAAACTTTATTTCTGCTGAAAACTGTCTTTGACACTTTCCCCCCACACACCCACTCCATTACTCAGTATGTTTCCATTATATTCATAAAAAGCCCAAATCTTTTTTCATGCTGTATTTTAGATATTCCTGGTGGGAAAATAGCCCAAACCAAGAATCATACAAAGTCGAAGTTAAATGAGTTAATTTCCAATCCTAGTATTTGTAGAGTCCTGTAGCTTAGTGGTTAGAGCACTCGCCTTGCAAGTGAGCGACCTGGGTTCAATTCCTGGCAGGGCGAAACCTTGGGCAAGTTTCCTTACACCAACACACCTGATAATAATCCCTCAAGAAAAGAAAATCAATAATAAATTGGGCACTTCAATCCACGACTGTTTGTGGGATATTGCTGTGCGCAATTGATTGCCACATTTTGCCCACAAATATACAGTCAATTCATTTTACCATATATTCTGTGAAGCGCTTTTCACGTCTTCTGGACGTCTCAAAGCACTTCACAGAATATAATAATAATAATAATAATCCTTGCATTTGATATAGCGCTTTTCACGTCGGGAGGACGTCCCAAAGCGCTTCACAGAACACACTGTAAAGTGAATTGATTTATATTTGTGGGCGAACGCGGCAGCCAATTGCGCACAGCAATGTCCCACAAACAGTCGTAGATTGAAAATGACCAATTTATTATTGTTTTTGGAGGGATTATTATTAGGCTCTGTGTGGAGTAAGGAAACTTGCCCAAGGTTTCGCCCTCTGCCTGGAATTGAACTCAGGTCTCTCACTTGCAAAGCGAGTGCTCTAACCACTGAGCTACAGGACTCCACGTGTAATAGTGTAAAGTTAAATTTGTTGCTAAACAAGCAGGAATTTCATTTCATGAAGAGTGGAATTGTCAATTATTCTTGGACTCTGAGCATTTAATCTTAAAAGATTAAAGCTATATATAGTTTATAAAAAGAGTGGGTAGATCAGTGGGGTGGACAGGAGCAAGAGGTCAATGTCTCAACATGGAGGGACTTGTGCATAGAAGCATTGGCAGTGAAAGGACATGTTACTTACAAACCAGAGAGTTGCTTCATGGTTCAGCTCATTGTAGTTGGAGATGATTTTGTAAAGATAATGGTGATCTGGGGAAAATCTATAAGGGAGTTTATTTCTAAGAACCCAACTTGCATCAATTGCTTCAATATACGGTAAAGTGATCAAATGCATCAAATGCAAGGATTATATTATTATTGTTCCTCTATTTTCTCAAGGGCCTGTGCCGGCTAGTATTGTTATTAGACAGCAGGGGGTGCTGTTTGCTGTCTGTTGTCCAAATTCCTTTACATCAAATTACCCAGATGTAAAGGAGCGCAGGCTGGAGTGTGTAGCAAGGCAGGGACAAATTGAGTGTGGTGGTGTAAAGCAGTGCTCTATCACGGTTGTGTCAAACACCAAGATTGTGTTACTACCTTAGAACACACTCGAACAAGTGCTATTCTCAAAACTGTAATTGGAGCTATTTTTGTTAGATTTGCTTTACATGGCGAACGTTTTGTTTCCAATTTCTGTTTTTTGCTTTGAAAATCAGAAAAGTTATTTGATTTGAAAAATTGAGCCTTCTGTCTGTGTCCATTCTGCCGTGTCTTTCTCTGTCACTTCCTTTTGTTGTGCGTGTCTCTCTCTCCGTGTGGAGTCCTATAGCTTAGTGATTAGAGCACTCGTCTCGCAAGCAAGAGACTTGGGTTCTATTCCCGGTAGGGCAAAATATTGGGCAAGTTTCCTTATTCCAAACGCCTCTGTTTATTTAGCAGTAAATAGGATCCTGATTGTTAGTCCATTGGTGAATCACTTTTCCTGGGGTAATAATTCCTTAAAAAAAAAGTGTGTCACTTCAATTCACTACTGTTTGTGGGACACTGCTGTGTGCAGTTGGCTGCTGTGTTTCGCCCATGAAAGATACAGTGAATACACTTTACAGTATATTCTGTGAAGAGCTTTGAGATGTCTCAAAGATGTGATAAGGTGTTATATCAAATGCAAGGAATAATTTTTATTTCATTCTCTCTTTCAATTTTATGCTCACTTCCATCCTCTCTCTTTCTTTTTGCCTGTGTCAGAAGGGGAACTCTCTTGTATTTTGCTATCACCCACTATTTTGAATCAAAATCTCACAGAAATGACCAGATTTAACCTGCACATCGATTTTGGTGTTGATGTTTTAATGTAAGAATTGAGATGAAATTCACAATTCCAAAGTTGACTACTGTAACCCTCAAATTGCCTTGTGCTGAAAACCCAGGCTTGTGACCTCTGATTGTCTGAGTTTTGAGACCATTACCTTACAATTTAAGATTGTGTAGAATTTTGGAAAAATCATAATTTCAGGCTTAGAAACAATCGGGTCTCTGATGGTTAAAACAGAAGTCCACAAGCTTCAGTTAGAACCTATAATAAATTTGTATAGTTTACATCGTCATAGAATCATTGAAATTTACAGAACATATGGTTGCTCATACACACATTCATAACATTGAGGCTTGACTATGTAAACTCCCTGCTTGTCAGCCTCGCCAACCCCTCCCTCCATAGGCTGCAGATCATCCAGAACTCTGCAGCCCGTATCCTCTCCCACACCAGGTTCCGTGACCCTATCACCCCTATCCTCGCCCGACTCCACTGGCTTCCCATCACACAGAGAATACAGTGTAATTTCAAGATCCTCACCTTCAAAGCCCTCCATGGCCTTGCTCCCCCTTACCTCTGCGACCTCCTAACCCCCTAGCCACATACCAGTTTCCGCCACTCAGTGGGCTCCGGCTTGCTTGATGGTTCCCCTGTCTCGCCCGCCCCACCATTGGCGGATGGGCTTTCATGCACTCTGCTCCCATCCTTTGGAACTCCATCTCGCAGTCCCTTGCCCCTTCCTTTGCCTCCATCAAGACCCATCTCAAGACCCTTCTCTTCGATCGTGCCTTCGATCTCCCTCCTTCCCCTCCTGCCCTCCACCCTCCCTGATCCCAACCCCCAGCTTGGGTCTGAAACGCTGATTGTCCAGCACCTTGGGACATCCTCCTGACATGAAAGGCGCTACACAAATGTAATTTTGTTGTTGTTATTATCTTTCACAGAATTGAGTCTCCACTGGCTCTCAGAGCAAGCTGTTTCCATTCACTTCCACTGCCCTGCTTTTCCTCATATTCCCTTCAAGCCTTTACTTTCGGACTATATTTCTCTTGAATTGTTTCTTGTTATTATTGGACATGACCATCACTGACAGATGATTCCTCCTGTTCATGCTTCTGTGATCAGACTTGAAGGTGACACACAAGATGTTACATTCCAGCAGTACCCAAATCCACGCCCCAAGCCTTGGTTCTTGCCAACCTGTACCTAATACTCAGAATTAGGTAAATATGTCCAGGGAGAGATTACACAATCCATACACAAGAACATTCCCATGTGTATGTGGCATACATATGTGCACTCTGTTTGGTTTGTATCCTCTTAAGCACAGAGATTGGTTTTGTGTCATGGGTCAAACCAAAAAAAAAGGTGTTACTGGAATTTATTTTACAGGCTGTAGCAGCAGGTTCTCATTTCCTCTTTATTTTATGAGATGGTTACAGAGATCTTGCAGATGATAAGGGGTGCAGTGCTCTGTTGAATTGTACTCTACCTTTCTTTGATGATTGGTGTAATTGGTGTAAAATAGTAGCAGTTGTACCACATGAGCCTCCCCTCTCCTAATTCCTCGCCCATCCACTCGAATACCACTATTCCAAGTTAGCTGTATGAAATGATTTGAAATGTCCTCTCCACATGAAAGGCACCATAGAAAATGTAAATCATTATTGTATTCCCTTCTTCCTCTAGGATGTTCTGAGAGGAGCTTTTAAACAATGTAGGAGCATGATATTGCACTTTTTAATTCATTAATTTGTTTATGGTTATATTGGAGTCTGATTCTATCTTCACTGTGAAGGCAGTGAAGGTAGAGTTATTTTGTACAATATCACAGATAAGGATAGAATTGTTGTAATTGCTTCAGTACTGAGGTTTGTACGATATATTTTCTCAATGTGTAAATGCTCAACGGTTCCAAAAGCATGATGTCAGGCTCACAAAATCAGTTTGGATGAAGAAGACCCTTTGGCCCATCTGACCTCATCCAGGAATACCCAACCTACCATCCCACCATTACAGCATGAAGCTGTCTTTTTAAATTTAATCCAGGGTCAACCAACCCTCTTAGCAACCTGTTCCAGTCGTTACTTACTCTGGTAAAGAGAAGCTTCTCGATATCAGATCTGAAATTGCCCTTTGCAACCCTAAACCTTGTTTGATTGCCTTAGTGAATCGATCTTGGTTTGATGTTTCACACTGCCTTTGCTCCCTCCCCTCCTTCAATGTGATGGTAAAGAAAATACTTTTATTAGAGACAACATAAGTCTCTAGTCATTGCAGAGAAAAATTAAAGGTGACCCATCAGAGAACCGCGTTCTTAAATTGCACTGTTGCGTTTTTCTTTTGCTCCTGAGAGGATTAGCGCAGTGTGGCTTTTAAAAAATCAGCTTCTTGCCAGAAATGGCCTGATTATTGTAATGCCAACACTGGTAACATAATGCCCTGTTTCAAATGTATCTAAGTCCAAACATGTCGAAGTTGTCTTATCTCTAAGAATTCAGAAAATAAACCAAAACACAAATTAGTTCCAAAAGACAGAACTAACGACTGAACACAATGCATGTTCTTTTGAAAGAATTCTCTACTTTGTTCCTTAATTTCAAACAATTACAATCTTAAAATGACTGTTTAACCATCTGATCCTCAAACCTTTTTCCAATACCATATGAGCCGACAATGCATCTATTCATTGCAGTGCATGCTACAGTATTAGGATTAAACTCATCTTTCCTTGTAGACATTGTGGTTTGGCTACTCCGCACAATATTCTTTGTTATATCATCAAATACCTCTGGCAAAGTGACAGATTAATGTCAGTGCTGTGGGCGTTAGATAATTGTAGCCTCATAGCCCTGCAAACTTGTCTTCCCCAAATAGATAATTACTTGGGGAGGACAAGTTTGCAGGGCTATGGGGAAGAGCGGGGGAGTGGGACTGAATTGGATAGCTCTTTTCAAAGAGCCGGAACAGACACGATGGGCCGAATGGCCTCCTTTTGTGCTTTATAATTCTATGATTCTGTGATTCTATGACATATTGTCCAGAATCTCTACTTCAATGCTCCAAACTAACTCATGCAAAGTTTAGTAATAAAATCTTCATCTTATATTGATGTAGGAAAGCAATTATACGTGACCTCTGATAAAGGTATTTTTACTGCAGGATCCTTCTGTTTTTATTCTCTTTTGGATACGTGCATGGCTTAATTATCAGTCTTGCCTGATACATAAACACAACTCATGTAAAAATGAGTGTTTCTGGTGTTCCTGTGATTCATTGTACTGGAAGCATTAAAGGAAAGTATTTTACACTACTACACCAGTGGAACACTACTATCTGCACCTTATCACATCAACAAATCGTCTCAAAACGCTTCACAAATGTACTGTAGTGACTGTATTTATAGGTGAACACAGTAGTCAACTTACACATAGTAAAATGCCACAAAAAAACCAACTGTGAATATCTAATTTTATCTGGGGATTTGGTGGCCAGGACACCGGAAGTAACTCCCTTCTCTTTTTGAATAGTGCCACAGCATCTTTTACAATATTTTGAACAGGAAGAGGAGAACTTGGTTTAAAGTTAGAAATGTTTATTCTGCTGAGCTAAGGACTATACTATCATTATAGTCCTTACATTTGATATAGCATTTTTCATGTCAGGAGGCAGTCTCAAAGCACTTTCTAGAATGCATTGTAAAGTGTACTGACTGGGTATTTTGTAAGTGCAGTGTCCCACAAACAACCACAACTAACTTAACCTCCAGTATTGTTGGCTAGGACACCGGGAGTATTTGATTCCATGGAGCTCCTGATAAGTTTACCTGTTGGTGACATTGACTTCCTGTTTTTTTATGTCATTTTCCCACCAAAGATTGTCCATGATCTGTGATGTGTTCAAGAATCAGGGAGCTTCTAAAACCAGCCTTTACAGCAATTGTAGAACTGTATAAAGAAACTTTAAGGGTTTTAAATAGTAGAGCCTCAGGTAACCTGAGCGGATAACTGATCCCTACAAATTTGACATTAATCTTTTGCGTTGAGCACAGTCCTCTTTAGTACTGAGATTAGAATGTGCATGATCACTATGGACAGTTTGAGTTATTGCCAAAATATTAAAAGATTCAAAGGACTGTGAAGAAAGCGTAAATGAAAGTTGGAGATTTACAGAGGGAAAGAATGCAATCATTTGTGTTGCCCTTAAAACCATAATAGGAAATAGTCGGTTAGCTTGGGTGATGGTCAGTCAAGATACAGAACAGAAATAATCAATGTGTTACTGTATGAGATACAAGATTTCTCCAGTGCATTCATGCCAGGTCTAACGTCTTTTTATATCCTTCAGAAATTAAATTGGTGCTGCCCTGATCCTACCTGTAAGCTTTCCAGAGTCTGTTTACACTCACATCAAAGAAGCTGCAAGGGATCTGGGACAGGATTGATTCTTTTTGGCTTGAGCTGGTAATAATAAACAATACATTAATCTTTGAAGTCATGAAAAGCCAGCTTTGAAAATCTCTTTTGTGGGGAAAAAAAACTTAATTAATTTTTTTCCATTGTGAAATGGAGTTTTTAATCATTTTTATGCCTAAATAATACTCCAGTTCTGCTTCTCTGTGTTGTGTAGTGGTTTGATATCAGTCCCATTTATTTATGTAGCATGTTTTTGGCTATGTCGTACTTTTCCAGCAAAAAAAAATTTTTAGCTGATGGAGCAGACAACATTTTTGTGTAATACATAGGAAATCGTAGGCTTGAAATTGCACCTAGTCTTAACCTATCAGACCATTTTGTCTTAAAATGTAAGAACGCTCAAAATTGTGGAAAAATCTTCAGTGTTAATCTGAAAGTCTTATTAAGAATAGTGGAAAACTGGCTTTCCAATTAGTTCTGAATTTATGTGCAAATTTAAATTTTACAACACCATTAATTTGCAGCCCTAGACTAGGTGGGATTGCAGGTCACCTAATTGCTTCCAACTGCACACATCAACATTTTGCATCTATACAGTGACTTTCATGTAGAGTGGATGTCTCAAAGCACTTTACACAACTGATTGTTTACTGAGTGGGAAGGGGGAGCTGGGTGGTGGTGAGGAGGGGGAGCGCTGGGTGATGGCAGTAGGGGGAAAGGAGGCCGAAAACATGGTTAATAGGTGTTGAATCAAGTTTTAGAGGTGGGGAACGAGGGGGCAAGGCAGAGGGACACTGGAGTGGAATTCCAGAGAGTAGAGGCAGAATTATTTTTTTTTAGTCAGCTTGACACATGCGGAAACCCATCACCATGAGTATGCTACCCAAGCTGAGATTTCCATGCATCCCACCTACACATGGAAATCCCAGAGATAGATTGTTGGAATGGAATGCACACTCTTTCCCTGGAGGGACACATCCTGCTTACCTAATTCCAGAAAGAATTAGGCGCAGGTTGGCAAGAGCCAAGGCTTGGGGACCCCAGAGTGTGCGTTGCTGTAATGCTGGAGTCTAACCAGCTAAAACTGGTTAAAACTCCATTGATTTGATGTCCCACTGCTTGTCCAGCTAGGACCACCCTGCCTGTTAGGGCTTTGGCTTGCAGGGTTAACGGGAGCTGAGTGGGATGACTCCCTTCCCCCAGTGACTGGTCTGTCCTTTCAGGTCAACCGATGAGCCAAGCTGGCTGTGCAATGCCCTGGAATAATATAGACCCACCTGGCTCAGGAACCAGACTACCGAGACCGCCACAGAGGGCTGGTTCGATTCCAACATTCCATTGCCAGGTATGTCACCTTGAAGCCAGTTCAGCTCCAAGGAGACCCTGCTTTCCTCCTCCCCAAGACTATAGTTGGTCGTTCGACATCTGACAAGTGCGGTTTGGGCCTCACTAGGTGGATGGTAAATACAAACAACTCCCTGCGAGCTTCCCAGTGGACAATGTATCTCAGCGTGAAATGGGTGATAGTAGAATGGAAAGCTCATCCACCGATGGTGGAGGGTGTGAAGCAGCTTGGTGCTTGTTGAGCAGACGGGTGCCCAGGGCAGTGTGATCACAGGAGATTGCAGAGGTAAGGTGGGGCAAGGCCGTGGAAGTATTTGAAAGTGCCAATGAGAATCTTGAGGTAAATGCATAGGAGATGGGAAGCCACAGGAACTGGGCAAGATTGGGGGTGAGGGGCTCGCGGAACCTGGTGCAGGAGAGGATGGAGGCTGCACAGTTCTGCAAGGTCTACAGCTTGTCTAGCAAGGAGCTGGGGAGCCAGGTGAGCAGAGCATTGGAGTAAGTGAGCCTGAATCCGATGAAGACATGGATGAAGGTCTTGACATCCTAGCAGGAGAGGTTGCAGCAGAGATTGTGGCAGAGGCACTGTTATCCAAACAAATCCTCACTTAACAAAGCACTCAGGAACACATAAAAATGCTCCACACAGATTTGAAATGCCTGTTAATCTACTTTATGGGTTAATCAGGAATCTATTGCTAATCTTGGGAGGATATTGATATTGGCTTTCACTGTTGACTTTTTAAAATGTAGAATACATTCTTGGTACTGAACTTGTGGAATATGTGAAGGGGATAAAAAATTGCCCTGGTTTTGGGAGGGGTGCTAATACAGCTCCTCACAAGATCATGTAGAATCTAGGCAAGCTACATGTGTCACACAGGATTGTTGAACCGTATCAGGCAGCATTCAGCCTCAACAGAATCAAGTATCTTTAAACTGAACCTTTTACTGTGGGAACGCATTAATTTTTCCTCCAAAAGGAATGACTTGCCATCCAGTGAAGTTTACGTCCCTTTGGCACCTTACTCAAATAGGCCTTCTCACATTGTCAGCCTGGATGGTGAATCCTGGGAGGTTATTTATTGATGGGTGAAATCACAGTCATTGAATTGAGAAAGTAAACCCAGACCAATACTTTAGGATGCATCGAGACAGCAGAACAACAACAACACTAACAACTTTCGCTCTTTTCATGTCAGAAGGATGTTCCAAGGCCTGGACAGTCAGTGTTTCGGACCTAAGCTAGGGGTCGGCATTGGGGAGGGTGGAGGCCAGGGGGGAAGCAAGGTGACCGAAGGCACGGTCGAAGAGGAAAAAGAGGACTAGGAAAAAGGTTTGTTTAGCGTAGCAAAGGACAACTTCAGCACAGATACCAGGAAGTTTTTTTTACCTAGAGGGTAATTAATAGCTGGAATGGGTCACAAGGAAGGGTCTTTGGCAGACACATGGCTGACTAAAATCAATAAATTAGATAAATAGATAGATACATAGATATATAAATCAAATGAATAAATGATTTTTTGGTTTGTTACTATTAGTCCCAATAGTTGGGTGGATATTATGTCCATGCTTTATTGCCCTGCACTTGTGGTCTAACTTGGGTTATCCGCTATTGTATAACAGAACCAAGAGGTGCAAAGCACTGTGACTGCACCAACTGTCTGTGTTCACTGCACTGGAGGGCAGTTTGGTACATATGTTAACAGACTGTTTCAGCAATCCATGATCTACATCTCCAGATTTTTATTGCTCTCCAATCAAGAACTAGAAATCATTGTTTTTCGTCTTGTGTCTACAATGAGATGAAGTTGTGATGCAAGAGAAAGATTGGATGGGAGTGACCCTGTTGGACCAACAGTGGCTCCCTGGAGCAGGAAACGGCTACTGGACTCAACAGGCTCATTTCTTGTTAGGTCTCAACTCCATTCATCCTCTTCTCACCATATCCCTCGATTTATTCTTTCTCTAGAAACCCATCTATTTCAAAAGGCTTCCCCTGTAGCTTATTCCATTAGTTTATGACCTTCTGTGTAAAACAAGGTCCATCCTACTCTTAACTTCCTCAATTGTAATTTGTGTCTCATGGTATTTGAACCCTTTGCCATATTAAACCATTTCACTGGAACATGTCAATTATCTCCATGATCTACTACTCAAGTTAAATAGATTTGGGGCCTAATTGGCTGTATCTCTCATAACTACTGGGGCCAACAGAGTGTTTGAATTTTAGTTGTAGGAACTGAGGAGAATAGTAGCAGGGAAATACAGTGGTCTCAGCTTCTTATAGCTGAGTAATGTTGGCTTAGTAAATGTACAAATTAATGAATTTTTCTTTGGTAAATACATTTGGATCGTTACACAATAGAGACACAAAGTGAGATTAACAGGAACCCTTTAGTTTTCTCGCCTCCTGAAGATACTAAAGGTGGAAGTCCACAAGCCACAGCACCCTCTTGGTATCAACTTAAGTGGCCTTTCTCTGTGCCTGAGCCCAGCCAGTGAGAGTGAACATGCGATTCAATTGGAAGAAGCACCATAGCTGAGCCTTAGCTTTTTCCTAACTCAAATTCTACACCTAATAACAATAACAATCCTTCCATTTGTTGTTGTGCTTTTCACACCAGGACATGCCTCAAAGTGCTTCCTAGGATATCACAAAATCACAAGATTGGTTTGGATGAAGAAGACCCTTCAGCCCATCTAATTACTATGCTGTAGTCACAGTGTACTTTGTAGGCAAAGGCAGCAATGTCTCATGAACAGCCATGAAATTATCAATTTTATATATAGATACATAGGAGAATAGGAACAAGAGTAGGCTATTCAGGCCTCTCAAGCCTGTTTCACAATTCTATTAGATCATGGCTAATCTTTACCTCAACTCCATTTACCCACATTGTACAATAATAAATAATAATCCTTGCATTTGATATAGCGCTTTTCACATCTTCTAGCTGTCTCAAAGTGCTTCACAGAATATACTGTAAAGTGGATTGACTGTATATTTGAGGGCGAAACCAGCAGCCAATTGCGCACAGCAATGTACTACAAACAGTCGTGTATTGAAGTGGCTAATTTTATTATTGTTTTTTTTCTTGAGGGATTATTATCAGGCGTGTAGAGTATGGAAACTTGCCCAAGGTTTTGATCTGCCAGGAATCAAACCCAAGTCTCTCTTTTGTGAGGCAAGTCCTCTAACCACTGAGTTACAGGACTCCTGCAGGACCTTTGCTCCATATACCTTGATACCCTTACCTAACAAAAGTCTATCCACCTCAGTCTTGAAAATTTGAATGGACCCAGCATCCACAGCCTTTTGGTGGAGTGTTCCAGATTTCCATTACCCTTTGCATGAAAAAAATGTTTCCTGATTTCACTCGTAAATGGCCTAGCACTAATTTTAAGATTATGTCTCCCTGTTTTGGTTTCTCCCACCAGAGGAAGTTTCTCTGTAGTCCTTTTATTAGCAGGGAGTCACTCAATAGTGATCAGAAGTGGGAAAATCTTGGTGGATTTTTTTCTAAATTCGGGAAACAATTTCACTTTCGAACTTCTCTAACCCAAAAGAGCATTTTCCCCATTTGATGTAATTTTTTAATTATTTTACTTAATTTGACATGCATTTAATTCATCTGATTTGGTATTCGTACATTTTGTTCACTATATCTGAAGAGCTGCATATTGGTTCACTGATTCTGCTGGCATACTTTTACATACTTTGAAGACATTACATATTTAGGAGGTTGAGACACTTTGTTTGTGCCAGAAATCCACCCACTTAATCTTTTTTCAATAAGATTAAATTGGCTTCCTTAGTCTCTTTTCATAGCTCGATAATTGATACCATCCTTTCTTGAATGCCGTTCAGTCCAATTCCTGTACATCTTTTAATAAGCATTGCATCCAATATTACACACAGTACTCTATGTTCTGAAAGTTATTTGGATGAATGCCAAACAAACCAAACTGAATGCCAAGTTCAGACTCCTCCAACTCCGGGCATACCTGATACCACACAGACTACACATGATGGGATATTTCTCCTCCAACAATTCATGATATGGGGAGAGGGGTTGCTCTATTAGTTATAGGAGCTATTGACCTGATTGTTAAGGGTCATAGTAATGCTTGCATGTAAAGGTTGTGGTTCCCATAAACTGATATCCTAAATTAATGTTAGCAGTAAGTTAAACCATTAAAGCAAAATGTGCTCACAAATATTCAAAGCTACTATCCCAATGAGGCCTATCATTTGTTGTAAAGCATGTAGGATGTGACTGTCGCAGATTATTTGCCTTCATAACAGCATTCACTTCACTTGTAATTAATCTCATTCAGTAAAGGGCTTTGAGGCATTTATTTTACATGAAATGTGCGATATACTGTATAACTATCATTGTTGGAATGTTTGGTAATGGATGTCAAAGTGTATTAAATGGCCTCTGTGTTTCGCCCACAAAATGCAAGATCAATTCATTTTACAATACATTCTGTGAAGCACGTTGCTAGATCAAATGCAAGGATTATTATTCTTATTATTATTATAATCTAGAAAGAGACCATGAAAGCCAAATATCTCCCAGTCTGTGCTTACGTTATTATTCAACATTTTGACAAACCAAAAAGATGCTTTGCTGGAAACAGTCACAACACCAAAAATGGAAGGAAAGCTAAAGCCATGGGTATAGATCATAGATAAAAATGAACAGTGTCCAGACTTTAGTATCCTACACAGAAATCATTAACCTGATAGGACTTGTGAAAACAAAATTGAGCAATTGAGCACAATACTGCAGGAGCAAAAGGACAACACTGTGAAGAAACGCCATTAAAGATGATTCTGTCCAAATTAATCTTGAGATGTTGGAGTGGTGTGTATATATCAATAGAAGAATATTGCAAAACAACAGACAAAATAATATGTTTATCTCCCCAGCTCCAATATCCACAAAATCCAACTAATTCAAAACTCCTCTGCCCGTATACTCACCCATTCTAAATTCCATACCCCATTGCACCAGACCTCACTAGGCTCTCCACTGGCTCCTTATCACAGAACTGATTGACTTAAAGATCCTCATACTCGTCTGCAAACTCCTGGCACCGCTCTATCTCTCAAACCTGCTTACTCCCCCTTTACACCCAACACATTTGCTCGGCTGGCTCTGGTTTCCTGATTGTCCCTCTTCCCATCTGCTCCACCATCTGCGGCTGTACTTTAAGCCACTACAAGCTGAAATTTTGGAACTCTCCCTCAATTCCTCTGCCTTGCCCCTCCTTTACCTTTTCCAGATCACATCTAAACACCTTCCTTTTTGACTTTGCTTACGGTCACCCCTTTCCTCCCACCCCCACCTTGGTGTCAGGATCTGCCACTGTTAAGAGCTCTGAGATGCTACCCTGTGTGATGGGTGCTGTAAAAATGCAAGTTGCTATTGACTAAGTATTTTGTTGGTGAAACATTAGCAGAATTGGCCTCTTCAGCTTGATGTAAAATGGATATTTTGTAATGTGATGCATTGTAAGATCCAGCAGGTGGCACTTCTTTGGTGAAAATGTTCAAATACTTTGTGCTGTAGAAGGAGCACGTGTTGCCCTGAAAATATTTTGGACAAAGCTTTTGTTTTGTGTTTGCAGATGCACCACAGAATGTAAATAGCATCATTGGGTTTCTTGGTTTGGGATGTCCTTCCGATGTGACAGGCTCTATATAAATGTAATTTGTTGTTGTTGTGGGCTGATTGTGGTGATACACAGCTGAAGCACACTGGAATGGAGTTGCCAAACACTCTTTCAGAAGGCCTTTTAATGAAAACCTGTCTTGCTAACATAGGACACTGAAGTTAATTAGCCACGGTTCATGTTACCAGAAATTGCTGAACCAACTATACAAAATCTGACAAAAATGGTTAAACATCAAGAAGCTGTCAGGACACAAATGACGGTTTGACTGGAAACTTGAAGTGACATCTCCTGAAAATTCAACAGATGTTCTGCACCACATAAGTGGCTAACATCAGGTTTGATGTGTATCACTTTGTGCTTGACCTGAAACTCTGTGTAAAGAGGAATCTTTAATTAATACAAGATCAACTCTTCCAATAAGTCCAATGTACTTATAAACTGAGGAAAATGTTCATTGTCTTCAGTCTAAGTTTATAATACCAGAAAGAGGTAGCCATCTCAACTTTGAGTGAGTCATACTGAGGCTTCCTCCCATGAGCGAGCATGTTGGAGTGTTTTAGCATGGCAAAGAGCCAAGAGTTTAGGAGCTCAATGTTATGTATAGAAGTACAATCAGGCTGGAGCATGTTTAAGGCTGCACTGTGAATGAAGGGTTCAGGTGACCTCATGAACAGGAAACCATTGACTGTTATGCGAAGGCATCTGAATATCTTACTCCGAATTGTGTTGTGGCTTGTAACTCATTCCATCCCCAGTTTTAAATGAGGTGATTGTTGTACCTTGACTAGTTACATACCTGCAGGTGAGGGGTTCAGCATTGCCTGCATTTGCCGACTATAAAGTGGTGAGAAATTCCCTCTGGGTCTAAATTGACTTTATTTCGGTAGAATTGCAGTGTCCAGAATTTTGCAGCGTTTTTTTCTGCAAATTTCTTTCAATAACTATCGAAAAACAGCTTCAACTTTAAGACTGAATTTAGAGATCTGCCAAATTCTGGATGCTCTAAAATGTTGTAAAAATAAGAGTAAATCTAGACCCAGGTGGGGTTTCTTCCAATTAGAGTTTTAAAGGTGATGGCAAGGAAACCTCAATGTCTCAGTTGTTAAGAATTTTGATTAATCTGGAACTGTACTATACAGAGTGGCAACAACTTTGGTTTCATCCATGATCTTCACTAAATTAATTTCTCTATTCTTCATTGAGTTAGTTTGATCAATGGCTTTTATTGCGTTAATCTGATCCATGATCATCCAAGGCTTCTGCTCCTGATCTTTCTCCATTGGCCCTTGTTGGGAAGTATACATGTGGGAATAGGATTAGGCTTGATTGTAGGGTGAAATGGGCTTGCTGACATTGACTATCTAAGTTTGTTCATGAAGAATTTTTATGCAGAGAGTGAGATTCGAATAGGCACGTAAAGCCTTAAAAATCATCACTTTGAGCACAGGAGGAGAGAACATAGTTGGGGGTTATGAAAACAATTGAATAAAGATGGTCAAGTGAAACAGTGAAGTGGTTCTGACTGAAGTCCTCAGGAATATCATTCAATGTGTTGGAGAGTGATACAGGAAGCAATGCAGCTGATCACATAACCATAAACTTGTCAAAATGTCACTCTATGGTGAGCCAGAGAACAAACTAATGACTGAAATAGTTTTCACCTCTCCTGCATAGTAGATCTAGACCCAGGTGAGGTTTCTTCCAATTAGTTTTAAAGGTGATGGCAAGGAAACCTCAATGTCTCAGTTGTTAAGAATTTTGATTAATCTGGAACTGTGCTATACAGAGTGGAAACAGCTTTGGTTTCATCCATGATCTACAATATTAATTATTATTAATATTAATTATTAATTCATAATTATTATTAATATTAATAATAATTGACTACAATGGTAGTCCCCCATTGACAGCCCTTTACAGCTTTTAACTGTAACCTCCACTCGGGCAACTGTTCTGCATTTACACAATCTAAAGTTTTACTGTAAATTGGAGAATCATCTTCATGGAAACAAATGTTTGACCCATGGATTTTAATTTTGTTTGCAAAGGCAAAATAGGATGATTTAAATTGAATGCAAATATAGCGGTTCCATCACATTCGAATCGTTGCAGTGAAAATGTATGATGTATGGCTCTTCTCCCTCCTGAAATAAAACATGTATTTTGTGGGCAAAACAAAGGTTTGCCAAACACATTTCCACAAAGACTGAGTCCCTTTAAGCAACATTTAAACTCACAGAGCAAAGTTTTAATGATTTGGATTTTAAAAATGTGTATCTTGGAAGCCATGTTTTCCCATTTAAGACCTTGCTTAGAGGATTTTCAAATGCCACAGACACTCATATGTGGATCACAGTTATTTTTTTTCCGAAAAGACTTTTTAACAAGGCGAGGGATGTTATTCCTGGGAAATTGAATACTTTTCCATATCAAGAACCTACTGTGAACATTGAATCACTACCAGATCTAGGTCAGTGCTGTTAGATGTAGAAAAAGCTGACTGTCCCAAGCATATGCCTCAGACCTGACCTCACCAGTGTAACGTTTTACACCTCTCACACCTACCATCCTGTGGTCCTCACTTTTAAAGCACTCCACAGTATTGATTCTCCCTACTTCTGTGACCTATTAAAACTTTACCAACCTGTCCGCTCCCTATGTTCTGCCAGCATTGGCCTCAGCAACAACAACAACAAGATTCCATTTATAGAGGGCCTTTCACGTCGGGAGGACGTCCCAAGGCCTCCTCCACATCTCCCACCCTGCCTGCTCCACCTTCAGTGGTCAGGCCATTAGCCCTTCTAGAACTCCATCCCAGAGCTACTCACCTTTCCCGCTTCCTTGCCTCCTTCAAGGCCCATCTCAAAACCTTCCTTTTCAACCATGCTTTTTGTCATCTTCCTTCCTCCACCCTCCTTTCCTTCCAGTCCTCTCTGATCCCAGCCTACAGCTTGGGTGCAAACCCCTCATTGTCTTATAGATAAGGCTCTATATCAAATGCAAGGATTGTCATTATTATTCAAAACTCAGGGTTACATTCAAACCAAGTCTCAGAAGTGAAAAAGCATTGTGAGAATTTGGCCATCTGGTCCCATTAATTATATATATATATTTAAAGACAATCAGGACTTTTGATGAATAGGTAACAAATTAAAGGTTAAAGCTGACTTAAAGGACTTAAAGGGTAGTTGGCCCAAACCCATATAATACAGTAATTTATTAGAATATCAGTGGTATCTTTTCTGTGCTACTTGAATATTTTAGATGCTTTTGACTGTAACTGCTTTGATCTGTCAAGATGTTTTCTGTGCATGTGTAGTTTTTGCTGGGAGCAGGAGTTTTATTTCTGAAGTTGTATTGTACAACTTGGAGACCTGTAGCTCAGTGGTTAGAGCACTCGCCTCGCAAGCGAGAGACCTGGGTTCGATTCCCGGCAGGGTGAAACCTTGGGCAAGTTTCCTTACTCCACACGACTCTGTTTACCCAGCAGTAAGTAGGAACCTAGGTGTTAGTCAATTGGTGGATCACTTTCCAGGGGTAATAACGGTTTCAAAATAATAATAATAATAAATTGTTCACTTCAATCCACGACTGTTTGTGGGACACTCCTGTGCGCAATTGGCTGCGGCATTTTGCCCACAAAATATACAGTCAATTCACTTTACAGTATATTCTGTGAAGCACTTTACGACATCTCAAAGACGTGATAAGGCGCTATATCAAATGCAAGGATTATTATTACAACTCTTCCGTATTGAATATTAATTTCGCATCAATCATTTCATCAGGCTGATTTTTGCTTACATGTCTTGTAGGAACTAAGGCACATTGATACTTAACATTGAGTGAAGCTGCTTATCGGCAGTTCATACTAATGGGCACTCCAGTGACTTTCGTCCGGGTGGGGGGGGGAGGGAGGTAACAGAGTCTCCTTGGAACAGAACTGGCTCCAAGTTGACATGCTTGGCAACGGAATATCGGAATTGAGTTAGCCCTCTGTGGTAGTCTTGGCAGTCCAGTTCCTGATCCAGGTGGGTCTGCAGTATTCCAGGGCACTGCTGATGACAGTAAATCCAGTCTGGCTCATGGGCAGGACATGGAAAGGCAGACCAGTCATTGGGTCAGGGTATCATCCCATTCAGCTCCTGTTAAGACTGCAAGCCAAAGCCCTAATGGTGGTTCTAGCTGGACAAGCAGTGGGAAAGTTTGCCAGACAACAATATCAATGGCATGCTATGTGGTTTTAGCTGGTTAGACTCCAACAGTACCCCAATGCACAATCTGGGGTTCCCAAGCCTTGGCTCTTGCCAACCTGCACCTTTTACTTTCTGGAAATAGGTAAGCAAGATGTGTCTCTCCAGGGAGAGAGTACACATTCCATTCCAACAATCTCTCTCTGGAATTTCCATGTGTAGGTGGGATGCATGTAATTCTCAGTTTGGTTTTGGATGCTCTTAAGCATGGTAATGGGATGTATCAGACACTCGGCTGACCAAAAGAAAATCACTCCAGTCATGGAAATCTACATTACCACATCTTTGTCTACTTTGTCAGCACATTTACTGTTGGGTAGCATAAAGCATTGGCATTGCCATAAGAATTGCCTGCATTCTCACTAACAGTCAGAGGCTGTTTAGTCAAGCATCATTCACTGAACAGACAAACTTGGATAGTCAGATCTCTTGCAATTCACTATGTGCATAAAATTACTCCATTGCCTGTTTCATTGGTGATTTACTATGATCTAATCCCAAAGAATTATTGGAACTAAAATGCAATCAGTTATCTGAATTATTCACTTAACATGAGCATGTTTCCTGAATTAGTCAGATAGATGCCATCAAGTTGTAATTCTATATCCGTGAGCTTCATCCTTTTGAAGCTTGTGGCGTTTGTTGATTGTGCAATAGGAAGAACTTACTGTTTCAATTATATTTGAATATGTAACTGGTGCATATCCTTTGATTGTGCTTTGCTGCCTTTTGCCTCTTATTGAATATTTTTCATTGTAAATGGACAAGAAGTGGCATTTCCTCAGAGCTGCAGTGTTCTACTAACATCGAAGTGGATATCTTGGAAAAGTGCTCTTTGGGAAAGAGCTCATGGCAAATAGCCTACCATCTCCAGCAAGAGAACTAGTATGTGCAACAGTGACTTAACACCTCAGCTCCAAGGTAGAGCCAGTCTTTGGTGCAGCAGCACTGAAATGCTACCTTGGCAATCAGAAACAACAAGGATTATCATTAAACACTAAGATGGTGGTGGTCAGAATTTTAAAGCCAGTTTTGGAGCCCCACCTTCATTGTGGTTGTGGGTTCATTGAGACTTTGAACATTAAGACTTTGCGTTTGTCACCTCCTGCCTCAACTATTCAAATGCCCTCTTCGCCGGTCTCCCCAGCTCTACCATCCACAAAATTCAGCTGATTCAAAACTCTGCTGCCCACATTCTCACCCATACTAAACTCTGTACCCCTATCACATCAGTTCTCGCCAGGCTCCACTGGCTCCTTATCGCCAAACAAATTGACTTCAAGATCCTCACACTAGTTTTCAAATCCCTTCATGCTCTGGCACCTCCCTACCTCCCTGACCTGCTTACTCCCCAACCCACTACCTGCTGTCTCCACTCGACTGGCTCCGGCCTCTTATATGTTCCTCGTACCCTTCGTGGCACTCTGAAACTCTGGAACACTCTTCCTCTATCTCTCCTTCCCCATCTTCAGATTGTGCCCTTAAGACCTTCCTCTTCAACCGTGCCTACAGTCACCTCCCCGCAGCTCAGAGTCGTGCTCCGCCACTGTCAAGCGCTCTAGGATGCTACCCTGCTTGAGGGTTGTTGAACACATAATCAAGGCTCTGGTGTAATATTGGGCTAACACTGAATGTATCAGAGGTCACGTCTGCCTGCTCAGGTAGAAGTTAAAGATCCCATGGTACTATTTGAGAAAAGGAAGGAATTTCTCCCACTGTCCTGGCCAACAATTAGGCAGATCAATTGATCATTCACTTCATGGCTGTTTGTAGGCTATTGTTGTGCACAAATTGGCTCAATCACCTACAAAGTGCGGAGTCCCTGTGAAGTGCTTTGAGATGTTTTGATGTTATAGGCACTGCAATAAATGCAACGGTTCTTACTATTATTGACTGTTTATGATTGCATCCTTTGTTCAGGGGATAATTGTGAACAACAACAATAAATTACATTGGTACAGCGTCTTTCACATCCCAAGGTCCTGGTGGCTACCGCATAACAGGTGGCACTTTTTAGCCCCAATAGTACAAAATGAAATAGAAGAAAAATCTTTTAATGCTTTGAAACGGTTGCTGTTGAAGTTGCCATTTTCAGTGGAATATCTGCTCAGTGACTTTAGCAATGTCATGTTTCTGTCAAAAAATCCTGATGGAATTAATAACATAATTTTACAATGTTCATCAGCTTTTAATAGCCATGCAGTTTTAACTTACGTATCTGCCGTTAATTAGTTTTTTACTGTAACGGATAGCTTTGGGTAGAAAGTATGTGAAGACAATTAATACCAGACTTTCAATCATGTTTAATTAAAATCTCTAGTTTAGTTTTACATAAAGAGTTAGAAGAAACCATTCTTTATCAAAGGCACTTTGGGAAAAAAAATTTGTGTGGAGTTTTGATTTTGCAGAATATATTAAGCAAATGAATAAATGATCATTTCTATGCTATATGTTTTGACATAATAAATACTGACAAGCTGTAATTAATAAAAGAATCTTCCCGTTTAGAAATGCCTAATTGCAAATTAGAACCATCTTTCAAAAACATTTTCCCGATGTATCTTTTCCAAATATAGTGAAAAGGTATTATGCTTCATAATTGGTCTTTTTGAAGCCATTTAGCAAGGGACAGATCAAGCTGTTTTCCTTCAGGTTATTTTACATAACATGAGCCAAAAATTAGAAATATTTTTCAGAGGTCAAGAATACAAAAAAATTAGGAACATGCAGTTTTGATCAAGTTCAAAGGCAGTGGGAATACTTGTAGACAGAGTATGTCAAGCTGCATGTCGTACTCTAACTATACAATGTAAACAGGTTGCCCCTTACAAACAATGAGCACTGGTACAATGATTTGAGGAGATTAAATGACCTAGAATCTTCATGTTGTTTATTAGAAGATTGTTTATAAAAATTATTTTCTCAAATTGCAACAATATTGTGACTGAGTGTATGCCATTATCAGTTTGCTTTGGAATATCTCATGACTTAAAATGCCAGTGACTTTTCCTGATTTCTTCAACATCATATCGCATTCAGACAAGCAATGCTTCTGGTGAAGATACATTCTGCTGAGTTTGTGGTGTAACATTCCACCAGATTTGCTCTGTTAACGTAGCATTTTAGAATATCCAGCATTTGGCAAATTGCACCAAAACGTCAAATCAGCAAGGTCTAGTTGTTGGGTTTGAGTCTCAGCTCTCTTTTCTCCCTCACATCTCTCCCTCACATCTCTCACTCACAGCAACAACAACAACAACAAAATTACACTTGTATCGCGCCTTTCATGTCAGGAGGACGTTCCAAGGCACTAGACAAACAGAGTTTCGGAGCTCACATCTCTCCCTCACATCTCTATCTCACACCACTGACCAAGACTGCTTATTCTTCATCTTTGCCGCATCACCTTCCTTCACCCCCTAGTAGCTGGTGGGTGGCATCAGAATATGATGTTCAACTTTGGTAGAGGTTTATAAAACAAGCAGCATAAATACAGCAGCATTTGTTGAAATAACTAGTACTGTGTCACCAGGTAAATATACTCAGGCTGAATTGTATTCAGGTGTGATGAGGTATGAGTATGTAGGAGTCTTGTAGCTCAGTGGTTAGACTACTCGCCTCACAAGCGAGAGACCTGGGCTAGATTCCCGGCAGGGCAAAGCCTTCAGGAAGTTTCCTTACTCCACATGACTGATAATAATCCCTCAAAAAACTAAAAACAATAATAATTTGGTCACTCAATCCACAAGTGAGTCCACGGAGTCCTGTAGCTCAGTGGTTAGAGCACTCGCTTTGCAAGCAAGAGACCGGAGTTCAATTCCAGGCAGGGCGAAACCTTGGGCAAGTTTCCTTACTCCACACGCCTAATAATAATCCTTCCAAAACCAAAAACAATAATAAATTGGTCATTTTCAATCTACGACTGTTTGTGGGACATTGCTGTGCGCAATTGGCTGCCGCGTTCGCCCGCAAATATACAGTCAATTCACTTTACAGTGTGTTCTGTGAAGCGCTTTGGGACGTCCTCCCGACGTGGAAAGCGCTATATCAAATGCAAGGATTATTATTATTATTATTATATTATAAGTGTTTGTAGGACACTGCTATGCACAATTGGCTGCTGCGTTTCGCCCACAAAAAGGACAGTCAATTCACTTTACAGTATATTCTGTGAAGCACTTTGAGACGTCTAAAAGACATGAAAAGCGCTATATCAAATGCAAGGATTATTATTTTATACTATATGAGGATAGGGAGAGGCAGTTGAATGGACAGCTTGCTCCGAGAGCCCCTGCGGACTCAATGGGCCAATTGACCTCCTTCTTCTGCACTATAAACTTCCATGATTCTATCTCAGACCAAATGCTACTGAAACCGTTATCCATATCTTTGTCTCCTCCTCTCTGGATTTTTCTAATTCACCTATTGCTCGCCTCCCTAGCTCCATTATCCATAAACTCCAATTTATCCAAAACTCTGCCACTGCATCTTCACCCACACTGAATTCTGCATGCCCAGTTCTCCCCGGCTCCACAGTCTCCCTGTCTCCAGCGGATTGGTTACATGGCCCTCACCTAGAAAATCCCTTCATTTAGCATGTCCCTCTGATATCCTCCTGGTCGTCCCCTCAGCTCAGCTATCTCAGGCTTGATGCATGTCTCCTACCTTATGCATGCCACCGCTGGTGGCTGAGCTTGCAGATACTATGCTAATAACCTCTGGAACACCCTCCCTCCATCTTGGTCAGTTGGCCAATCTCCATAGTTGTTTTCAAGTCCTGCCTCAAAGCTTACTTCTTTGCGCCTATGGTCACCTCCCCTTTTCCCCTTCTTCGATGCTCGATAGACGTGAAGGGTGCTATGTAAATGCAAATTGTTGTTGATGATGATGCATGTTGCTATGAAGGCCCTGGATAACAGCAACAAATGGTGTATTAAATAGAGATTTCTGCAAATGTGAGTGTATGCCCATGTGTATGTATGAATATTTAGCTTATGGAGAGGAGACAACAAAAAGGTAAATTAAATCGATTGCATCGATAAGGATCTCTACATGCACCAGATACTAATATTTGTTTAAAACACAATTCAGATGTAACAAGCCCTTGACTCTCCTGCAGCTGGTCCGGATTGTTCTAAATTTTCCTTTGGGGCCAACATGATAACAGTGTCCTTGTCATGTTTCTGTATTCATTCGGCTCTGAAGCATTACAGCTGCAACATTTGAGTTTTGAACCTCAGTGATCATTTTCTGTAAAGACATAGTAAAATCCAACACTCGGACCCAAATTGCTAGATTCCCGTAAACCATTCCTTCCATCTGCTGCAGAGCACGTTCATTCAGCACTTGTGTGGTGGTTTACTTTAGACAGTAATTTGATCTGTATTGGCTGATCTGAGAAATACAGATTTACAGGTCTTTCTCTCATCTTCAACCTTGCGTTGGCATGGGCTTGATTTGGGCAGTAAAGGAGAAAACGAGCGATAGTTGTACTTGCAAAATTCCTGGGAGTTCTTAGCGTTGGTCCCGTCCAAAGCACTTAAATTCCTGAGACTTACTTGAGGCTAGTGCAGTGTTTTTTGCACAAGATGGTTTTGGGGTGGTGGGGTGATGGGGGAGGCTGCATGAGATAGAAACTGAAACAAGCCTTTCCCGAGGAACAAGATAGCTAACATCCTCCTTTATGTGTTACTGGTGTTGTTGTCTGTGCTGCAAGTGCTTCGGGTCCAGGTGAAGCATCCTCACAAACCCACAAAGATAGAATGAGCAGCACACAGGCAAGATTCATTAACAATCCAGAGTTACCCTATTGAAGGTCATTATAGAAGCCAGGCACAGGTCTAAGCTTCCAACCAAATTCTCAGTGATAAGGGTTGACATTACTTTGGGTTTTCCGCTAGTCTTCCAATCTTTCTTTAGGTATGAAAGGAGCTATGACCTTCTCCTCTGCTGTTATCAGTTGCCATAGTTGGAAGAGCCTCCACCTGCCCCTCCTTCCTCCACTTACACTGGGTGCTCTTGAGCATTGTTTCCTCTGAGAATAAAATGTGCAGTCATTAATTTCTCCATTGTGTCAGCCTCTGTTATTGAGGACATGTAAACAATAACATCTACAAGTGTGCTGGAACATAGTGCCTGAAACATTATCTTGTTTTGTTCATCTTACCTTTTTGCCTTCCGCACATTGAAAGACACCCTGATCTCAAAGTGGAGCCATTGCCAATATTGACAGAGCATCTTATAATGGACCACATATTCATCCCTCTTTTCCCTGGGCCAACCATTGCAGCTAGTCATGCCAAAAAAGAGTTCGTCGAAAGTCCTTTTGCATCGATGCAAGACCCCCAACACTCAGCCTCCTCTCCACACCCCTCTGGAGTTTATTTTTCTGGTACCCATCGTACTTTGAATTGGTGTATGTATATTCAGTCGACATACACATGCAGCAATTATCACTTCATTGTGCTTGCTGAATTGGGTCAGAGTCTCTTGCTGAAAACAGCATGTGATTTTTTGCAGTGTTAGTCTCAGGCAGGGTTAAACTCAGGACATGACAACATCAGGCTGATACCAGAAAAAAATACAACATTCTGGGGGGAGAAATTCCACCTGATTTATACTATTGATGTAGCATTTCAGAGCATCCAGAATTTGGCAAATTCTTAAATGCAGTCTTGATTTTGAAGTCAGGTTTATTGTTAAGAGTTACAGAAAAACAATTTCAAAGAATTCAGCAATTTGTCAAACTCTGGACTCTCTTAATTATTATATGACAAAGTAAACCAAGACCCAAGTCGAATTTATCCACATAATTCTTGCATTAATGTTTGACAACCATGGAGACTCCTTTACTCAGCTACAAAATGGCTACTGGAATTTCAAGCCCCAGTTTGCTCAAAACCTTTCTGCAGGAGGAGAGAATGTCCTTTGTTCTTTGTAGATTGCACTTTCATATTATGTTTTCCAGGTTTGCAGGATTTGTGCATATTGTATTATATGAATATTCTGTGATGGGTTTTGACCTCTCGTTTCTCTGTGGTTTACTTCTTGTTTGCATTCAGTTATATCAGTGAAAAGAGTTCCATTCATCAATCTAGCAACATGAGGTGTGTTGTTTATTGTTGCTGCACAATCTGAATAGAGTAAATTACACGTTTCACTTTGTATTGCATCAGTTGGTGCTTAAGTTCTGTTAAATTGCAATATAAGTAGAACTGCAGTTACTGTCAAATGGATGGCGATATTTTGCTTAGCAAATTATCTGAGCCCAAATAACAATGAGTTGCCATGGGACTAAAGGTCTAGTACTTCACTTTATTAATTTAAATAACTATTAATTTAAATTTTGTGTGTCTGCCTGGCACAATCTATAGCACTTTCGCCTCAAGGTCAGAGCTTTGTGAGATTAGTGGCAGGACTCTGAGCTTACAGTCTTGGCTGACACTCCAAAGCTGTCCTGGGGTGTGCTACAGTTTTGGAGCTGCCGTCCTTCGAATGAGATGTTAAACTGAGGGCTTGTCAGCCAGTTCAGGTGGATGTTAACAATCACATGGCATTATTTGAAAAGAGAAGCGAGTTTCTCTCAGTGTCCTGGCCAAATGAAATTGGTCATTCACTTCATGTCACTGTGCAAATTGCCTGTTGCATCCATCGACAAATATACAGCCACTATACTTTACAGAAAATTTGTGAAGTGCTTTAAGATGTTCCCAAGATTGTAGGCATAATACCAAATGCAGAAATTATTAATTATAAGATTCTCACTCTATTCAAGGATACTGGAACCTTTTTATTATTTTTAATACCTTAGATCAGATAGTTTCTGATTTAAGGTATACTCGCCTGGTTCAAGTCCTACCTAACAAACCACTTTCAATTTATCTCTTCAAATGGATTCTCCTCGCACCCCTGTCCCTACCTGTGGTGTCTGCCAGGGCTCTATTCTTGGCTCCCTCCTCTTCCTTATCTAAATGCTCCCTCTTGGCGATGTCATCCGCAGACACTGGGTCAACTTTCACATGTATGAGGATGACACACAAATATACTTCTCCAGTTGCAACTCCAGAGCCACCAATGTTCTATCGGCTTGTCTGGCAGACATCAAGACCTGGATGAGCGCAAACTTTTTACAGCTAAATGTCGACAAGTAGGCTCCCTTCAACGTCTTCTGTCCTGTGGCTCTGACCTCCTCAACCTCCCTGGCCTGTCCCTCAAACTCACTAAACTGGTGCACAACTTAGGCTCGACCCACGCAGCCCTACCTACTCCACATCCGGACCCTGAAAGCACCGCCTTCCTCCACCTCTGCCACATTGCTCATCTCTGACCCTACCCCACACACAGCTGAAACACTCGTCCATGCATTCATCACCTACTGCCTCGACTATTCAAAAGCCATGCTCGTCTGTATCCCCAACTGCACTATCCACCCAAAATCCAGCAAGTCCAAAACTCTGCCACCAGCATACTCACCTGCATTAACTCCTTACCACCATCACACCAGTTCTAGCCAGGTTCCACTGGCTCCCTATCATTGGACGGATCGATTTCAAGATCCTCATACTCATTTTCAAATCTCTTCATGCCCTGGCACCTCCCTTCCTCTCCAACCTGTTTACTCCCCAACCCACTACCCACAACCTCCAATTGACAGGCTGTGGCCTTCTGCTTGATCCTCGTGACCTCTGTTCCACCATCGATGGTCGCTTTTTCAGCCACTACATCCCGAAACTCAGGAACACTCTTCCTCTTATCCCTCCACCTTGCCGCCTCTTTCCCCATCTTCAGGTCATGCCTGAAGACCTTCCTCTTCGACCGTGCCTACAGTCACCTCCCCCCGGTTCAGCATTGTACTCCGCCACTGTCAAGTGCTTTGTGACGTTACCCTGCGTGATTGGTGGTGTATACATGCAAGTTGTTGTTGTTATTTTTGTTTCTTTGGTCACAATTTACACTGAATAGCAGTGCATGCAAGGTATAATTCTATCTGCAATAAAGTACAAACTATTTTCAAAGTTTTTAACTTTAATCTTTATTTTGCTCAGGAAAATCACCAAATACACTCCACAAAGCCATGTGGAGACATTTGGGTTGAAGTTTCATCTGATTTACTCTATTTTCTTAGTATTTCAGAGCGTCTAGAATTGGACAAATTGTTGAATTCAGTTTTAACGTTGAGCCCAGTTTTCTGTCGTTTATAAAAAAAACTTGCACAAAAAAAGCTTCAAAATTAAGAATTTGGTGAATTCGGAATATCCTGAAATGTTATAAAAATAGAATAAACCTAGACCCAGATAGAATTTCTACCACATTTTTATTATGTTTTCTTAAATTTAAGAAGTAAAAGGTGTAGAATTACAAGATGCAATATGCAGTCCAGTGCCAGGAAATAATCAATAGCATGGTGTAATCGCTTTGTATTCTTGACTGTTTACACCATTCATGCACTTTCTGCGATGGAATAAAGTACACATGGCTGATTCATTGTGTTCTGGTGATATTCAGACTACTGATGTGAGTAAACAGAATGCATAATGTAAACAGATGATGATGTTAAAGTCTTTGTGTGGCCCTTGACTCCTGTGACTGCCACTTAAAGAAATTTGGGGGGTGAAATTCCATCTGGGTTGAGATTAATTTCCAAACATTTCAGAATATCCAGAATTTGTCAAATTCCTTATTTTTTTAGGAACTACAGAAAACTGACTTCCGAGTTAAGACTGAATTCAACAATTTGCCAAATTCTGGCCACTCTGAAAAGCTACGTAAATAGATTGAAGGCATAATACTGCAGATGCTGGAAATCTGAAATAAAAACGAAAGTCGCTGGGAACACTCAGCAGGTCAGGCAGCATTTATGGAGAAAGGAAAGTGAGTTAGGGTTTCATGTCGATGACATTTCGTCAGAACAAAAGGTTCTGACAAAAGATCATCGACCTGAAACCTTAACTCACTTTCCTCTCTCCATAGATACTGTCTAAATAGATTGAATCTTGCTCAGAAGTGGAATGCCAACCCCATTCTTTGTGGTAAGTCAATGGGGTTAGACAACTCAGTAGAGCACTGGCCTCGCAAGCGAGAGACTTGGGTTCTATTCCCAGCGGGGCGAAATGTTGGGCAAATTTCCTTACTCCAAGCACCTTGTATACCTAGCAGTAAGTAGGAATCCAGTTGTTAAGTCGATCGGCAGATAGCTTTTCCCTGGTTAATAATCCCTCAAAAAAAACAAGAATAACTTGGTCACTCAATCCATGACTATTTGTGGGACACTGCTGTGTGCAATCGGCTGCCATGTTTCTCCCACAATATACAGTCAATTCACTTTACAGTTTATTCTGTGAAGCACTTTGAAACATCTAGAAGATGTGAAAAGTGCTATATCAAATGCAAGGATTATTATTATTATTGTTGAAGTGAAGCATAAGGAGCTTTATTTTGCCTCGGGTTTGGCCATACTACAAATATTCAGTCACTGCACTAGGCAGCAATTACCTGTGAAATTATGGGAGCTATAACAAATGTTATGATCATTAATTAACTTTAAGTACTTGATGCTGACATTGAGTGATGGACTGGAAAGTTCTTCCATTGTGAACCATCACATCTTGCATTTTTGATGGACTCAGGGAAGAAAATAACTGGTCTGGTGAAGACCATAGGATTATGCAACTGGAAGATAACAACCAGGGAACATTTTTTGACCCGGTGGCTTTTCCATCAGAAATCATTTATATAACTGAAAGAAAAAACATTGGTGAGATCCAGGACATTCCAGGTTCCTGCCTGTTGCTAGTCTGATGTTATGCAAGACCTTTGTGTAATTGAGGTCATTTCAGTCATCTAGCAAACCTGAAATGTGCATTGGATTCACAGTTTAACAAAATATACTGGAGAAATACTAAGGAAATAAATATTTTTCAGCCGAGGCTCTTCCTGGCTGGAGAGCCCAGTCAGATCACTGAGACAATCTCAGGGGTCACTGACCACAAGTTCCAATGCTTATCCAAATCGCAGAGAAAACAAATGTCCGCCCTCCTCACTTTCCTGGAGCCATGCATTCATACCATGTGCTGCTGCTTAAAGTACTGTGAATGTATCCAGAATGTCGAAGGAAACAAATCTGTTAGCTGAACTGTACTTGGAAGGAGGGAGGGAAGCACTTCAGCAGACACGTTGCCAAGATATTTGCCAAGGAATGAGATTACATTTCCGGATCTCCATGTTCACAGGGTGAGAGATCCTTGGGTCATCAACACTAGCTGCCATGCATAAAAAGGCACAGAATATAAGGATTAATATTAATGAAAGGTTTAGACATATTGCTGATATCTCTGTCAATCAACTTCCATAGGAAAACATGTGTTGATCAAACAATATAAAGCCTCCTTTTGGTACTGATGCAGGGATATTACGTTGCTCACATATACAATGACTGGCCTCCATCTCAACTCCTCAGGAAACAATAATATCCTCAAAGGTGTTGCTTATCAAGAAATGGTAACAGATTTTTCATTATTTCTTACAGTTTTCTGCTAATTAACGCAAGACAGCTATGAAGGACTACTGCAAATTTATGCCTCATAATTTCATGGCTTATCTCTGTCCTCCTTCTTGAACAGTTTGTGAAATTATTTAGGTTCCAGTCTTCTCATGCAATATTTGCTTCCAAGAATATTTAGGAAATTATCTTCTCCCTGACTTCCCGGACTGCCACTGCCTCCCCGATTTTCCTCAGTACTCTGAGTCATATCCCATCGGGGCCCCCCCTCTATCCTCTCTCCACCCTCCCCCTCTCAATCCCTCTCACTCCCAATCACCATACGGTTCACTATCTTCAGCGGCAGGAGCCAGTGGTTGCTAAGGTCACGTGGTTGGTAAGAGACGTGCTTGCCTTCCTTACAGACTGCAGTAACGGGCGGCATTATTTCCACTTTCTGGGCTGCGTCTTCCCAACTGCTGGCTCCTGCCTCTGCCATGACCTACGCTCACCAGAGAGGGAGAAGAAGTTAGAATGTTGGAAATCGCCTTGAGCCGGATAAAATCACCTGCCGGGCTGGATGCTGGTCTAGGCTGACACTCTAATATTGCTCCTCGGGCAGCATTGCATTGTCAGACATGCCGTCTTCGAGTGAGATTTTAAACTGAGAACTCAGGTGAACATTGAAGATCGCATGGCACCATCCAAAAACACAAGTATCTCCTGACCAACAATCCATCAGATTAGGACTGTGCACAAATTAGCTACAAATACACAGTCACTACAATTCACAGAAAACTGTGTAAGACATTTCAACATGATGATAAGGCATTATATTATTTTATTCACAAGAATGCATGTAGCCTGTGAGCGAAAACATAAAAAGGAAGGATACAGAATCTGGGTGACAACTTTTTGCATTTACTTTGGCAGCATGTCCTAGCATGAGAGGAAATCTCAAGATGAGATGCTGACCAACACTTGTTCACAGTAAACCGTGATGATTAATTCTGTAATAGATCCTTAACCCTGGGATAGTTTCCATAAGTAAGAGATTTCTCTGCAGAACCGGGCCAATAATTAAGTAATATCAGATTGTGATATATCTCAGGCATTTAAACATTGTTAGTTTTAACTGCTGTGTGTATGAGTGGTTGACCGGTGCTCTGACTCTTTGAACAGTGGGACACTGGCTCAGCCTGGCATTCACCCACAAAAAATACATAGTCATCCATTTTACAATATACCCTATGAAGTCGTTTGATATGTTCTCTTGACATGAAAGGAGCCATACCAAAATGCAAGGATTATTATTATTATTGTTATTATGACAACACAATGAAATTTTAGAGTTCATACAAAATTGTTGTGCAATTTCACAGAACGAAATCAATTAGAAATGAAGTAACATTATGTAGGCGAACACAACAGTTAATCTGCTCCAGCAATGTCCTGCAAACCACGAGGAGACAAGCAGTCAATTCATCTGAATTTCTTTTGGGAGGAGCCGTGGGGGTGAGTTTGGATCAGTAAGGCATGTCCCTGATCTCAGCAGAACTATTTGGTTGATCGTCCAAATGGAAGTCAGACTCTCCCCCCTTTCCTCAGCCCTGGGTCAGGCCTCTCTGTTTCTCTCTACCAGCCCACATCAGGACTAAGATGTGCTGTTGCCTTTGTCAGATCCAATCTTTCAATTGCCAGCGTTGCTGGAATATTAGAGGGAAGATATTGTCAAGAGGGTGAGCTTCCTTCGGCAGCTTTCACAAACCTCCGCATGGCTGGCTAGACGGGCGAATCTTATCTCCAGTCGTGCAGCACAATCTGACTGAAGTGTCATAAGTTGCATAAACAAATCTAAGTGGTTAATATTACCCAGTGGCTGAAATCACTCAGCGATATTACAAAACACATAGTGTTGCCCTCATAAGGTTAAATCCATCGTGCTTAATGAACCTGACCTGAGTTCAAGTCTTAATTTATCAAAGTGATGAAGACCAGATGGTTACTGAGCCTAATAACTCACGTAAACCGTCACCTTGAAAGATGAAATCCCCTCTTGTGGTAGAGACTGCTGTAGTAGCCAATGGATATGTGACTTCTAGAGATAAGTGTGGTACTATTATTGTCCACATTTCAATAACTAATCTCATTTTGGACATTTACTAATCTAAACAGTAATTGATACCGGATGCTCGACTCAAACACAGGGCCATGATGGCAATATAATTTTCAGTAAATATAGATCAAATTAAAGCAAACATAAACTCTAGGGCAATATTAAGTATAGAGATGTATGTACTTTGCGCAAAAAGCTTTTTAAATCCTTTGTTTTCAGGGTAAATGGGTATAGAATACAAGTACTGACATGCTTTGACTAACATTTATATGAAGGCAGACTTTTACTCCTCTGTTTGCATGTATCACTAGATGCTGGTAACTTTGGAGACACTAAATTAATCTATGTGTCCATGAATCAGATTATTGACTTCAATGTTATTTTCGATTATCTTGTGACATGTTAAGAGCTGGAAAAATAATAATGATGATAATCCTGGCATTTGATATAGCACCATTCATGTCAGGAGGACGTCTCAAAGCACGTGAGGATATACTGTAGAGTGTAGGGATCTTATATTTTGTAGGCAAATGCGCCAGCCAATTTACACACAGCAATGTCGCACAAACAACCATGGAATTGCTGACCAAATTTATTTAGGGAATTGGTGGCCAGGATGTGTACAATGTTTATGTGTGTATGTATATATATATATATAGAGAGAGAGAGAGAGTACTGAATATGCCAGGATACGATCTTTAGCAGTGATCTCTGGGTATACTGTGCTGGTACAATTTAATTTGATGGTGAGTAGACGCTAGTTAGAATGGTTTGCTTGTCCTGTGTCCCTCATCAGCACATTAACATGCACGGGGATAGTCTGTGCTATATTTGGAGAGGGAGGTTTATTTCAAGGCAAAACTTTAAAAACTAGAGAATAATTTTCTTAATCAGGCAGATGAGGCAGAGAGTCAGGTCTGTAGGTAAGATAGACATTAAGAAAAAGGATAACTTTACCCAAAGAGTAATTCATATAATACAAAATACCAAATAACATTTGTATAGCGCCTTTGACGTCGGAAGGATGTCCCAAGGACCTGAGTGGGGGGGTGTTGGGATCAGGGAGGATGGAGGGCAGGGAGGGTAGGAAGGTGGTCAAAGCACAGTCAAAGAGGAGGATCTTGAGACGTGCCTTGAAGGAGGCAAGGGAGGGAGCGAGGCAAAGGGAATGTTGAATGGAGTTCCAAAGAGTGGGGCAGAGAGGCTGAAGGCCCGACGCCGATGCTGGGGCGGGATGAACGGGGGACGTGGAGCAGGCAAGAGCCCACTGAATGGGGGAGCGGACAGGTTGATAAGGGGTCAGCAGGTCACAAGAACAACTTATCAAAAAGAAGAGCGGCTGAGGCTGGATTTTTAAAAAAACACAGCTTGATGCTAGAAGAATCATAGGCTCATTATTCTGAAAGAATGAGATCAAATAGTCCAAATGGCCTTGTTCATCCAAACCTCTGTGATCTTGTGAGGTGAGCCAGATATTTTAAGTGCACATAATTGAAATTCCCAAATTCAACAGCAAAGTTGAAATGCATAGAACTTGCAGTAAAATCACAGTAACTATAAATGGTAAACCATTTGCCCATCATTGTGAAATAGCAATGCTTGTATTTATATATCATGGAGTAAAATGTTCAGAAGCATTTGATTCCATTTCAACAGTTTACATTTCCTGATTGTTGCTGAACCAGAAACCCAGCCTAGCCCATGCTGTTTAGGAGGGTAGAGGTTTGTGTGTAGAGTATAAACACTGGTGTGGGCTAGTTGGCTCAATCGGCCTGTTTCAGTGCCGTAAAGTTCTTTGTAATTGTATGATTCAAAGCAGCCACAGTGGAAAAAAACAGAGATGCATTAATTATGCATTGGATTCATGAGCAAGCTGTAGTGCCGTACAGTCTGCAATTTGAGTAATGATATATTTATACAGAAATTGCTGTTCAAGGGTATTGTTTTGGTGTCTCTACAATTAAAATATAGTGAGATGTTATTCAATTGTACATGCTTTAGCGAACCACTGATTCAAATTGAAATGGTTCGACATTTTATTTTGAAATGACTCCCCAGGTTTGACATAAACGCAGACAGGTGTCACAAAAGCGCCCTCCCTCTGCCAAATAAGTATAAGTGTCTTCTGTCAAATGTGTTGGCGCAGACTCTGCACAGCTTCTGATGGGCCACATTCCAGAGCCCAGAATTGCCGCCTAATTCGGCATTAAATTGACCACTTCAGTTCCCAGGAACTACAGGGTGGTTGGTGTATGACACATAAATGTCACATTGAGGTTGAGCACATTAGCGCTCGTGTGCACAGCACCAGCATAAATGGTGCCGTGATATAGGGAAAAATTGCATCAGGGTGTAAAGTGAATCTGTCACAGGGAACCCTCGTGTACATAATAACAATGATAATTCTTATATTTGACCTTTTACCTTTGGAGATGTGTCAAAGATCTTCACAGGATTTACTGTAAAGCTCGACTTCAAGTCTTCACACTTGTGTTCAAATCCCTTCACTCTTTGGCAGCTCCCTACCTCTCCGACCTTCTCAGTTCCCAATCTACCACGCAGCGTCTCCACTTGACTGACACCAGCCTCCTGCCTGTTCCTCAGACCTTCCACCCCACCATTGGAGGTTGAGCTTTCAGCCATATGCCCTAAAACTCTGGAAGGCTCTCCCTCAATCCCTCCACCTTGCCCCCTCTCTCCCCTTTTTCAAGTCCCTTCTGAAAACCTTCCTCTTCGACCGTGCTTACGGACACCTTGCCCCGCCCATGGCTTGGAGCGACCACATCACTCCCACCCTCGCTCGCCTCCACTGGCTCGCCATCCCCCAGAGGATTGAATTCAAGATCCTCATCCTCAACTACCAGGCCATTCACGGCCTTGCTCCCTCCTACCTCTCCGACCTACTATCCCCCTACTTACCTGCCCGTACCCTCCGTCCCTCTGGCTCCGGTCTGCTCCACATCCCCCGCCCTAACCGCCCTACCATCGGTGGCCGGGCCTTCAGCCTCTCAGCCCCTAGGCTCTGGAACTCTATCCCTCAGTGCCTTCGCCTTGCCTCCTCCCTTTCCTCCTTCAAGACCGGTCTCAAGACCTTTCTCTTTGACCGTGCCTTCAGCTCCCCTCTCGACTCTCTACCCGCTCCTCACACCCTCCCTTCCCTCCCCTCACCCTGACCAGTTCCCCCCTGCTCGGGTCCCAACCCAACTGTCCAGTGCCTTGGGACGTCCTCCCACTGTGAAAGGCGCTCTATAAATGAAATCTTGTTGTTGTTGTTGTGGTAGTGACTATGGATTTTCTAGGCAAAAATCACAGCAGCCTGGAAGATATTGTGTCAAAGCAGAAATTGCCTCAGAACTGAGGTCTGCAGATGATTGTGATATACATGAGATTTATTCACCGTAGGAGATGGATTTTACATTGTGAATTTTTTTGGTAGTAAGGCACCATTTTCATTGCCATTTTCCTTACGAGGCCCTTTCAAACCCCATTACTGTAATCTTTACTAGGTGAATTGCAGGCCTCTTGTGTTTCTATTACTCTGATCCTTGCCTGCAGCACCTCTTTCTATGTTCCATGTCTGCACCAAATGTGTATTTTCTTTCTCTCTCAGATTAATTTCCTCTGTTTGAAGGTCAAATAGTAGTTGACAGTTAACCAAGTTAGTTCAGGCGAGTTTAATAAAATTCCAGGCAATACATTTTTTAAAAAAAACTTTCTGCAGTTTGAACTTTGTGAATGTCATTTTGTCTTTGGATGCATTGCCTTTGTATTGTTCATGACTGACACAATGATTTAGAAAAAAGCATTGGGTAGATTGAGCCAAATCTGCCACTTTTGTGTTTGCATTCAGTGAATTTTCTCTATTTAATGCCTGTTCGTCCACAGCACCATTAACAACAACAACAACAACAACAAGATTGCATTTATAGAGTGCCTTTCACTCGGGAGGACATCCCAAGGCACTGGACAGTTGGGTCGGGACCCGAGCAGGGGGGAAATGGTCAGGGTGAGGGGAGGGAAGGGAGGGAGGGAGCGAGGAGGGGATAGAGAGTCGAGAGGGGAGCTGAAGGCACGGTTGAAGAGAAAGGTCTTGAGACCGGCCTTGAAGGAGGAAAGGGAGGAGGCGGCGACGGCACTGGGGGATGGAGTTCCAGAGCCTAGGGGCTGAGAGGCTGAAGGCCCGGCCACCGATGGTAGGGCAGTTAGGGCGGGGTTGTGGAGCAGACCGGAGTCAGAGTAACGGAGAGTACGGGCAGGTAAGTAAGAGTGAAGTGTTGAAAGTACTTTTTGGGTGCTATTCCTGAGGAGCTTTGGGCAAGGCTTTCATTTAATATTTTACCTGACGTGGATCCTAGGCACCTATAAATCAGGGCTCTATATATAGTCCATTATTCTATGATATGAGATTATTGGAAGTCACCTCTTTATGACTCCAGATTCCTTTTATATTTAGTCAGCCTAGAGTCTGACATATACAGAAAACCATCACCATGCTTAAGAGTATCCAAACCAGATAGAGTTCCACATATGTATGCCACACATGTGGAATTTTCTTGTGTCTGGAATGGAAAGCTCACTCTCTCCCTGGAGGGAAGTCATTCATTCGCCTCTGGTAGATGTTTCATATGTCATTTATCTAACTCCAATGACACCTAGTGTTTAAAAGTCTTTTTATTCAGAGCTCCATGATACTGTATCTGTAATGGAAGTGTAAAAATATGCAGGTCACTTCAATATTACATACCCTGCAGGAATTTGGTGATTGAATTCCATGATAATGGAGCCAGGAACCTAAATGTTCTGTAAACTACACAATTTTGGCACTGTGTCCTGGTGCTGGCTCTATGTTCTTCAGACATTCTGATCTCCAATGCACCATTCATCATCAGGCTTATTATAATCAATTTCTGCAGGCGCTCTTTATTGTATGCAAACTTTTAACCACAGTAGGATTTGTTACTATAAGTGTCTGAACAGGTCACTCTACTGACCCATTATATATCCAAAATAATTCTCTCTGTTCCGGCCCTGTGCTTACAGGATACTTTGTGTTGTAGCGATTCAGAGTTTTTCAACCACATATAGTATTCTACTTTGCAAGAATCCTTGTTGCCCTGTCCCCCTTTTCTCTTCATGGCAGTTGGTGCCAGTAGGGGTTCGATAGGAAGGAGTATGGTTTCAGGTTCTGGTTGATCACCTCTCCCCCCACAGCTCCCATCTCCAGCTTGTGTGCCAAGTCAGAATTGTTAAGCACCTTGGGACATCCTTCCAATGTAAAAGGCGCTATATAAATGCAAATCACCCTTCACGATGCACTCTAAACCTCACAGAGCCAATACCTCAGCATCCTGTTCAACCCTCAATTGTCCTCCATCCCCCACATCCGTGCCATGACCCGCTCTGCTTTTGCTCACCTCTGCAACATCGCCCAACTCTGGCACTGTCTCTCACCGCAGGCCCATCGGGACCCTCATTCACGCATTCATTACATCCACGCTCGACTATGCAAAGTTACTGCTTGTCAGCCTCCCCAACTCCTCCCTCCACAGGCTGCAGATCATCCAGAACTCTGCAGCCCGTGTCCTCTACCACACCATGCTCCGAGATCCTATCACTCCATTCTCGTCCGACTCCACTGGCTCCCCATCACTCACCTTCAAATCCCTCCACAACCTTGCTCTCCCCTACCTCCGTGATCTCCTAACCCCCCACCAACCTGTCTGCTCACTCCACTCAATGGGCTCTGGCTTGCTTCACGTCCCTTGCCTTACCCATCCCACCATTGGTGGGCAGGCTTTCAGCCTTTCTGCCCCACTCTCTGTAACTCCATCTCACAGTCTGTCCGCCTCACCCCTTCCCTTGCCTCTTTCAAGACCCGTCTCAAGACCCTCCTCTTCAGCCGTACATTCAGTCACCCTCCTACCCCTCCTTTCCCTGCCCTCCACCCATCCTAATTCCAACCACCAGCTCAGGTGCAGTTTCCTGACTGTTCGGTACCTTGGGACGTCCTCCTGACATGAAAGGCGCTATACAAATGTAATTTTTTGTTGTATTGAAAACAGCCATTTTTTATCATGTGTTTATATTGGGATTGAATGCGCTTATAATCAATTGAAAGCAAAGGAGCAATTTAATCATTACTGTTAATGTTAATGAGTATTAACATGATCTATCCTCAAGAGTGAGCCTGAACAGTGAGTTGTTAGCAGATTATATGACTGAATGGGAACACCAGAACCAAGCCCAATCCTGTCCTCAGCTGATCTTCATTTATCTGCATTTTCTACCAAAGATCAATCAGCAAAAAACAGCAGCATTGGATGTTTTATTCCACTTCCTGCATCGGAAACTGGCTTTAAGTTGACCTGTTTGGCATTGGAATGTCGGAATCAAGCCAGTGCTCTGAGCCACTCTGGGGGATTCTTCCCACTCTGTGGCAGAGAATGTCCAGCTCTTCCAGCGCCTTGGGACGTCCTCTTTAATGGTGCCATAGTACTTCTCTAACTTTCTGACCTGCTTACAGCCTGCTTACACCCCTACTCCTCTACCCAACCCTTTTGCTCAGCTGGCTCCAGCTTCCTGCTGGTCCCCACTACTCCACTATCGGTGGCTGTACTTTCAGCTACTATGCCCCTGAGATTCTGGGACACTGCATCAATCCTTCCACCTTGTTCCCTTCTTCCCAGTCTTCAAATTGCATCTGAAGCTTCCTCTTCGAATGTGTCTACGATCACCTTCCCTCTCTCTTTCTGGCTTGGTGTCAAATCTGCCACTGTTTATCTCTCTGAGACATTACCCTGCAAGGAGGCTATATAAATGTAAATTGCTATTTTTTAAGAAGCGGAAAAGGCATACTACAAATGTTACTTCGTGATTTTCAATAGAGAGAGAAAGGATAGATGTTAACACAGAGAAAGGAGAAAGAGGAGAAGAGGACACTTTTAGCAGAGAGGACACAGAGAAAAGAGAGAATTTCAATATCTGTGATAAAGAGGAGACTTTCAGATGGCTTGTGCATGTATAGGTGTATGAATGAGAGAGAGAAAGATGAAACCTATGGTGGTCATTAAATAGAAAGTTTTCATTTCTCTTAGGTTCTACTCCAATCATAGTCCAAGTGAAGTACAGAGCAGTTAAATTACATAGCATAATGTTCTATTGCCTTTATTTTACTGTAAAATTGAAAAGAACTCAGAAACACTCGTTTCAATCTGGCTTTCCTTTAGCATCTGCCCAGAGAGTACAAGATTAAGATTCGTGATGGAGCATGAGTGAGTACTCTGTACTGCAGCCGCTAACTATCCAACTCACTCACTGCCAAGTATGAACAAAAACAAGCTAACTAGAAATCAAGCCAAGTATATAGCCAAAAATTAAAGTCATGTGAGTGCAACCAGCTACCTAAGACGAGCCCCAAACCTCTAATTCCTGGTGAAACAATATACTGAGGCAGGCAGAGCATCCTGTGAATGGGCCTAAACTGAAGGTAGAGGTCGATGAGCTACAATTTGCAAATGGCCACGTGAGCTCCCAGAGGACACCGGGAGTGGGTCGATTACTATATTTATAGTGTTTGGATCGTGCACAGCATGTGATAATGTACAAGCAGGTTTGATTAAGTAATTGAAAACTCCAGTTTAAAAGCTTCCTTTTAAACAGGGGATTTTGCTTATCCTGCATTCTTCAAAAGCCGTGGAGAAGGGCTTAAATAAGTGAGTCTGTATTACCTTTACATTTAATTTGACAACCTTTTAGAGGCGAGCAAAGTGGCATACGATGATGGATAATATGTCAGTTCTCATTGTGTTTTTTTTCTAGCTTAAAAAAATCATAAAAGCAATTTTTATTACTTTCATAAAGAACCTTTGGCACATTGTTTCAGTATGCTAAGTTTCCCAGCATTGCAAGCTACATACAAAGTAGTGTTAGAACAGCCAGTACTGGTGCTACTGAATACGCAAAAAAATGATTTTATTGTGGACTCAAAAAATTGAGTGAATGTTATAAAGATTACAATTTAAGCCTTAGGAAAGAATGCAAACCATCGTCATGTTAAAATGATTTAACCCCTTCTATGAATCATGTCAAGTTGTTATTTTAATGGAACTTTACCATTAAATAGCATTAGGAGCTGCCTCTAGTGTCAATGCTGCCCAATTGTTCAGCAAAGTGAAACTGGGTATTTATATTTACCTCCAACAGGATCTATTCATTATTTAGATGCCGAAGGAACTTGAAAGTAGAGCTTTTACATTCCAGGAGCAAATACTATGGGATGATGTGGCACAAGGGTTACTTTTTCCAGTTTGGCCAACTCTTTTACTATTGACAACATAGATTTGTTAAAAGTTAGTTGACAAAACTTGACTTCAAAATGGTTTGCCATGGTTTCTCCTACACAGCTTAGGGGACATAAGCTCAAGGAACATATTGCAGAACTTCACAGCATTCCCTAGTCAGACCTTGTTAAGTGAATAAACTTCTGCTCAACTTCTTCTCAGTAGTTGAGGAATGTGGATTTGCAGAGCACTTACTACCCATTATCATTTGCAGATGACATTTTAGAGCCAAAAGCATGCCATGCCTGGGGTATCGCTATCTGAATCTAATTGGGCGAGAGGTTATTTTGGACCATAATGAGTCTCATACCAATGCACTTACTCCTCCCTGAACTTTCTTTAATTGAGATTTGCTCAGAAAAGTATGGTGGTATCTCAAAACTCCAAAGGAATTGTATGTTCAAAGGAAAGGGATTAAAAAAGAGGATAGGCTGGAGATGGAAAAGTTGAATTTTGCCTAGACTTCAGCTCAGCTCGTATATGGATTGACTGCCCCAAAGTACTTTTTAATGATTTTTTATTGGTTAAATTAAACTAGATTATTTTTGTGCAATAGACCACGACAGATACCATACTAATAGACCCACAAATATTGTGTTAGTCGTAAATGGTAGTCTTTGATTTGTAAATGCTTTGTCCTGAAGCCTGAATGGCAAAAGTATAGCGTCCGTTCAAAAATGCAAATAATGTAGAGTTTGTGTACTGGTCTGCACAGCGAGTTAGATTTACAGTGCACTCTGCTTGTCCAATCTGTAAGATACAGGTGTATTAATTTCTTGTCTATCAAATCATTTCAAGTCATATAAAATCGTATCATATCATATCAGATTGTATCAAATCGTATCAAATGAAGGAAACATTAATTGAAACGGATACCTCAGGGAAATATTCAAGTGCATTTTCTCACCTGCTATTTGATGTTGATATTGACATAACATACAGGCACACTAGCAGCACAGAGGTTTAGAGGGACAGGAGCAGGAATCCTGGCTCGTTTACTCCTCCCTAATCCTGGGAAGCCTGGGGCCAATTTAATCTCCCCGTGCAACCCTGGCTGAGAGCAGCGACTTCAACATGGACTGGATTTAAAACAATGAACTCCCGATCTTTGAGTTACAGCTTCATCCACTACATAATTGAGGCTACCCCCATTTTATATACAGTCAAACCTGTTAAAATAATCACTTCTATTCAGCAACCACCTGCTGTCAACAACCACCCTGGAACAGTCGCAACCAATTTTTCATAATAAGCCACCTCTATTCTGCAGCCATCTATCTGATGCAACCAGTGGCCACTCGTTTTTAGCCCTGGAGGTGTACACACACTCTTTTCAGTGGCCAGTTGCAAGTGACTGTAGGTGAATTTAAATGTACATTACCAATTTCCGCTCTAGACACCTGCTAACTCCTAGCGCATTTGCCAATGCTGCACTGAGCAGCCCGTGTGATGGTCACAGCTTCCACCTTACTGGTGAGGCGGCATTGGTAAATGCACTAAGAATTTAGTGGGAGTCTACATGCAGGCCCATGGGAATTTTTGACCCAGTTAATGAACCAACTAACCCTTACTCAGAGGCCATCCTTACATAAAGACCACTTGGATCCAGTCTCCTCTAAGTGGTTGCTGCAAACAGGTTAGACTATACCTCCAAAAATTAACGGTTGAGAGGACCCAACAGGATTCAAAACTTTCAGCTCCTCAGGATGGTGACTATCTATCAGAGACTTGCAACTGTTTTTTTGTGAAGGAGATTTTTCATAGAAATGCTCAAGTGTCTGCAACACAACACACTGCGTTGTTTGTGACCAAACCTATATGAAGGTTTGACCGTATTTTGTTAGTTTTATTTGTAACTGTGTTGTCGAAACTTTGTGCGTTGAGATTTCTGTTATAAAATAATAAGGTGACTGAAATGGTAGATGGGGAGGAAAAATCATAAAATTGGAGCTGAACAGATGAAAGTGAAATATTCAATATACCATATTGTGAAATCTATTTATAAATAGGGCTTTTTTTTTAACTCTTACTTAACGACTAGCCATGGGAGTGTATACCCTTCTCCTAATTCTGGCACATTTTCTGGGCCTGACAATTTTCACACTGTTCTTGCCTCCAAGGACAGCGGTTTATGCTGGTACAGCTGAAAATAACTAAAATTAACATCAAATTAACTCAATGTGTATCTTGTGAAGCAGCATTCAATCAATGGCTCTGTGTTTTNAAAAAATCGAGCCCACCAATAAATATACTAAATATACAGTCACTACTGAGACAGACTGCTGACATGAAAGCCGTTGTATCAAACGCAAGGATTGTGGAATTTAGAATGTGGATTTATTGCCCAGGAGCGTAATAAATTCAGGGCTGTATGAGATAATTTAGAAATAGATACTTGCAAAGTAGGACTATTAAAGGCTAGGGAGAAAAGGCACGGAAGTGGGAAAGATGGGCTGAATGACTGACTTCTGGTGCTAGGAGAAAAAAAGTGAGAAATTGAAGTGAGGTATTGTAGTTCTCAGAAGATGAAGATACACATTTTGACTCCACATTTTCAGTAATATACAAAGGGGCAATACCTTTGCTTTGTCTAAATTGAAAGTACACTTGTAGTGCACCCTTACAAAGTGCTCCAAATCAGCCAGGTCAATAATTTCTACCCAGCAGTGCAGCAACAACAAACATTGCATTTATATAGCAGTTGAGCATTTGTAGCATATTGTTATACATGCAAAGAACCACGTAAGTATAGAGTATTCATTGGTGGTCATTCTAAAATCCACCACTGTGTCAGACAGGGTGCTTAATGTAAAGAACTATGCATAGTCCCTGCTCATCCCTTGCCATGTTCATTTTGATAATGATTCAAAAACTTGAAACCAGACAAAAAATGATACAAACTCCATCAGATTTGTTGCCAAGGTGGTGTTTTTGCCAAGATGCAATACTGAGATTGTTTAATATTTTGAGATTGGTGGGAGGAAAAATCTGAGGCCCCTGTGGTGAGGAGCCCTGATCTATCCTCCCCCACCCCCAAACTTAGTGGTCATGATGGCTCTTTAGTGGAAGACAGATGGGCAATAAACATTTCCATCAATGCCGGAAAAAAAGACACTGTTAGTCCAGAACCAAGGGGGCCAATGTTACATTTTTTTTTAGAGCACGCTACGTGGCGTGGGCTCAAAATATTACTGCAGTTGTAGGTTTTTGGCTGAGTTACATAATATGTCCAACATTAGACTTTTCCTCAATGTTTATTTAACCCATATAAAATGCTTCGAAACACTGCCTCCTATATCCTCCACAACAGCATAAAAAGGTGTGTATTATTGTTCACAACCACTGTTAAGTAAATGGATGAATGAATCCTCAAAAAACGAACACTGATAAAAGGAAGAATGCTGCTTGCTTTATACATTTAAAACAGAAAATTCAGAACAGATGTCTGAAAAATTGTCTTGACTCAGAGAGTGATGAATGTTTGGAATAATCTACTAAGCACGGTAAAAGAGGCAGCATCCCTGGGATTATTCAAAATTGAGCGCGATCCAGTGGCTGGTAATGTACTCGAGGAATGAACTTCTGTGGGTTAATGGCCTTTTCTCATCCCAATGTTTTCTTATGCTCTATCTACTGTAATAGCTTTAGCTCAACCATTACCCATTATTATTATGCCCACAAAATATAGTCAGTTCACTTCACACTATATTTTGTAAAGTGCTTTTAGGCATCTCAAAGCCGTGATAAGGTGCTATATCAAATACAACAATTATTATTAATATTATTATTACTGCTACTGATAATAATCTTTACCTTTGATATAGCACCTTTCAGTTGGATGGACATCTCAGGCAGCGTTTTCACTGGATATACTAGAAAATGGTGTGTCCTACAAAGCCCTGGGATGTCTTTCCAATGTGAAAGGTGCTATACAAATGCAATTTGTTGTTTTTGTTATCTTGTGGGCAAACATGGCAACCAATTTGTTCACAACAATATCCCACAACAACCACCATAAAGTGAATAACCAATTTTATTTGTGAGATTGGTTGGCTAGGACACCGGGAGAAACTCCCTTCTCTTTTCAAATAGTGTTGGAATTTGCAGATGGTTACCTTGGTTTAACATCTCATTCAAAGGATGGCACCTCCAAAAATGCAGCACACCCACAGTACTGAAACGAAGTATCAATCTAGACTGTATGTGTTCCAAGTCCCGACCTAAGGCTTGAACCCACAACTTGCTGATTAAGAGGTGAGAGTCCTCATAGCTATCTGAGGGACATTTCACAGTGAATCCTGTGAAGCACTTTAAGACATATAAAATAATAATTCTTGCATTTGATGCAGTGACTTTCATTTCTACTGCTGGTCTCCTTCCTTGTACAGATATTATCTCCCACCAACTCCAGCAGTATAGCAACCATTGTGCTCTTTGCTCTGTTTGTTTCTCTCTCTCTGCACCTATATTCTTCAATGTTCTTAAGCAGATTCACATCCAGCTCCCCAAATGATAAAAAAAAATGAGATTTCTGCAGCATGGAGGACTGAATAGGAATGACACCTGAACAAAAAGAAGCTCATTACAAGTGATCCTTTTTTAGGGCTTCACCAATGGCGCACATAACCAAAGAGCGAAGGAAACACTTTTAGACACACAAATTAGAATTTCTAGAACAAGAAGTGCTTATAAACTTACCCACATAGCTATTGGAAATATTTGCTGTCACCGCAAGACAGAGCGCTGTGTATCAAATCAGCCAATCATCACACTGACGGGTAATAAGCCTGACTTTGTGCTAATACAATGGTGGTCAGTCAGTTCTAACATGGACTGGTCATAGCTGCCAAGACATTGACAACTACCTGCTCTGTCAATGTCTGGGTATTATGATTTCCATTCAGGTCTTTTCTGTTCACAGTATCACCATTTCAGCCAGCACATATTTATGGTTTTATTCATTGTTTAAGTTTACTGACCGTTTATAACTTACACAATGAGGTTAGGAAGGATTTAAAGAGAATTCCAGCACAGTATTTAAGTAGCATGTAACCGACACTTTTCCATACTCAGCAGGTTTAAGAGATCCTCTGCTACTCTCTAAAATACAGTATGTATAATACAGAAAACTATTTGTAGAATTGGCCCTTAAAAAGGACCCAGCCTGGATAAATCATTAGTGGCTATTATTGATGGAGCAATGGAAGGTCTACTTTATGGTTTCAATAAAGGTTCCCTGCAATGCTAAATTGTTTGAGCAGAGTTACAAGTTGCTCAGGTCTTTCACTTTGCAGAAACGCTCTTCTCAGGCTGCATCTAAACACCATAATAATAATCTTTACATTTAGTATAGCATCTTTCACGTCAGGAGGATGTCTCAAAGTGTGTTATAGCATTTACTGTAACGTGGAGTGACTTATGTTTTGTGGACAAACACAGCAGCCAACTTGGCACAGCAATATTACACGCGCAGCCATAAAGTGAATGACCAATCTTATTTGGGGGATTGGTAACCAGCACACAGAGAGAAACTTCCTTCTCATTTCAAATAGTGTCGTGGTATCTTTAACATCCACTGAACAGGCAGATGGAACCATAGAAGTGGTTTAAGAGGAAGGTTTTGAGACGGGATATGACGACAGTTAGAGAGCAGGCGGGAGGGAGGAATTGAGGAAGGGAATTCCAGAGGTTAAAGATGTAAAACCTGAAAGCATGGTCACCAATGATAGCGTGGGTGGGTGGTGGGGTTCACACAGTGCCCAAGTTAGCCAAAAGGAGAGTTGAGGACATACAGAGTACAAGGGAATTAGCACACTAAAAGGGGCATCGATAAGCTAGATAGCGGGTGACTCTTCCCTATGGTGGAGGGATCCAAATCAAGAGGACATCACCTTAATATTAGAGCTAGGATAGTTGGAAGTGAGATCAGGAATGATTTTATCCCCATGGAGAGTTGTGATCCCACAGAGAATTGTGATCATGTGGATTGCACTACTGTACAAGTCCACGGATGCCAAATGATTTGGGATGTTCAAAGGAGAGCTACATAGATACTTGTGAAGGAAGGTTATAGAGAAACGGATTGAGATTGAAAGATCAGCCATTAATAACTAATAAACTGGCAAAACAGGGGCTCGGGGATTACTTTCTCTTATGTGCAGTGAAAGGAAACAAACTGTAATGAAAAGAACACCTTTGGCTGCTGTGTTTCACCCACAAAATATACAGTCAATTCACTTTACAATATATTCTGTGAAGCGCTTTGAGCCATCTCGAAGAATGAAAAGTGCTATATCAAATGCAAGGATTATTATTATTATTACCCTTTTGATAAAATTACAGCTGTGATTCGTTAAAATAAATATTAGAACTTAATAGAAATAGAAACATTGATTAGAATTTCAGATATACTGTGCATAAAAAAAAGTATTCAATCAATCCACGACTTTTTGTGGGGCACTACTGCACAATTGTTTGCTCAAAAGTGAGCAAAACAAGGGGATAAGCAGATGAGAGGCAGCGACTGCTGGGTCATTCTGCTTTGGGAACTGAGAAGGGTTAGCAGTCTTTCATTCAAGCTTCTGTATCAAAGACGCTGTGTAAAATCTACCATCTCTGTGACTACCTGTGGATTCTGTTAATTAAAAATTCCAATGGAAAACTACTGACTGATTCAGTCTCCATAATTACAATATCCAAGGAATTAGATCGGAACTTTAACTTTTATTTGAGAAAGTACTCAGCCCTTTAATACAGTCTGCAAAGGTACTTGGTCTGAGGAAGACAGTTAGATAGAATTTGTCCACACCCAGGGGACAGAGCTTGTGACTTATTTGATGTACAACATATCTGACATATTTAACACAAAGCATCTAAAAGCAAAATAGGGATCAATGTTTCCATCATGATCCTACATCAGAGTTGAGAACTATGTGCCGTAGTGGGAAAGTCTACAAAAACAACAGTTTACATTTATATGGCACCTTTCTCATTAGGAGGATATTCCAAGGTGCTTCAAACAGCTGACTGGGAGCTCAAGCTGGAGGGGGATTATTTGCTTAATTTCCATTTAGTTATTTCAATTTTGGACAGATGGGCTGCAATGGTCTTTTCCAAGCCTGGAGATTACAGTGTTCCTGTGCAGTGAAACGTTTGATGTTTCATTAATAATTCAATGGGCTAAAGGCCTCCTTCTATACAATCAGAAATCAAGCGAATGATACACCTAGTGGTACAAGGTATCTTAAATACCTTGTGAACTGGAGTCCTTTAGCTCAGTGGTCAGAGTACTTGCTTGCAAGCGAGAGACCTGGGTTCGATTCCCGGCAGGGCAAAACCTTGGCCAAGTTTCCTTACTCCACATGCCTGATAATAATCCCTCAAGAAAAAAAATAATAATTTGGTCACTAAATCGATGACTGTTTGTGGGATACTGCTGTGCACAATTGACTGCCGCGTTTCGCCCACAAATATACAATATTCACTTCACAGTATATTCTGTGAAGAGCTTTGAGACGTCTAGAAGATGTGAAAAGCGCTATATCAAATGCAAGGATTATTATTTTTATTAAATATAATGCCTGTAGGAGGGGAAATGATAATTTTAACAACAAAGAGGAATAAAACAAAAAATAATATTTTGTGAGTTATTCATTTTTTAAAAAAAACAAATACAAGGTATATGCATTATATCGCTGTCCAGCATGGAGGGCGCTATATAAATCGAAGTTGCTGTTGTTGTATTATACATATTACTGAGTTATTAAAAAATACATAAAAATGTGAAGCATTTAAAAAATGACCCTTATACCACTGCATTAAAAAGCACAGCCTTTGGTGGGAGGTTTAGAAACACAGCAAGTGAGCTTCCAGTCTCCAGCCACTCGTGTGGTCGGAAAAAGAAACAAGGAATCCTGTTTATATTCATTTACTTTTGATGTTTCGGGTGACAATTCAAAGTGCTTCTCTGCTCGCAACTGAAGGTGGTGCCTGAACACAAAGCTACTGTCAGCTATTGAGTTAATAATATCTTGCCGTGCCGTCGATGAAACAATTTTAGGGAAAAGTGCTGAAAAGCTTATGCGTCAAAGAATATATCAAGATGACCCCAAGTGAATGATATGAACCCTGTGGAATTCCTGTAACACACGGATTTATTGTTTGCCAGGTTGTTGTCGATTATGCGGGATTGCTTGCGAAAAAAAGAGAAGAAAATCGTATGCCCAGACTGTTTAAGTTATAGTAAGATTAAGGGGAGGGTATTTCACAACACTTTCGCTGCACAGGGGAATTTACCTGTTGGATTCTTGTCAGTTTGTAGTATTTTCTGCACTGCAGTATCAGCTTAAGTGTTATTACCTGAGGCCTGTTGAGCAATGAACATGCCTTTACTGCAAACCTGCCGCATCCCTGTATTCTGTTTCCATAGGCAGTTCTAGATCAAGTTCACCCTTTCCAGATTATCTTCAGTAACAAAGTGCTTAAAGAAAGAAATTTGATAAGTATTCAAAGAGAAAATGTCCCAAAACGGTATGGAAAAGTGCTGGGAAATGAAATTAATGATAATTCTTGAACTTTACATAGTACCTATAATGTCGAGAATGTCTCTAAGAACTTCACAAATTTACGGTGAAGTGTACTGACTATGAATTTGTAAGTGAACACAGCAGACGATTTCAGCACAGCAAAGTCCCACAAACAGCCATGAAGTAATTGACCAGTTTTATTTGGAGGATTGCTGTCCAGGACATTGGGAGAAACTCCCTTCTTTTTTCAAATAGTGCCTTGGGATCCTCCTGAATTTTTAATGTCTCATCTGAAGGCCAGCACCTCTGACAACTCACTGATCCCCTAGTCCTGCGCTGGATCATCAGCCTGCACTATAAACTCAGATAAGAACAGAAAGCTCAAGTGAGGGAGCGAGCAGCAGCATAGAAATGAACAAAATGGTTACTTGTGTGCTGTAAATTTCCATGCTTAAGTTTCAAGTCAAATAGTTGGTTCAAGTCAAATAGCTGGTTTAGATCTAGATCATTTAGACCTCTCGGAATTGTAAAGAGTGGGATCTGTTGCCCAGGCATCCTTACTCTCCTCCAAGGAACGGTCTCCTTGGAGCTCAGCTGGCTTCAAAGTTTGGCAATGGAATATTAGAATCAAGCCAACTCTTTGTGGTGGTCTTGGTTGTCCGGTTACTGAAGCAGGGAGGTCCACAGTATTCCAGGGCACCGCTGATAACAGCACAGTCAGCCTGGCTCATTGGCAGGACTTGTAGGAGCAGACCAGTCACTAGGGCCAGGGATTCTTCCCACTTAGCTCCTGTTAACTCTGCAAGCCAAAGCCCTAACGCGTAGGGTGGTCCTAGCTGGACAAGCAGTGGGAAAGTTTGCTAGGCAGTGTTCTCAATGGCAGTTTTGTGCAGTATGCAGTTTTAGCTGGTTAGACTCCAGCCGTACTCCGGGCTCCCCAAGCCTTGGCTCTTGCTAGGAATTAGTTAAGCAGGATGTGTCTTACCAGGGAGAGAATGCCCATTCCATTCCATTAAATTAAATATCTCTGGAAATTCCATATGTAAGTGGGATGCATGGAACTCTGGTTTGGATGCTCTTAAGCATGGTGATGGGTTTCCACATGTGTCACACACCTGGCTGACCAAAAGAAAAATCATCCAGCCCCTAGATACCAGCTAAGAACAGTGTTGGTGCAGGAATGGCATTAATTCACTAGCAAAAGTGGAAATAATGTAGAAACCAAGATAGATAAAAGGCCAACCAGTGGAGACATTGTTTCACACTCCTTGGGAGAGGTAAGCCAGTCTCCTTGGAGCTGAGCTCCAAGGTGGGGTTGGGGTATAGGGGTTGTCTTAGGCTTAGCAATGGGATTACAGAATCAAATCAGCCCTCTATTGCAGTCTTAGTAGTTTGGTTTATGAGTGAGACAGTTCTGCAAAATTCCAAGGCACTGCTGATGACAGACCAGCCAGCCTGGGAGCAGCAATTTTTTCCCACTTGGTTCCTCTTAGTCCAGTAAGTAAAAACCCTAATGAGGAGTGGGAAGCTGTTTGTGGGACATTGCTATGTGAAAATTGACTGTCGCATTCACCTTCAAAATATACAATCACTGCACTTTACAGTAAATCCTTTAAAGTGTTTTGAGATGTCTTCCTGGTTTGAAAGATCACCATATGAAATGTAAGGATTATTAATTTAACATTTTGCCCAAAAAATATACTGTCAATCCAATTTACGATATATTCTATGAAGCGCTTTGAGATGTCTCAATGACGTGATAAGGCTTATTATTATTATTATTGTTACTGAAATAATTCAACTCTGATCACTTCTATCACCAGTGCCTTGGAACATACTGCCAATGGTGATGATGCACAAGCACTTAGCGGAATTTTGATTAAGCGATCGCTTTCCAGGGAGTTGTATCACTGAGTGATCAGACACAGATAATTGTATGTAAGTCCATAAATTCTACTGCTGAAGCAGTGTGGTGTGACACGTGTTCATAACAAGGCTGCCGATCATGCATTTTATTGAAAATCCTGAACAATGGGGATGTACTATGTCAATGTTGGGCCAGTCCAAATTGTTAAGCTTCTTACAGTGGTGGAATGCAGGTCACAAGAAATTCAGGTTACACTAAACTTGTGGGTATCTGTCGTTTTTTTTGATCGGTCAGGTATCGGACATATGCCCAAATGCACCATGCTTAAAAATATGGAACTTTCTCTGTGTTTGGAATGCAATGTACACTCTCTCCCTGGAGGGAATCTGCGCACCTAATCCCGGAGAGTATTCAGCTCAATTTGGTAAGAGCTAAGACTTGGGGATTGCAGAGTGTGTGTTGGAGTACATCTGGGGCTTAACCAACAGCTTGCCATTGTGAGTACTGTTTGGCAACCTTCCCCCTGGGGTATTACCTTGCAGGGCTAACAGGGTACATGCAGGGTTGCAAGTACAATTTTGTACTTCACCTAGCTATTCCTGACACATAAATGATGATCACTTGGTTGAGGGCAGATGAAGAAATGCTATGAAGTGGGCAGTTCATGGCTTCAGAAGACAACTTTTCACAATTCTTAAAAGGAACTCGGCTTTCAAATCAAGATAGAATTGAAGAATGTTCTTGCACAATCTTAAATTTTAAGAGAAAATGATCTTAAAGGCTAAGTCTAGAATTTCAGGTCTTCAGACCTGAAGGTTATAGGTTCGATCCTGATCGGCACTGTTTGCTGATCTCAGCCAGAGTATGGAGGGAGCGGGAGAAATGCTACAATTGGCCTAGTGCACAGGTTTATGGAAGTGTGTGGAAAAAGCCAGGATTCCTGCTCTTTTGCCTCTCCAAAGACACCTGCTGGCAGGATCATGTAGGTGGATAATAATAATAATCTTTGCATTTGAAATAGCGCCTTAACAAGTCTTCAAGGCATCTCAAAGCCCTTCACAGAATATACTTGTAAAGTGAATTGATGGTATAATTTATGGGCAAACATGGCAGGCAGCTGAGAACAACAGTATTCCACAAACAGTCGTTGATTGAGTAACCAATTTTTTTTAAGGTGTTATTACCCCCCCAGAAAAGCGATCCTCCAATTAACTCACAACCGGGTTCCTATTTGTTACTAGGTAAACAGAGCCGTGTGGAGGAAGGAAACTTGTCTAGGGTTTCGCCCAGCCCGGGAATCGAACCCAGGTTCTCTCACTTGAGAAGCTCGTGCTCTAACTAATAAGCTACAGGCCTCAGTTTGGTTTCGATATTCTTAAGCATGATGATAGCTTTCTGCATGTGTTAGACATCCGGCTGAACCCCCCAAAATAGAATAGCACCATTGATGCCCCTTGCAGTCGAATAGTTCGTTGACCTGAATCACACATCAGCAATAGCTGCTTGTTTGAGGATGATTGACACATGTGAAACCGTGCCCCAGTAGAAAAAAGGAATTCCAGTGCTTGCATGAGAGGTGGAGTACAATTGCTGGGGGAAAAAAAACTGGAATGAAAATGTGAAGAAAAAACAAATTCACATTGCTACTGCTATTGAGGCATATGGTGTGGTTGCACATTCGTGTAAACTTGCAAAGTGCTTTAAAAAGCACACAGAACTTCTTTATTGATTTTGAGATGTCACTTTGTAACTTGAGTCCAGAGCAAAGCAATTGATGTTAACTGCAGTCAATTCAAAAATTAAACCAGACATGCCACTTCCTATGACCTGTTTATACAGATTTCAGATACTGATTGACCTGCTGTTCATTCCCATCATTTTCTGGTTTTATTTAACATTTCCCACATTCACACTTGTTTTATTTTTAGCTCAAGATTCTGCATTATTACATAGTTCCATAAAAAGTGTATTTCTGAAATCCTTGGCATTTGAATGGCCGATTGCAGGCTCAATTGTTCCTCAGCACTAAATGTCAGTGAGTGTAATTGTTATTAATAGTGTTGTTTTGAATGTAATTGGAAACACTGCCACTATAGATCTGTGATAAACTATTTATTAATCAGAAGGTTAAATTCCACATGGCACAGTGACCTTTCTACCGTTCACCAAATTCTGGATAAAGAAATTCTAAAGGTCTTGAGCCCAGGTCTGTTCAGAATTTTAAACATTAAGGCTTAATGTATTCACTGCACACAGCCACGTCCACTCCCAATGTCACAGCACGTGCTGCAGCCCTAATCCTCTGCACAGTTGTATTAATGCCTCAGTTTGATGTCTTCCTGAGGCTTCCAACTGCTGTGGAAATTAAGTTAATAATGTGTTAAGTGAGCTCAAAGAGACATAAGCATTAGTATTATCGTGAGTGCCAAGTGCATTCATTGCCAGGGATCGGATTATGTGTTCACCAAGATAACTGCGCATAATGTTATTTATTTTATAAGATACTTCACAGCATTTTACTTTGGGAGGTAACCAGAAGGTGGCCTGAGATGACACTCTCTCTCCAGGTGTCCGTTCCTCTCTGTAGTGAAGTGTCTGGCATTCACTCAATGCCTCGCTGCAGCAGTGGGATGGCAGCACTTGTCCGGATTACTCTGCATTTCACGTGTTAATTGCAAAAGATGAGCATCCAAACAGAATTCTGGATGAAACAACATTTGGGTGGAAATATAAAGCTCAAAATGAATTTGTTTTACCAAAGAATTTGGGCACAATTATCATCATAATAATAATCCTTGCATTTGATATAGTGCTTTTCACGCCTTCTAGACGTCCCAAAGCGCTTCACAGAATATACGGTAAAGTGAATTGACTGTATATTTGTAGGCGAAACGTAGCAGCCAATTGCACACATCAGTATCCCACAAACAGTCGTGGATTGCGTGACCAAATTATTATTTTTTTGGGGGGGGGAATTATTATCCCCAGCAAACCGAATCCGCCAATCGACTAACAACTGGGTTCTTACTTACTGCTAGGTAAACAGAGGGGTGTGGAATAAGGAAACTTGCCCAACGTTTCTCCCTGCCAGGAATCGAACCCAGGTCTCTCGCTTGCGAGGCGAGTGCTCTAACCACTGAGCAACAGGACTCAATCAGTTGATTGATTGTTGGTGACTATCTAAATCCTGTTTGTTTGTGGTCATCCACTATGTGACTGTTTTGATTTATTAAGCAAGGACAGTTAATGTAGAGTTCCATGATGAAGAAAGCCACATTGCTGTGTGGTATTTTTTGCTATGTGTCTACCGTAAACACCATTGCCAATTTGGGAGCAATTGAGTGGAAAGAAACCAAACATTATTTGAAGTCATTTTTAGAAGGAATCCTAAACATTTATTGAAAACCATGAATCAAAGAAGGAATTATACTCTTCCTAATACTGTTTACTCTTAACATTGCAAAAACCATTCAAATCACTCATAAAATTTGGGAGCTCAGATGGTTTGGTGAGCTAAAGTCATGCAGCAAGCCACTGAAGGCTGGAAGTGTAGCTATCCAGGAGACCAAGTCCCCATCAGTTCAACTATTACAGCTATCTTGTTCCCCAGGACTGAGCAATGCCACTCCAATTGAATCTGTTGACTGAACTCTTTAAGCTCTTTTACGATCGTGGGACATATGGAGCATGTGAATGAAGTACACCGCACTATGGCTTGAAGAGATAATGGGAGCCAAGTGGAAGAATCCCTGGTCCCAGTGGGGTAATAATATATTTTTCTAAGATTTAAAGAACTCACAGGTACAATTGTTGTGCCCGTTTATATCTCACAAGTACCTACATTGAAATGAGAACCCATGAGTGGAAAAGTTAGCTATTTATGGGGCTTAATGAACATCTATCTACCTGAATGTAACTCCAGTTATACCAGCTCTGGGAGTAACAGTTAAAGGGTTTTTCATGGGCTATAGAATGTACTGTGGAGACGAGAGGATATGAGAGTCTGTGTGGTGCTGAGAGATCAATCCTGACTAAGGCACAGTGGAACAGGCTTGTGCTTCATGTTCCTCGTCTGACTTGTCCACCATCGGTAGGCAAGCTTTCAGCATTCTACCCTCACTGTATGGAACTGCATCCTGGAGTCCCTCAACATCGCTCCCTCCCTCACCACCTTTAAAGCCTGTTTTAAGATTATTCGCAAAGAGTCACTTTCTCTCTACCCCACCTCCCCACCCCCACTTTCTTCAGCTCCCTCCATCCCAGCTTGGGCTCTCTGACAATTCTGTGAAACACTTTGAGATATCCTCCCGATGTGAACAGGGCTATAAAAAAGTAAAAACGATGTTGTTTTGCGGTATGGGTGAAGACAGATAATTACAGAAGATGGTAGAATGGGGCCCAGCTGTCAAAAATCATATGTGTGCAGGAGCTAGGAGAGGACTGGGTATGTTGGTCACTGAGTGTAGTGTCTAGTATCTATTTGATCATGAGATCACTGGGGCAACACTATTTCTTTCAGATTTGTTAAAAAATTATTTTCTGACATATAGTAGATACCTGGGAGTGATCACAGAGCATTGCGGGTTCACAACAATTTCATAAGTGGCAAGAATGAAGATTAGCTCATGTGAAACTGCCATCTGCATTTGAAACTTGGGATAAGATAACTGTCAAATCATTGCATAGATATGTTTCAATAATGTACACCAAGGAGTTGGTTGGGTGAGGAGTGAACATTATGCCATTATTGTTTGTTTTGCTGATGGGTCTTTCACTGATGAGTTGTGATAACCACACAAAGGGATTTACAATTTTGATGTGCTCACTACAGGCACATTGAAAGTTAGCTAGCAGTAGATTACAAAGAAATAATACATTTTTTTATATGTTACTGTATACCCCCTGGGAAGTTGGCTCCATATATAATATTTTGTGTGATGTTTACTTAGAAAAAGCTCTCCAGATATAATGTGCATATATACTGAGATATAACACATTTAGTCTTTACATTATATCATATAAATGCATGAGGTGTATTAAACAAAATCCGAACGCCAGTCATTGTTATACATTAACCATGTCACCACACATATGCAGCGTGTACCAATCACAAAAAAATGTTTCAGCAGCTAACCATTCCCTCCCCCAATAAAACAGTTTGCATAAAAACATTTCTTCTGCCAAGATTTGGAATATGCTTTGTAGCATTACCAGAACATCTGATGGGGATTAGTGGAACCGGGGTCATTTTACACTTGCGTGCACGATCCCAGTAATTTGTGTTAGATCTTTCACACTGTAATAGCTACACCTCGTAAGTGTCCATCATGTAACCTGTATTGATCGCTTGCTTACCTACTTCGTATCATTGCTAGTGGAGCAATGTTACAACAGAGGGGCCCATGTGCAGAGTGAGCCTGCCCTTAGGCGAAATTGATAACAGATGAATTGCCTCACCTGTAAGAGGAAAACATAGTAAAAAGCATTAAAAAGTCATGGAAATTCCTTTTCTTTTCTTCGCTTCCTTTAACCCTTCTCGAAGTAAGACTCTATTCAATTTCATAGACAGATTTTGAAAGCAGCACTGCATTTCTAATCAAGTGCAGAGGTTTTGCATGCATGCAGACGGAGGCTATGAAGAAAACTTGCATTAGGATTTAACCAGTAAACGTGCCCAGGATACTTGGTCATGAAGCATTAAGATCAAGAGGGCTTGAAGGATGTGGTCCGTGTGATCAGCTGACGTGATCCCTACCTCATGTATCTCCTTAAATTGTGCTAAGCTCAATCAAAACATTAATCTTTTGAAATGACAGTGATGCCAACTTAGACACCACACGGACATGGGAACACAGAGGATAATGATGATATCGGAGTTCAGTTAAAAGTGTGGCCTTGCCAAAGCAAATGATTTTCTTGCCTGAAAATAACCAATTAAGCATTCACTTTCGGAAAATAAAATGCATACATAGAGAAAGAGGCTACAGCCAACTAACTGCAGTGAAGAGTGCTGAACAAGGGAACCCAAATTTGAATCCTCACATTGCTGAAGAACGATCTGTTTGTCTAATACTTCTGGTGACCTTTCAGCCACGTTGGCTAATGGATTTATATAGAAAAGGAGGGATTTTGGGTGGAAGGGAAAGGATTGATGTTTGTTTTAGAACTTGAGGTTATTTTATATTGAAGCTAAGTTGACACTGAAATAAAAAATGCCTGGAGCCAACTTGACAGATTCCTGGTGCACCCACAATGTCCGAGACCACACATGTGGTGCACAAATTAGTGAAACACTTATCATTTGGTCCACTGGCAGACAAGCAAGTATTAAAGAGCCTCCTCAAACATGCCATTTACCATGCATTACTTCAGTTTCAATTGGAAACTTGAAAGAAAAGGAAGTAGTTTCACCATATCTAATGCTTTGTGCCCACAAGCACTCAAGTTTTTTTTAAATATTTTTATTGGAAGCATACTTCTGTTTCTGCCCAAAGTGTAACAATAATACGCTTGCTGTTTAGCATTTTAAAACTGATCCATGGATTCTATCTAGCTGACTTGAAAAGAATTTAAAAGACAACTTGACAGCTTCTTGGATTCAGTTGCAATGTTAAAGATGCATTGTATGAGTTGAAAGCAGATTTTCACATGGTATTCCCAGTTTATGGAACTGCAGAGCTATCTCTGACTGAGGTGAGCTCTTTGCTTCCACGGTCCACTCGAACAGATTTTTTTTATATACCTTCCTGTCAGGGCATGTAACTTTCTGAATGACTTGATAGAATTCTTCATAACTCTGACATTATACTTTCCCGAATGGGTCTGGTGAACATTCCATGTGGAAAGTATTTACTTCAGTCGGTTGGACGTATTAACTGGTTTGGTAGGAATATATATATATAAAAAAGCAAGCTCTCTGACAGATTCCCTTTGTAGTGTGTATAGTACACTGAAATAGTGTGAGCTTGGGTAGTGCAGAAGGTTAGTACACTGTTATTTAACCTTGAGTGAAAGTTATCTGTTTCTGTGTCTTTCCCTATCTGACATTAGAGTTAACAACAGCACAGAAGGAGGCCATTCGGCCTGTGTCGGCTCATAGAAAAAGCTATCCAACTAGTATCACTCCCCCACTTTTTCCCCATAGCCTTGCAATTTCTTCTGTTCAAGTAAATATCCAATTCCCTTTTGAAAGTTATTCCTGAATCTGCTTCCACCAACCTTTCAGGCACTGCATTCAGATCATAACAACACTGCATAAAAACATTTCTCCTCTTCTCCCCTCTGGTTCTTTTGCCAATTATCTTGAATCTGTGACCTCTGGTTACTGACCCACCCCCCCAGTGGAAACCGTTTCTCCTTATTTACTCTACCAAAACTGCTCATAATTCTCTATTAAATCTCCCCTTAACCTTCTCTGCTCTAAGGAGAACAATTGCAGCTTTTCTAATCTCTCCACTGTAAAAGTAAACTTTTGGCAATTACTCAGTCGGTAAGAACACCGTCCAGTATGAAACTGGATTATATGGCTCAGAAAGAATCAGTTTCAATCCCTGCTCTGTGTGCAGTTAACTGATCTTAGCGGAGAGGCCTTACAAAAGATTAGGTAGGTTTTCGGAAATCTGATCAATATTGATCGACTCCAGCTGGAAAGTAAGAATGAACGGACCTTCGTTGATGATAGGGTCAAAAATGGTTGGGATACACTAGCCTGAATAACCTGAAATATCCTGTAAATATGAACTGTCTGGGGTCACATTTAATCATGGAAGCAAAATACCAGAGATTTGATTAAATCAACTTAATTTGATCAATTGTAATTCCAATTGTTGACCCTATATTGGTAGGTGCCAATGTACTCAATGCAGATAAATTTTGTTGTCCCAAGCTAACCTAGTGGTTAATATCCATCAACCTCAATAAAATATAAAATGTATTTCCACACACTTTTCTGTTGTCGCATGATTATGTGAAAAACTATGTTAAACAAGCTTAAATAGCATATTATACAAAACAATTTCTAACAGTCTAAAATCCTGCAGGTTATTAGAATATGAAATAGTTTACCATATGAGTAGCTATTGAGGCTGCGAGCTGCCTCAATAAAGAGAGAATTGAATAAGTATTTGAAGAACAATAATAATAGCAATATAAAAGGGGAGGAGTGAGGAATTGTCATTACAGTAGTTTGGTCCAGTGGAGGAGCTAGCGCCAGTGTAGATTCAATAGCCCGTTGAAGCCTGTGATTTCTATCAATCTTTTTCATGATTGTAGACCTGAATGAGGGTCCTATGTCATGAGTGACCGAGGAAACAATGTCAAAATCATGACACAAAAATAGGAGGAAGTGTCAACACAGGGGACGACATTAAAAAAATGCAGCAAGACATAGATAGGTTAGGTGATTGGGCAGGTAGGTGGCAGATGAAGTATAATGTAGGGAAGTGCGAAGTCATCCACCTAGGTAGCAAAAACAGTAGAGCGGGTTATTTTTTAGAAGGGGAGAGATTGGTATGTGTTAGCGTCCAGAGGGACTTGGGGGTCCTTGTACACCAATCACAGAGAGTTAGTCTGTAGGTGCAGCAGCAATTAGGAAGGCGAACGGTATGTTACCATTCATTATGAAAGGATTAGAGTATAAGAGTAGGGAAGTCTTGCTGCAACTGTACAGGGCCCTGGTGAGACCACACCTGGAATACTGTGTGCAGTTTTGGTCTCTTTATTTAAGGAAGGATGTACTTGCCTTGGAGGGGGTGCAGCGTAGATTTACTAGGTTAGTACCAGGGATGAAGGGGATGAGTTACGAGGATAGGCTGACCAATTAGGGCCTATATTCTCTAGAATATAGAAGAGTTAGAGGGGACCTTATAGAAATCTATAAGATCATCAAAGGGCATGATAGAGTAGATACTGGGAGATTGCTTCCCCTGGTTGGAGAAACTAAAACCAGGGGTCACAACCTTAAAATCAGAGGCCAACCCTTTCACACTGAGTTGAGGAAGAACTTCGTCACTCAAAGGGTGGTGAATGTATGGAACTCACTACCCCAAAGGGCTGTTGACGCTCAGTCCTTGAACATATTCAAGACTGAGATAGATTTCTTATTGCAAAAGAGATTAAGGGATATGGAGATAAGGCAGGGTCAGGTTATTATCTGGAGTTAGATTAGAAGCTCAGCCATGATTGAATGGCGGGGCAGGCTCGAAGGGCCGAATGGTCTACTCCTGCTCCTAAAAAAATTCCTGAGGCTGTCTTTTTCACTTGTTTATCATTAAATCAAGTGAGAAAGAAATCAGACAAAAAGTATGGGGCCCAGTTAGTAAACACATGGTGGGAAGTTTCCTCTGACATTGTAATATTGGAGTAGCGAATAGGGACAAGGCAGTGTAAAGATTTAATACCCTCATAATGAGCAGTCTTTAATGTGCACAATAACTAGTCCTAAAACAGAATGAGCAGTCAACAAAGTCCATTTTCTCTGATCTGTTTATATTTTATATTTTCAATATATCTGCACATATATTCCGTCAAATGAAGTATATTTTTTGCTTATGATTCGATAATGCTGGTAAGTAGGTATTGTTGAACTACACTGAGAAAGGGAGCTTAAATGTACAGCCTCCAAAGTCTTTGCTGAAGTGATCAATGTAATGGCACTGATACAAAAGTTTTTTTTTAATCAGTGTGGTGTCTGACACACATGAAAACCCATCACACTTTTTACGAGTATCCAATACAAACTGAGAATTCTATTCATCTCACCTACACATGGAAATTCCTGTGTATTGAGAAGCAATGCGCACTGTCCCTGGAAAGACGCGTCCTGCTTACCAAATTCTGGAAATATTGGAACAGACGAGCAAAAGCCAAAGCTTGGGGACCCCAGAATGTTTGTTGGTGTGCTGTTGGAGTTTAACTGTCTTTCTGGCAAGGCTAAATCAAAAAATTATATCAGGTTGAAAAATACAACATAATGTCGCAATAATAATAATGTTTACATTTCATATAGCACCTTATCACATCGCCGAGACACCTCAAAGTGCATTGCAAGATTTTACCATAAAGTGTAGTAACTGTGTAGGTGATCATGGCAGTTAATTTACGCAAATTAGTGTCCCACAAACAGCCATTGGAATGAGTAACTTTTTTTATTTGGAAGATAGTTGTCCAGGATTCCTTTGTTTTTTAAGTTGTCCTTTGTATCAATCCCACTTACATAGAAATTCTACCATCAGGTAGTCGGATGCTACAATAATGGAGATGTTGATAGCAATTAATTCTCGCTGGATTAGCCTACAACAGAATGGAAATCTTTGAGAACCTTAGATCTAAAGTTGCCTGGTTCTTCCAAGCATAGTACACTTACTATATGTCATGTTTCAAATTACTCTTATACTGTATCCCAAAATATTATTTTCTAAATAAAGCTATCTAATTTGTATTTTAAATGGATTGACACTTTCTTGAGCCAGATTGACTTTCCTGCTATTTTACCACATCCCTTAATGGTTTTACTTGAGGCATTAAAGTGAGATTCAATGGATCAAATCTTTATTTTGCTATTTTTAGTGATAAAACATATAAAAACTAAACAATTCCTGAATATTCTGAAAACATTCCATGAAACCTAAAATCTTATATTCTGACACCATTTGTCTATATTATGGCAGTGTCTGTACTTGGGCTCTTTTTCTCACTGAGGTTGTGTGGTCACATTGGAATCGGGCATCAGTACAGAGTTTGCAGCATTGGTGAGGTTCAGATAAGGCAACCAGTGCCTGTAGACTTCTCTGGGAATAGTTTCTTAGGTAGAGAGTCCCCCGTTTGTGATCCATTCTCTTCTCAATAATACAGCAGCAGCTAAAATAGATATTCTAGTCTTTTTAATCCAGTCTATCAAATAGTTTAATACCCAGCACAATTTACTAGGATGTTACCAGGGATGATTTGATATGGCTATCAAGAAAGACTGAACAGGTTGGAACTTTTCTCTCTGGAGTTGAGCGATTGAGAGGGGACCTAATGTTGAAGAAGTGTTCAAGATTATGAAAGGCTTTGTTAGGATGGATTATTGATAAACTATTTCCAGTTGTTGGTGAGTCCAAAATCAGGGTAATAGATATAAGATAGTTAGAAGTACATAGATCTAAAAGGGAATTTAGTAGGAACTTATTTATGCAGGGGCTGGTGAGAATGTGGAACTCATTGCCAGGAATGTTTGTTGAAGCAAGAAGCATTAAAGTATTTAAGAGGAAATTTGATGCATACATGAGGGAAAAGGGAGTAGAGGAACATCGCAGAGGTGATTAGAGGGCTGGGGTATGATGTGGAGTATAAACACTGGTATGAACTAGTTGAACCGAATGGCCTGTTTCATCACATCGAGGCTCGATTATGCAAACTCACTGCTTGTCGGCCTCCCCAACACCTCCCTCCAGATCATCTGCAGCCCGTGTCCTATCCCACATTAGGTTCCATGACCCTATCACTCCCATCCTTGCCCGACTCCACTGGCTTCCCATCACACAGAGGATACAGTTCAAGATTCTGGTCCTCACCTTCAAAGCCCTCCATAGTCCTGCTCCCCCCTACCTCTCCGACCTCCTATCCTCCTACCACACTGTTCACTACCTCTGCTCAGCGGGCTCCGGCCTGCTTCACATCCCCCATCCTGCTCGTCCCACTATTGGCGGGTGGGCTTTCCTCTACTCTGCCCCGACCCTCTGAAACTCCGTCCCGCAGTCCCTCCATCTCACCGCCTCCTTCACCATCTTGAAGACCCACCTCAAGACCCTCCTCTTTGACCATGCTTTCAATCTCCCTGCTTGACCCCTGCCCTCCCCCCGACCCTTAGCTCGGGTCCGTAACTCTGTCTGTCCAGCGCCTTGGAACATTCTCCTGACGTGAAAGGCGCTATACAAATGTAATTTTGTTGTTGTTGTTGTTTCAGTGCTGTAACTTTCTATGTAATTGTGTGTAATTCTACACATTGTAATGAGTCACTCCTCTCGTCACTAATTAGAAGTGTGTTACTCCGACCTGTGGGATCTTACTCCCAGTTACCGGAGTTTGCATGAGCTGGAGTGATTCCTGTTGTCTATTGGTACTTCTGTAAAAAATTGTGACATATTAGATCTCAACACAGCCTTTCCTAATTCAGCCTTTTCAACAGTTTCTGCCAAAGCTCCAGTTCTCTGTGAATAGGTGTGACCCACTGACTGCTGATTGCATGATTAAATATGCTTATATTCTGTAAGCAGGGAGACAGTGAAAAGTGTTGATTTACCAGTTTATTTGGATTTTGGCGAGAAATTCCAACTGGGTCTGGATTTATTCTATATCGCATTTCAGAACATTCAGAATTTGGCAAATTCTTGTATACAACCTTGATTTTCAAACCAATTATGTACAATTTATTTTAAGAGCTGCAAAAAAACTGACTACACAATAAGATTGAATTGTGAACAATTTGCCAATTTCTGGATCCGTGAAATGCTACAATAAATAGAGTAAATCTAGAGCCAGGTGCAATTTATCCACCATTTATTCATTTCTGCTTTCAACAATATTAGTGTTACCAAGTACTGTGTGCCACATGTTTCTCGAGAAGGGAAATTGTAATTTCTGTTGTAAATAGTCATTTGTCTTGTTTTCCATCCTTAGCTGTTTGTACTTACCTTTCACCAATAAGAGGAAAATTGCCTGCTACGTTATTCTATTGGAGATGGAAACTGCAGTCAAAACACCAGCCCCGACAGGTCCATTGCAGGTGTAAGGGCAAGAACATTCTGTTTTCACATCTAAGCATCAGGATTATGAAAACAGTGCTGAGGGTCCCATGACAGTCCCTCCCAGGTTTAGCCTTGTGCTGAACCAAAACTGTGAGGTCTTACATGCTCTTTGCTAAGGCTAGTGACTTGTTTTGTTCCATTAACTCAAATCGTACATATTAAAATTACGGCACAGAAGAAAGCAGTTCAGCCCATCATGTCTTTGACAGTGGTTTCGGTCATTCTTTCCCCTCCCCACCCCCCTCAGCTCACGCCCCCAGCTCGGGTGCCCATCCAGTACTGCGGAGCGCTTTGATAAGTCCCCCTGATGTGAAAAGCACTACATAAATATTGATTGTTTTGTATTATATTGTATTGTATGCTTACAATGGGAAAATCCACTATAATTGCAGAACTCATGTTAGTGAATAGTGCTTTTAGTTGGAAATTCTAAGCAAATGAGGAACAAGAGGCTTGCTAATGTTAACAGCATGCTTTGAACTCCAGGATGTCTTCTGTAACAAAGTTCCCCTTTTTTTTGCTTCCTTGGTTGCCTCATCATCACACAGCACATCATTGTGTTGTATTTCTTTACATAAAGCATTAAGTTGCACCTCCCAGGATATTTGATCAACCAGCAGTGGGTGGCCTCTTTAAACACGAGCCACGAGGCTCTGTATTGAACATTAGAAGATAAAATCATAAACTATATGTAAAACCAGATTTCTATGTGACTATTTTATTCTGTTCAAGAAGGCTATAAGTACCCAGAAAAAAAGAAAAATACGTGCAGAAAGGGTTAACTAGTACAAGTGGCCTTGGCATTCGGTTCAGAGGTAAACTGTGAAGCTCCATGGAGAAGGTTCACATTGCAGCTCCAAACATTGCAATTCCGTGTGACTTTCAATTGACAAGGACTGAGCTGTGGAGCTCCGCACGGAATATTCATATCCTCTCGCATATGTGCAGTCAGTTTGGAGCCACTGAAGGTGTTACCAACACACAGTGGAAGCAAAATAAAATGTTTCCTCATTGGAAGAGACTGGTACAGAGATAAAAGGTTGCCTTATCTCTATGGCATACCTATAGTACATATATTTATATATATATAGTATATATGTTTGCAAATTGAAATGGTGTGTTGAAGCAGTCTTTCCAATAGTGAAATCTTTACTTGCTTATCTCAGATTGTTTGATGAGATGATTTCTGCACATTGAGATGAATAATAATAATTCTCACATTTGACATTCTGATTTTTGTCTGATTTTTGATACATTTACAAACTTTGGTGGCGAATGCATCTAACTCTCTTTGAATGTGTTGATCCTATTGAAGTGAACTTATAGTGAGGAAAACCCCTTTGTAAACGTACAGGGGTGAAAATAGATTCTATGTGTAATGCTCGCATTTACGCTTGTATCACATCATATTCCACTACTCACCCCTCAATGTCAAACTTGGCAAATTTATCAACTAGTAGATCCACAAGACTCCTTTGCCTGCCAAGATAGGTATATTCAATGACCATCTGAGACTGACGCTTTTTCAAAAGCTGGCGAGCATTCAACAATTAATGACCTTTTCGCTATTGCTTCATAATATATTAATATTATAAACTCTGAAGAACAAAAGAAGTTTTTGTCTTGTCAATATCTATGTCGTCTTGTTCCGTATAACATTGAGCTCACTTCTGTCGACTTGAATCTTGAAGAGTCTGCCGAGGGATGAGTGCTTTCTAAATAAACACTCTCGCAGGTTACAGTAGTTCATAAATTAAAGAATGAAATGTGCAGATAAGTTGCTCAGGGGGCTGACTTCTCAGAACACTTAATGCTAGCTTAATGTGTAAGATAAACACGCATGCTATGTGCAGAGTGAACCTTTTGGCCTTCCTCTCAAGTGAAAGCAGAATGTGCTGTGTTGTTTGACAGATTTGACATTGGCACATCTCATTTCCCCCACAGGGAACACTGACACTTGGAGCCTCTCGGTCTCTGACTATTGCATCGTCCGCTCCCCCAGCGAGTCTCAGAGATCTGCGATGTACCTGAACTCCAGTTCCAGACATTTTCTTTTGCACTAATGTTTAAAACTGAATTGTCCAGGTTGCATGAGTTCAATTCAGTTCCTAGGAAAATATGCAATACAAATTAGCAGTGGCTTATAACAGATATTTGAGTAGAAATTCCACCTGGTCTAGATTTACTCTATTAATCATTTCAGAGCATCCAGTGTTTGTCAAATTCTTAAATCATCTGTAACTTCTTTTCAGAACTTCAGAAAATGGAACTTCAAAGCTAAAACTGAATTCAACAATTTGACAAAGATTTGTTTCCCCACACAGAGTAGTTAGGACATGGAGTAGCTGCTGGAAGAAGTAGTTGAGGGTGCAATCCATATTAGCTTTCAAAATGGAACTAGACAGATATCGAAAAAGGAATAAATTACAGGGGTACTGGGAAAAGGCAGTTAGAAGAGACTAAAAGAATTACTCTTTGAAAGAGCAGCACAGACATGATGGTCTGAAAGGCCTTCTTCTGTGCTGTAAATTTCTATGTTCCACAACAGGTAGCTGAGTATGGCATGTCATGACAAATGAGGTGTAACAGGATGAAGGGCATATTGATGCTCTTGTGTTGCTTGTGGCTTTGCTCTCTCCTGTATCTGGCTTGATGACAAAGGAGTTGGGGAGAATTTTTTCCACTGAACCTTTTTTCCCTCGATTAGCCGTGTTTTTTCCAACACCAGGAAAATAGGTGCAGGTGAATATTGTAGGTAGGTGGAGTGATGGGCCTTTATTTTCTCCTTCCTGCCTATGTGGAATCCTGTAGCTCAATGGTTAGAGCACTCGCCTACAGGAAGTGAGATTCCCGCAGGGCGAAATGTTGGGCAAGTTTTCTTACTCCACATGCTTACCTAGCAGTAAGTAGGAACCTGCATGTTAGTCGATTGGTGGATCACTTTTCACGGGATAATAATTCCTTAAAAAAANTAATAAATTAGTCACTTCAATCCACGACTGTTTTGAGACACTGCCTTGGGCAATTGGCTGCCGTGTTTCGCCCACAAAATATACAGTCAATTCACTATACAGAATATTCTGTAAAGCGCTTTGAGAGGTCTCAAAGATATGATAAGGCGCTGTATTAAATGCAAGGATTATTATTATTATTATTATGTATCTATGGAACTGGTTTGATGCTGACAATAACACATTTAGTGTGAACAAACTTGTCAATGTGGTGGGAGGGAAATTCGGGTGATTTCGTATGTATAAGCAGCATCCCATTAATGAGTTACTGAATATCATTTGCACTGTTTGTGGTGTACTAATTGGCTGAGTGTTTGTCTCCAAAATGCACAGTCATACACTTTCAGTAAATCCTGTGAAGCACCTTGAGACATCTTTTCGACGTGAGAGACAATGTATGAAAAACAAGCTTTATGATTTTATCACTTTATTACCATGGCACCTAACCACAGGCTTCCAGTTTACAGTAGAATACTTGGCTACAGTCTCACCAAAGCATTCTGCCAACAAACCAGTTTTAGACATTTTGATACAACTTGGCATAACATTGATCCCCATTGTCTTTGAAGAATGTGGCATATCTACAATATTTTGCTCACAGAATATACAAAATTCAAAAAATACGGTCAATTCACTTTACAATATATTCTATGAAGCACTTTGAGATGTCTCAACAACGTGTTAAGACGCTATATCAAAAGCGAGGATTATTATTATTTTCAAAATAAGCATCTCATATTTAGCTATAAAAACTACAGCTGAAAGTTTTCTAACCTAACTGGATTAAGGCATGGCTTTACACTGCACGTAACGGCTGAAATATAGCTGTCCCCAGTGAAATAGTGAATTATTTACCAGTCCATTACCACTGGAACTCTGTACCCTTGCTGGTATTACCAATAGCAATGTAACAGAAACAATGTAAGCCATTGATATGTCAAGCTAATCATTGTTGTGGGTCAATGCCTCTTTCATGCTCTGTCTGTCCACTGCATGTCACTGCTCTTAAAGGAACTGGCTTGAATTGCTATCGTGTTGCAGCCTCATGTTGAAGATAAATCCCACGGGTAACTTAGATACTCACCCTGAAAGAAACAAGAGGATGTCACAAGAGTTAGAATCTGTGGACTGTCCTTGGCAGCTCCTCAGTGTTAGCAATAATTATTGATTTGCTTTCTGTTTGGTATGGGCCTGTCTCCCTCTGTTACAGGTTAAGGAGTTTAATTAATGTTGGTTTGTAACCAAACCCAACTATCTAACCATCCTAATCCTCTACCATCCTGTTCGCTCCCTCCGCTCAGCGGGCTCTGGCTTGCTTCACGTCCCCGGCCTTGTTTGCCCCACTATCGACGGGTGGGCCTTCTGCCACTCTGTACCCACCCTGTGGAACTCCCTCCCGCAGCCCCTCCATCTCACCCCCTCCGTCGCTACCTTCAAGACCCACCTCAAGATCCTCCTCTTTGATCATGCTTTCGATCTCCCTGCTTCCCCCCTGCCCTTCTCCAGTGGACGTGTTGGTCTAATTTTGGGCACCACATAATAGACAATCCATAAACAAAATGCAACGGACATTCACATCAATCATCTTTCTTTGTAACATGTCCCAGTTGTTAATTACCCTCTGAGTAAAGAAAAACTTCCTGGTATCTGTCTGAAAATTACACTTCACAACTCTAAACCTATGTCCTTTTTTCTACTGCCTTGGTGCATCCTAAAGTATTGTTCTAAGTTTGATACCATGAAACCTTAAAATTCTGTGGAGAGACCTGAAAATATGTGACTTTATTCACCAAACAGAGTTTAAGAGGGACTTGAGAGAAGGTTTCAGAATTATAAGTGTTTTGGTAGGATAATTTGTATTTGTGGAGTCCCATAGCATTTTGGTTAGAGGACTCATCTCGCAAGCACGAGGATCTAGGTTTGATTCCTGGGAATGGCAAAACATTAGGCAAGTTTCCTTACTCCACACGCCTCTATTTACCTAGCAGTAAGTAGGAAACTGGTTGTTAGTTGATGGGCGGATCTCTTTTCTGGGGGTTATAATTCCTGAAAAAAAATGGGTCACTCAATCAACAACTGTTTGTTGGACACTGCTGTTTGCAATTGGCTGCTGCATTTCACCCACAAAATATATAGTCATTTCACCTTGCAATATATTGCAAGACATGATGAGTTGCTACATCAAATGCAAGGATTATTATTATTATTATTATTATTATAATCAGAAAAAGTTCATGTCTACCCAATATCAAGATTGCAGAAACTCATCATCACTAGATGAAAAAAGGGGAAATTAGAAGATTTTTTTAACATGAAGGTTTTTAGGGAATGTGGAATTGCTTGTCACAAGTAGCTGTCGAAGCCTGCTCCGTAGCAGAAACATAATTGAAGAAAAATAATATTGAAGGGAATTGGATAAATACCTGAAGAAAAACAATATTAAAGCATAGGGGGACAGACAGATCATGGGAATGGGATGAGAGTGGACAGCTCCAGTGGGACAATTGAAGCTGGCACAGAGAATATGGGCTGAACACCTAATTACACTGTGAGTATAAAACAAGAACAAAGCAGTAATTTTACATTTGCACCAAACATTGGTTTATCTGCAGTTGAAGTGTGGGCACCCCATTATAGATCAGCCATAGAGAAAATGCAACAGATATTCACAAGGTCACAAGATCTTTTTGTGTTGTAAGTTTGCTAAGACTTTATGGATCATCTATGTTATGGCGGGGAGACACAGAACAAAGGCATGATATCCACGTCCCCCAGAGTGAAGGAAAGTACATGTGGTGGATGTCAAATGAGGACAGAATCTGTCTGAGGTTTGATTCTCCCCCCTCCCCCCCACCATTGGACACAGAGTACCACGGAGCTGGGGGCATCTATGAAAAAACCATGACCCCCAGCGAGGGTCAATCCCTTCAGGAGAATAGGGAAGAAAATTGGAAGTGGAGAAACTGTAAAATAAACAGGCTATAATATGAAGGGTAACAAACATCTGGCAGCAAGTTGTAAGGCAGTAATTCAATTTTGGCAGTTTTGCTGAAATTAAAGTAAGATTTATGATCTCATCAGGATAGTTAAATTGAATTATTATCTGTTGCCTTCTGAGGGAGATTGCCAATTTAAGGGCAGTTTTGTATCGTGAACCCACACCCACAAGTAACTGGGTTGCAACTGGCCAAACGTATTCTACACAAGACTGTACATCTCCTCATTCAGAGATGGATTCAAGTCTCCGAGGCACAACGCCAATGTTCTAACCCACTGCAACCCCACAATGTTTTCTCTTACTGCAAATGACTATCTGTTGTTTGATCAACAAACAAGAAGGAATCTAGTTGTTTTTTTGTGGTCTGTGACTGTTGCCTACTGAGAACACTTCTGCCCAATCCCTCCACAGTCTGTTTTGCTAGGCAAGATCCCTGGTATACAAATATGTAGCACATGGTCAATTTAACCCAGCTTGTTTGTTCCTCCTTGGTTCATATGACTGCAGGTGGCGAATGAGGGGGTGGAGCAGGATTGTAGCCCACACAACTCCCTGAATCAATTTCACGCGCTATAACCCAATAAAACTTTACAACCCAACAGCACTGCCCATAATTCTACTTGTAGTCACATTCCCTAATATGTGGTGAGCATCATAATATCTCACTGCAACACACTGGTTCCATCTCTAATCACTTCACTCTGATGTCTTCTGATCTTCCGGCCTCCTGTTGCAGATTAAATGATTTGCACAGCTGTGATTTACTGAAGAATTCTGGACACATGTAACCTTAGCGGAAAAAAAAGTTACGCAGTATCACATTTTCCCATGGATTAACTGTGAGCACCAGGCACTGGGGATGTAAATGCTGCACTGCACAGCAGAATGCTTGTAGCAGGATATATCGCCGGTGATGGTGAGCTAATTCTTTTCTTCCATGACTGTGAAAGACCCAGAACTGATGAGCACAACAGGCGTGCGTGATGCAGGAGTCTCTCTCGTGGCTTTGCTGTAACACATGGCCAGGGCAGGGTACTTTTGGATTGTGTGTCAAAGGTGTAGGGAAACATGATGTGCGAGAATGAGTAATGAGTTTTTTTAAAACTATATTTCGTTGCTTTGCGTTACTGGACAGGAAGAATGGAATTATCAGTGATACCAATAGAATTTGGCTATCAGCATGAGGCTGCTCCACTAACTCCTATTGCTGGCTATTAGCCAGGGGCCCCTCGTTCCAATCCCAGCCTTGACTGTCACTCAAATGTAATTCCCATCAATAGGTTAAAAAAAAATCAAGGGGCCCTTCGGGTGACCAAGGTAGCAGAGAATTAGAAATTTATGAAACGGCCAGCATTACATTTCCATTTTATTGTCACAACATACCAAATCCTTAATACCTGGGAAGGATGACATGGGGTCTCCTTGGACCTGAACTGGCTCCAAGATGACATGCCAAGCAATGGCATGTCGAAATCGAGCCAGCCCTCTGTGGCAGTCTCAGTAGTCCAGTTCCTGACCCAGGCAGGTCCACTGTATTCCTGCTGCTGATGAGAGTACATCGGCACGACCTGGAACTCCACTGAGGACAGGGAGTCATTCCACTCACCTCCTATTAATCCTGCAAGCCAACACCTTAATGGGTAGGGTGGTCCTAGCTGGACAAGTAGTGGGAAAGCTTGCTGGACAGCAATGTCAATGGCAAGCTATGCTGGTTTAGCTGGGTAAACTCCAGCAGTACCCCAATGCCCATTCTGGGGCCTCCCAGCCTTGACTCTTGCCAACTTGTGCCTAATATTTTCTGGAATTAGGTAAGCAGGATGTGTCTCTTCCAGGATAGAGTGGGCATAGCATTCCACCAATCTATCTCTGGGATTTCCATGTGTGATAAAAATCCTTGCATTTGATGTAACACAGTATCACATAATTGAGATGTCTAAAAGCACTTCACAGAATATACTGTAAAGTGAATTGACTATATACTTTGCGGGTGAAATTTTGTGGGAACTTCACTCTTCCCCTCTAATTGGAAGCATATCTGGCTAAATGCACATGAAGCAACACAATAGATCTGGGATGAGACCAATCAAACTCTAGGTTAATTCTTAAGAGATTGATAACACATCCTATATCACATACTGTGGCAGGACTCAGGATAATGCTATATTAGCAATAGGTTGGCTGGGCCCCCTTGTTACAGGGATGAACTGTGAGGAACAACTGGCTTTGAAAGAGATTCTTTGAGTGGTGCTTACAGAGAGATACAGTCGAGTCCTGTTATAATGCTTTGGTTGAGGGGCCAAAAATTCCCAACTCATGTTATAACAAGGTCTCTGTTGCCAGTTTCACTATGCATGATGTTCGCTGCCATAGTTACTTATTGTGCATCACAGTGACCAGTTTAAAGCACAGGACCAGCGTAGTGAATGGGGGCCACATGCTATTTGCACTATAAGCGAACCCGCATTATTACGGACTATATTATAGGAGGATTCTACTGCATGAGATGCTTAATGGGATTGATAAAGTAAACCCAGAACAATGCTTCCAAATACACCAAGAGAGCAGAATAAGAGGGCACAAGTTCAGGTCTGTGAAGGGTAATTTAGATCAGACACTGGGAAGTATTTCTATACACAGAGGGTAATTAACAGCTGGAATGGATTACCAGAAAGGCAGTTGCTGGAGCCCAGGACATTGGATTAATTTAAGAAACCGCTTCATACTGCAATGTGAAGTTAGGATAGGTATTCTGGAAGAAAGAGATCAAATGGTCTGAACCATTGTCATCATCTAAACCTTTCTTGTGAACTTGTAATGATGATTAAAGTGACCTCTACTAGAACCACAAATCTGTAGACTAGGTTATCACATGAATTCACCAATCTTTTGTGTAACCTGCAAGATGTCACCAGAGAGACAAAATATTTTAGTGTCAATATATAACGTGATGATCAATGAAAGGGCTTGATTCTTGCAGCATGCAAGTTAACAACAATGTGCAAACTTTCTATATTCTGTGCAGAACAGTTAAAAATCATGTGTGCAAAACAAAACTATCACAGTCAAACCTAGGAGAGTCCAGAAGGACTAATAAGGCAAATTTGGCATGTTAATGTAGAGTCCTAGATAGTTTGGATTGGAGGAGGTAATTACTATTCAAATTATTTTTTTTCAGAGGGGGAGTAACACTTGCTGAGTTACAACACCACTAACAACTTGTATTTATATAGCGCCCTTCACACAGGGTAGTGTCTGGGATCGCTTAACGGCTAATAGGGGAGCTATTCTAATTGCATTCTTCGAGGTCCAGAAGCATTTCATCACAAAGGATTGCAAAGACGTGGAATGCCCATAGGCGACAGGTGAAAATATTCTTTGTGGGGTCGGGTGGGGGTTTAATAAATAAAACTCAGTTAAAGTGCTGGTCCCCTTTAAGACAGGTGCAGACTCTGTGCCAACTTCGAAAATGGCCACCCTCCTCACCACACAGACTCCGAGGTCCATCAGCCAATCAGAGGTGAGGACGTCCCTACGAATAGCCTGTGGATTGGCAGTGGGCTGGAGCCAACGACAAGTTGGGAGAGGGGCAAGGGTGGCCCACTGGTGCCGTGGGGTGGGGCTGCCTGTGGTCCTCCTCAGGGCTTAGGGCTTTCCCCTTTTCCCCACACAGCTCCCCTTAAAGAGGTGAAGCTGTAGATAGATTTTTTTTTCGTGGGGGGGGGTCACCCTTTTAGGCCTAGCCACCTGCCATCTATGTGCATGCTCTGCTCCAGAAAGCTATAGAGGTGGAATTAATGGCAATATTCATAAGAGAGATAGATACTGGGGTAGCAGAGATATTAAGGGGGATTGGCAAAAGGAGCATAGGAACATAGGAACAGGAGGAGGCCGTTCAGCCCTTCGAGCCTGTTCTGCCATTTAATTAGATCATGGCTGATCTATACCTCAACTAATCCTTTCAATTCCAGCGGGAGCATTGATCTAATAAACTGGTGGAAAAGGCTCAGTGGGCTGAATGGCTTCCTCCTGCGCCTCTTCTCCTATGTTCCTAAGTATTTAATGGGGAGGCAAGTCATTCTCTGTAATTGTTTCCTTTCTTATTTGTGTTGTTGCATAAACCTCATTAATAATAATAATAATAATAATCCTTGCATTTGATATAGCGCTTTTCACGTCAGGAGGACGTCCCAAAGCGCTTCACAGAATATACTGTAAAGTGAATTGACTGTATATTTGTGGGCGAACGCGGCAGCCAATTGCGCACAGCAATGTCCCACAAACAGTCGTAGATTGAAAATGACCAATTTATTGTTTTTGGTTTTGGAGGGATTATTATTAGGCTCTGTGTGGAGTAAGGAAACTTGCCCAAGGTTTCGCCCTCTGCCTGGAATTGAACTCGGGTCTCTCGCTTGCAAAGCGAGTGCTCTAACCACTGAGCTACAGGACTCCACACATGTCATTAGTCTGCATGCTAATTTTAGGGCTGTAACGTGAGCAACAAATAAATGATAAAAACATTAAAATTGTGTCACAGAAAACAATCCGCCTTACATCAGGTGAGTTTTGGCAATCCTTTAGTAGAATACTGCTCACTAGCAGAATATGCTGGTTATTGGGGAGATCAAGAGTAGTAGGCCTGTCCCACAGAAGTATGCTTCACATCAGTCAGTCAATTATCATTATCAGTGGCTTCCTCGGTGAATTAATCAGGAGACGAGCCTTTCTTTACTCTGGAATTCATGGTGCTACAAGTGAAGATGTAACTGCGTAAAATTATTGTAAAGAAGAATAAGTCAGTAACCACTGATCTTTCACCTAAAAAACAATTGCTCAGGTGTTTCATACCAAAGTCCAGTGGTGCTGCCAGCTTGATAACTTCTGTGCATAAAATCACCACAGCTGCACTCTGCATAATGTATGTTTTTTAGTAATGAAAACCAAAAATGTCAGGATTGGTTGTTAGTGAATGATTGTTATCATGAATGAGTTACCTTCCTTTTTTAAATTTTCTATCATCTTCCAAATTTCAATATGCAACATAATAATTTTTATTTATTCACTTTAAGGTTAATTATTCTCACGTGAAGACGTGAAAAATCTTGTGGAGGGGAATGGCAAAGACATGCAGGTTCCTTAACCATGAAGGGCTCTGTAGAATATGAATATTTTGCTCAATTCCAGTTGGGAGACTCCTATTATAAATCCATGATGGTATCCAGGCCTAAAAGGTGAAGTAAAACCTTCAGCACGAAAAGCAATTGGCTTCCTTTGAATTAAAATGTCATGATGGTACTTTATGTTGCCCAGCCATCTGAACTGAGCTGTTAATTGCTGAGGCCTTGAACTGTTGCAATATTTGAAGCGGGGAAATTGCCCTGCTGTGATGTTAGTGAGAATCACCAGAAGCCAAGCTGAATTTTGTCTTGAAAGCAGAGGACACCCTACTCCTGAGGGGCTGAGGGTCACTTAAAACTTTCATCTGATTTAGATGTCAGCTTGGCTCAGTTGCTAGCACTTTTGCCCCTGGGTCAGAAGGTTGTGGGTTCAATCCCCATATTGGGACTTGCACTTATAGTATAAGTTATCAGAGCTGCCATCCTTCAAATTAAACATTAAACTTAAGTACATGTTTGTCTGTTCAGGAGGACATGAAAGACTCCATGATACTATTCGAAAACCAAAGGGAGTTCAACCACCAGATACAAGTGAAGATGCAACTGCATAAAATTATTGTAAAGAAGAATAAGTTAGTGACCACTGACCGGTGGAACATTTTTGTATGCAAATTGGATAAACTCAGTCCCTATTCCCAAGTTGCATAAATTACCACTTGGGATGAGGGGGGGCAGAGAAGTAGGAGCGCGGCTGAAGGCACGATCGAAAAGGAGAGTCTTGAGTTATGCCTTGAAGGAGGCAAGGGAGGGAGCAAGGTGAAGGGATTGTAGGATGAAATTCTAAAGTGGGGGGCAGAGAGGCTGATAGCCCGGCCACCAATGGTAGGGCAGGTAGGGTAGGAGACATGGAGCAGGCCCGAACCTGCTGAACAGAGAGAGCAGACAGGTTGATAGTGGGTCAGCAGGTCAGAGAGGTGGGAGGGGCAAGGCCGTGGAGGGCCTTGAAAGTGAGGACGAGGATTTTGAAGTCTATCCTCTCAGGGAATGGGAGCCAGTGGAGCCGGGCGAGGGTGGGGTGATGGGGTCACAGAGCCTGGTGTGGGAGAGGGCACGAGCTGGATTGTATATCAATACAATAATAGATTTATTATTAGACACTGGCTGCTGAGATCACCTTCACAAAGTAATTTGAGTGGTACATAGAAATGGCAATGCAGGACAAGAACGTTTGGACCTTTTGAGCCTAAACTAGGGCTATCTCATGCACTGAGGTTAGCTACTTCAATTCCATTTCTCTGCTCTTTTCTTGTATCCTTTTCTACTCTTGCTCATTGTTTATCAAACTTTTCTTTTAAATGCTGTTATTGTGTCCGCTTCATTAGCCACTTGGACCAAAGCACTCAATCTTCTAATATTGTAAGAACCCTCTGTGTGGAAACATTTAGGCTAATTTTGATTCATGCCAATGCAGTTTCAATGCAGATGGTGGAAACGGATCAAAAGGACCACCCAAGAAGCATCATTTTTAATATTACCAAAGAGTTGGTTGAGTGACTTTCTCTTTGATAATGTTAAAAAAAAGCGCTCGGGTACTGCCCCAGGTCTCCTTTAGCCTGTGGTGAAAGTGATTGGAAGTTGGAAGTATAAGTCCGACTTCCTCTTCCAAACATGACATTTCTCACTATGAGTACAGCTTCCCCACCCCCTCCAACCCCCTTAAAAAAATAAGGTGGTCAATTTATCAGTGAGCAGTGAATAATCCTCCCCCTCTCCCCAATAAGGGGGGAAATCCCTCAGTGGACATTGGATCATAAAAGGCGATCAGTCTTTCCATGCAACAGCATTGAAAATAGAAACATAGACATTTTTAGCACAGAAGGAGGCTATTCAGTCCATTGTGTGTGCCATTGTCCCAGATGGATTACCTGGCAGAATAGGCCTTCAAAGATGATCTTGAACACAATAAATTAATGCACCGAACATATCTAACCATCTGTGTACTTGTCATAATGAGAGTCTTTTCTGTAGTAGTACAAATTGTGCCTGATCTGCTGTAAGGCCAGAATGAATAGACTCTGTGATCATTTCTCATTCCGTATATTCTAAAAGGGGGATTGATGTCCTTATTTTGTTGATAAAGTGTTCTTATTAGCAATAATTGTAAGTTCAGCTGTTAATTTATTACCACATCCTTCGTTTTCTTCCCCTCGGCAAAATTGGGCAGGTAAGTACAATAGTAGTCTTGTTTCATTCTTCTTGAAATTTATACCTCTTACCTCTAAAAAAGTGCTGTTCACACAAAAGACAGAGAACAAAAGATGATAAATAACTAGTCATTTTGAATCGAGCAGTACTGATTAAAAGGCTCATTTAGTGCCTTCTCCCCTCCCCTGCACAGGTTCCAGCTCTCACAGTAATTTCTGACAACATTCACCATCCAGGTCAGACTGCCCCATAGCTATCCATTGCTGTCACTCGATATAGGGGAGTGCGTGTATGATTGCTATTAAGAATTCTTTGTACAATGTCAAATAGAAAGAACTTAACAATTTTTTTTATATATATGAACATCTGTGCCCCATTTCAAATGTCATAAAATGTATTTTCACCGATGAAAGATCATGTCATGTGAAATGAAAGAAATACCAGGAGAGCATCCAGCCCTAAATTGAGGATAAACTGACATTACTGCGAAGATCAGTTTCAATGTTGATGCTTATCCTTACCTAAATTAAAAGAAACTGGGAGGAACAAAAGGTTGGGATTGAACATCAACCCTCCTCCCCTCCTCTTAAAAAGCATTTAAAGTTGGCAAGGTTTTAGTGAGGCCTGAAAGAGGCAAGGTTTGCAATTCCCTCTGTGTGCATGTGTGGAACAGAAGCCAATAATAGCAATAATTTCATGCCCGTAGATTTCTGTGGTTTTCATGAGTATACCTGAGAGTAAATTCACAGCAGTGCTAGTTTGAAATTGATCAAAGCATATCTTTGTCATTTCTATCATAGATTTGATTTGCTATCATCAAAGATTTGATGGGCTGCTCTCATCAATGGGAAGATGATTGGACATGTAATTTGGAAGGAAGAGATCATGGGCTGAATAACCTCCACCTATGCATAGGAGAAGGCAGTTCAACCCACAAATCTAAATTTGTGCTAACTCATTCAGTGAAGCAAATTATTCTAATACCAATCCCAATCCCCTTCTCTTTACCCTTATGTTTCTCTTCAAGTGCTTGTCCAATGCTCTTTTAAATGTTTATGTTTTCAGCTTTAATTCTCACTTCTACCAAAAAAAATCCATATTTTATCAACCTTCTGCACGTGCAAAAAATCCTATGAACTCCCCCACTTTTCCAGTGCTAATCCTGGTTCTTCATTGCTGCAGTGATAACCACAGGGCAGAGCTGTCTCAAAGAGGAACATTTCAATTACATCATTACACTAACAATTTGAAACATTATAATCTTTAGTAATAAGCATTATTAATATCTCTGTGTCTTGATATCTCTGTCTCTGAATTATTTAATTGGTGTATGTAGTGAAACTTTGTTAGGATGTATTTCAGATGATTTATAATTCCTTGATGCGAACATGAGCAGAAACAAAAAATCTTGAAGACACAGCACAGTACAGTAGCACTGTTTATTTTATGTTTAACGTGCTTACAGAAATCAGTCTGAAAGACGATACTCTTACTTTGCCAAGAAATGCTATTACCGGGAATATAAACACAGATCATTTATTTGTAATGCTTAGAAAAACAAAATGGTGCAGGAGTTTATTGCTCGAAAAATAACATTGAAGGCAATCATGGATTATGCATTGAACAGTCGTGACTGAAGCTTATCTACAAGTCTGAACCTCAATGGTCAATAAGATTTTAATTTAATTGTATTTTATGCATTTTTGGATGAGATCAGTTATCGTCTTATGTAGGAAGTTCAGAGTTTTCAGAGCTTGCTGGCCTCACACTATTTCCAGTTTGCTAAATGAGATAGAGAAAGTAACCCAGAACAATAGTTTAAGATATGCCAACACAACAGAAGAGCACACAAGTTCAGGGTTGGGAAGGGCAATTTGAAGTAAAAAAACAGGAGATATTTCTTTCCACGGAGGACAATTAACAGCCTGAAAGGGAACAGGGATTCCAGGATGTTGGATTCATACAGTATGATATTTTAATGGGAAGGTGATTGGGTGTGTAATTTGGAAGGAAGAGATCATGGGCTGAAGGGCCTTTCATTGCCTGTGCGTCCCTTTCCATCTTTCCTATTCTGAAATTGCGAAATGTCAGCAAAACCTACATCTATCTGAATATATGAAGCATTTTTCAGCTGTAAGCGACTTTAGCCATCCCGTCTGTGGATAAACTAAGAGAAGTCATAGAAAGTTTAGAGTACCGTTTGAGAACATTTGTGCTTTGCTATATATAAAACAAAGCTTTTTGCTAATCCCAGTTTAATACATTGCCATCTACGCCATGGCATGAACTTTTATGTGGAACAGTGCCAATGTCATTCTAAAATTCACATAAGTGACATCCATCATCTCACCATTATACATTAGGAAGAAAATTCCAATACATTTAGTAAGCACATCCTTCTCCTGAAGTCACCTAGTCCAGGACCACTGAGTCAGAGACGTAAACTCTGGAGTGCAGTCACTCACACTAGCAGCCAGAGGCACATGATATATATCTATTTTTTTATCAGCCGTTTGTCTGATACATGCAGAAAGCCATCACCATGCTCGGTACTAAGCATCCAAACCAAACTGAGATTTCAATGAATCCCACCTACACATGGAAATCCCACAGATTGTTGGATTGGAATGCACACTTTCTTCTAATAATATTTGTATTTGGTATAGCACTTTTTATGTCTCAAGGATGTCTCAAAGTAGTTCACAGGATATACTGTGAAATGCAGTGACATTGTGTTTTGTGGGACAACTCAGCAGCCAATTTGCACATCGCAAATGTCCCACAAACAGCCATGGAGTGAATGACCAATTTTATTTGGGGGATTGTTGGCCAGGCTATCAGGAGGCACTCCTTTCCCTTTTTGAATAGTGCCATGGTAGCTTTAACGTCTACCTGAACAGCCAGATGGGGGCTTGGTTTAACGTCTCATTTGAAGAACAGAATCTCTAACAATGCAGCACACCCCAGCACTGCACTGGAGTGTCATTTTAGTCTCTCTGAGCTCCAAATGACAATTTACATTTTTTTTTGCCCATTAAAAAAACACAGTCAATTTACTTTATAGTATATCTGTAAAGCCCTTCGAGACGTCTCAATGGGAAAGATGGGGTGGGAAAGGTGGTTGAATGTGCACTTGGAATCAGGATTTTCAGGCAGGAAGGGAGGGAGCAAGGTGGTGGGATCCTGGATGGTGTTTCAGAGAGTGAAGCCGGTGGAGCTGAACGAGGATGTGGATGTTGGTGTGGGAGACGACATATGCTACAGAGTTTGAGTCTGTAGCTATTGTGGAGAGAAGCTGAGGCACGCGATGAGCAGAGTCGTTTCAAAGCGCTTCACAGCATTTACTGTAAAGTGTAGTCACTGTGTACATTGTTGACATGTATTTTGAGAAATCTCATGACTTATAAATGGATATCGTCACGGTAATCGTTCCAGTTTGGGTCGTGTTACTATTTTATCTTGTTCTTGAGCGGAACAAAAGCAAAAGCCTGTGGAACCTGAACTTGTATTGCTGTGAAAGTACCAGCATGAGGCGCTATCCCTCCAGTCCAGCACCCCCTTGGCATTTCCAACATTTATGAGCATGCGAGGGCACCGTGTGTACTCACAGAGACAGCCTGTGCTGAAGTGGTTCTAACAAGCAATTTTAAAAGCACATTTGCCCAGGAGATTAATTTCAAAGAAATTAAAGTTGACGAGCGTCAAGCGTGTCACAAATGGTACAATGGACATTATGGGATATTTGTGGGAATTAATTCTGCTGCTGTGCATTCTTTTAAAGTGGGAAGCAGTTAATGGCTTCTTAGGTTAATATAAATGTTTAAGTGAAGGTAGGGGGAGAAACACAGTGTTTAATCCCAGCGTGAGCCCCCAGCTGTCAAATAAGATTGATTGTAACAGCTTTTTATCATTTTCCCTGGTGTTAAACCCTGGCAGAATGGAATTATACATGGTTTGCCCACTGCCTGGGTGTTAGCCAGCACTTCTGGTGCAGCTGGAATGCCTGATGGATGATTGCAGTCACTCAAGACGCTTGAAATGTTTAAACAGGAGAGGCAGTGCACATGAGAGAGGAACCGAGAGGCAAAGGTTACTGCGGCTCAGGCAACAGTTAGCATGTCTTCTGCCTCACTGACAGCGTGCCAGCTCACAGACTGCAAGCACACGTACTCACACACACACACGCCCCCGGCTCTGGAGGTCTCTTTCCCCGTCCCCTCCTCTTAACTTTATTTGCATGTCTGAGGAGTTGAAAGCTGATTGGGCAGCCGGTGTGCCTAAATCTCCAAGTTCAGAAAAACTCACTGCCCCTTCTTCAAGAAGCGTGAGCACAGCTGATGGGAGCAGATAGACAGCACTGCCCTGTGTTAGTAGAGGCTTGTGGTGTGTGACAGTGAACAGAGGAACCAGGTCATCCAGGGTACCAGCAAACCTCTCATCATGGATGCCTGTCAATGGGCAACAACACTTCTGATCCTATCCACTGTTGTTCTGGTAAATAAAATGTTTTTTTTTATTCTTTGCATTCTAACTCAAACAGCTATTACATTTTTCTTATGGAAAACAATACTTGACCTCTTATTCTACGATACATTATTCATCCAGCTTGATATCAGTTTTGCTTTATCTTTAAAGATACCAAGCATTGAAAACTTTCACTATATTTCCAGCAGTCTCAAATGATTCTGTATTGTGGATTTTGAAAGTAAAGGTGACTAACTGACTGAGTGGTACTAAGCATCTACAGCTGTTAGAACAGTAGATCATTTTGAAATGTGTAAATTCCTTTTTTGCCCCAGTGAATGTATTTTAAAATGTTACAGGTTTTATAACAATGCTTTAGTAAGGAGTACATAACTTGATTGTTTCATAACAGCACCATTTAACTATTGAACATCACACTCTGCACATGTACAACAACAACAAAATTGGATAGCGCCTTTCACGTTGGGAGGACGTCCCAAGGCGCTGGCATTACACCAACACACAGCGCATATATACCAACAAAGTCTGTACATATACCAGCACATACCAGCAGACTTTGCAGACATGAGCACATATATCAACAGATATACCAACCAGGCACTATAAACAGATACCAGCCATCAGCACTTTACCAGCTCACTGTGCACAAACACCAGCACACACTTTGCATATATTAGCACATTTTGTACACATTCCAGTACATTTTGAACATATACCAGCACATTCTGTGCATACATATATACCAATGTATTCTTTACATACACTAACACATATATTAGCACATTACAGATATACTAATCCATGTATGTACACCAACATATACGCCAACATATTTTGTGTATATAACAGCACAAATACCAGTTCATAAATCAACACCCTGTATTACACATACCAGGACACATAATACAAATACCATCATATATACTGCCAGACGCTGTACAATGTGCCAGGATACACTGGCCCTGCAATTTTAAGAAGAAAATATTAAATCATGGGGTTTAGTTTTATATGTCCAGACTTTATACTTTCATAAGTGGCAGCAAGGGTTAAAGGGTTAATTGTTTTGACCCAGCTGTTTGTTTATAACAATAACTTCCACTTTATTTGGTGGTTATTCTTGTGTTTGTTGCGAAATTATAATTTTGTCACCTCAACTGGGGTTGAATTTGATAGCTGGCACTCTCAAATCACTCGGATTCCTTCGCTTCTGTCCTCTGAGGAGCCAGGCTCTGGTAAATACATACTGACAATCTGTTAGAAGGAGAGGACTCTATCCCTTTGTGGTGTGCTATGTCAAGATTTTCAGTCTGGCTGCCCTTTATGCTTTTCCATGACAGCTAATAATGTCATACAGAGTTGGTGCCGACAGGTTTCCTCTAGAGAGCTTTGTTAGAGTAATATTAGCCACCGTTTGAAGCTTGTAACAGCATTGTTCACCTCTGTATAGCATGAAAAGAAGCAGCAACGCATGAGTCATTAAACTTGGAGAACCTACTACGCAGGAGCAAGAATGTATTGCTTTTCAAGCTCTTGTTTTTTTTTCATTTTATTTCATTTTGCATGGAGTGCGGTGCTTGCTAATACCACATGTTCCTGAGTGATATAAATGTCTGATGTAGTTAATCTATAGCCAGACGTTACCTTCTTCTGAGGAAGTGCAAAGAGATTGGAGCTGAGATTATAGTAGACAAAATAATGGAACATATGACAAGCATTGGCTGAAATTAGTCACAATGGGATCCCATAGTCAGGAATGATAAGTTTGCCCACCTGTAGTGCTATGCAGATCTTTGAGCAACCAATAAGCATCTATAATTTTGTTTTTTTTATTCCTATGATAATATATCTGCCTTATTTAAGGGAATTTTGTTTTATTGTCTCTTGGCACAAGGAAAGGGAAAGTGTTTGGTTTAAGTGCTGAACTGGTTTGCCAAGAAATCCTGTGGTTGGAGCGAGATGGCTGAAGCTATAAACTTCAAATAAAATATAGTGAATACGTCCAGCAAGTCTTTGTAGCTCAGCCCATTTCATCATCCATTCAGTGGATATAAGTAAAGAAACTGAACCAAACCATATCAGTGATGAGATATCAGGAATGTGCTGCTGCCTCCTGGTGACTTTAAGCACGGAATTGCTTAAGACACTTTATATTTGCTTCAGTGGGTATTAATGGAGATGGGGGAGGCACCTTCTGATGGGATCATGATCTTGTGTTTAAATGTCACACAGGCATTAGGAATTGTGCTCAGTGAGAATGACTAGGACATTTGTAATATTAGGTTCCACACAGCGGAAGTGAATTGGTGCGATGTGATTTCAGACATAAAAATGTCTTGATATGTTAAGAGTCCTAAGTTAAGAATTGAAATCAACGGAGTGAATGGGAAGTGGTCTGTGTGCCTTGCTGTGTACACAATGGAAGTGAATAGTAATTGCTACCTTCCCGTTTGGATCAGAAAGTTGTGGGTTCAAGCCTTCAAACTCATAATCTATGGTGACACTCTGGTCCAATGATGGGGGAGTGCTGGATTGTTTAAAGTGGCCGCCCTTTGGATAATACGTTCGACCAAGTTCTCACATGCCTGTTTCGGTGGAAGTTTATAATTCCTTGATACTATTGGGAAAGAGAAGGGAATTTGTCCCAGTGTCCTAGCCAACAATTCTCTAGGTGAGATAGTTCATTCATTTTGTGATTGTTTGTGGAACATTGATGTGCGCAAATTGCCTACTGCGTTCACCTAGAAATAAACAGTAACTATACTTTAGAGACAAAAAATTGTGAAGGTGTTGGTTGGAGGTGTGTTAAAAGATTGTTATTACTTTAAGATGTTTATGTGCCTTGGGATTCTACATTATTGGGAATGATTATATGTGTATTAGAATTGTACCCTATGGAAGTCAATGAGAAATGGTTGCTGTGCATTTGGAGCTATTATTATGGGAGGGAAAGGTAAGGGCTTTGGGATTTTGTGCTTGGATCTGAATTATAATTGGATCAGGCACATTTATTTAGCTCTTCACAGTATTTTAATATATTGAATTAAAACCTAGGCTCATTTTGCCACTTTTACTATTGTACAACACAAGGAATTACAGTGAGTTTGGGAAGCTAACTACTGCTTTTGGGTTTTTCTAGATAATCAACCTGAGGGGGAAATAAGTAGTGATCTGAAAAATCTTGTTTACCAACATGTTTACATGCATTAGATGCTGTTAACAACATCTTTGCTCCGATATTTAGTCACATACACACATTCCACAAGTACTTGCACTCTGGACATTTGAGTATGCCATGGCTGTGATATGGCAGGCAGTAAACCTATTATGTGATACAAGCTTAGTGCTTGTAAAGAGAATTTGACAGCAGATGCAGGCACAATGTTGCACGCTGAAGAGGCTGCTGCTGTGGCTCAGCTTCGTGGAAACATTTTACTATATCATCTGACACTATGTGCAGAACCAGCTCTAGCAATGCAGAGAGCGACTTCATGCTGGTTCCTGTAAACATTTCACTGGACCATGGCTAGAGTGAATTACAAAGTGGAATTAAAATAATACAGCCTCCAATAAGAAAAACAATATTCTTACCTTGTGCATCTTGATCTGAGGCCAAGAAAGGTCAACAACAACAATTTGCATTTCTACAGCACCTGTCATGCAGGATAGCATCCCAGAGCGCTTGGCCAAGCCAGGGGGAAGGTGAAGGAGTGTCCCAGAGCGCTTGTCAGTGGCAGACACTTGGCTGAGCATGGGGGGAAGGTGGAGATGACTGTAGGTATAGTCAAAGAGGAACGTCTTCAGGCTTGACCTGAAAATGGGGAAGGAAGGGGCAAGGCAGAGGGATAGAGGAAGAGTGTTCCATAGTTTCAGGGCATAGTTGCTGAAAGCGCAACAATCGATAGTGGAACAGAGGACCCGAGGGACAAGCAGGAGGCCGGAGACAGTCGAGGGGAGGCAGCAGGCAGTGGGTTGGGGAGTAAATAGGTCAGAGAGGCAGGGAGATGCCAGGGCAAGAAGAGATTTGAAGACGAGTATGAGGATCTTGAAATCGATCCATTCAGTGATAGGGAGCCAGTGGAATATGGCTAGAACTGGTGTGATGGGGTTCTGAAATCTTTAAACACTGCTCTGGGTGGCATTTTGTATCAGGTGAACAAACGTGTTGGACTCATTAATGTTCAGCTACTGATTGTGTGGAAAGATTGTGGAGTATTTTTCTAATCGTGTTTCATTTCAACTTTGCAAACTTTCTTTCCTCTTCATATAGTGCAGAGTACATGATGGGCTGCAACCCCCTCCTCAAAAAACCTTCCCTAGATCCCTCAAACCCCAGCCACTACCGCCCCATTTCTAACCTGCCCTTCCTTGCAAAAGTCCTAGAAGGCATTGTTGCCAATCAACTTCGCACACACCTCTCCTCCCACTCCCTCTTCGAACCCCTCCAGTCCGGTTTCCGCTCTGCCCCCAGTACAGAGACTGTGCTTGTGAAAGTCACAAACGACATCCTCTCTATCTGTGACCAGGGCTCCCTCTGCCTCCTTGTCCTCCTGGACCTCTCCACCGCGTTCGACACAGTCGATCTCATCATCCTCCTCCACCGCCTTTCCTCCGTCATCCACCTCAGTGGGACCGCACTCGCCTGGTTCGAGTCCTACCTCACAAACCGCCAGCAGTACATCTGTACAAATGGCTTCTCCTCCCGCTCTCACCCGGTTACCTGCGGGGTACCCCAAGGATCCATCCTTGACCCCTTCTCTTTCTGATCTGCATGCTCCCTCTTGGGGATATCATCCGTAGACATGGGGTACATTTCCACATGTATGCGGACGACACCCAACTCTATTTTTCCACCTCTCTTTGCGACCCCCAGTCCCCTGATGTTCTGTCAGGCTGCCGGTCAGACTTCAGGGGCTGGATGAGCGCAAATTTCCTTCAGCTGAATGTTGACAAGACGGAAGCCATACTCTTTGGATCTCGTCAACGTCTAAAATCTCACGGTTCTCACCTCCTCCATCTACCCGACCTCCCCCTAAAACTCTCTGAACCCAAACGCAACCTAGGCATCAGGTTCGACCCCCAATTATCCTTCCTCCCCCACATTCGGTCCCTCACCAGCACCGCTTTCTTCCACCTTCGACGCATCGCCTGTCTCCGCCAATACCTCTCCAAAAGCCGCTGAAACCCTGGTCCATGCATTTTGTCACCTCTCGGCTGGACTATTCAAATGCCCTGCTCGCCGGCCTCCCCTCCACTACCATCCATAAAATCCAGATTATTCAAAACTCTGCCGCCAGTATTCTCACCCGCACCAAACTCTGCTCGCCGATTACCCCAGTCCTTGCCAGACTGCAGTGGCTGCCTGTCCAATAGAGGATCGATTTCAAGATCCTCACCCTTGTCTTCAAATCCCTCCACTCCTCTGCACCCCCCTACCTCTCTGACCTCCTCTCTCCTAAACAGTGCTCATTGCCTTCATTCCTCCGGGTCTGGCTTCCTCCTTGTCCCCTGAGTCCTCCCCTCCACCCTCGGTGGCCGTGCCTTCAGCCACTATGCCCCGAGGCCCTGGAACTCCCTTGCTCACTCCCTTCGCCTCGCCCCTGCTCTTCTTACTTTCAGGTCTCTGCTGGAGACGTTTCTTTTCGACCGCACTTTGGGCACCTTCCTCCCCCTCCCACTGGCTCGGCCCCGGGATCCATTACTGTGAAGCACTCTGAGACGCCGTCCGGTGTGGAAGACGCTATATAAATCCAAGTTGTTGTTGTTGTTGCACTGTTGGCATCCATGCTTTCAGCCACTATGCCCTTAAACATTGTAACACTCTGCCTCAATTTCTCCACTCGTCCCCTCCTTGTCTGTCTTCAGATCGCACCTGAAGACTTTTCCCTTCATCCATACCTACAGTCACCTCTCCCTGGCTCGATGTCAAACTCTGCCATTGTTAAGCACTCCAACATTCTTCCCTGCATAAAGGACGCTATATAAATTTTAAACAGCTTTAAACCCCTTTAAAAACAGCCGTCAGCACTCCTATCCTTAAAAAACCCTCCCTGGACCCAACCCTGCTCTCAAATTACCACTCCATCTTCCCTTTTCAAGGCCCTGGAAAGAATTATTGCTTTCCAGCTTTGCTCCTTCCTCTCCTGCCACTCCCTTCACGAATCCCTCCAATCCGGTTTCCGAGCCACAAAAAGCACAGAAACAGCTTTGGTCAAAGTGACAAGTGACTTTTTGTCTCTCTGTGACCAGGGCCCCATCTGTCTCCTTAGCCTCCTTGACCTCTCTGTTGCCTTCGATATCGTTGACCACTCTACCCTCCTCTCACCTCAACCTTCATGATTCTGTCTTTGAGTGGTCAGATGTCAGATCCTACCTCTCACTTCATCTCTACAAACTGCTTCTCCTCTAGCCCCCGCACTGTCCCATGTGGCATTCCTCAGGGTTCTGTCTTTGGTCCTATCCTCTTCAATATCTAAATGCTCCCTCTTGGTGACATTATCTGCAGACATGAGGTCAACTTCCACATGTGTGCGGATGACAACCAAATCTATCTCTGCCTCCACCCTTGACTCCAGGACCACTGCTGTCCTGACAGAAAGTCTGTCAGACATCAAGTCATGGATGAGAACCAACTTTCTACAGTTGAACGTCAACAAGACCAATGCCCTCCTGATTGACTCCCATCAGCGCCTCCACACCTCAGGCAATGACAGCATCACCATCCAGGGATGCACACTCCACCTCACCGAGCCAGTCCGAAATCTTGGTGTCTTGTTTGACCCTCAACTGTCCTTCCTATCCCACTTCCATACCATGACCCACTTTGCCTTCCCCCACCTCCGCAACATCGTCCGACTCTGCCACTGTCATGGCCGCCAAAATCCTCATCCGCGCATTCATTAAGTCTAGGCTTGACTACGCCAACTCCCTATTTGTCGGCCTTCCCAACTCTTCACTCCACAAGCTACAGATCATCCAGAACTCTGCAGCTCGTGTCCTCTCCCACACCAGGCTCTGTGACCCCATCACTCCCACTTTTGCCCGGTTCCACTGGCTACTCATCATACAGAGGATAAATGTCAAAATCCTAGTCCTCGCCTTGAAAGCCCTCCATGACCTTACCCCTCCATACCTCTGCGACCTGCTAACCCCATATCCACCTCTCCGCTCCCTCCGCTCAAGCAGGCTCTGGCCCGTTCCATGTCCCCTGCCTGGCCTGCTCCACCGGTGGTTGGGTCTTCAGCCTTTCTGCCCCGACCTTTTGGAACTCCATCCCACATTCTCTTCGCCTCACTCGCTCCCTTGCCTCCTTCAAGTCGTGTCTCAAAACCATCCTCTTCGACTGAGCTGAGCCTATGATCGCCCTCCTACCCTCCCTGCCTTCCATCCTCCCCGATCCTGACCCACAGCTCTGGTCCAAATCCCTGACTGTGCAGCACCTTGGGATGTCTTCCCGACATGAAAGACGCTATACAAATTAATTTTCTTGTTGTTGTTGTATTGGAATGGAATACACAACCAAGTACATATTGGCAAGAGCCAAAGCTTAGGAATCCCAGAGTGTGTGTTGGGGGTACTGCTGGAATCTAACCAGCTAAAAAGTAAGTTATGTTTAATTAGTTAAATCATTGCTTGTGTTGAAATGCACTAATAACTTTCACTTCCATAGCATTTTTCATGTAAAATAGGTGTCTTGAAATGCTTTACAAAATATACCAAATTTGCTTGAATTAAAGTGCAACATTTTTCATTACAAAGTAATCTCTAAAATAGAGGTGATCTTTGAAATGCAGTAAATTTCTTTTTTTTATTTCCAAACTGTCTTAACTCTGTGTGTGCATTGGATTTAGAGCTTCTTTGATTTGAGTATATATGGTAATTGATGAAAAGTGAAAGTGAATGTGCCTGCAACTGAGATTTACGTTCAATCCTTGTAGCTTCTTTTCCACAAAAAAAGGTCTTGCTGTGTTATAACAATAATAATAATCCTTGCATTTGATATAGCGCTTTATCACGTCTTCGAGACATCTCAAAGCACTTCACAGAATATACTGTAGAGTGAATTGACGATATATTTTGTGGGTGAAGCAGTGTCCCACAAACAATCCTGGATTGAAGTGACCAAATTTTTTTTTAGGAATTATTACCCCCAGAAAAGCTATCCGCCAATTGACTAACAACAAGGTTCCTACTTGCTGCTAGGTAAGCCGAGGTGTGTGGAATAAGAAAACTTGCCCAACCATTTCGCCCTGCCCGGGAATTGAACCCAGGTCTCTCGCTTGCGAAGCGAGTGTGCTAACCAATGAGCTACACTGTTTTTCAAAGGGAGTAGAATGTGAACAGATTGTAATATTTTTTAAAATGATTTGCATTGTTATATGATCATTGGTGGAAGAAAAAAAAAGCCTACATCCAGCCTACTTTGTACTTAGGAAGACTTGGCCCTTCAAAACCTGCCTTTCATGTCTCTGGTGGTCCATTGTGCTGCTGGTTTCAACATGTTCAAATTTATCTTTTTTTTCTTCTGGTTTTCAGGTTACTGTTTCCGCAACTTGTTGACTCAGACCACAACAGTGAAATGTGGTTAGAACTAACCTAAAGGCTAAACGGATGAATATTAAAAGATGCAAGGAAACCAAAATAGTGAGAGAGCACTGGGAGTCATATAAAAGTCAGTTGAGGATAACTGAAGTAATGGAGGAAATCAAGCAATATAGAAGCAAATAGCAGCAAACACAAGCCAAATAACTGTTTCAGGCAGTTATACTTTATAGCTGTTAGCAGTAGACATCATATGAAAGAACTGGTAGGTCCTTTATAATAATCTTTGCCTTTGATTCAAGATTACAAGATCAAATGATTGGTATGGATGAAGATTCGGCTCATTTGATCTTATCCTTCCAGATTACCCACTTTACTTTCACAATATCAAAGTGTTTATTATAATGAGTCCAATTTCCTAGCCTCATCCATTCTTTTTGGTAATCTGTTCCAGTCATTAATTACTTCTGGGTAAGGAAATGCTTCCTATCCCAAAATTGCCCTTTGCATTTCTAAACAACAACAACAACAAAATTACATTTGTATAACGCGCTTCACGTCGGGAGGATGTCCCAAGGCACTGGACAGACAGAGTTTTCTACCCGAGCTGAGGGTCGGGGAGGGTGGGGGGTAGGGGGGAAGCACAGTCAAAAAGGAGTGCCTTGAGGTGGGTCTAGCAGGAGGCAAGGGAGGGGAATGAAGTGGAGGGACTGCGGGATGGAGTTCCAGAGGTTGGGGGCAGAGTGGCGGAAGACCCGCCCACTAATAGTGGGGCGAGCAAGGCAGGGGACAAGAAGCAGGCTGGAGCCTGCTGAGCGGAGGGAGCCAGCAGGATGGTAGGGAGTTAGGAGGTCACAGAGGTAGGGGGTGGAAAGACCATGGAGGGCTTTGAAGGTAAGAACCATGATCTTGAACTATATCCTCTGTGTGATGGGAAACCGGTGGAGTTGAGAGAGGATGAGGGCGATAGGGTCACAGAGCCTAGTGTGAAAGAGGGCACGGGCTGCAGAGTTCCGGATGATCTGCAGCCTATGGAGGGAAAAGTTGGGGAGGCCAATAAGCAATGAGTTTGCATAGTCAAGCTTCGATGTAATGAAAGCATGTATGAGGGTTTCAGCGGCCTGCTGTGTGAGATAGTGGAGCCGGGCGATGTTGCAGAGGTGGGGGAAGGCAGATCGGGTCATGGCACAGATGTGGGGTAGAAAGAATAGTTGAGGGTCAAACAAGATGCCAAGGTTCTGGACTGGCTTAGCGACGTGCAGTGTGAAACCATGGATGGTGATGCTGTCAACGCCTGAGGTGAGGATGCGCTGACGGGAGCTAATCAGGGGAGCCTCGGTCTTGTTGACGTTCAACTGAAGAAAAACTAGCTCTCATCCAGGACTTGATGTCTGACAAAAATTCTGTCAGCACAGCAGTGGTCCTGGAGTCAAGGGTGGAGGCAGAGAGGTAGAGTTAGTGTTATCCGCATCCATGTGGAAATTGACCCTATGTCTGCGGACGATGTCACCAAGAGGAAGCATATAGATATTGAAGAGGAGGGGAACAAAGAGAGAGCTCTGAGCAACACACATGAGACGGTGTGGGGGCTAGAGGAGAAACCGTTTGTGGAGATGAAGTGGAGGCGGTGAGAGTGGTACGATCTAAACCAGTGAAGGACAGACTGTGAAGGTTGAGGTGAGAGGAGAGATGATGGATGAGGATAGAGTGTTCGACGGTGTCGTAGGCAGCAACAACAATAAAATTACATTTATATAGCGTCTTTCACATCGGGAGGATGTCCCAAGGCACTGGACGGACAGAGTTTCGGACCCGAGCTGAGGATTGGGGTGGGGGATGGGGGAAGAGCAGGAAGGGAAGAAGGGAGATTGAAAGCACAATCGAAGAGGTAGGTTCTTGTGGTGGGTCTTGAAGGTGGCGAGGGAGGGGGCGAGATGGAGGCACTGTGGGATGGAGTTCCAGAGGGTGGGTGCAGAGTGGCGGAAGGCCCCCCTGCCGATAGTGGGGTGAGCAAGGCGGGGACATGAAGCAGGACAGAGCCCGCTGAGCGAAGTGAGCGAACAATATGGTAGGGGGTTAGGAGGTCAGAGATGAAGGGATAAGCAAGACCATGGAGGGCTTTGAAGGTGAGGACCAGGATCTTGAACTGTATCCTCCATGTGCACCTCAGCAGAGAGGTCAAGGAGGACGAGGAGGCATAGGGGGCCTAGTTGCAGAATGTAATTTGTCACTTTGACCAGGGCTGTCACGGAAGTCCGATTAGAGGGGTTTGTGAAGGGAGTAGTGGAAGAGGAAGGAGCAAAGCTGGGAAGCAACAACTCGTTCCAGGACCTTGGGAGGGAAAGGGAGGTTGGAGATGGGGCAGTAGTTTGGGAGTAGAGATGGGTCCAGGGAGGGTTTTTTAAGGATAGGAGTGATGACAGTGGTTTTTAATGGGGTGGGAACTATACCAGAGGACAGGGAGAGGTTAATAATGTCAGTGTCTAGAGGGGCAAGGAGGTAGAGCTGGGAGGTAAAGAGAGGGATCTTGATTTCAAGATCCTCATCCTCACCTACAAGGCCATTCACGGCCTTGCTCCCTCCTACCTCTCCAACCTTCTATCCCCCTACCTACCTGCCCGTACCCTCCGTTCCTCTGGCTCCGGTCTGCTCCACGTCCCCCGCCCCAACCGCCCTACCATCGGTGGTCGGGCCTTCAGCCTCTCAGCCCCCAGGCTCTGGAACTCCATCCCCCAGTGCCTTCGCCGCCTCCTCCCTTTCCTCCTTCAAGGCCGGTCTCAAAACCTTTCTGCCTTCAGCTCCCCTCTCGACTCTCTTCCCCCTCCTCGCTCCCTCCCTTCCCTCCCCTCACCCTGACCATTTCCCCCCTGCTCGGGTCATGACCCAACTGTGCAGCGCCTTGGGACGTCCTCCTGACGTGAAAGGCGCTTTATAAATGGAATCTTGTTGTTGTTGTTGTAGGGATGGGGTCGAGGGAGCAGGTGGTCAGTTTGATGTAGGTTATAGTTGTGATGAGAGAGGAGGGGGAGACAGGTTCGAAGGTGTGGAGGGAGGGATGGGTAGAGGCCGGGGTAGGAGAGGGAGATGGTGATGGTGTAGCAGATGGAATGGCAGAGGCAGCTAAGTGGATATCCCTCGACTGTGGATTTGAGGAAGTCCAGCATCGTCTCGCAGTTGGCATTTGAGGTGAGGATGGGTGAGGTATGAAAGGGTGGGCCAAGGAGCCGGTTCGTGATTGGTGAGAGGAGCCTAGGGTTGTCCTTAGCCTCCAAGATTGTCTTGAAGTAGAACGAGGTGCTACTTCATGCAGAGGATATAGAGATTGTGAAACTCATTGTTTGAAGTGATGGTTGAGAGATAAGGAATGGATGGAGACTCATTTGGAATAAAAATTGACATGGATTTGTTTGGCCGAATGGCTTGTATCTTCAACCGTGCCTTCGGCCACCTTCCTATCCCTACCCTTCCTGCCCTCCACCTCTACCACTCCCGATGCCAACCTCCTGCTCAGATCCAAACCCTTGACTGTCCAGCACCTTGGGACATCCTCCCAACTCGAAAGATGGAATACAAATGTAATTTGTTGTTATTATTATTGTTGTTGTTGTACTGTATAATCTATACAAATCTATGCAGGCGAACACCACAAAAGTGGAATATAGTATTAAACAGCATTTCTCTAATCCTTGTGTTGCCTACCTACTCATTCTGACTCTTCATAAACTCCAGCTAATGCAGCACATATCATTTCATGCACTAGTATCTGTGAGCCTATTACTCTCCTCCTTCCCAGGCTACGCTGGCTTCCTGTTCACTAGAAAATAAACTTCAAGAATCCTCCTTCTGACCTTCCAGTCCTTCCACTCCTCCCTGACCCCATCTTACTTCTGCCATCTGGTGCCGCCCCATTCAAGATATTCAAGACTGAGGTTGATAGATTAAGGGATATGAGGATAGGGCAGGAAATGGAATGATCTTATTAAATGACGGGGCAGGCTCAAGGGGCCGAATGGCCTACTCCTGCTCCTATGTCTTATAATAATAATAATAATAATAATAATAATAATAATAATCCTTGCATTTGATATAGCGCTTTTCACGTCGGGAGGACGTCCCAAAGCGCTTCACAGAACACACTGTAAAGTAAATTGACTGTATATTTGCCGGCGAACGCGGCAGCCAATTGCGCACAGCAATGTCCCATAAACAGTCGGAGATTGAAAATGACCAATTTATTATTGTTTTTTTGGTTATGGAGGGATTATTATTATTAGGTGTGTGGAGTAAGGAAATTTGCCTAAGGTTTCGCCCTGCCTGGAAATGAACTCAGGTCTCTCACTTGCAAAGCGAGTGCTCTAACCACTGAGCTACAGGACTCCACAAATACTCCATAATGGTCTTATGGTCTTTTTCTTCTGACCACCCCCTCTGCTTTGCTCACTTGGACTTGCTAAATACCTCCTGCCCCCTTCACCTACCATTGCAACTGAATTTTCAACCACCATGTCCCCACTCACTGAAACTGAAACTCTATGCTGTAATCCCTCCACCCTCCACCCTGCACTTTCTCTTTCTGCTTTCAAAGCTATTCTAAAAAGCTACTTCTTCCTTACCCACACTTGAAGCACTTTGAAATGTCCTCATGATGTGAAAGGCGCTACATAAATGTAAATTGTATTGTATTTCTCACTTTGCTCTGATTTCCATTCCTTTGTAAAGAACTTCAAGACATCACAGTTTGTGATAAAATCTCTAAAAGTGGATGTTGTGTGATTGGGAGAGCACAAAAGCGTGGGACTAAGTTAGGTGGAGAAAAATGCTAAACTCTGAAGTGATAGGCCAAATGGCCTGTTTCTGCAGCTTTGTACGATATTAAACAGATTTTTCACATTTAGTGTTCCAAAATAAAGACTATAGTAAAATTCCACAACTAGTCTCCTGCATTAGGAATCAAAATCACATGTAAATACCAATCAAGCCTCAGTTATGAAAAAAACTCAAAAAATGTAATGTTTGCAAAGCTGTGATTAATACAACAGTTTACATTAATATAATACCTTTTTACATCAGGGGGGTGTCTAAAAAGTGTTTACATGGCTAACTGGGAGCTCAAGTTTTGTTAGTGGTGGTACGGGGGGAAGCTGACCGAAAAGCACCATCAAAATGATAGGTCTTAATATGGGCCTTGAATGCAGGGAGGGAGGGGGAAGTGGAGACCTGTAGTTTAATCGCTTGATTGCTCACTTCGTAGGCGAGAGGACCTGGGTTTGATTCCCAGGCAGGGTGAAATTTTGGACAAGTTTCCTTACTCCTCATGCTTCTGTTTACCTAGCAGTAAGTAGGAACCTGGTTATTAGTCGATTAGCAGATTGGTTTACCGGGATAATAATCCGTCATAAATAGATAAATAATAATAATGTGGCCACTCAATCCATGCCTGTTTGTGGGACACTCCTGTGTGCAATTGTCTGCCGCGTTTCACCCACAAAATATACAGCCAATTCACTTTACCGTATATTCTGTGAAGTGCTTTGAGACGTCTCGAATATGTAATAAGGCGCTATGTCAAATGCAAGGATTATTATTGTTTCAGAGAGTGAGAGCAGAATGACTGAAAGCTCGCCCATTGATGGTGGGATTGATTGGGTGGGGGACATGAAGCAGGCCGTTGTATACAGGGAGCTAAGATTTTGGAGCCATAAATACTGGAGCTTTACCTCATGATTCAAGGATACCAAATGATATTCCAATATTCACAAAAGGAGCAATTCATAAATCTAGAAATCGTAGGTTTAGTTTGTCTACCATATGTAGTGGCTAAAATGATTGCTAGATATTATGCTGGATATTATCTATAGTCATCTAAAAAAATAGATGCAATAAGAAGTCAGCATGAATTTTAGAAGCAATAAGTAATGCCTAACTAAAATGCTGGAATTCTTTGAGGAGGTAGCTAAACTAGAAGATGAGGCCTATCCAGTGGGTATAATTTACTTGGATTTTCAGAAGATATTTGATAAAGTTCCAAGTTTGAGCTTTTCAATGAAAAATTAATGGCAAATTAGCTTGCTGGATTGGAAAAACGACTTCATAGATGGAAGGAGAAGATGGATGGAAAAGACTATGTTTTTTTTAGTTAGACTGTGTGTGGGGAGATGGTGACTAGTAGAGTTCCACAGGCTTTCCCTACTATTCACGCAGTGCATAAATAACTCAAAAGAGAATGAATAGTGGTTATTTAATAACCGGATTAGCTCAATCGGTCGAGGTTTGACCCCAGAGGTTTTGGGTTTGAATCCCGCTGGGTCCACTTAGCCCTTTACACTTTTAAAGTCAATAAAATGAATATTAGGTCTAAAGCAAATATCCTTTATACATGGAGGGGAGTCTTACAGGAATTGAGCTGGCTTTATGGACATACACCTGGCAGAGCCAGGCAGTTCTTTAGTAAACCAAGATATTGTTGATATCTGACCAGCTCGTCCAACTGATTATTAAGACTTGAAAGTGTAGACAAGTTCTCAGCCCTATAATAATAATAATAATCCTTGCATTTGATATAATGCTTTTCACGTCGGGAGGACGTCCCAAAGCGCTTCACAGAACACACTGTAAAGTGAACTGACTGTATATTTGTGGGCGAACGCGGCAGCCAATTGCGCACAGCAATGTCCCACAAACAGTCGTAGATTGAAAATGACCAATTTATTATTGTTTTTGGTTTTGGAGGGATTATTATTAGGCTCTGTGTGGAGTAAGGAAACTTGCCCAAGGTTTCGAACTGCCTGGAATTGAACTCAGGTCTCTCGCTTGCAAAGCGAGTGCTCTAACCACTGAGCTACAGGACTCCACTCTATGAACCATAGCCTCACCAGATAGAGTAGTATTAACTGAACAAGCACTTTGAGGCAGTTAGCATTTGTAAAATTTGTAATATAAAACACAAACACCTAAAAGCCTGGCTCTTACTCTTCCTTTTGCTCCTTTAGGAGGAGTCCATAGCTCAGTGGTTAGTGCACACGTCTTGCAAGCGAGAGACCTGGGTTCAATTCTCAGCAGGGAGAAACCTTGGGCAAATCTCCTTGCTCCACACATCTGATAATAATCCCTCAAGAAAAGAAATCTTAAAGAACAATAATAATTTGGTCACTCAATCCACGACTGTTTGTGGGACACTGCTGTGTGCAATTGGCTGGTGCGTTTCGTCCACAATATGTACAGTTAATTCATTTTACAGTATATTCTGTAAAGCACTTTGAGACATCTAGAAGATGTGAAAAGCACTTTATCAAATGCAAGGATTATTTTTTATTATAAAATATAATGATAGGCAGTGTGATCAAGTGGTAAGGGACATAAACAACATTCAAAAGGGTGCTTATGGATAACAGATGGATTTTAATGTCGAAAAGCGCAACGTTAAGCAGATTGAAACCTCAAAACAGCAACACAATGAAACTATTGTCCATCAGCAAAATGGAAAAGGGGTAGGTTTTGGGTGTGATTATTGATTATGCACTGAATGCTTCCAGTCAGAGTGAATCTATTATCAGCAAAGTGAATCAAATACTATGTTACTTTCCAGGAGCATTCAACTAGACATTGAACAGTGTTATTCTAACCTTGTATAAATACAGTATCAGATGAGGCCACGTTTGGGAAATTGCAGGCTAACTTTCACTGATTGCTAAAAATAGCAATTCCATTTGCTAAATCTTGAGAATGGGATATTATCTTATTGAACGGGTAAATTAGTTTGGGGTCAAAACGTGAGTTATGGTATAAACTAGGTACTTTTAATTCTGTAATTAACCAGTAAAATGGATTTTAGAATCATTAATAATCAAAATAAGATGTTGAAGCAAATATCATCAATGTACTTAAGAGAAAATGTGACATATATACAACAGCTAAAGGAAATAGAGGATGGGGTGGGAGGCTCATGTGCAGTTTAAACACCAGGGTGGACTAGTTGGGCCGAATGGCCTTTTTTCATACTGTATAACTCTATCTAATTAATCTTTTTCAATGGTGGTTTATTGCATAATTCAGTGTACTTTTTAGATCTCATTAACCATAACCATACAAAATGCATGATTTTATATTAAAATAAGATATTTGTCATCACTTTTTTTCTGCTATTTTTCTTCCTTCACATTCTCTCTGCCCCTCTTTATTTTTGCTGTGCTATTCCATACCTATTGTACCTCTCATCTGTTTACTCCAATCAAGTTTTCTATTTTTCACCTCACTCGAATCGAAGAGTCTTTAAACTGGTCTCATAGAGCCCAGTTTTCATGCCTAAAAACTCATTTTACAGTCAAATTTTAAAGTTAAAAATGTGTTCTAGCAGTTGAGAATCAAAACGTCAGCTCTAACTAAATGTAAGCAAAAAAAATATGGCAGCCAAAAAAACTGTGCAAAGCCTGAGGGAGAAACCATTATTCCCGAAGTCAAGGGCTTGTGTTCAGTCTCAAAGCTGTCATTAAGGACAGTTTCCAGTCGATAAAGCACTCCTTAATTGCAGAATGGAATGCATTTAGGAATACTGCATTTTTGACCCCAACGTTTGCTTGAAGAGATGAAATATATATTTCAGTTTCAATCTTAGTCTACATCTTTAAGGGCTTTTTAGTTTCCATGTTGGTTTGGGACACTGAACTATCAAGAGTAGCGAAGACTGTTGCTATTTTTCTAAGCTCCTTTTCCTGATGGAGACAGAAGAGCTTTCGAAATTAAGAAAGCACACAATATAAAAATGTTAGAAATACGCTCTGTTTCGAAAGGTTCTGTAGAGATAGCCAGTGGAATTCAAGCTAAACCTTGCAAATGAGAATGCAAGCAAAATCTAGATGAGACTCGATGAAATTGATCACTTACTTAATGGGTGTTTGTGGGATTTTGTTGTGTGCAAATTGGCTGCTGCATTTGCATGCAAATTATGCTACATTTTACAATGAATCCTGTGAAGCTCTTTGAGACATCTTCTTGAGCAACATAATATCAAATGCAAGGATTATTCAAATCATCTGACTTTAATGGCATGAACATCTTCAGTGACTCTGATTCTTGCCGATGTGTATGCTCAGAAAAAAGGCCTAATACATGTCTTAATAAAGACGTCTTAGAAAATCCTGCCATCATTTGTTAAGTTAGTGAATGAATAAATAAAATGGCTAGAAGCATAGAAGACAGCAGCAAATGGTTTTTACATGCTTGTTAGGAGCGTTTTAGGAAAGTACAATTGTTGGAATTGTTGAAATAATTAGAGCAAATATGTTTTGGAGAAGTTAAGATGTTTATTTTGTGAGGATTTGTTGCAAAGAGACGATGAAGGGAACCTTTTAGGAGGTCAGAATTGGAAGTAATTTTTTGCATGACTGAAAACACCCAAGGGTGCATATCTTTTTCTCAATAAAGTGCAATTCATCCAAATATTGTATTTTTGGGTAAATGTACAATTTGAAGATTGAATAGATTGTTGACCTGGTATATTCTTCAACTAGCTTCATTGATAATCCTTTGATCACTATGCCATGATTAATATAAATACAACCACAACTCACACATAAATAGCACCTTTTGTTTGCTGTAAATGTCTTGCAAAGGGGATGGAGGCAAGACATCAAACTGAGGTCTCCGCTAAATGTTCAGGTGGATGTTAAAGATCTCATAGCACTATTCAAAAAGAGAAGGGAGTTTCTCCCAGTATCTTGACCAACAAACTACAGAATAAAATTGGCTGTTTATGGGACATTGCTGCGCATAAATTTGCTGCTGTATTCACCCACATTCACCCCATACAGTCACTCCACTTTAAAGTACATCTTGTGAAGCGCTTTGAGATGTCATCGTGACGTGAAAGGCACCATATCAAATCGTACATATTGTATATTAACACTGGTTTAGTGTTACAAACAACTTTAGAATGGGATTTTTCAAGTTTTGCCTTTGTGCATGCTCACAAATAAAGGGATAAAAATTCCATTGAGTGTTACCTGTCAGTGGACCCGATTACTGAACATCCCAGTATCACTGCCACTTGCTCCTTCCTCCACGTCATATAAACTGATCTGTTGTATTTTTCGCTACAGTAACTGTTTGACCAGAAGTTGACCAGAATTCGTTTTAACCTGAAACCATCATTTGTTTTTCAAAAACAAACCGTGGCTGGGAAATGGAAAACGGTGCAATGTGGAGTTCTTCTGAGGTTGAGATTGAGGAACATTGTTGGTAGATAATAATAATAATAATAATAATAATAATAATAATAATGCTTGCTTTTGATATAGCACTTTTCACGTCTTTTAGATGTCTCAAAGTGCTTCACAGAATAGACTGTAAAATGAATTGACTGTATATTTGTGGGCGAAATGCGGCAGCCAATTGCGCACAGCAGTGTCCCACAAACAGTCGTGGATTGAAGTGACCAATTTATTATTGTTTTTTTCTTGCGGGATTATTATCAGGAGCGTGGAGTAAGGAAACTTGCCCAAGGTTTCACCCTGCCGGGAATCGAACCCAGGTCTCTCGATTGCAAAACAAGTGCTCTAACCATTGAGCTACAGGATTCCATGATGGAGTTTTGTGCTTCATCTAACCTCACTGTACCCGAGTCTGATGTCAACCCTAACTGATTGAACTGAGAGAGTGTCTCATTTCCTAACATCCCTTCCTTTGATAAGCACAGACTTCACACCCACTAATACATAGTATATTGAATCTGTTATGATGGTGAGTTGTGTTTGTACAGTGGAACCATGAGAAAGAAGTGAACGTGCTGAAGAGAAAGTGACCTGACTCAGTGGCCTGAGGCTATTGATTTGAGGGAGAGTGTGGTGAGAGCCAGTGAAGTAGATAATGATCCATGACTGAAGACTGTGTTGAGGATAATTAAGATTCTCTTAAGCTTTGGAAATGGCTATTGAGGGGAAAAAGATCCTGCAATGCATGAGTGCTTTTCTAAACACAGACTATAAAGTACTGGCATGTAACTGCATATTTTTAACTTGCCAAAAACAGAGATCACATTTCAAATCACTCCATTCATTGCATGCCTTTCAGAAATCAGAGCTAAATTATTGTTACACACGTACACAGTAAATATCAAACTTATTTTTAATTTGTTCATTTTATGGCGAACAATACCTTCTTGTCAGTGGAACAGTAACCGAAACAGATTGAATAATGTAATGGATTTACCTTACCTTAAATGTAGTTTCAACAAGAAGTAGCTATTATAAGAGGTCATTTCAGCTTACAACAACAACACAAAATTATATTTGTATAGCACCTTTCATGCCGGGAGAACATCCCAACAGCCTATGGTGTGTGATTTACATCTAAAATTGTTGCCAGGACCCAGATGTGGTAAAAGAACATTCAATTAAGTTCTCAATCTAAAATAATATTAGTGAATTTATCAGACAATGTTTGCTGTAAATAGAATGACTTTTTTTACAATTTGTTACAACGCCAGATTTGTCCAACTTTTGACATGTACAGACTGCAAACTGAAACATACATGCTAAGAATGTGGTCTTCAAGTAAAGTGTTCAACAAAAGTTCCATTACAGTGAGCAAAACATAGCAATAATAATAATCCTTGCATTTGATATAGCACCTTATCACGTCATTGAGATGTCTCAAACTGCTTCCCAGAACATTGTAAAGTATATTTTGTGGATGAAATATGTGAATGATAACTCCTGCCACCCCCCCAACCCCACCTTCCATAAATGCACAATGATTATAGGAATAAACGAAGAAATATTGTTTTATTTTATTATTGAGAACTTAGCTGAAGGCTCATGGCACATAGACCCTATGCATAATCCCGTTTAAAAAGAGTAGCAGAGGAAACAAAATAAGTAGCAAAGAAATTTTTTGAACAATGCCAAGCATTTAGTTTTAATGGTCGTAGGAGGAAGAGAAGACTGAAGAAGGCAACGAGTTTCATAGTTATGAGGTACTGGGAGTTGGAGTCGAAGATGATCTACTGCAAGTGAGAGACCTGGGTTCGATTGCTGGCAGGGTGAAACCTTGGGCAAGTTTCCTTACTCCACATGCCTGATAATAATCCCTCCAGAAAAAAAAAAAAAATTGGTCACTTCAATCCACGACTGTTTGTGCGACACTGCTGTGCGCAATTGGCTGCCGCATTTCGCCACAAATATACAGTCAGCTCACATTACAGTCTATTCTGTGAAGTGCTTTGAGACATCTAGTGACGTGAAAAGCGCTATATCAAATGCAAGGATTATTATTATTGTTGTTACTGAATCTTAATTTCAACCATGAGTGAAAAATTACCATGTTCCTTAACGAATGTGGCATGTTAGTTCTGTTAAGAAATATCACAATTTCCAATCTATTACCAAAGACTGGTTGCAGATGTGAAATTTTCTCCTCCCAATCTTGGTGTGATGTTTAGATCACTGGCCGGTTCATTCAGTCATTTTTGTCACTGTCTCGGTCCAGATTTACTGTTGCCAATTACAGAGTATGGCATTTCAGAGTTACTTCCAGGATACCAGCATAACTGGATGAATTTGTTCAGAAGCGTTCCAATTTTCACCCCTGTGTTTGGACGCAGTGGGAGCAAGAGTGGGCAGGATGACAGTCTATTGAGAGTGTGGGAGGAACAAGTGAGGAAAGTTTGCAGGAACAATGAACATATAGCAGTAAATAAAAGTGAAAAAAGACAGAGAAATAGTGGATGGAGCCAGATGTAATGGAAGAATCCTTATCAGATGGCAAGCTTATTTTTGAATCCCATCCAGAGGTCGAAGAGAAGTGCAAGATATTTGAGCGTTATTCAGATCTTGGAATAAAATTGGGTTTTATGGAGAGTTAAGAATTGGTGAGGGGAACACAGTTTTTGGCTGGAGTGAAGTATGTTCTTTAAAATATGCAGAGTTTATTTAAAAGAAACAATAGCAAAATTCCCTGTGCACATCCAATTTACTATTAAATACTTCACATTATACTGGCCGCTTTCCATAAAACTTAATTCACTCTCAATGCTCTGAAGTAAATGCTTTTTCATGCATTGTTTTGCTTTAAAAATAATAAGCAGAGATTAATTCCTATTTAAATTGCAAGGAGTTTTCTTTTTGATAAAATGATAATGTTATTTATTTTTCAGCTGATAGGTTTGTTTCTGTCCGATCTAATTTGACTATTTAATACGAGTCACGGAAATAGTTTAATCATTTACAGCTTTTGACAGGGAGCATTCGTCTGTTAAGTTACTACCTGAAGCTGTTTAACAGTCAAAATCTATCAATACCAACGTAGCTGTCAATCTTACTAGTCCCCTTGGCTGGTTACTGATTTTTGTATTGTTTTAAAGAATTTTTAAAAAATTCTCCCTGTGGAGCGTTAGCTTTACCATATGTCATTCTCTTGACAAAGAAGGTAGAATGTGCTTGGGTTGTGTGGCCAATTGCTGAGAGGTTTGCAGGAATGCCATGATTTGCTTGACTTCCAATGTTACCTCAGTCATTGTAGGACTGTGGGTCCTGACACAAGCTGCCTGAAATTGGTTGCAGGCTCTGCTCTGATTCTTGCTCCTCCATAGCACAATAGGTAGTGTTACATTGACCTGCTGTCCCAACTCACTTTCTCTGGGTATATACTTACAGTTAGGTCGTTTCCTTGCAGTGTTGTCTTTGCAAGTGGCTGATTTGATTTCTCAAGCAAAACATGTTTGATTTATAAGCAAAAATCTCTATTCTGAATGCATTAGACTTCAACAATCTGCAGTTTAATTGCTGTTTCCAAGAAAGCACCCAACACAAGCTCTGTCTGTAATACTTGTACCTAGTAGACTTCTCATCTGAATAGTTTGGCAATAGAGAAAATAACTACATCTGAGCAAAGTGCAAAAGCATTCTGGGTGCCAGTGTAGAAGAGACATTATACTTATTGTGTTGCAGAATCAGAAATTGTCAAAGAGAAGACCATTTGGCCCACCATATCTGTGCTGCCTCTCTGAAAGAGCTATCTGTGTAGTGCCACTCCCAAAGCTTTTTCCTATACTCTCTTATTTAATGTTAATATGTCACAACCTTGCAATCGAAGTTGAAAGCAAAACTAGCTGCTTCATTGCATAAATTCAATATAATTCTCTAAATATTGTTGCAAAATTGGGATATGTCCAAGATTGGTTAAGAGCACTCTGTGTGCATTTCCTTTACATCTCTATGGTTACAGGTGCTTAGTACTGTAGTAGCTTCCATGTCAATGCATTCATCAAAATGTGTATTGGTTGTTGGCATTTCTGTGTTAGCCTGTGTATCCTGATCTTACTGCATCTATTAATGTTGAATAATTTATGTGCACCAAATGTAGCCCAGCTCTGAACCCGCAAAATCTGAAAAAAATGTTGTGCACATATAGCTTGATCTTTCAGTTTGAAACTGATTGGACAAAAAGATCAAAGTGTTCCCGTTGAAGGAATTGAAGCCGAGTATCAACTGTTTGCTTATCCTTAGAAAAATAATTCCGTATTATTTTTAATTGTGCATAAACTACCTTCAGGGCTATAGCCCTTACATCTCAGCTTCACCAAAAAACAGAACACATCGAATTTTTGCTGATGTCTGTCTGTTTTGCTCTCTGAAGTTCCCCATTTGTGAATACATTTTCTGACCAAGTTGAATGTGTGTCTTTCAGAGTTTAAGAATGGCTCAGTCTGAGGAGGACAAGGACTCCCAGTGGGATGCTTGGGGCCCTTGGAGTGAGTGCTCTCGAACCTGTGGAGGAGGTGCTTCGTATTCATTGCGACGATGCCTTAACAGCCGGTAAGAGTAGAGGCAGTATTATGCCAGTATCTAACCCATGAAAGCTTGTAATTTAACCTTGCCTTAGTCTGAGTGACCATTGTATCTTAAGATGTAAGATTACTTTAGCAGTGTGGAAAAATCTTAAAATTCAGTCTTAATTCAGAAGCATAGTCATTAAAAAGAACTAGTTACCAAATTAAGACTGAAATTTAAGTACTATTCCACAATCCCTGCGTGGTATTAAATTCCAAAAACAAAATGGTCTCACAAGCTAAGACCAGGTGGAATTTCAAGCATTTGAAGTGCCTTAACCTTCATTTGAGCCAATGCTGCCAGGGATGGTAGAGCCAAAATAGCAGAGGAGCCAATATCCCAGCAATAACAACCTCCACTTCACGCACAGAATTATTCATAAAGTTAAACTGGAAAAAGAGAAAGTGTTATATAATATAATAATCCTTGCATTTGATATAGTGCTTTTCACATCTTCTAGACATCTCAAAGCACTTCACAGGATATACTGTAAAGTGAATTGACTGTATATTTATTTGTGGGCGAAAAGTGGCAGCCAATTGCGCACAGCAGTATTCCACAAACAGTCGTGGATTGAAGTGATCCATTTATTATATTTATTTATTTATTTTTATTTTTTCTTGAGGGATTATTATCAGGCGTGTGGAGTAAGAAAACATGCCCAAGGTTTTGTCCTGCCCGGAATCGAACCTAGGTCTCTCACTTGCGAGGCGAGTGCTCTAACCATTGAGATACAGGACACCATAGTTGTAAAGTTTGACTAATTTGAATACTATCCAGAATTCGATAAGCAGGATACGTCCCTCTGGGGAGGGAGTCTCATTACACTCCAGATACAAAAATCTCTATGTCTAGGTGACATACATGAAATTCTGAGGTCTGATTTGGGTGACGTCTTAAACATGGTGATGGGTTTCTGCATGTGTCAGATTCCTGTCTGATCAGAAAAAACTCAATAAACTATATTATGCCTATGGACAGGACCACAAGCTGCAGTCTGGCACCCTAGTTACGTCCACAGCTGTAAAGCAAAGGAAACACAAATCTTGTGTTAACAAATCTCAGTAATTAAAGGAAACTGGAAGCCAATTTATTTTTCTCAATCGTGGTGATAACTTTTGGAAACAGTTCAGCCTGTAATGAGGTGAGCGTGTGTATATATGGGTATGTGTGTGTATATATGGGTGGGGGGCAGTGGGGGGATTGTGGGGCACCAACACTATTTATTTCCATTCCAATAAACCTGGGATTTAATAATTATTCAATAAATTGTAGGACATTAGTAGATTCATAAGCCAAACCCAATGTGCAAAAGTAAAACCATTTCAGTGACTGTACACTAAAGGCCACATATAAAATTCCATTACCACAGGAAACTGCTGAAGTCATTTATCTAGAGGGAGTTCATCCCCACCAATGGAAACAAAATCAGAGAGTCTGAGTAACGTTCTACACTTAGTGGCACATCCGTCCAGACAGGTCATTGTTAAACAATCAAAATAGCTGTCAGAAAATGGACAAGCAAAGGAGTCGTAACGCATTTGGGATTATGGGTATTAACAAAGGGAGTATTAAATTACACTTCAGCTACGGTCAACCTTTGTCCCACAGACTCCAGCTCCTAGATAACGAAGGCAAGGGTAGATTTCAGATTTCCATTGTTTTCTTCCCTTTGTGTAATGATGGATACAGAGGCATTTTGTGGACAGGATACATATCAACTGAAGCAGAAGGACTTTCCAACAACATGAGTTTACTATAACTGGATCTAAATGCTAGGCATAATCACTTGAGTAAGAGAAGTACGTGAAATAGTTGAAAATTCCATTTTATATAACCCATTCTTCCATTTTGGCGTGGTGAGCTATTGGGGCACACCATAATGTCTAATAAACATCTTATAGATCTGATAAATGGAAGTGTTTTGCTGAGTGACTAGAAGACCTCTTCAAAGGGCATCAAATGTTTTGATAGCAGCCTCTTGTTTCATCGACTTCCTCTCAAACAGGGCTGTTTTTCTTCACTCTGAAATCTTGCAGCTGCTGTGAGCTGTTTTCAGTGCTGGTGATAAATTTTCATCATACTGCTTCGTTCAGACAAAGATTCAATTCAGCTCTTTGTTTTTCCAGCGCACTTAGAGGCAATGGTATTGAAATGGTCAGGATGCTTAGCTCAGGACTAAACTGTTAAACGTACCCTGGACACCAAAGCATTAGCATTGAAGCGTTAGGAATAAAGCAAAAGGCAATGTTTCCTTTTAACAAGAGGTTCTTCTCAGTGTTGGAGCGTGCAGAAAATAGAAGTCTGAAATGTCCAAAAGCTTTCCATAGGGAACAATCTGTTCCAGAATAATGTGACACACAGGACAAGCATGATATGAAAAGCATATTAAAATATAATACATTCTTCAACTAAAACTTTAAACTAAATCAAGTGAAAAGCAAGTCACATGGTGGAGATCTTTCACTCTTGTCTACGAGCTGACTAACGGGAAGCAATGAACTGTTAGTGGCATTACTGGCGAGTTAAGTAATGACCGCCATGCACTTATGTGACACAAAGCACATAAAAATGTTCCTGGGGTTGATTGAATTTAGCCACTAGACATAATAACACAATTGGAAGGATGTTTCACAGCAAGGGGCATGCTGGTTGGTACGCTTCTGGTCATAATGTTCCAAATGGGAGAAATCCACGCCAACATTTACATTAACAATGAAACGTCCAGGACCCGAAGCAACATCCGACTCAAAGGTGGGACGGTAGCCATGCAGTTCAGACCAGAAGGGCAGCCAGTTGGAGAAGTTTTGGGGTGGGAGTGGAGCACGCAAAATTAATTTTACGCGAATTAATAATGGTGAGTGACATAGAGAAATCATGCTTAAATTTCAGGATTTGCAGCATATGTCAACTGTACTATAAAGCAATCTTTCCACGTGAGAGTAAAATCACCTCACCAGGATCCATAGATTGGGAAGAAATTTCTGGGTCTAGACTTACTCCATTTATCTTGCATTTAAGAGTGCCCAGAAATTTGCAAATTCTTAACCAGAACCATAATTTTGAAGCCAGTTTTCTTTTCAGGGCTACAGAAAAACAGCTTCACAGTTTAGACTCAATTCAACAATTTGTCAAATTCTATGTCAAATTCTAGCATTTATGAAATGCTACATAAAGAAAATCTAGACCCAGGTGGAATTGCTTCCCCATAGACGTTGTGATGTTAGGGCTTAGTGGAGCATTGCTCTTTTATAATAAGAAGTTAATAATAATAATTCTTGAATTTGATAGAGCGTCTTAACATGTCTTCGAAACATCTCAAAGTGCTTCACAGAATATATTGTGAATTGAATTAACTGCAGCCAATTGTGCACAGCAATATCCCACAAACAGACATGGATTGAGTGACCAATTGATATTATTTTAAAAAACATTTTTGAAGGGATTATTACCCCAGAAACATGATGCACCAATCGACTAAAAATTGTGTTTCTACTTTCGGGTTCCTACTTACTGCTAGGTAAACAGAGGCACTAAGAAAACTTGCCTAACATTTCACCCTGGCCAGGAATCAAACTCAGATCCTCCTACTTACAAGGCAAGTGCTCTAACCACTAAGCTACAGGACTCCATGCTACAAGTTGGGTTCAAATTTAGACCAGACTGTTGGGCTGAAAGTTTTGTTTCTACTTGCTGTAAGGGGAAACCCAAAACAAGTTTGGGCAGACTCAATCTGGTTCTTAGTATGTTTAGGAAAGCACAGACTGTCTATAACCTGTCATTGACCTGAAACGTTAACTGATTTTCCTCTCTCCATAGATGCTGTCTGACCAGCTGCATGTTCCCAGCGATTTCTGTGTTTATACCAGATTTTCAGCATCTGCAGTACTTTGCCTTTTGCCTACAATCTATGCCAATTTGGCTCACATGATACCACTGATGCCAGTGATGTGAGTTACTGTGAGATCATTGAATTGTCACTAGTGCAGTCTTTCCGATGGGAAATTATACCGAGTTCCTGTCTGCCTGTTCTTCAGCTGGATAACAAAGATCTCATGATAACCATTTGAAAAAGAAAAGAAGTTTTCTCCTGAAACAAAAGGCAAAATACTGCAGATGCTGGAATTCTGAAATAGAAACAGAATTCACTAGAAACCCTCAGAAGGTCAGGCAGCATCCACGGAGGGATGAAAGTGAGTTAACGTTTCTTGGTTTATCGTCTAATCTAAAGGGATTTTCTCAGGGATTTTCTCCTGGTGCTATTTTTGTGAACAAAACGAAAATCATCCCAGCATTCTGGTTGTCAATCCATTTTTTAGGAATTGCAGAAAGCCAATAGGTTAGAAGGTTGTGGTTTCAATCCCATTGTTGGAATTTTGACCGCATAGTCCAGGCTAACACTCCAGTGCAGTGCTTGGGGTGTGCTGAATTGTTGGAGGTTCAGTTGATTAGATAAGACGTTAAGCCAAGATCCTGTCTGTCTGTTAAGATGGGCATTAAAGATTCCATAGGAATACTTTAAAAAAAGGGAGTTTCTTCTGGTCAACAGTTACCCAAATAAAATTGGTCATTCACTTCATGGCTGTTTATGGGACATTGTTGTGTGGAAATTGACTGCTGCAATTCACCTACAAAATACACAGTGTCTCCCCTTTACAGTATATCTTGTGAAGCACTTTGAGATACCCTCCCAATATGAAAGGCACTATACCAAATGTAAAGATTATTATTATTATTACAGTCAAACTTTGATAACTTGTCATCTCAGGGGAAATAGCTCAAACGACTGCTTATCAGAGTTGACTATTTATCCAAAGTACAGTAACTCAAAAGTACAAAATACTCAAATTGCCGGGATATTGAGTGAGTGAGTAGTTATGTGGGGTTGACTACTTATCCCAAGGGATAGTTATTAGAGTTTCTTTCTATTAATAATAAAAAAATTTAAAAATCAGTTTGCTGTGATGCTCAATTTTTAGCCCAAATGGTCTTACAATAGAGACTGGATAGAATTCTGAGCCTAAGGGGTAAAATAGAAAGATTCATAATGTGAACAATTAAGGAATTTGAGGTTGTGTGCTATCCAAGTATTCAGATACAGGGCAGACATTACAGCAAATGTTTCACTGTCTGCCCCCAGGTGCAGCAATATCTCAACAGAAATCGTCTACACAAGATTTTGAAGCAGTAACACAATGATGTGTCTGGTGCAATTAAATGGGCGTAATAGAGGGGTTTTAATGTGGTATCCCTACTAGCAATGAAACTGCCAAGAGTGCCATAATTTACACGAATGTGTCAATCACCAGGTCTGTGATTCCATATCAGGTTAATCCTACTGCCACATTATCTCATGTTTACATCGTGTCTACATGTCGTGCTCTGGTGTGTGGGAGCTGCTTTCTAATGCAGTCGGACTGGCTCTTGTCAAGCTAATTCGACGGACGAGAAAAAGCCTTAAAAAGACATGTAGATCCTATGGGTGCGTATTCTAACCCGAACTATCCCACTGCATGTAAATGCCTACACCATCTTCCTTCGTTATTTCTTTGTCAAGAAATTTGTCAAGTGATTTATTAAGCAAAACCTTGCAGTGGAGTCTAGAATTGGGTGTTTGTGGACCAGAAGTAATCATTTGTGCATTTGATCTGATCTATTTCATGTCGGGAGGATGTTTCAAAGAGCTTCACAGAATCCATTAAAAAATGTGGTGACTGTATTTTGCAGACAAAAATTGTGCACTAGTTGTGAAAAAGAAGCTGGTATCTTAACCTCAGTGGAGACAAAGAACATTTTGCAACTAATGTTTTGCTTTCTGTCTCTTTATATAATATGATTTATATCAAACAATTCATACAATACAATTTACTTTTATATATCTCCTGTGATGTCAGGGGGATATCTTAAAGTATTTGGCACCACTGGCTAGGCACCTGAGTCAGGGGAGATGGGGGGAGGGAGGAGAGTGGGCTATCCTTGGGTGTTGAAGAAGGTTGGGAGGAGGAAGATGACTAAGTCGAAGAGATAAGTCTTGAGGGGGCTTTGAAAGTATCGAGAGAGAGGACTTTTCAGATCTTTTTGTGGTCAAGAAAAACAGCCCGATAGCAAATCACCAGCCTGATCCATAATCCAGAAGTCACAATTAGCACTGGCACTTTGCCAATTTGTGAATCTCACTCTTCAAACCCCCTTCAAATTGCTTTCACAATTCTATTGTGTAATTTATGAATTTTACAATTATTATCATCCTTTTTTTAGTTTTTATTGTTTTACTTAAAATATATGATTTGGTGCAATGGACTCCTTCACTTTTTACACCCAGGAGAAGTGCAGCTGATGTTATGGTTGAATAGCTCCACTTTCTTACCCCAAAACAGTGGAGTCCTGTAGCTCAGTGGTTAGAGCACTCGCTTTGCAAGTGAGAGACCTGAGTTCAATTCCAGGCAGGGGGCGAAACCTTGGGCAAGTTTCCTTACTCCACACAGAGCCTAATAATAATCCCTCCAAAACCAAAAACAATAATAAATTGGTCATTTTCAATCTACGACTGTTTGTGGGACATTGCTGTGCGCAATTGGCTGCCGCGTTCGCCCACAAATATACAGTCAATTCACTTTACAGTGTGTTCTGTGAAGTGCTTTGGGACGTCCTCCCGACGTGAAAAGCGCTATATCAAATGCAAGGATTATTATTATTATTATTATTAAAACCTCCTCCTTTCCTACATGTAGCTTTTGTTATTTATCCTTCTGAGTATAGGATTCCATTATATCTTGTTGTTTTTCAAACTAGTCAACTGAAACAATGTGATAACCAGTCAGGCTGCAATAAAAGGTATTTCCGAACAGCTCCACTTAAATAGGACTGAAAAGGCATGGCTGGCTCACTGCCAGCAGTTAGGTGCGATGTTACAAACACCCAATTGTGAGGTTTGGCAGTGATTGTAAATGTCAGGCCACTGTGGGGTAATTTCTCTCCCTAAACTCCTCTCCCCACTGTAACCGTTATCCAAACTTTTATCACCTTTGAGCTTGATTATGCCAACTTTCTGCTCAATGGACTTCCCAACTCTTCCCTCCACATGTTACATGCGCAGCCACTGAACACTGGTAGTCGGGAGCCTACGCTGTATCTCAGGGATAGAAATAGAAGGATAAAAAAACAGGTTTAGCTGCTCTCTCAGTAGCAACAACAATTTGCATTTATGTAGCATCTTTCATATTAAGAGGACGTCCCAAGGCTCTGGAGAAGGGAGGGTTTGCATCCAAGCAGTGTGGAGGGATAATGATCAACAATTTGCACTATATTACACTTTCATGTTAAAAAAAACTTTTGAACTGCTTTACAGAATGAAAATTAGAAACACAATGAGTGCCATTCTATTGGCAAACACAGCATCCATTCTGCACCAGAAATATCCCACAATCAACAATGAGATAAATAGCCAATGAATTGGAACATTTTGATATGACAGTGGTTGAGGAGGGACTCTGAGGCAAGATAACTGGGAGCAAAATACACTTTCCTTGAAATAATGGCAGGGAGATCTCTTCATACTGCAGCACTCTATTTACCACAGTCTGGATAGTGGTGGTGATTCAGGTAAGGCAGGATAGAATGGTTTGATCTTTGCTATTGACAATGAAAAAGCGTTACAACAACAAAAATAACAAAATTACATTTATAGAGTACCTTTCACATCGGGAGGACGTTCCAAGGCGCTGGACAGTCAGGGCTCAGGACACGAGCATGGGGGAGGGGTGGGGTAGGGGTGAGGGAAGGCAGAGAGGTGGGAGGGTGATGGAAGGCACAATCAAAGAGGAGGGTCTTGAGGCCCGCCTTGAAGGAGGCAAGGGAGAAAGCAAGATGAAGGGACTGTGGGATGGAGTTCCAGAGTGTGGGGGCAGAGAGGCTGAAAGCTCAGCTACCGATGGTAGGGCGAGTCAGGCGGGAAACATGGAGCAGGCTGGAGCTGGCTGAATGGAGGGAGCGGGCAAGTTGATAGGCAGTCAGCAGGTCAGAGAGGTAGGAGGGTGCAAGGCCATCGATGGCCTTGAAAGTGAGGACGAGGATTTTGAATTCGATCCTCTGAGGGATGGGGAGCCAGTAGAGTCGAGCGAGGGTGGGAGTGATGGAGTCACGGAGCCTGGTGCACAACAGTACACAAGCTGCAGAGTTTTGGATGATCTGCAGCTTGTGAAGGGAAGAGTTGGGAAGGCCGATGAGGAGAGAGTTCCCGTAATCGAGCCTTGATGTGACGAATGCGTGGGTGAGGGTTTCGGCAGCCTGAGGGGTGAGGCAGGGGTGGAATCTGGCAATGTTGCAGAGGTGGTGGTAGACAGTACTGGTCATGGTGCGGATGTGGGGGAGAGAGGACAGTTCAGGGTCAAACAAGATACCCAAGTTCCTGACTGGCTTAGTGAGGTTGAGTGTTCAGCCATGGAGGCTGATACTGCCAGTGCCTGAGGTGCGGAGGTGCTGGAGCGAGCCACTCAGGAGGGCCTCAGTCTTGCTGACGTTCAGCTGGAGAAAGTTGTCCCTCATCCAGGACTTGATGTCGGACAGGCAGTCGATCAGGATGCCAGTAGTCCTGGAGTTGAGGGTGGAGGCAGAGAGATAGAGTTGGGTGTCATCCGCATACATGTGGAAATTAACCCCATGTCTGTGGATGATGTCACCAAGGGGGAGCATATAGATGGTGAAGAGGAGGGGACCGAGGACAGAGCCCTGAGGAATCTGTGAGGCGTGGTGGAGAGGGCGGCTGAGCCAGTTGGTGGTGGAGAACAGGAGACTGAGGTTGCCCTTTGCCTCCAGGATTAACCTGGAATATAAGGACAATTTGGCCGAGGTGAGAGCGGAGCAGTAGGTTTTGATGATAGTCTGAGACAGCCACATTGATGGCCTGAAATCTGTCTTAAATGTGATCAAAACTAAAAATATATCTTAAAATATTTACTGTGTAAATTGGAATTAATTCTTACTGCTTCCCATTAGTTTCTCAGCAGTGCCAAATAACTTGCAATAACTTGATGCTTGCAATACATAAAAACATAGGGTGGTTTACATCCAACTTTTAATGCAAGCAGAGAAATGGAGTTTTGCTTGCCAGCAGGTTTACTCCCTGGATAAACTCGTGCCCATGGTGTGATCTCTTGAAAAGTATTCTGTTACATTTGGGCTGAGACCCAGCTACTGTAGTCCAGCCTCTGCATTTGAATGTGCTTGTGCCAAAATTTATGGGCATTCAGTCCAGCTGACAAGATCCCGCATTAAGCACAAAACCCTGCTTCAACGACTCCAAGTGGATCAGCATCTGATGTCCAGTTTGATACTAAACCAATGCAAATTACACTTACATCTTTCGGGAGAATATCCCAAGGTGCTAAACAAGGTGTTGCACCTGAGCTGGGGGTGGGAGCCAAGGTGGATGGGGAGGGAAAAGATGATCGAAAGCAGATCAAAGAGGTAGGTCTTGAGACTAACCTTGAACAAGGTGAGGGAGGGAACGAGCAAACCGGAGGGACTCAGGGATGGAGGTCTACAGAGTGGGGGCAGAAAGACTGAAGACCCACCTGTTGATGGTGGGATGATTAGGATGGGAGACATGAAACAAGCTGTCAAGCAAAGGGGGTGGCCAGGTCAGTAAGGCTTGAGGAGGTCACAGAAGTAGGGTGGGCCATGACTGTGAAGGGACCGGGACTGGAGAGAGGGATACTGTTGGCTTCTGCAGAGATTCTCTGCAAAATGTGGATTGTAATATAAAGTTGGGGAGTTGAGCCACATGATTGTGAAGCTATTCGTGCTCCATCCTGCCTGCCAAATCTACCTTGAGGAGATAGCTTTGGTAGGGCATTGATTTCACTGCTGCAGAATAAATGAAGTTGCAATATCAATTCAACCTCTGCTCAGAAATGGTCCCTTAATAGTTCTGTTGGCTGTCTAATAACTTTAAACTATTAAGCATGTGCACGCTCGATTAACTCTCATCAGTCACTCAGAGCAGTCGGAAGCTGAATGCATAGATCTTGCTTACTTACAGCAGTGTGAACTAACCCCTGATGAAGGATCACATTTAAAAAGACAGATTATCTTTCTCTCTCAGTTGCTGCTTTATTTGCTATGCATCTGCAGCCTATTTTCTTTCACGTTTTCAGCACCGCCCACAAAATATAGAGTCAGTTTACTTTACAGTATATTCTGTGAAGATCTTTGAGACGTCTTGAAGACGTGATAAGGCGCTATATCAAATGCAAGTATTATTATTATAATCCACAGTTTATTGGGGGTAAATGCAGTGTGTGATGTGATATTTATCACACCGCCCTATTTTTTGTCCCCAATAACATCCCAGTTCAAATGAACCTTTTTCGGGAGGGGATAAATCCAGCAAGTTAGACGTAGAGGGAGTAATATAGGTGGAGGGAAATACAATACAATACAAAATTATCGTTGTAAACTGGCTTTCGCATCGGGAGGATGTCCCAAGGCATTGAACAGTCAGGGATTAGGACCCAAGCAGGGTGGGGTGAGGGGGTTTGGGATCAGGGCGGTGGACGGCAGGGAGGGTAGTGGTAAGAAGATGGCCGAAGGCATGGTCAAAGAGGAAGGTCTTGAGGCGTGCCTTGAAGGAGGCAAGGGAGGAAGTGAGGCAAAGGGAATGTGGGATGGAGTTCCAAAGGTCAGAGAGGCTGAAGGCCCGACCACCAATGGTGGGGCGGGACAGGCGGGGGACATGGAGCAGGCCGTAACCTGCTAAGTGGAGTGGGGAAGGAGAAGCAGAAATCCAGTTACAGGCCCCTGGAGCCAGGCATGTGAAGCTCCTGAAAGTTACATTCATGTGACACCCCTAACCGTAAACCTGGTGACCATGCTAAAGCACAACAATCCTTACATTTGGTATAACACCTTCTATGTCAGGAAGACATCCCAAAGCTCTTCACAGGATATACCGCAAAGTGCAGTGACTGTGTTTTTTGTGGGCAGTCATGTGAATAACAATGTCCCATAAACAACCATAGAGTGAATGGCCAAGTTTATTTGGGAGATTGTTGGCCAGGACACCGGAAGAAACTGCATTCTGTCTCCGAATAGTGCCATGGATTCTTTTGACATTCACCTGAACAGGCAGACAGGACCCCAGTTTAATATCTTATCTGAAGGATGGTACCTCCAACAATGCAGCCCCCACCCCAACCCAGCACTGCATTGGATTGTAAACCTTGACTATATAAGTTCCAAGTCATGACATGGGACTTAAATCCGCAACCTTCTGATCCCGAGGCAAGAATGCTACCGACTGAACCAGGCATTATAACACACCTTTGGCAGGCAAGACTTTGCCTCTGCCCACTGGAGGTCTCTGCTCAATTGCCTCCATCTTGTCCTCTTCTTCACTGCTCTCAAAACCAGTCTGAAGATCTATCTCATTGACAATACATTCGGCCTCCTCCCGTCCCCCCTCCCCCTTCACCCCCCGAACTCTCTGCCAGGTTGGGCTGCTGCTTATTCTTTGCAAAGACGTTTCCTGAATGTAAGACATGTTTATTTTTTGGTTGAAATCTCTTTAGTGGCTGATATAGTGATGCATGTAATGTTCATTGCAATTTACTCTTGTAGTGGAGAACAGTAAGGTGGAGAGGTACAGTATACACTGACGACATGTAGTCTGTAACTTGTTAAATGTTCCCTATCCAGCTGAAGGAGTAGCCTCGGGATTTCCCCCAACATCGTCAGCTTTTGGCTTCAGGTATTGTAACATTCTCTCAGCCGATTCTGTAAACCTCAGGAAACATTTTACCATTATGGCCTGCTATAGTCAGTAATTTTATATAATTACCCTCCTGCTTAATGATTGCAAACATGACCACAATACTGTGGTATTTTTTTCAGATTTTGATTTATTGACTGCTTTAGGGTATAAATACTTTGGGGGTTATTCTCCCCTTGTCTGAAAATGTACAGACTTTAAAATTTGTCAACAAGTAGGGAATCATATATTCCACCAAACCCAGATAAAGGATAAAATGCAAAATACTGCAGATGTTGGAAATGTGAAAACAAAAACAGAAGTTGCTGGGAACACTATGGAGAAAGGAAACTGAGTCAAAGTTTCGGGTCCCCGACCCTTCACCAGACCCTCTGTTCTGACGAAGGCTTGTGGACCCGAAACGTTGACTCACTTTCCTTTATCCATAGATTCTGCCTGACCTGCTGAGTGTTCCCAGCGACTTCTGTTTTTGTTTCCAGATAAAGGATAGAATGATAGTTATGTAAAAATCCTTGCATTTGGTAGAGGGACAAAAATGTCAAGACGGCTCAAAGTGGTTCACAGAATTTCCTCTAATGTGTAGTGACCGCGTACTTGTAGGCAAATACGGCTGCCAACCTATGCACGGCATTATCCCACAAACAGTCATGAAATGATTGACCGATTTATCTAGGAGATTGTTGGCCACGTCACCCAAAGAAACTTGCTTTGATTTTTTGAATAGTGTCACTGCCTTCGAGTAGAGGCAGGATGTGCAACAATAGCCACTCTGTGGGGTCCAACCCACATTAATTACGAAAAGTAACAATATTTTTACTATAGCCTTTAGATGAGACATTAAATTGAGCTCCCCATCTGTGCCTGTTCAGGTGAACATAAAGATCCCAAGGTACTAATCAAAAAGAGAAGTGGGTTGATCCTGGTGTCCTGGTCATCAATCCACCAGATAAAATTGGTCATTCACTTCATAGCCGTTTTGTGGGACATTGCTGTGCACAAATTGGCTGCTGAATTCATATACAAATACACAGTCACTACACTTCACAGCAAATTTTGTGGAGTCCTTTGAGATGTCCCAACAATGTGATAAGGAACTAAATCAATTATAAATGCTACTATCTATATAATGGGATTTGCCAAAATTAAATGAAAGGAAATATCATTAATGTTAGAATTTAGTTTAAAAATAACCCCAATATAGAACATGAATAAATAATTTAGTAATGGCAAAAGCTTTGTCACATATCTTTGAAAGTTGTTTTCAGCTGTAGACCAGGGAAATGAAGTTCACTGCCCCGTTCTATAACACATATTGTTCACTGACACCAACAAACATTTCACATTATAAGTGTAGAAAGAAAATAATAATTTGGTCACTGAATCGACGACAGTGCTGAACGTAATTGACTGCTGAGTTCCCCCACAAAATATACAGCCAATTCATTTTACAGTATATTCTGTGAGCTCTTTGAGACATCTCAATGAAGTGATAAGGCTCTATATCAAGTGCTAGTATTATATTATTATTATCTTCATCATATTTTCTGTGAGAAGGAGTAATGGACTAAATATAGACATTTTATCTCAATTTCCCTGTGAATGGCTATTACTGTGATGAGGGAAAACATGTTTTACTCTTTTCTTTAACAAATTATGTTTGAGGAAAATACATGAGTATGCTAGCAAGTTTGTTAATGCTGCACAGATGAAGCGGTAGTAAATAGAAGGAACGTCCACACTTCAATATCCTCTCAGCACCACTAAAATGCTGTATAATTCACATCAAGTTAAATGAAACTTTAGCATTCTGTTTGAAGCACTAGATAGCATGCAGATTTGTTGAACACATTTTAAGTGTGGAGTGATCGATACAAGATGAAAATATAATTACACTTGTGTCTGTTTGGTTGAGATTAAATTCCGCCAAGTTTGAGGAATTTATTGAGCCCAGATGTTTGATGCTCATGTTTTTGAAAAGTGAAACACAACCCACATTAGCACCGTGACAGGTAATTGTGGATGGCGGATGAATAGCAGTAGAATCAGGCACTAATGCCAAAGCAGGAAATGTGAGGCGCTTGCGAATGGGATGAAGCTGAACTTCCAAACGTCTTTCTCACTCCAGGAATTCCACTTCTATTATTGACTATCTAAGTTCTGATTGGAAAAATAAATGCTTCTGAAATTTCTGTATTGGGATTTTTCACCCCCAACCACCCTCCACCCAAACCAAGTTTTCTCTCCTATTCTGAAGGCAATGATTCACCCAGTCTACAGTCCAACAAGAGCAGATGCCCCTCTTATCCAAGTGTTCAGCGTCCTCCTTTCCCGACCCATCCCCCAGAGGTCAATCTAGATAGTTGGCAGATTGTACAGCCAAGGCAGGCATCACAACTGACCCCAATCATGTCCTGATCCCAAATCATCATCACCATGGATGCATTTCCAAGCAAAGTTCATTGAGTAGATGCTGGAACCTTGCCTCATTTTCTCGCCTTCCCCCTCCCAAACCACTACCGCTCACCATACCTTTATTTGCCTCCTTGTTCTGGGGATAATTGAAGGATCTCTGCTGCCACTGAAGATGAAAGAACAGAATTACAGAGCAGGCAGTCATGCTGGGACCTTTCTGTACAATGTGGATAAAGACCTCAGCTTAGAGCACTTTCACCCACTGAGCCATTGGTGGCGATTGAGTTAGAAGCCAGATGTCTGAGGTGGTTTCAATGCGTAGATCCTCACTCCCAATGTACTCTCCAAATATATATATATACATATTATATTTCACCCACAAAATATAGAGTCAATTCACTTTACAGTATAATCTGTAAAGCACTTTGATGTCTCAAATACCTGATAAGGCACTGTATCAAATGCAAGGATTATTATTATTAAATATCCTTTTTATTTTTTTCTAAAATATATGAGAGTTCATACTATGTAAATTCTGCTGCGATGATGTAATGAAGGGGTGGTGTGTAAAACAGTCTGCGCCAGGTATATTCGCTGAATGCATTGAGAAGTTACTTATTCTTAATAAGGTGCAGCTGCACAACCCATTATTAGCACAGAGTCATTTGGAACTACAGTTCAATGCCATGGCCCCTGTGCTTTAGAAAAATAGAAATTAATCAAAAGTTAGAATTACTGAGCTGTCTGGAGTATGATTGCTTCATTTAATTGCAAATGGACTGAAGTTCCTATATGGGTTTTTTGAACAACCTGGATTTGGCACGGACAAATCTGCCCCTCTGGAGGTCTCCCACAACACTATAGACTTCTTGTTCCAATGCCCACCAGGCCTTGCAGTCTTCCTTTCCCCTTCCTAATTCAGAGGTGCTGAGGACAATTATAGCCTCAACTGTTGCCCCAGCAGAGATCAGCCAGAGCGTTAGATTTGTACGGTCCACAGTGTGTATCTGTATGTCCCGGAAGCCTTAAATCTGGGCAGACATGAGAGCAAGGCATTGCAAACCAATCCTTCTACTCAGCAGCTACAGATCACTGGCAAACACAATATGATATGAACATGCATGTCTGAATTATTGCATATTATATCATGAAGTAAACATTTGCACTGTAGACTTTTTGCCACCTACAACACTGCAATGTTTCCAGCAGTGACTTGGAGTGTCAGCCTAGACTGTGAGCTCAAAGTCCCGATGTGGGACTTGAACTCACAATGTTTTGACTCAGAGGTGAGAGTGTCACCAAGTGAGCCTTGTTGACACACAAGCTGAATTACCATGCAGATGGAAAATGGATATTGAGTGTTTGTTTAATCAGTGCAGATTGGTGCTGAGCACGTCTGCCTTTTGTTCATCTAAATAATTGCATTCCAGCAATTTTTTTTTTAAAACCTTAACCGTGTGGAAAAATCGTAGAATCAAAGAAATTTGGGGGTTTTAATTCTGAATACTCTATTTCACCAAAAGAAACTTGCAGCGCTTTGTTTGTAGGTCAGATTTCTCTTGTGAACATCTATGTTTATTTTTTTCTTTGTCATTGCGGTGCAAAGTTAAACAACATTAGTCAAGATATTTACAATAATCACCACAAGATATCTATTTTAACTGGCAATGTCATCAAGCCGGGTGTCTGACACATGTGGAAACGCATCATCATGCTTGAGTATCCAAACCAAACTTAGAATTCCATGCATCCCACCTACATATGGAAATTTCAGAAATGTTTATTGGAATGGAATGTGCACTCTCTCTCTGGAGGGATGCATCCTGTTTACCTCATTCTGGAAAGTATTAGGTGCAGGTTGGCAAGAGCCAAGGCTTGTGGACCCCAAATGGTGTGTTGGGGCACTGCTGGAGCCTAACCAGCTAAAACTAAACAGCTTGCTTTTGAGAGCACTGCCTGGCAAGCTTTCCCGCTGCTTGTCCAGACAGGATCTGGCTTACAGGGTTAATGGAGATGAGTGGGAAGAGTCCTGCCCACAGTGACTGGTCTGCCATTTCAAATCCTGCTGATGAGCCAGGCTGGCTGTGCTGCCATTGGCAGTGCTGTGGTGTGCTGCGGACCTGCCTGGCTCAGGAACTGAATGACCGAGTCGGGCACAGCGGGTGGGTTCTATTCTGACAAACATGTCACCATGGAGCCAGTTCAGTTCGAGCTGTAACAACAACTTGCATTTATATAGCATCCTTCACATGGGATACCATTTCAGAGCCCTTAAAACAAATTATAGGGGAGAATTACATTGAAGTCTAGACTTACTCCATTTCTTTGTAGCATGTCCGAGCATTAAAAAATTGAGGAATTCTTAAATACAGTCTTAATGTTGAAGCTGATTCTCTATAAGTCCTGCACATTCTGAAATACTAAGAAAATAGAATAAATCTAGACCCAGGTGAAATATCTCCCCTGTGATTCTAAATAATGTCATCACATTATGAAATGTCATGACATCATCCTACTGCGACTAGTGCCAGGCATTTGCGAGCCAGGAACGATCTACATGCCTCCAAGCACCACAGTGAAAACTGGCACCGGGCAATGGTGAGAACCAACATTTAACAATATAAATGTTTTCTTTTGGTCAGCCGGGTGTCTGACACACGTGAAAACCCATTGCCATTCTTAAGACTATCCAAACCAAACTACAGAGTGTTCCATGTATACATGGAAAATTCCATTTATCCTGAATGGAATGTGTATTCTTTCTCCTGAGGGGTGCACCCTGATCAGGGCCAGATTAACGGACTGGAGGCCCTAACATTCATCACATTTTGGGGCCATTTGAACAACCTACATAAAATAAGCAACAACACCTTTTCAAAATACTTTTTTTGTCAACTACATGATCGAAACTTAGTGTACATGTTAAATCTTGCTCAATAGATACAATTGCAAGTGCATTCAATCTACCCTGGATCATTGTAGATCTGAGTAAGTTTTTGATGAGACTCATCCTTGAGATCAAGCATTCATCTTCACATACTGTTACTCCTAGCAGTGTTAAGAACATACGAAGAGCAACTACTACATTTGGAAATGTTGATTTCACCAAGTGATTCTGTTTCATATACTTAAGCATTTGTTGCAGTTTTCTCACACTTAATATGTGATATGAAATCCAGAAAGTTCACTAATTTATCAACACTGTCTGCATCAAAATCTTTTATCAGCACTACTAAGGTAAGCTCTACAGCTGCTAGAAATGGCTCCTGCTCTCCAAGTTGCCGCTTACCTCATCGTCCCTCCTGGATATATGACTTGTATCTCCAGCTCCGCCACTCTTACTGTCACTCACCGCCCAGCCTCAGAGTAGAGAGGTGCATTCAGGAGGTAAAAGCGTCAATCATATCCAGGGCCCTTCAAATCTCAGGGCCCTAAAACATAGTTTACCTGGTTCATTGATTAATCCGACCCTGATCCTGATCACCTAAGCCTCAGAGTGTGTGTTTGGTTTCTGCTGGAGTTTAACCAGCTAAAACCGTGCAGCTTGCTATTACGAACACTGACTGAGAAGCTGACCGCTGTTTGTCCATCTATGACCACCAACGGTGTAAACTGTAACAAAATTGTCTCTCGATTGTCAGCCCTCTCCTTTGGATTTAGGTTGTCTTACTGCCTCAAGCTAAACCAGACAGAAAGGATTCCTTTGTCACATGCTTGAAGCCATTCATCATGCTTCATGTTACTCTGTTCAGCATCTGTTCATTACATACAACCACAACAGCAAAATACATCAGCATCTGTGAAAGAGGACGGCCAACCAGGTAATAAGCCACAAAGCTATTGTTTTCTTTATGCTGCAAAATTACCCAATTTCTTCTTCCTCGGACATGATCCCCGCATTAAGGGGTCAAGTACCTCAATTTATTTCTACAACACGCTGTGCCTCTGAAATGCTGCTTTGCATTTGTCAATCTACTATTGCTAGTTTTATTTCCCCCACCAAAAAAAAAGCAACAATTCTCCTGACCCACTACCATTCTACAGCTCTGGAACTTGGTGACACAAGCTACATCCTGGTCCAATTTATCTCGGATAGTAATTGCAGCTGTTTAGCCTGACAAAGTACTCCTAATTTACAACGTGGATTAACAATCAAATGCTTTGCTCCATTGCTTTGAAGGCTTCCCCCCAGTTTAAACCTGCGGTTGACAGCTAAAGGCGACGCCACGGTTTTGCTTTGAACTAGTCGTCTAATTTTCAAAATCGATAGCAGCCCAAATTGCTCTTTCTTTCTATCTATCTGTCAAAAAAAAGTAAAATCACAAGTGTTTGCCTCAATCAAGCCAGCATAGCATATTAACTGCTGCAACTGTGGGGAGGCACAAATGCACAGAACTCCCCTCAGATTGACTTGAGCCATGAATCAATAAGAAAAGCACTAGCAGATGGCAAACAGTATTTGTGTCCGTCTTAATCAAGTTTCTGCTCAGTTTAAAGATGCCTTGGTCAGAGGTTAGCCTCCATAAGAATGACTGAGCTGCAGACAAATCCACTGAATATCATGTAAATTATTCAGGAGGTTAAGATGTGAAAACTGTTACAGCCTGTTTGTTCCTGAGTGCTGCTTCTTACTTTTAGTGAAGCCAGATAGACAGCCCTAAACTTTATCTCTGACCTGCGGCCAATCGTTTATTTCCAGGGAAGATGGCTGGAAAGATACAGTACCGCATTGGACAGGGCTCCGCTACCGGAAATGTTAGTTGAACTTTAAAGAGTGTTGAAAATTTTTATCTCTGTGGTTGTGGATGTTTCATATCACTTGATGGCCACAATCTTGCTAGCTAACAGCCACAATAATATAAACCATCTTAAGAAATGATGCAGTTGTACATGGCATTACTACAGTTATCAGGAACATATCTGCAACAATCTTTTTTAAACTTTTTTTTCCCCTCATTTTTTTCTTCTCCTTATTGTTTCCAGTAGGGCAGTGGTGGCCATGCTTTTTGGCTGGCTAACAAAATACATGTTTGCTGAATGAATATGTCTTCATTTATGCATTAATGAAGAAATATTCAATCAAGAAACATTTATTTTGTTGGCCAACCAAAGAGGTTGACCACCACTGCACTAGAGGCACAGTTGCATAGGCAACAAGGGCATTTCAGCACCACATCCTAATGCTTATCTTGCAGGGTTCCGGATATACCTACACCACCAAATTTCCCTTGAATCAATGCAGACCTCCCTGGTTTTCCAAACATGCCTCCTTGGAGCAACCTAAACTCAAAGGAGAGTCTGCTTACCTGCGGAGCTGTATAATACAGCCACAGACAATCTTGGTGGGCAATCTGGGAGAGTGCTGATGGCTGAAGATTCATGGCGCAGTTTTATTGGCATCAAATCTTGGGCTAACCCCAACAAGTGATGGATCTTATCCAGCCTTAGTAGAGAAGCAAAGTATCTCCTGCAGGTGTAGGAAAGGAGATTATCTGACCCAACAAAATTATTAGTTAATACAGAATAGTGGTGAAGGTGCTCTCCATTCACCATGTAGGCAGCAGAACAAGACTGGGCTGCAAAGAGCAATTTCAGGATAGACATCAGGGAGTATTTCTTTACACAGAGGGTTATTAATGACTGGAACTGGGTACTAGAAAAATAGATGAGGACAGGATGTAAAGCTCATATAAGAAATAACTTAATGCTGTAACGAGAAGACAGTAGGGTAATCTGAAAGGGTGTGGACTGAATAGGCAGATACATACTCAAGCACATACACACATACACACTCATTTACATACTCATATATACACGCAAACACCCATCCAAATCATTGCACGGAGCTGGCCGAAGTTTGAATTTACACCTTGAAAACTACCACTTGTATTAAAAAAAATCTGATTTATGATAGACATTAAACGTTATATCTTGAGTCCTGACATCGACAGCTCAGAGTTTAGAACCATATGGTCTCTGATGTCAGAGGATAACCTCACCCATTGGGGACCCAGTGTGGTTTTAAAGGGAGGCCTTTCAGTCACGTTTCTAGTTTTCCCAAAATGCACAAGACACATATTTGCTGCTCAAATTGAAACAAAATGGTTGATCTTACATTCTTGAAATTCTGTCAAAAATAATTCAAGAATGATGGTGGTCATCAAGGACAGGAGCAAAACCATGTGTGTTTTGATGTACATGTGATGTGATTGAAGTGTGTGATTTCAGGTGTTAGAGCAATCGGCAGGAGTATTTTGTTAGTCACTCTGCGTTGCCAGCTGGAGAATGGAACCTAAAGTATTGTTTCATTTAACAATACTGAAATACAGTGGAAACTGATATGAGATGGATAGTGCTGCTTTAATTGGAATAAGTGCCCAGCCAGCAGAGAAGTGTAGTTAGAGTGTTGGGTAGGAGGTGGAATGGGGTGGATTATTCCAATGGGCCACTTTTTTACGCTCACTTTTCTATGTAACAATGTCTGTCTGCTTGAGTTATGGATATGATATATTTACTGTATTTGATACTGCACACATACAGGTGGTTATAGAGGAAATGCTCAGTTATAGCTTGTTGACACTTTCCATGTGAAAAATGTTTACAATACAATACAAAATTACATTTGTATAGTGCCTTTCACTTTGGGAGGATGTTCCAACATGGTTTACTTTCTACACAGCTAATGTACTATCAGCAGTTCTGTGTTATGTTCATTCCAATGTTGCCCTTCCCTTCCTGAAGGCTCTGGTGCGACCAGGAGTACTTTTCTAAAGATGAGGCAGTCCTCAATACAACAGCAAGTGGTACATTTAATTACGAAGTCATCTGGGGATGAAAATCTTGTGTTGCATTATACAACAAAGCAGTTCAAGTTCTGCTTTGATACAGTGCAGGAGAACTATTCATCCTGGGTCTAGTTTCACTCTATTTATACAGCAGTTTAGAGCATCTGGATTTTAACAAGTTCCATTATAAATTATATTTAACAGAATAAATATTCTATTGTATATAATAAAAATTATATTGCATAAAATATTCTATTGTATAAAAATATTGTATCTATAATAATAATATAGATTGGCTCCTGATTGGTTCGCGCCAGTGCCTCCGTACCTCAGGTGCTAGCAGCATCAGCCTCCACAGCTGTACGCCCATCCCACGGTCCCTTCACCTCGCTTCCTCTCGTGCCTCCTTCAAGGCCGGTCTCAAGACCCTTTTCTTCGATCGTGCCTTCGGTCGCCCTCCCACCTCTCTGCCTTCCCTCACCCCTACTCCATCCCTCCCCCTTGCTCGGGTCCCGACACCTGACTGTTCAGCGCTTTGGGACGTCCTCCCGACGTGAAAGGCGCTCTATAAATATAATTTTGTTGTTGTAATAATAATAATAATAATCCTTGCATTTGTCTAAAAGAATTTAACAAATTGTTTAATTTGGTTATATCTTTGAAGAATGTTTTCTGCTTCTCGTACAAAGAAGTATACAAAACATTGGTTTCAAAATTTAGGCTGTATTTAAGAATTTACCAAATTTTGGACCTTCTAAAATGCTACATAAATAGAACAAATCTAGAGCCAGGTGGAATTTCTCCTTATGCATTAGCTAAGCCTGCAACATGCAGTCTAGTCTTGGTTTGCTCACCCACCTGTAGTTCTGGGATCTTTAGAATTATTTTCAGTGAGTGTTTCCAGCTCCTTTGACCAATTTAGGTGGGAGGTGGAAAACAAATGTAATTTAATTGAAATGAATTTTTATTCTCTCCTCTATCCAAAACACTAATGATAAAACCATGTGATTGATTTCATAAGAAATAATAGAACAAGGGAAAGCCAATCAATGTATCAAACTTTCTCAAGATGTAAACTTCTGCATAGATATACTTCTGATCAAACGTATCGTGGTATCCAAATGGTTTGACATAGCAAGCTTACCAATGTATCAAAGAATTAATCTCCTATCATATTCTCTCACTTAATTGGTATATTTTGTTATTTTTCTGTAGGAACTGTGAAGGGCGGAATATCCGATACAGGACATGCAGCAGTGTGGTAAGCTTTGAAAGCCCTCTCCTGTTTTACCTCACTGTGAACTGGGTTGGATTTGAAAGTACCTTGACCAGCACTCCACTGACATACAGGACCTTTAGTTTCTGCTATGCACACGGGCCAAAGGGCTATTGTCAATCATGACTCTCAAGGGGTTTAAACAAGGGAGATGGACAGGCACTTCTGAAGACTCTATGGTACCTGACCATAATCAAAATAAGCAGTAGTCAGTAATACCTCACACCAGTCGAAGTCTGCTTGTTTTATTTAAGAGGTTTCTCAAAAAAACTCTAAAGTCGAAGTATACGGTATGTGATGTGATATTTAATATCTTTCGACCACTGTATTTCTCTCCAAAGTTAAAAACATTAACTTATGTCCGTGTTTAATATTGAGGTGTAATGTTGAGGTAATGAACTTTACACAACAGCAACTTGCATTTATATAACAACCTTCAGATACAATAATGATAAGTTACGTCAACTTTACAGCGACAGGATCGGACACTGAGTGAGAGGATTGGGGGTTTTGGGTGGATTGAGGGTTTTAAAAATGATTCATTCGTGGTTATTTCATTAAACACTTCCTTTTTCAATTATTTTTGACCAAACCAACTAAATTGAGTGCCATTTTTTTGCAAATACAAATATATCGGGTAAATATAAAATATCACACACTAAATAAAATAGGAGTAAAAATTAGGGTCTTATCAAGGTTGAAAATAGCATTCTACTTCTCGAGATATCAGCCTGGTATGCCAGCCTTATAGCAATCTTGCATCTGAGTCTGAAGGTATTAGGTTCAAGTCCCAAGTTGGGACTTTGAACTTACGCAGTCTAGGCTGACACTCTAGTGCAGTGCTGCGAGCATGTTGCATTGTCGGAGGTGCCGTCTTTTGAATAAGACATTGAACTGTCATTACCTGCCTGTTCAAATGGACGTTAAAGATCTCATGGCACTATTCAAATAGAGAAAGTAGTTACTCCCCCTGTCCTGGCCAACAAACTCCAGATAAAATTAATCATTCACCTGTTCACTTCATGGATGTTTGTAGGAATTGCTGTATACAAAGGGGTGCTGAGTTCACCTACCAACACTACAATACTACAATCACTGTATTTCCAATGAAGCGCTTTGAGATGTCCTCCAGATGTGAAAGGCGTTATACCAAATGCGAGGACTATTATTTTGTCCCAGTGATAACTGCCATGGGGGAACACTTTGGAAGAACCCAACTTTGTGTTGATGTTTGTGCCACCAAAAAAAAGTTCCTGGAGTCATTAAGTTGCCCGGCACTGATTTTGTATCTGCCATCACTCATGTTCCAGCATTTCAATGGTGGTTTGGGGAGCACAAGCTTAACTCAACAAAAACTGAGCTCAATATTCCTCTTCTCACCCACTTTCCACAGGTATTGTTTCTCCGACTAAATATTCCAATTCAATAAATGAGCTTTTCAATTTAATATTTGTTTAATATCTTAAGCGGATCCTAAATGGTTTCAGTATTTACTGCGTGCAAATTGGTTTGTTGTGGGAACATCCGTATATAGGTTGCAATGTTGCTTGAATCTTTTTGTGTGTTCTCTAACCTTTATCCTGAACTGATACTTGCGTAATGACGTATGTAAGACAGCTGGGCCTGGGATTGAATCTCCACCAGATGTGTAAGGTTTGATCCCTGCTAATGTTTATTTAATTGTGCAGCGCAAAAGCAGTGTTCACTTACATGCCAATGCAAAGGACAATCTCTACCCATTAATAACATTGCACCACTGTTATTTTTTTTGTCTAAATAAATAACTGCTAATGAAGTGTCAAATAGTATGCTAGTCAGCTGGTGGTAAACGGGACAGCACAGAACAGGGCCCTAGATTTTACCTTTTAATATCCATGGCGACTGTTTTATTGCTCTGGTTTATGGTTATTTCCACCAATGAGGTGTTGGAATTTTGGAACTGAGTACTTTTCAATGTGGGAGCAACCTGCTGTGAACCCCCCCACCTTTAATGCCTTGTTGTCCTGATGTTAAATCAATGTGCAATGATCTGTTCAGAGAAATTCTGAGGTCTGCAGTCTCTTTAATTCATCAGTTTAGCCTTCTTTTCCATAGTTAGTCGTTTGGCGGATCGCTTTTCTGGGGGTAGTAATCCCTCATAAAAATAGGGTAACTCAATCCATGGCTGTTTGTGGGACGCTGCTGTGTGTAATTGGCTGTCGCGTTTCATGCACAAAATATACAGTCAATTCATTTTACAGTATATTCTGTGAAGTGCTTTGAGACGGTTCAGCAACGTGATAAGTCGCTATATCAGATGCAAGGATTATTATTATTATTATTTTATTTGAATTCTTTTCTTATGTCAGCCTTTGTAAATTCTTGTTTTTTCCTGTTTCATATGAGATTGAGGACCCTATGGTCATTGCTAATTCTGCATTTCGGATCCAACTAAGAGCTGGGGATGCCACCCCTTCTGGGTGCCATACTTTCCGAACATGTTAAAATTTCACAGTGAAGGTCAATTTCAGCCCATGCCAGTAAGTATATTCACATCCCTGACCCCTCTCTGAGTTCTTACTGCGTGATTGGCAGGATTCCTGGGGTGACGAGTGGAGGTCAACAGAGCGGGTACACAAACTGCACATTCCTGAAACTGATTTCTACTGTGAAAGCACAAATCTCTCCAAACAGAGGGTGCCAGGAAGTGAATGCTTTTCCAGGTAAAGCGCCTTTGGCTCCGACCTTTGCACTAGGGATCAATAATTTAGCGACGAGTGAGCTGTGCTGCAATTTTAAGCATATGTTTCATTATTTTGAAATGACCTTGAATAACACTTATCTTTTCCCAGGTTATGTAAGATAGCTTCAATGCAGAGTATGGATAGGTGGTCTGACTTATAACTTATAATATTACTTCTCGAGATGAGAGACATTGACAATAGTTAGGGGAAAATGTTTTGTTTTGTTAACCAGTTGCAGAGTCGAGCACTTTCACATGGTCAGACGCAGAAAAATAACTAATTTTCAATAATTCCAACAGTAGGATTGAGTTTCCAACATTTCCATTGACCTAGCAGCAGTGCACCTCAAGTTCAGAGACCATCCAAAAGAACAAGAACAGCATCATCACCGACCCCACCACCTCCAAGTTCCCTCCAAGTCACTTACCTTCCTGACTTTGACCTATAAGGCCACTTCATTAACATCACTGGGTCAAAATTCTGGAACTCTTTACTGCACAACACAATGGGAGCACCCTCGCTACAAGCATTGCATGGATTTAAAGAAAGGACCCACCAAAACATTCTTAGGACAACCAGGGATAAATACTGGCATTGCCAGTGGCTGGTTGAGTTACATCAATTGGCAAAGGCAGAGGTCTGCAGTAGCTTCATATCTCTTGTCCATTTGAATTATTTGCACTGAGATTTGTGGAGGTGGACTGCATTCAAGTCGGAGATGGATCCCGAGATCTTGTCAGTCTCTGCGTGCAGTGTGGCCAAGATATTATGGATATTCTGCTGGTTTTCATAACTCTTGTGTTAAAGATTGAGTCCACTACCACACTTACCTCTGCTTGGCATCTTAAATCATTCACCCTGTATGCATGCTCCCTTTCCATGGTGAATCACTCATCTCTGCACCTTAGTTGGCACAGTATCTGTGTGAGAGCTTTATTGCTCTGTAGTCCAGATGCAGGACAGATGATCTCTGCATTCTCTATATGAAGAAAGGAATAGGCATATTTTCTAATGGGTACTATGGAGCAATACGTAGGCAAACCTTTGGAGGTTTGGCTTACATCCTGTGGGCTCAGTTCCAAGTCATCTTGTGGTAAACTGCATCACGTAGAAAGGAAGGCCGTGTCCAAAACTGGATTCCTAAATAATGACTGAGTTGCTGATCGGAAATTCTTCTGAGACCAGAAGTACATCAGCTGATTTGTGGAGTCCTGTAGCTCAGTGGTTAGAGCACTCGCTTTGCAAGCGAGACACCTAGGTTCAATTCCAGGCAGGGCGAAACCTTGGGCAGGTTTCCTTACTCCACACGCCTAATAATAATCCCTCCAAAACCCAAAACAATAATAAATTGGTCATTTTCAATCTACGACTGTTTGTGGGACATTGCTGTGCGCAATTGGCTGCCGCATTCGCCCACAAATATACAGTCAATTCACTTTACAGTATATTCTGTGAAGCGCTTTGGGACGTCCTCCCGACGTGAAAAGCGCTATATCAAATGCAAGGATTATTATTATCAATAGAATATCTGTTCAGGAATCAAAGTGTGTTGGAGCGCTACTCAGCATTGACTGGAAAGATGGGATTCGCGCTTGAATTGAACATCACTTGCCTTCTGCTCTACTACCTCTATTCTAGTGGAATGTTGATGAAATGAGTGCATGACTGAGTTGGTGAAATGTACTGTGGGGCAGTGTTGATGGAATGCAGTGCACGGCAATATTGATGGGATGCGCTGCATGGAAGTGTTGAGGAAATAAGTGCATAGCCGTGTGGATGGAATAAGTGGACAGTAGTTCTCATTGTATGAGTGGACAGCAATGTGGATGGAATGAATGTATGGCAGTGTTAACAGAATGAGTGGATGGCAGTGTTGATGGAATGGGTTGTTTTGCAGTGATTCTGAACCAAGGATCTGAACTTTCCAATGAGCACATCTAGATTGGGGAACGTTTTGTTTCTTGAAGGGCGTCAAGATGCTTGGTTCCTGTTTGTTTAAAGTGTTAAATTGTGCTGTTTGCAGCTGAGTCCGATTGGATCAACATCAGGAAGCACGGGTATCACAGTGATGCTCATAGGAAACTATTGTATTCCCGAGTGTCCAGATATTGCTGGCCTCGCACAAATTAATAAAATTCTCTTGAAGACCTTAATAGATGCCACCTGGAAATTCACCCCAGGATGTCTTACCACCAGCCTGAAAAGAGCACCCCCTCTTTCACTTGTGTGACATTTCAATTTCCTTCACCTGCTTTCACTAAAACAAATGGATTAAAACTGCCTCGATTCATTTCATGCAAAACCTTTCTAGGCAGCAAAGAAAGGAAGCTTTCAGCCCATCAGTCTGGAGTGGACGCTTGAGTCTGAGCAGATCCAGAGGTGAAAGTGGCTGTACGTTAACCTATTTCTACTTCACCTCTCAGTTCACTTACTTGGCAGATTCTGAGTATCACAGATGCATTTGATACATTTTCATATGATTTTGTACAGCAGAGCCAAAACAGCAGAAAGAGCCCCCAATGCAATGTTTACAGCGATTGAAAAAGAAGTACAAGGTGGGCAGTGCTATTGAGGGTCTTCTACATTGTTTCCCTAATTATGAGGGTGTAATAAAGAACATGTCCTATAAACGTCCAAAAGAATTAGAATTGATCTTTGCTTTAAAGTTTGAAGACATTTTCAAATTAATAGCACATGTCTTCAATTACCTTTTCATGTTAAATCCAATGATACATTTTAACACGTTTTTGCTCTTTTTTTCTCATTCTCTTCATTTGAAAAACGTTGTTTTACACAGCCTGCCTCAGTATCTCTTCTATGCCAGTTTCCTCAATTATGTCACTGGGAACAAGGATTCTTTCCACTACTTCTGTCAACCTTGCAAACCAAAGCCCTGAAGGATAGGATGATCTTAGCTGGTCAAATCGGGAAACTTGCAGCACTCTGAATGGCAAGCACTGCAGTTTTAGCTGATTAAACTCCAGCAGTACCACAATACACACTCTGTGGTTCCCATGCCTTGGCTCTTGCCAATTTGCACCTAATACTTTTTGGGATTAGGTGAGCAGGATATGGGCCTTTGGGAGAAACTGTGCATTCCATTTGAAGAAAGGAAACTTCCCTGGCATATGTGGAATGCATAGTAGTTTGGCTTGAATATTCTAAAGCATTACAATGGATATCCGTGTATATTAGGCTGACAGAAAAAAATTACACAAATGTATGAATTATTAGGTGAAAATTGATCTGTGAAATATGACTTCACATATTTTTGAAAAAGTATCCAGTCTTTTATTGACTAGTCAAGGGTGTAACACCTTTCCCCACCGCCTCCCCTTGGACAATAAGCTTGAAGCTGCACAATTCTGGAATGTCAATTTCTGAGATAACCGTTCACCTTGACATAAAGAGCAGAAGAAATCCATGAACTGGCACTGCAATGCACAGGCATCCACGCCAACAGGCTGCCACGCCAGTCTGTAGAGATGGTAAGTGTAGCAGACAATTTCAGACCAGACCAACGTGACAATATGAGTGGGAGAGCAGAAGTTGTTAAATTAATACATTAACTGGCAGCATGTTTTAGCAATGGGTTGATTAACACATCACAGGTCACAATTTTACATCCCTGTTGTGCTCATCAAGGTTGGAGGTTGTAAATTTCAAGCCAAGGACCATGAAACAGTCCTAAACTCAGGTGTAACATGGATTAAGTGGTACAGTGTAAAGTTCCTGCTACTTTGTTCCAACAAAATCCTTTAGCTTTAGCCTCAAAAGAGCACATTCTACTGTGTGACTGTTTCCATTCCTTGCTCCAGCCATCCTTGTGGCCACTCTGGAAGTTTGCCAATTTAATATTAGCTGGTTATAAGATATGATGTGCTGTGCACTCATGTCTACTAGAATTGCAATTGCTCAAACTGATCTCACCCAGCACCCCTACAACTGGCAGAGAAAGAGAATTCTATCCCATCACTCTGGGCTGCGATGGAACCCAGTGCTCAGAGGTGAAGGGGCAGTATTCTAACCTACTCCACAAAAACAATCCCTATTAAAATATTTCCACTCCTTCTCAATTTCTATAACGTTCCATCCCAAACTGTCAAAGCAAAGTTCTTAAACTGAATTTCAGAAGCAATGCATTATGTTAGGTTAAAACAATCTAATTCAAAAAGAAATGAACCACAGGAATACAATCCTACACTTGTGGGGACACATGGAAGCAATATATCTACTGAACTCATTTGATGAGTGGTTCAATTTGACATGGAACAACAGAGTAGGCGACTAGCATGATCATATAAATAAAGCCACTGTCAGGATTAGCACACATAAGTGACATGGGACACAGGCATAGACAATGTAGAGGTGAACATATTATTTCACTTAGGCCTTAAATATAGAAAGAGAGGAAATAAATTTAAAATTAACAACCCCCAAGAGATTAAAAGGGATTTTTTTTGCATGCCATATAGCAATGAACACGAGGAACAGGCTTCCAGCCAGGGCTACTGATGTGGATCAATTAGATGATGCTAAAAAGAAAAGTATAAAATCTAGATCAATAGAACAAGTAGATCAAAGTAAAATATGTAGAATGTGATACTAATACAGGTGTTAATGATCACATCAACCCAAAATGCAGTCAACAGCATTCAGTGATAACTATTACTTACTTCTCACTGAGTATGAACTGTCCCCAGAAGCCAATATGCCAGACATTGCAAGAAATATTCAAGCAAGACGTTTTCAGAAACTGTTGTTGAAAACTGTGGTAGGACAATCCATTTGTTTGTTAATAACAACTGTGGAAAGCAACACGAGGGAGAAGGGAATACAGGAGCGTAGGTGAGGGGATATTCATAATAATAATCCTAACATTTGATATTGTGCCTTTTACATTGGGAGGAGGTCTCAAAGTGCTTCACAAAATAGACTGTAATGTGTAGTGACTTTATTTTAGGTGAACTTCTTGCACACAGCAATGTCCCACAAGCAGCCATTGGAGGGAATGACCAATTTTTAAATGGGGAATTGTTGGCCAGGACACTGGAAGAAACTTCCTTTTCTTTTCTAATAGTGCTATGGGATCTTTAACTTCTACCATGTGCCAATTTCAGCATTCGACCTGGGAAGGTATTAAATGGTAATAATAATATAATAATAATAATCTAGACATCTCAAAGCGCTTCACAGAGAATGCTGTACAGTGAATTGACCATATATTTGTGGGCGAAATGCGGCAGCCAATTGCGCACAGCAGTGTCCCACAAACAGTCGTGGATTGAAAATGACCAATTTATTATTGTTTTGTTTTGGAGGGATTATTATTAGGCGTGTGGAGTAAGGAAACTTGCCCAAGGTTTCGCCCTGCCTGGAATTGAACCCAGGTGTCTCGCTTGCAAGACGAGTGCTCTAACCACTGAGCTACAGTCCTCCATACAGCATGGGGTTATCCATAAGAAAAGAATTTGCTAGGCGAAAGAAGACCAAAGTCCATCCAGTTCGCCTTCCACCATCCTGGTAGTCGCTTGACATGTTGTTTCCCACATTATATACTATATCCCGAGATATTATTTTCCAGCAGAAATTTATCTACTTTGTTCTTGAAAAAAAGAACATTTTCTGCTTCCACTGTCTCCCTAGGGAGCCTGTTCCATAAGTTTACCACTCGCTCACTGAAATAGTATTTCCGCAGATTTGTTCTGAATTTACTCCCCTTCAATCGTAGGCCATATTCTCTGGTTCTACTGTTCAGTACAAGATGGAGAAGCTGATAATCGTCTACATTATCTATTCCCTTCAGAATTTTAAAGACCATAATCATATCAGTTTACATAATAGTTGATATTTAATACACATTTGCCAAATGGTAGCCCGGGTTGGCATTTTAAAATCTGAATTTCCTGCAAACCTTGTTAGACATTGCAACAATTTGTGTAGACTGTTTAATCTACAACATCATGACACAGTGCACAAGAATTTGCAATCATCAGAATGAAAGGAAATCATAAAACATTATACCGTATATTGTCCAATTTAGTGTATATGTAAGACAGTCTAACAACTTTTATGTCCTGCAAAGCTCTGGAGAACGATTTCCCCTGAATCATCTACTTAATCCACGACTGTTTGTGGGACATTGCTGTGTGCAATTGGCTGCCGCGTTTCGCCCATAAATATACAGTTAATTCACTTTACAGTAAATTCTGTGAAGCGCTTTGAGACATCTCAAGGACATGATAAGGCGCTATATCAAATGCAAGGATTATTATTATTATACCCTCATATTTCTTCCACAATGCAAGCATAACAAGTGAAGATGTTATGCAAATATACAAAGATGTGTAAGAAGGAGCAGTAAATTTGTGGTAGTGATGTGAGCCGTCCTCCTGACATGGAAGGCTCTACATCAAATGCAAGAATTATTATTTTTAAGGTATAAACATGTCACAATAAAGACCATAAATAGTTTAAGAATGGAACTAATGGTACTGACAGTTGGTGTGACTATTAGTATAGTACAAGGCTGTTAAACAACTTTGGCAGTTCTGTAAAGACTGTCAAGGTCAAGCAAATCTGAACTTTTGTCCCATTGTATAATAAATTATAATTTGTTGATTCCAGCAACTCTTCTTTCAGTGGTACTTGGGCCTGTTAACTCTATCTATGTCAGGCTTATCTCTTGTCAAAGCCAATAAAGTACAGATGCTACTCTTCATGTAAAAAGATATTTGTGTAGAGAAAGATGTATTAAGGTACGGAGGACCGCAGAACTGACTTTTGTCTAAGAGAAAGAAATTTGTGGATGAAAGCAGGAATAGCTTAAAAGAATGTTTTAGTTAAAAGGACATGCCCTATCATCATGCAAGTTCTTTCTACATCAGCCTTCAGGACACTTCTACCAACAGCTAAACAGCCTTAAATTAACAATGGGCTGAGAGTTGTACAAAATGACAGAATGTTTGTGTGGAATTTCACTACCCTCTCCCCTCATTTGATTTCAGCTATTTCTTAAGTGAGTTCAATGTTTTGGCCTCTACCACCCTTCCTAGCAACCAATTGCAGCTATTGATTTACTCTCTGATATTCTGGAAATACAAGATCTTGTGTGCTGAAGGCCTTTTTTCATCCAAACCTCTTTTGTGATTGAAATGTAATGACTTTTGTGATCCCAGCGATTGTTTTTGAGCTGGGTATACATTTCTTTTGACAATTTAAAAGTTTAAAAGTGGGTGGGTCAGTAACCAGAGAACACAGATTTAAGATAATTGACAAAAGAACTGAGGGAAGATGAGAAGAATTTTTTTTAGGCTGCAAATTACTATCTGGAATACACTGCCTGAAAGGGTGGTGGAAGCACATTCAATAGTAACTTTCAAAAGGGAATTAGATATTTATTTGAAAAGAAAAAAAATTGCAAGGCTTTCGGGAAAGAAAGGGGAAATAAGACTAATTGGACAGCTCTTTCAAAGAACTGACACAGGCACGATGGACTGAATGGCCTCCTTCTATGCTGCAGGATTCTATGATTAGTTATTGTCTGCAGAATGGTTCTGATCATCATTTTTCTATCTGTTCCTATTGCACCTAGACTTGCCCTCCGGAAGCTGGTGACTTTCGTGCCCAGCAATGCTCGGCATACAATGATGTAAAGTACCAGGGACAGTACCACGCTTGGCTTCCAGTGTACGATCATCCGGACAAGCCCTGTGCACTCAAGTGCCAGGCAAAGGGAACGACACTGGTTGTGGAGTTGGCACCGAAAGTACTGGATGGTACACGATGTTACACAGAAACACTGCACATGTGCATCAGTGGGAACTGTCGAGTAAGTAGCTCTGCCATTTATGAGTGTCCTATGTTACAGCAGGCAGCATGCCAATGATGCGTTACTGCTGAGAATAATATGTTACAGCATTAATGTTTGATCAGTAAAACGATTATTTGCTCCTTCCTTCTTATGTCATTACTTAACGTCTTTCTGCTCTCTGTAATGCCCATCAAAGCTATTTATCATCTGGAGTGTTTTACCTTTTCCTTTTTTCTTAACATCCTCCACAAATTTTGGGATTTTCCAATTGAGGCCGTTGCTAACCTGCTTTGAAATGCATTGTAATGAAATTGAGGGATTGTCCTATTTAATTTCACCAATCCCCTGCTATGCATATATATAATGCCTGGCTCCCTGGTAAATGCATTTGGGGGAGAAATTCCACCTGGATCTAGATTTATTTATTTTTCTTAGCATTTCAGACCATTCTCGATTTGGTAAATGTTTTCAATTTAGTTTCAACTTTGAAATCGGTTTTCCGTAGTTTCTTTAAAGCACTTACATAAAAGTGTCTTCAAAATTAAGTAGTATATTTGAGAATTTGCCAAATTCTGTGCACTCTGAAATGCTAAGAAAATAGAACAAAACTTAGCACAAATGCAATTTCTATCCCTAGATTGTTATCCCCACTGGAATCAGACATCATGATTGTGTAAAATATTAATATGAGAGATCATTTAGAAAGAATGTCTCAACACATTGATTTAAAAGTGTGTGTTTCATTCTGGTGCTACTTAGTAGAATGGTCTAAATTTCGTTTTGGTCAGCCAGGTATCTGACACGTGGGAACCCCATCACCATGTTTAAGAGTACCCAAACCAGATTGTGAGTACCAAATAGGCATGCCACATGCATATGGAAATATCCCTATGTCTTAGAATGAAATGCATACTCTCTCCATGGAGGGACGCATCCTGCTTACCTAATTCTAGAAAGTATTAGATGCAGGTTGGGTAGAGCCAAAACTTGGGGAACCCAGAGTGTACAATGGGGTACTGCTGGAGTCTAACCAGATAAAACTCATTGATATTACTGTCCGGCTAGCTTTCCATCTGCTTCTCCAGCTAGGACCACTCTACCTGTTAGGGTTTCGGCTTGCAGGGTTAACAGGAGCTCGGTGGGATGTCTCCCTGCCCCCAGTGACTGGTTTGCCCTTCCAGGTCCTGCCAATGAGCCAGGCTGGCTGTGCTATCATCAGCAGCCCTGGAATACTGCGGACCCGCCAGGCTCAGGAACCAGACTACTGAGACCGCCACAGAGGGCTGACTCGATTCTGACATTCCATTGCCAGGCATGTTGCCAGACCTGGACACTAACTGCCTTCAAACAGAAAAAATATATGTACGGTTGCTTATCATTTATCATTTTCTTTCTCTTTAAAATATAAGTTACATTTATATTGCCTTTTATGTCAGGCCGACGTCTCAAAGCTCACTCTCTCTTCCTTTCATGCTGGCAGGTTATTTAGATCAATAGCCCGTATAAACGTGCAAAAGAAACTCTCCTTTTTCATTGGTATTACCTACTTCTGCTTGTGAGTGGAAAATCCAGGCATTGCTCTGTGTCCCCTTGTCTGCTTTTCCTCCAGTCTTTTACCCGTTTTTGATCAAATGCAATAATAATGAAAGCCAACTAATTCCCGTGGTAATAATCACTGCAACACGTTCTTTATTTTTACAATGAGCGATTGATTTCAGCCGATCCATGGTCACATTATTTTGTGGTTTTAAAACTGTCAAACTGATTTCTATCAGGAGTGAATACCTCCATAATCGCGATCATCTGCAATTACTCCTAACATTCTCCAGAGTAACAGTGTGGATAATAGCTCCCTTTTGGTCTCCAAGAGCTACTCCCTGACTTAAAATGCCTCTAAAGTTGACATCTTAAATCTGCTGTAAACTGGTAATCTCTCTGAGGGAGAGACGTTAGTATTTAAAAGTCACTCTGGACTTTATAGCACTTTTCTTTTTTTAATAGGCCCTCCAGAGTGCCATTTGACAAAGTGTAAATTACACTTTGCAATTTAGTCTGTCACTCTAACTTGATGCAGTTTTTGGCTCCTATTTAGTCAAGTTGGAGGGAGAAATGGGCTCAGGATTTCTTCCTCAGCATTTTTGGATTTATAATGATTGCCGCAAACTCATTGTTTTAGTAAGAAACTGAGAAATGGCTGAACCAAACATAACCTCAGAGAAGCAGTTGTTTTGTGTATGTAATCTTTCTTGAGATGAAAGTTATAAAATATATCCACTACACATCTCATGTCTTTAAGTAATTCAGGAAATGTTTGTTCAAATAATATTTCGCCCAGTGATTTTGTGAACAATTAATTTTGCATAGATACAATCAAACACTGTAAACTTATCAATGCATCTCTTTTCCACATATTTTCACAGAAAAATCTGTTCCAGTAGGGAGGGAGGTGTGCCTGGGTCAGTTGGGGTAACGGTTACCATTGGCAATGCACCTTTAGATGCTATTGTGTTTTGGTGTCATTTATAAAATATTCTGCAGCTACAATAACTTGGCAGAAAGAGTTCAGAGGTCTGGAATACCATCAAGTCTTAGCCTGCAAGACCATCGTCTAATAAAGGAAGATCACACAGAATTGTTGAAAATTCTTAAATTCTGTCTTATTTTGGAATCCGATTTCTTGAAGAAATATGTAAAACCAGTTTCAGTATCAAGTTTCTCCCAGTGTTCTGGCCAACAATCCCCTGATTGGTCTTTCACTTAATGGCTATTTGTGGGACATTATGGTGTGCAAATGGGCTGCCAAATGAAGCACTTCGAGGCATCTCAATGACATGATAAAGATTAAATGCAAGGATTATTATATATAAAACATCAACTGCAAGGATTATTATATATGACTGAATTTAAGATTTCCCCAACATTCTGCAGCATTTTAAATTTTACAGTCTTACCAGGCTAAAACTAGGTGGAATTTCTGGCCTCTCAGATTGTTTTCCTGGTGTGTTTATGGATCCCTGGTGCTGTTTTTAGTCTGCTTATTAATAGAGTGAGTGCACATATTCGAGGCTTGTAAATAATAAGTAGCGTATGTGTACAGTGAGTGCACAGAGGTTACTCAGCTGAGATGCAATGTGGATATTGCAAATAATTGCATCTCTGTGGGCACTTTCAATTCAAGGCAACTCATTCCTGTGAGAATAAAGCAAACATAAATTATCCAGGAATATTTTTTGGTCTGCTGAACACGCAGTGGGATATAACTTGCGATGATATCTAACAGGATTTCTAGATTAAGGAATTCAAGTTAGGACTCCTTTTAGCAACAGGACGTATGTCATGACGACTCGCTGCAAATCTGTCTTGATTCGAATGTTAGCCTGGCTTAGTTGGTAGCATTTTTGCCTCTGGATCAGAAGTTTGTGGATTCAAGTCCTCAAGGCTAAACTGGCACTTAAGTGCTGTACCAGAGGAATTCCACATTGTTACAGATGCCATCCTTTGAAAGCAGACCACATAAGAGCGGACTTTCCCCAAAGTCACACGATGAACCAGTAACCCGGTAACAATCCCAATTTCCACGACTGAGATTTCTTATAATAAAGATTTTTTATTAAGAATACTGCTATGAAAAACATGTGCAGTGTTGGTTTCCTTTTCTAAGAAAGGATATACTCGCCTTAGAAGGGGTGCAACATAGGTTCACTAGGTTGGTTCCTGGGATGAGTGGGTTGACCTATGAGGAGAGGTTGAGTAAACTAGGCCTATATTCTCTAGAATACAGAAGAATTAGAGGTGATCTTATAGAAACCTATAAGATTCTTAAGGATCTTGACAGGATAGATATTGTGAGATTGTTTCCCTAGAACTGTGTTGAGAAAACATTTCTTCACTCAGAGGGTAGTGAATTTATGGAACTCTCTATCCCCAGAAGGCTGTGGATGCTCAGTTCTTGAATATATTCAAGACTGAGATCGATAGATTTGGGGGATAGGGCGGGTAAATAATAATAATAATAATAATAATCCTTGCATTTGATATAGCGCTTTTCACGTCGGGAGGACGTCCCAAAGCGCTTCACAGAACACACTGTAAAGTGAATTGACTGTATATTTGTGGGCGAACGCGGCAGCCAATTGCGCACAGCAATGTCCCACAAACAGTCGTAGATTGAAAATGACCAATTTATTATTGCTTTGTTTTTGGAGGGATTATTATTAGGCGTGTGGAGTAAGGAAACTTGCCCAAGGTTTCGCCCTCTGCCTGGAATTGAACTCAGGTCTCTCACTTGCAAAGCGAGTGCTCTAACCACTGAGCTACAGGATGGAATTCGGTTAGAAGATCAGCCATGATCTTATTAAATGGCGGGGCAGGCTCTAGGGGCCAAATGGCCTACTGCTGCTCCTATTTTTTATGTTCTTTTACCATTGTCACATTTATTGATTATGTGGTAATTGAGAAGAACCGAGCCTCTCTTCAGTGTTATTTATTTCTGGATTACCTGAAAGCTAAGGTTCTGTTATACAGTAAAACTCGCATAAGTCTTATCTTTATAAATCTTATAATTGCCCAAGTCGTACATTCACCCAAGGCCCATTCAGTTTCCTATCAAAATCACTTAGACTACTCGCATTAAACACCTCTTAACTTGGAATGGTCGCTTAGGTACCCTCCATTACTCCCTCAATTACCAACTGCCTGGAGTCATTGGAAATGCCACCTAACCATTTGACACATGCACACCTACGCAGAAGAACTTCATTCCCTGCGATTCAATGTAATTCCAATGCTTGCCAATAAATGCACATGCGGCGAAGTGTCAAGACCCTTTGAGTTGCAAAATGTAATTTTGACCCATCACCGCATGTGTACTTACCGGCTTCATTACATTGTACATTCACAATGTATTTTGTTGGTTAAAATGCCCTGCTTGTCGGCCTTCCCAACTCCTCCCTCCACAGGCTGCAGATAATCCAGAACTCTCCAGCCCATATCATTTCCCGCACCAAACTCAGTGACCCCATCTCCCCCACTCTTGCCCGACTCCACTGACTCCCTATCCTTCAGAGGATCCAGTTCATGATCCTGGTCCTCACCTACAAAGCCCTCCATGGCCTCGCCCCACCCTATCTCTGTGACCTCCTAATCCCCTACCAACCCGCCTGCTCCCTCCGCTCAACCGGCTCCAGCCTGCTCCACCCCACCATAGCGGAGAGCCTTCAACCACTCTGCCTCCAACCTCTGGAATTCCATCCCCCAATCCCTCCGCCTCACCCCCTCCTTAACCTTCTTCAAGTCCCACCTCAAAACCCTCCACTTCGACCATGCCATCGGCCACCCCCCTTCCCCTCCCCTCCCTTCTCCCTTCTCCCCCTCTGGTCCCAGCTCGGGTCTGAAATGATGTACACTGTCCAGCGCCTTGGGATGTTCTCCTGATGTGAAAGGCACTATACAAATGTCATCTTGTTGTTGTTGTAAATTGGATTTTCTGTGACTTGTACAGTTTGCCTGCAACTTGGACTTTGCCTAAGTCGTATTAAATGTTACGGTCCCGACTGGTACGATTTATGTACTGTATACACTTACTGTATACACTTTTCTGGGAAATGTCCAGTCTCCAAGCCCAGATGCGTACATATGTTGTACCTTTGCTGCGATGTGATGTTGGTTTATGCCAGGATCACATCGCAGCAAAGGTACAACACGTGTAAGCATCTGGGATTGGAGACTGGACGTTTTTTTAGAGATTGTCAAAGCAGTAATCTATCTGCATTCTACAGTGCAGGTAAAACATGCAATCAGACTGAACTAACAGTCTCCCACACAATGTTGTTTCTGGCAGGTTGTTGGCTGTGATCACCAGCTGGGAAGCAGCGCCAAGGAAGATAACTGCGGCGTCTGCAGTGGCGATGGTTCCACATGCAGGCTCGTCCGTGGACAGTACAAATCTCAAGTGTCAGCGAACAAATGTAAGCATTACCTGAGTCTATTGAGAAACCATCTCCCTGTGCTCTCAGAACAAAGTGACATCTGATCACCTCAGCTGGAATGAGCTTCAGCTTTCCAGATTTGTGTCAAGATCTGAGTAACAAGCCATCGGAAACTAGCTTCTCATTACAGAGTACTTGTTTGGCTCAGTTGGTGACACTTTTGTCTCTGGGTCGAAAGATTGTGGATTCAAGCGCCGCATGGGGATTTTGAGTTCATTATCTAGGCTGACGTTTTAGTATAGTACTAGAGAGAGATTGTCAAAGCAGTGTTAAACTAGGGTCCCATCTCCTGTTCAGGTACATGTTAAAGATGCCATGACGCTATTTGAAAAGAGAATGGAGTTTCTCTCAGTGATCCTGACCAATGATCCCCCAGTTAACTTGATTATTGAGTCATCTCGAAGACGTTAAAAGGCGCTTTATCAAATGCAAAGATTATTATTATCACTATCCTCTTCAAAGCTTGTTGGGTCTTGGTGTGCTTAAATTGGCTGCCGTTTTTGCCTACATGTACACACTGCATTTGACAGCAAAATGAAGTGCTTTGAGTCATTTGAACATTATAGGCACCATATTAAACAAAGGAGTATTTGGCGCTGCCCTTTGGTAACATCATCCTCAAACATATGGAAATCCATATGGAAACTGATGATGCCCAACTCTACCTCTCCACCACTATCGCCATCACCCTCCATTGCAGGATGTTTTTCTTGCATCAAGTCTGAACATCTACAAGACTGAATCCAATGTGTTTGGTTCTCAGCAACAACTTCGGTTCTGATTACATCAAACTCCATGACTGCTCACTCAGCCTATAGTGGGTTTTGTAACTTTGACATTCAGCTCACTTCAGGTGCACAATATAAAGAGATGAGCTTCAACTGATCCAAACATCTATAGCTCAAATTGTCTTCTATGCGAGATCCACACTCGTGTTATTTTCAGCCTCCATTGGCAAAACCTCAGAGCATCAAGCTTAAGATCCTTGTCCCAGTTTTCAAATCCCTGCATTGGTAGTCTCGCCCCATAACAACACAACAACAACAAATTACATTTGTTAGGTGCCTTTCATGTCTCTACCAATGCAACAATTTCCATCCTTGCATTAAGGCCTCCACACACCACTTTTCTGACTCTTTGTGGAACTATTCCCATTCTCTTTGCTCCACTCTTGATGGCTGAATCTTCAGCCACTGTGTCTGTGTTTTTTTGTACTCTCTTCTGAAATGACTTTGTCTCACTTCCTGTCTCCCTGTCTTGAAAATCCTTCCACAAAAAAAACATATTTCTTTGGTTAGCATCTTTAACTTTCTAATTTCATTGCTCAGGATCCAGTGCTGTTTGTCAAACGCTTTCAAGTGTTCGTTTAGGTGAATGGCTGCATACAAATGCAAGTTATTTTTGTCCTCTTTCTAATATATTGATTCATCTATAAAATAGACAACTGGGAGAAATGCCAAGAATGCAATCAGCCATTTTCATAATAATAATCCTTGCATTTCATATAGCATCTCAACATGACATAACGCACTTTATAGAATATACTGTAAAGTGAATTGACTGTATATTAGGTGAATGAAATATGACAGCCAATTATGAACAGCAGTGTCCCATAAACAGCTGTGGATTGAGTGATCAAATTATTATTTTTTTTGAAGGGATTATTACCGCCAGAAAGCTAAAAATGAGATTTATGCATTTGTAGCTCCTTAGATAATCTGGTGATTAGGTTTTCCTTTGAACTAAGCACATAAATTTGGTCCTGATAATCAAAAGATTGGTGAAAGATTCCTCAAGTTACAATTTTTTAAAAGAAAAAATATTTGGTCGGCCACATGTAACGACACATGTGGAAACCCATCACTATGCTTAAGAAAATCCAAACCAAGTTGAGATTTCCATGCTTCCCACCTACACATGGAAATCCCAGATATAAATAGTTGGAATGAGGGACGCATCCTGTTTACCTAATTCCGGAAAGTATTAGGCCCAGGTTGTCAAGAGCCAAGGCTTGAGTATGCATTGGGGTACTGTTGGAGTCAAACCAGCTCCTACCGATGAGCCAGACTGGCCGTGCTGTCAGCCAGTTTAGTTCCAAGGAGACCTCGCTTACCTCCCCCCCACCCCAAGTTGCTAAGATCTCAACAAAACACACTGTCATTTCACTTTTCAGTTTATCCTCTGAGAAGCTTTGCGATGTCCTCCAATGATATTAACCTTAACCCTAACCCTCACGTCCTCCCAACGTGAAAAGCACTGTACCAAATGCAAGGATTATTGTTATTATCCAAATTCCTCCCTTTGCATGCTCATTTAACTCTTTCTTTGTGATCTCCTGTGGTCCCATTGACTCTCTCTGCTCCACCAACTCAGGCCTGCTTTGGTGGGTGAGCTTTCAGCTTCTTTGCACCTGTTCTCTGGAACTCTCCATAAAACTCTGCACCTCATTCATAGCCTCTGAGTTTTTAAGACAGGTTCCGTTTTCAGAAAGCTCTGTATAACTGCAGTTAAATAGGCATGGAATTCCAGCAATTATACCAGCAGCTCAATATTCCACCTCCTGTAAAAAAAAATTAGGGCAATTGATGAAATTGCATCCATTTACCTTGTTAAGGCCTTGCTGAAGGCTATTGAAGAAGGCACTTATCCCAAATCCCACAGCCAAGAGGCCACATCTAACCAGGATTGACTTTGAGTAAGTGAGATTTTAATCATGGCTGAGCTGATGTCAGGCAGTAATAATAGTGTGCCGCTGTGTTGTTTTTACTAGCTTCTGCTCCTTATAATAATAATCCTGGCCTTTGATATAGTACCTTATCACGTTGTTTAGACGCCTCAAAGCGCATCACAGAATATACTGTAAAGTGAAATGACTGTATATTTTGTGGGTGAAATGCGGCAGCCAATTGCACACACCAGTGTCCCACAAACAGTCCTGGATTGAGTGACCAAATTATTATTAATTTATTTTTTTGATATCCGCCAATCGACTAATAACCGGGTTCCAATTTACTGCTTTTGCCCTGCCTGGGATTTGAACCCAGGTCTTCTTGTTTGCGAGGCGAGTGCTCTCACCACTAAGCTACAGGACTCCTGGCTGAGGAGGAATGAAAGTGTGTTGAAGTCTCTGTCCCAAATATTCCTATTGTAAGTGCATGTCAAAAGAGTCCAATCTGTGATGTGGTTAGGTGAACAAGCACAGCTTGTTTATAAGGCCTGGAAATAAAGGCACAACATATGCAAACATTTGTAGGTGCCTAATAGAAAGTCCATAAAACAGTAAGAGGTTAACATAGGCAGAGAGAGCACAACCCCCTCGATCTCCCCCTCTTTCTCCCCCTCCCTCACAAAAAAACAGGAGACGCAGTAAAGTGGAAAGTTGCCTAATTAAAAGGCTGGAGTCTGCCAGACATCTTTGCGTAATTGTCTTCCTATTGCTGGCACAAATGGGAGCTTGTGTCTGGGAAAAGTTTTAAGACAGATACAGGCTGGAATTGAAGATTGAATCAAAACGCTGAAGCAAGGGAGAAAAGAGGGAGAGGATGAATTGATTAGACTGGATCGCAGAATATACAAACAGTAAGCAGGAACCCGCTTGTTAGTCAATTGGCAGATAGCTTTTCTGGGGGTAATAATCCCTTCAAAAATAATAATCATAAATTGGTCACTCAATCCACGACTGTTTGTGGGACACTGCTGCGTGCAATTGGCTGCCGCGTTTCGCCCACAAAATACACAGTCACTACACTTTACAGTACATCCTGTGAAGCACTTTGAGATGTCTCAAAGACATGATAAGGAGCTATATCATTATTATAATGGGGTTACATTCACAATATTTCATAACCCATTCGATTGTCACACTGTATTGGTTGTCAATAGAATGTTTCTGCTCCGACACTGCCCCCAATTGTGGATATTGGCATTTGAGGCGAGTTAAAAAACAAAACAAAAAAACAGGCCACTGAACTATACCAGACATTGTCCTATGTAACAGTGAACAAATACTGTTTCAGAATTAACATTGAAGCCAGGCTAGTGGTGAGATGTCTGGTAAGATGGAGCTGAATTAAATCACAGTTGCGAGTCAGACTGAAGAGAAGAGGCAATGTTCAGTTCCACGGTCATTGTTCAGGAAAAGATGGAACTGTGCAAATCTGTTTTTATCACATTGCTTCTTAGAAATGTCACAAATTTTACCCTGTAATTGAATCCAATAACATGTTCGAAGCAGAATCATGAAGTCACACTACCTGCACTTCGCTAAGATTGATTTTCCAGAAAAAGTCTAATTCTTAATATTTCTTTCCCAGTGGATGACACTGTCATTGCTATTCCATATGGAAGTCGGCACATCAGGATTGTGCTCAAAGGCCCGGACCATCTGTGTAAGTAGACACAGATTTTTAGGAATGAAACTCTTTAACTCTTCTGTTTGTTGCCATATTTTTGAGATCATCCTTAATGATGTAATGGAAAACATTTACCAATAATCAGAAACAATCTGCAAGTTGAAGTGAAGCCTGTGATATCTATATGTAACATCTGCTGAAACATACATCGGCCTCTCTTTTTTATGATCCCATTTGCTGCTGGTTGTGAGAGCAGAATGATTCTTTCTGTATTTTAATGTTGACGTGTGTGACAGTGGTAGATTTGGGTTGATTGACTTGGAACTGAACTGGCTCCAAGGTGACATGTTTGGCACTGGAATGTCAGAATTGAGCCAGCTCTCTGTGGTGGTCTTGGTAGTCTAGTTCCTAAGCCAGGCGGGTCTGCAGTACTCCAGCGCACTGCTGATGACAGCACAGATAGGCTGGCTCATCGGCAGAAATTGGAACGGCAGACCAGTCACTGGGGACAAGGATTCTTCCCATTTGACTTCTGTTAACCCTGCAAGCAAAAGCCCTAATGGGTAGAGTGCTCCTAGCTAGACAAGCTTGCCAGACAGTGCTTTCAAAGGCAAGCAACATGATTTTTCTGTGAAGCGCTTTGAGGCGTCTCAAAGACATGATAAGCCATTATATCAAATGCAAGGCTTATTATTATTATTATTATTTTAGTTGGTTAGACTCCAACAGTACCCCAACACACACTGTGGGCTTACCAACCAACATCTGTGGCCTTCCAGATAGAGAGTGCACTTTCCATTCCAACAATCTATCTCTGGAATTTTTATGTGTAGGTGGGATGCTTGGCTTGGATACTCTTAAGTAATTTGATGTGTCTGATTCTATCTGCCAGTGTAAAATGCAAATTAACTTGATACACAATGTCACAGTGTAAACTGTATAGTAACTGATGTACAGTGTTACAGTGTAACCTCCAAAGTCACTGATTGACACAGTGTAAACCGTGATCTTCAGTGTTGCAGTGTAAATTGTACATTAACTGATCTACAGTGTTAGTGAAACCATGCAGTGCTTGATCTTCAGTATTACAGTGTAAACTGTACAGTAACTGATCTAGAGTTACAATGTAGCCAAATTGACAGATGAAAATTGGTTCTACAATATGGCAATTCAGGTGGCCTTGACCATGCACTAAAATGGACTGAACATGTCTTCAAAAGTAAAATGAACTTGTTTCACAGCTGTATGACAATGCTCGTGCATTTGACTTGAAACTTCATTTGTGGGACAGACGACTGCAAAAAATCAACTTCGTACAATTCCACTACTTTTGCCAGCAAATTTCCTGGCTTTCTTCCAAATGGCAACCAACATTCTGCATACATCTACTATATCTGAATTGAGTTCTCCAGATGTTTCTGAGATTTTGAAGCGCAGAAAATAGAATTCCCTTTGCCTGGGTTTCCCTTTACCATGGAGGTGGACAATCTACTAGCTCACTTAATGGAATTAATAGAACTACATTGTAATACAGAGCTAAAAAAAAATCTCTGCCATTGGTTTGCCAAAGTTTGCATCTTTTCTGCAATGTGGCATCGTGTTTGAGTTTGTGCTTGTGTGAGAAACTGTTCTCATTGGTGAAAATCACGGTCTTCCTTCCAGTCTACATTGACACAGAAACAAAGGAACTCACTCCTGAAGGTGAACTCACCACAGGCAATGTAACCTGACATTGTACTCACACAGCATCAAAGAGATATCACTGCCTAGTCCTTCAACTTCTAAATACAGCACGACCCTGTTATAATTGTGCGTGAGTTGCTTATAACATGGGGTCCCGTGAACTACAAAACTGTTTGTGGGTTTTCCTGCTCACACAGGAGGTGAAATCAGAGATGGCCATTTTCACAGGGAGAAGCATTGGTGGTGACCATTTTGTTGGAAGTGATGCCACCAATTTCAAGGAAACCAGTTTAACCAACCCCATGGTTCATGCTTATCTACTCATCTGGCCTCCAAGGCCTGAAACTGTTTGACAAGCCTGGTGGCAGCAGTAAAGTTACTGATCTATAGCAATAAGATGTTAACTGTACAATAACTGATCAACAGTCTTACAGTTACTGTCTACCCCAAGTACAGGTTCAGGAAATACTTTATAAGTTCATGATATTGTACTGTGAAAAGTTATTTTTTTGAATCAGTAAATGGCTGCATTTTCAGTATTACTTTGAATTTCTCTGCTGTACAAAAGTGGTGATTGAAAGTTCACTGCATCTTTATTGTATTTTCAGATTTGGAAACTAAGACCCTGCTTGGTCAGAAGGGAGAAAATGACCTCAGTGTTCCTGGAGCCTTAAACATTGAAAACACCAGTCTGGAGTATCAGAAACTTCCAGAGAAAGAGATACTGAGAACAAATGGCCCTCTTGGTGCAGATTTTACTGTTAAGGTAACACTTTCATTCAAGCGATAGTTTCAAATATGGGAGCCACTTTGACCACAGATTAAGCATTAACTTAAATATTTTATTCTTAAATGTTGTGTCTTTTGGACATTTTACTTTCTTTTGGATTCATATCTAGTAACAGTGACAATTCATAGAATCATAGATTTATACAGCAAAGAAGGCCCATCGTGTCTGTGCCAGCTCTTTTAAAAAAGCTATCCAAATCAATCCCCTCTCGCACTCTCTCCCCATAGCCCTGCAAACTTGTCCTCCCCAATTTCAGTTAGCCGTTGGTGATCGGTCCATCTAGTCCAAGGGTTCACAAACTTTCTGGGCTCAAGGCTCCCCCATGACATAAGTCATCTAGACTGAGGACCCCTACTCAGGCTGTATGGACATTCTGCAAGGCAGCAAGGCTTTACCATTGGGAGGGCACAAGCCATCTTGCCTCCAGTGCAGATTGTTGCTATTCCGCAGGCATTCACTGGAATTGTAGAGCCTGACTTGTTTAGAGTGGGTGTGCTTGGAGCCTGATTCCTCCTTGGATGAACTGTACTGTGATTTATAGTGAGCCTGCCTTTGCTTAAAGATTCTTGGGTATGTTAGAGCTCAGTAAGTCGCCTTCTTTGGGGGCACTTATTGGGACCAGCTCAGTCCTCTGCAGAGTGACCTCCTCTACCCGGTGCCTAAAATTCAATATACACTGAAACCCCAACCAGCTGGATCGAAGGGGGATCGATGGATTCTAGATACGTGGAATCCAGTAAGCTAGGGGTTTATTTAAAGTCTGTCTTCTAGATGAGATTGTTTTCTCACTGTACATTTTATTCAACAAGAGTCAAAACTCAGCTCTACAGAACAAAACAATCACTCAGAGTAATTATACTTCAGCTCTTTTGGCAGCATCTAGACATTTAAAATAGGTGTGCAGCGGATATGGCTGACAAGTACCTCAATTCGAATTACCCACCCTTGCCCCATATCCCTTGAGGGATCCAGCATCCACAGCCTTTTGGGGGTGAGAGTTTCCGATTTCCATTACCTTTTGCGTGAAAAACTGCCTGTAATAATCTGTACCAGTGATGTCCACACAGTAATTAGATGAATAATTTGGCTAGATTTTAGTCAGTCCATTAATTTTATCTTTATAACTTTAAAACAATAGTCACTTTCATTTCAAATCACTTAGATTATTACAGTGTGAGGTGCTACCCTGTGTGGAGGGTGCTATATAAGTGCAATTTGTTGTTGTTTTAATATGATTTATAATATTAACCAGTATTGGTTAATGTTATAAATCAATTATAAGTATCATCCTGGCATGCAGTGGAACGCAAGCATTATTATTATAATATTTTGTAAGCATTTTGTTTATTTGACCTGTAAGGCACTATATTTTTATTGGTTGTTATTTTTATTATCTAACAAACCACAAAGCAAACCCCAGTCACCTTGAAAACAAAAACTTTTTCATGTTATATTAGTTGGTAAAAGCCACAGTGTTTTGAATCCGCATTTTCCTGATTGACCTTTATTATTGCACCACCCAGCAAATTCACAAAAACACATGCATTTCTCTTGGCTTTGATGTCAACAAATTGTAAAGGCATCACTTAGTCAGTCATCCATCCAGAATGCCGGAGTGTGTGGGGGGAAATTCCTGTCTCCCTGGATTCATCGTTTTTGTTCTTTGCTCTTCTCTAATACATCACTGTCCTTTTGAAGGTAGAATTGCCAAAATCTCACACAGTTTTCCAAATCAATAAAGTCCACACAAGGTTAGGATTCTTGTTTCAACTTATAATCAAATACCCTTGAGGTGCATCCAATATGTTGTTAGACATTATTGATAGCAGGTTTGCATTGACTGGAACCTTTCAGCGAGTGATAAATGAGTCTGCTAAAATCCATTTTCAACTTTGCTAAAGGACGTCTCTTCATCATATCCAAATGTTTCTTGTTTCCTGTTCCAATGTGCATTACTGTAACTTCATCCACATTAAAATCCATCCGACATTTCTGAGTGAATTTGTTTGTTCAGTCCCAATTCCTTTCATTGCTATCTTTTTCCTTATTCTTGCCACTGTTTGCCTTCAATTACACAGGCACAGTAAAATCTCTTGAAGTGCTTTGATACCGCTCAACAGTGTGATTAGGTGTTATATCAAATGCAATAATTATTATTATTTGCTGTTTACTCAATAACAAATTTTGTAATGCTACTTATTAGTAATTAGCTATCTATTTGTAATAATCCTTGTACTTGTATAGCGCTTATGACAAAAAAATGTCTCAAAATCTAGTGACTGTGTATTTGTAGGCAGACACGACATCCCACAAACAACTGCCAAGTTACCTGGAGGTCTGCCGGCCAGGATACTAGGAGAAATTCTGTTTTTCAAGAAAAGAATTTTCAAATAGTCTCATTGAATTTTTAAAGTCCTTCCAACATACAGTGCTTCCCCAATACTACACTGGAGTGTTAGCCTCGACTACGAGGTCAATTCCCACATGGGGCTTAAACCCACAACCTTCCGACCCAAACATGAGAGTGCTAACCTTTGAGCCCAGTTGACACCCTTGATATGCTATAAAAATGCAAATTTCTTCTTTACTTTCTTAACTCAACCTTTTTGCTTCAGGCTTTGACTCCCAACATCACTAGTGTTCTGACATACAATGACTCGATAGCCTTGTCTCACCCTATATTTGTAATCACCTGCAGCCCTCCTCCCTGATAGAAATTACATATTTTGAGTATTACGGCCAGTAAGGTTCCAAACATTTCTGCAGCAATGTTGCCAATTAGATTGAGTTTAGACTCGGAGTCTGATTGACAAGCATGGTGACGTGTATTTGCCCCCTATGTATAGTTACACCTATTTTAATGAGAAATAGTGTTCTACAAATGGCTTCCAGTGATGCTTTTTGTAGGTATGGTGACAGAAGTGGGAATGAAGCCAGAGCAGTGGGGTAACAATGCATACTTTTGAAGGACGGGCCTCAGTATTCAATCTTGCAACCATTGGGAAGTTTTGATTTGCTCAGGGAGGAAAGGGTTATATAAAGTCTGTATTTTAAAAGGGCATTCCTCAGAGAGGTTTAGGAAGTTGCCCATCATGTCAAAAAAATGTACACTTGCAAGCCACTTAAGAAAAGTAACAGGAGACTTCACTTGTGTTCCAGAAGCTTAAATGAATTAGTGACTTTCCCAAAATTCTGCCGACTATTCAGATACGCTTTGAGTCAGCATACTATTAGCAGTAATAGAATAATATCTATCTCAGAGCAACAGTAACTCTATCTAAGAGTTCAAATTATGGCATGGTTTGAAAAGTAATTTGCAATGCACTTTTTCAAAACCGAATCCCATCTAGGTTTTTGCACTTCACCTCCACAAATATTCTATTCAAGTTCAGTATCTTGAATGGCAAACACCCTTACCCACACCATCGCATGATTTGCTATCCAGGTCCCCTCATATCATGAAAGCATCAAGTGACAGGAAGCAAAAGAATGCTCCTTCAATTGCCTTGTATGTAAAGGCATTGTCCAGTACAGCATTAGAATATGGCTTCAATTCAATGTCTATATTGAGTTAGCTGAAACCAGATGGCAGGGGTAGGGCATTACAGTTGGCCGCTGCACACCTATTTTAAACGTCTATATGCTGCCACAAGAGCTAAAGTGTAATTACTCTGAGGGATTGTTTTGTTCTGTAGAGCTGAGTTTTGACTCTTGTTGAATAAAATGTACAGTGAGAAAACAATCTCATCTAGAAATTTCCCCAGGGAGTTCCTGGTACCATACCTGCTTTCCACCTTCGGCTCGTCAGATGTCAAATGACTGGTGACTAACCTGGAGAAGGAGAGGTGGTGGTAAGTGGAGCCTTCTTGGAGTTGAGTCCAAGGTGATGTACTTGACAACAGAATGTTGGAATTGAGTTAGCCCTCTGTGGTCGTCTCTGTGGTCCCAGTTACTGAGAATGACAGGTCCACAGTGCTCCAGGCCATTGCTGATGATAAGCTAACCAGCCTGGCTCATCAGCAGCACTTGGTAGAGCAGACCAGTGACTGGGGCAGGAATGCATCCTACTTGACTCCTGTTAACCTTCCAAACCCCAACATTCTGCGATCCACAAGCCTTGGCTTTTTCCAACTTATGCCGAATACTCTCTAGCTTTAGGAGAGCAGGGTTTCGCTCTCAGGGGAGAGAGTGCATATTCGAATCCAGACACAGGAATATTTGCATGTGTAGATGGCATGTGTATATGTTATACAGAAATCGTTGGTTACAGCATTGCCTGAAGATTACTTTTTGCTTGTCTTTTGCAGATACAATATGCAGGTACAGCGGACAGTTCAGTGCAATATCTCTTTTATCAGCCCATCATCCATCAGTGGAGGGAAACAGATTTCTTTCCTTGCTCTGTGACCTGTAGTGGAGGTAACCATGACTATGCAACTGTTTTTTGTTCCTCTTCCTCTTTGAAAATAGATATAATATAATGCTAATATTAGTTACTGGTTAGATAATAGCAATGTCACTCATGCTGTGTTTATGTTGGATTCTTCATTATATTTAGAATTTTATTTTACTTTGGGACCAGTCTGATAGACAGCCATGATCAGTTCCAGTGCTCTTTATTCCTCTGCTTCTATGTTCCTGGCTATAGAAAAGTGTGGAGTGGGAAGATTGGCTAAACTTCCTGCTCCACAATTCATCTGTTAAAAGTTAAATGCCTGTTACAAGTTCTCTCTCATATCCATCTTAGTATATGTCCATTTTAGATTAGGTCCGTTTTTAGCACATACACAGTTAGGCATACCCATTTTATTATATGCCCACCTTAATACATTCAAGAATACATAAAGAGTACATAAAGGTCATGCCATCTTCAATAGTATTACAAATTGGTCTGTTTAAAATCCTTAAGCATTTCATTGGACTGCCAAAGAACTTTCAATGGGCCATGGTGGGTCGAGCCCACTGTGATTCTCAGTCACTACAGTGAGCACAAACAGCAATGTGCATGAACAGCTCTCCTTCAGTTTTCTTATGAACAAGGTTCTACTGCAATTTATGTTGGCTGAACCTCCACCTAAAATGCATGATTCGCCAAAGGTGTGCTGGACTAACAGAACATAAATATTTGGAGCAACATATTCACGTACAGTTTATTGATAAGAATTGGACAAACACATGCAGTGCCTTTATAGAGTCCAGCGAATTGGGATTATAATAATAATAACCCTTGCAGCCAATTTGTGAGTAGAAATATCGAAAAGAGAGCCATGAGGTGAATACCCAATTGTAGCTGAGAGATAGTTGGCCAATACTCTGGGAGAAACTCTTTTCAAAGGTGCCATTGGATCTTTGATGTCCACCTGAACAGGTCGATGAGACCTTGGTTAACGACCCATCTGAAGGACTGCTCCTTCAGTCCTGTAGCACTCCCCCAGCATTGTGCATTGGAGTGTCAGCAATGCCTTCTGACTCAGACGACAGGGCTACCAACTGAACCAGGATGACACCTAGTGCCATCTTGGATGATCGTAATGGAACTGTGGCATTCATTTCTGTGGCTCTGTTGATGTTGTAAATGTTTCTTTCCCCTTTGCTGTGTGCCAGGGTACCAGTTGACGTCTGCTGAGTGTTATGACTTGCGAAGCAGGCAAGTTGTGGCAGACCAGTACTGTCACTATTACCCTGAAAACATCAAGCCCAAGCCAAAACTGCAGGAGTGCAATATGGATCCGTGTCCAGCAAGGTCAGTGCATCTCAGCCACTAATGTGCACCAGCAAGCAACATTTCTTGAACATTTCCATCCAATACAAAATCACAATGTTCATCTATTAACACATTACTTTACAATGTGAGGTTGATGTGCTTCATATCGTGTTGGACACCAAATGTACAAATAAACATTTGAATCTAGAGAGACAGTGAGAGATAAGAGAATGAGCCAAAATCAACAAAGCCTTTCCTGTTTCTTGCTGTAACAAATTGAAGTTACAGCAGGGTTTGGTTTCTGCATTAGTTCCTCTCACTGTTTTCTAAGCAGAACAATCTCATCTGATACTGTTGACATAAAGTGTGTTAGCTTCATAAAAGACTTCACGGAGACACATTTACTTGAGACAAGAAAAACGTTTGTGCATTAAGCATTGCAAATTGTTTCAGAAATACATTTGTGACTCAGATGTTAAAAGTGAGTTGATGATTTGAGAATAATGTGCTATAAAGAATACACACAACACCCCCACCCTTCCAATCACACATATACACCAATACATACACACACGCAATACATACACACACATAATTATACACACACACATAAATACACACATATGTACATACACACATACACACTATCAGAAATTAATATATCTCTAACAGTTTTTTTAACGATATATATAATTATTGAGGTTCTACAACATTGAATGTTCAATGGCTCTTCAAAATATTTGATGTTTTAGAATTTCAACAATTAAAAATCTATTAAGAAACAGTGCAATTTAGGCTCAAAACAAATGTTAGCCAATTTCTGATAAGGTCATCAGGCAACACAGAGTTCTGGGATTTAAATAGAGAACAAGGAAGTGACGATCTTATAGTGTTGGATTAACCCAACTACAGCATTTAACACTTTCAGTATTTAACACTTTCAATATCATACACTTGTCATGATAATAGTTTCTGAAATTCAACAAAGCCTTAAATAATCTGACCTCAAGCTGGAATGAAATGTTATAACTATTGCAAAGTAATAACTATTGCAAAGTAATAACCATTCAAGATTTCAAAATCTTTTCACTTGGAAAAGGTTGTGTTTCTTTGGGGGAAATGCTTTGACAAATATTATTCACTCATATGTTGCATTTGCTCACAGCACAATTGTTTCCATCATTAATGATCGGGTGGGATGAGATCACATAGGCTGCACAGCTTTCTTCATTGGAACCTCGCATGTAACCTTGTGAATGTCTGAAGTATCACAGTACAGCTTTATTCAATGAGATCTCAAATTTCAATTAATCATTGAAAAAAAAATCATTTGTTTTTCAGTTGTCCATTCTCATCATATGATAAATGTTGTAATTTCATTAAATATTGTACTATACATTATAACCACAGGTTCGATCAACACAGTTGCTTTAAATAAGAAGCGCTGACCAGTTGATACAATTATAGTTATGTTTGAGGCTGATTAATAATATAGTACGTTATTGCAGCTCACTGCTACAAAATTTCATTCCCAGGTAAGTCCTTTTCTACTAATAGATATTTGTTGTGAGCATTTTTCTACTCTTAAAGCCAATAGCATCTACTGCTGAATTATATTTGGGGAAATGTGGTAATATCTAGTTGTTTAGTCTTCTATTGAATCCCTCAGTAATCAAATGTAATGGGTTCCATTCTGAAATATTGACTATTTTTGTGTCTATCCATTCATATTTTACCAATGTTTCTCAATAAATTGCTGATAGGTGATGTGAGATTAGCTTTGGTTGTCTTGCCAGGTGTCCAGGTTCGGTCTTCCAAATGGATAACATTGGGAAATCATCCCCATGGAGAATAAAGAGAGTGAACCAATATCCTAATACACCAGAGCACAAGCTCTCTATAATACCAGAACCACTTTACAAGCACTAATTCACAATACATTTTTATATGTGTAGTTAAGGATTTTACTAAGCATTGTACAAAGTAACAAGACTACTAAAAGATAAACAATGTCTAATTGTAAAGTTGGTCATTTTGCAATAATTTCACTGGATCCCACTAATTTAATGAGTTATCATCCAATACAACAAATTCAGTAGATGTTTAGATATTTTTTCAAAGATGGGACATCTTATTGGATCTAGATTGATAACAGAGCATCAATAATATATTTCTATTGTTGCAAACCAACAGTGATTATGCTTTATGTAGGTATGTATGTGTCTGTTGGTGTGCATCTCTATCGGTATGTATGCATGTATTTATAAGTGTGTGTTTGTGCATGTGTGCATGCATGTGTGTATGAATGTATTATGTGTGGGTGTGGATGTGTTCCCCCCAGCTCGGGTCCTAATCCCTGACTGTTCAGTGCTTTGGGATTTCCTCCCGTCGTGAAAGGTGCTTTACAAATGTAATTTTGTATTGTGTTTTAGTATTGTATCTGCTTGTGTATGTATGCATGTGTGCGTGTGTGAGTGGCGCGGGGTAATGTAGAAAATTTCATAATTTGACATGTAGTGGAGCATTGATTGGTTATGAAGAAGCATCTAATCCTTTACTTGGACTTTTGAAAAGATCTAGCTTAAGGTGTTTAGTATTAGTAGTTCTGAACAGATCTGTCAGTTTGTGCAAGCTTTGCTTGCTAGAACCTTGTTCCTTCCTGTTGTCAGCAGACACTGGAGACAATAAGGAAAACATGATTAAAAATAGAGAAAATAGGTCAGTACCATGCATTTAGTAAGCACTATCAGTTCAAATATTATATTTATACAATACCAGGAGGTTCGGTTTACACTAATAAAAATCCACAGTCCATTTTAAGAGACATTTTAATGAGTGTGTGTTGGCAGATGGGCTGTATTTTCTCGTAAATATTAAATTAAAAGCATGCTTTAACAAAACCTTTGACATATTCTTATGTCATTGGTTTCCCTTTTCACAAATCTTTTTCAAGTGGATGCTTTTGTTCCTTATCAGCCCCACGCAAACAAACAACTCATCTTAGTGTTTCATTGAAGATAATTGCTTCCTATGCCAGCAATCAAAACATTCTCAGGGTAGGGGTGGGGGGGGGGAGGTGAACTGGCCCTCCAGGCAATTGAGCTGGCTCCAGGTTGACATGTTTGGCAACAGAACGTCGGAATCGAGTTAACTCTCTGTGGTGTTCTCGTTACTTCGATTCTTGAGCCAGTCGGGTCTCCAGTATTCCAGGGCACAGCTGATGACAGCCCAGCCAGCCTGGCTCATTGGCAGGAGGGTAGACCGGTCACTGGGTGCAGACACTCCCCACTCAGCTCCCATTAACCCTGCAAGCCAAGGCCCTAATGGGTAAGGTGGTCCTAGCTTTACATGCAATGAGAAGCTTACAAGATAATGCTTTCAATTGCAAACTATGTGGTTTTAGCTGGTTAAACTCCAGCAGTACTGCAACACATACCCTGAGCTCTTGCCAACCTGCACCTAAAACTCTCCGGGATTAGATAAGCAGGATGAATCCCTCTAGGGAAAGAGTGTGCATTGGAGCCATGTCTAAACTGTAACTGCAAGAATTAGAGATATTTAATTTTTAAAAATCACAAACTGTTCAGACAGATGGGCTCCAGTTCAGATTGGGAATCTCATTATACACAACTAACAGAAGGATCGACAGGAGACTAGCCGCTGATCTTATTGAAGAAAAGTAATGGTGGAAACTGGGAAATCTTACTCGCTGGGACATCTTAACCAACTTACATTTGATGCCCACAATTGTTGCAAATTTCCAGATGGTGGTAATTAACACATTAACACTATCTCCTTAATAAAGTGGCTGAGGTTAAATTGAAAGTACATTTTTCTGCTACAGACCATTTGCCCCAAATGCAATGCAGTAAAAGATGTACTATTGTGCTTTGTTATTTATTTTGAAGAATTTGAGCTTGGACAACTGAAGTCAGAGGTTAATACCACTGTTTAGTCTGTATTATTAAATGCATTGATCTCTGCCCTGTTAGCACGTACTCAGAGTCGCATGACTGGTTGAAGATTGTTACCAGTGTCCAGAGGCAGTTTTAGATTTGTCTGTAACCTGTATGTTGAAAAGTTGTTGCATTTCACTTTAGAGCAGAAAGAAACTGAAAATTGCATGTTAAAATGTTTTATGCCGTTTCTCAATTCGAAATTTGCTCCGAATGTTTTACTGGGAACGAAAAAAGATCTCTTAACACATCAATCAAATTCAAAAACTTCTTAACCTGGACCAAACAATACAAGCGTTGAACACAGTGAATTGAATGAGAGATGTAACTTTAACCTTTTGCTTTCTAGTCAGATTTCTAACAGAAGAACAATTCAAGTCACAGAAGTAAATGATGTTTTGTACTGTAATCATTTAGTGTCTGTTTTGTTGTATACACCTTCCACTCAGAGAGTTCGCATTATTGTTCCTAACAGTGATGGCTTCAAGCAGATCATCCCTTTTGACCACTACCAACCCCTTCCTCGGTACGTAAAATAGCCAATAAGAATGAAAGCTTATTGATGTAGCAGCCAGTGAGATAACTTCAGCTGATAAAGACCTAGAGAGAGAGGGGGAAAGTGCTCTAAATCAGTTGAAGTGTCTGTTTGTTGTTTCTTCGAAGCTCTTTGTAACATATAATGACAACACAAAAACTTTACAAGGTTTACGGGGCCATTCTTTAATTACCATGGAGATTTGTTTTCAAGTGTTTTTTTGTTTATACGTTGTGCCTATTGTGCCGAAATTGGTTAATGACCTACCAAATTTATGTATGTACTAGTAATTAGGGGTAGCACAATGAGACCATCTCAGGAAACACCACTGCATTGTGGAACAGCACTTCCCCGAACAAAAAGTGCCGTTGCTGTGGAGGAAGCATGTTATCGTGGTAGGCTGGGCCAGTGAGCAAGCTTGGCAAATTAATGAAATGGCCCCATTCAACAATTCAAACTTTGGGCTTTTATTATACTCGATCATGCACTTGGCTGCTGCTGGCTGTTGGTACTCTGGTGTATGCTTTGCACAGATTGTCAAGACGTGACCCACCTAGCCGCTGTTTCTCTGCTCTGTCTGCTGCTTTAGTTACCACACTGGTTAAAGTCATTCTTTTTTCCTTTTTCCCATCACCTGATGCATGATGCTGCTACCAGATTTGTAAAGAACCGCTGTGTTTGGTCACAATGTGTCTGGGGAACTGGGCCTTACAAGCTGTCCTGGCTTCTGCATTACTTTGTCTTGTTCACTGTGTTTTTTCTCTCAAGCTTTGCGCCATGGCTACAGTGTGTGCGGCAGTAAAAGCTTAATGCAAAATAAGTTGCCGTTCAACAAACTTAGGCCATATTTTAAGGTAAAACCTGTACTGAAGATTTGGCTGCTTCTTAGCAGCCTCTAATAATTTTCAACATTTGTAAATGTGTTCAAATATTCCTCGTTCTCACTTCCCCCTCATTCCAACTCTACATGGACTCCTGTAGCTCAGTGGTTAGAGCATTCACCTTGCAAGCGAGAGGGTTCGATTCCTGGCAGGGCGAAACGTTGGGCAAATTTCCTTACTCCACACGTCTCTGTTTACCTAGCAGTAAGCAGGAACCCGGTTGTTAGTTGATTGGAAGATCGCTTTTATGGTGGTAATAATTCCTTGAAAAAAAATAATAATAATAACTTGGTCACTCAATCCATGACTGTTTGTGGGACACTGCTGTGTACAATTAGCTGCTGCGTTTTGCCCACAAAATATAGTCAATACACTTTACGGTAGTTTACTCTGTGAAGCGCTTTGAGATGTCTCGAAGACGTGATAAGGCGCTATATCAAATGCAAAGATTATTATTATTATAAATACCATTCCTCAGCTAAAACAGTAAGCAATCAGTTACTTCCATGTCGCTGACAATGTAGTTCTATAACTGGCCATTAGGAGATGCCCATGAGCAACTTGAGTTGACTCACCGTGGGATTTCTCCCCTTTTTGTGCCACACCATCTCACCTCAATGTGGCGACAATCCAAATAATCATTGGATCCAATGGTGAAATGCCAGAACATTCCTTTTTTTAAAAAAACAAAACTGAACAAATCCTACAACCTGCCGTAACAGAAATCATAGATCCAAATGAAGCTTTTGCCTTAAAATTGACTGCCTTGCAATTAGGGTGAACTCTGCCTGTTTTTCCCATATCAAAATTGACCTTAGAAATTAGTGTTTGACTGATGTTGTCAATTAGTCCAGAATCTGTTTGAGATAGCAGATGACATAGGTTTGAGCATCAATGTATGTCAAGGGCTCGCCAATGGATGACGCTAGATTTTGCCAGTAGGTTTAGAGCATTTTCACAATGTTTGCATTTATGAAAAAAAATCCTTTTTTCCCTGTCAAATTTTCTTCTATTCTTCTCTCCTGAAGGAGTTTCACTCCTTTTTACTTCATGATGGGTATAATTACATGTCTGCCTTGTCCAAATGCCTATTATTCATTTATCAGCCTTGACATGATAACCATCAAAGGTAAAAGCTCTGACAGATTTAAAGGCACTGAGGTCAATTGTAACTCCCCTCCTGTTGCCCAAACAGAAATCAGCTAACTTAGCATAAACATGGATAAGAATCTGTTGGTCTGTTTGGCCCAACACTAAACTACCCCATTAGATGAACTTAATGTGCACTAAACATACTGGGAAAGATAGCATCACCCACTGAGACTTCTACAAAACTTAAACAAAATAATTTGGCGCACAATTTCTTCCTGGGTTGGCACAAGAACATAAGTTTACACAAGTACCCTGCCTTGTTCTCCACAAACAGTTTTGTTTTAATGTACTTCTTTCTGCAGGGTGAGCAGTGCAAACATCCTCAGTCTGATATAAGATCCTGTTACATTATGCAGATCTCAGACTGTTTGACACCAAACACTTGATGACATCCCTGACTTACACTTTGAGATGTCCACTTAACACTTTAATTGGAGGCTTGTAGCTTACCTATTAGTCGATATAGAAAATAACTTGTCCATTATTTTCTCAAAACCTTGCAAATCTGTTTGGTTAATTCACAGGTGTTAACATCCCATTTTATACAACTAAGGTAGCAAGAAGAGGGCTGATCATTTTGCATTAGATCCTTCATAGGACATCTAATCATGATAGGCTGGTTGAAAAAATTCTCCTCAGGAAAACAGTATCTTGCAATTTAAATTGAGATAAATAAAGCAGGGGACCCCTATGTATGGAACCAAAGATACCTACAGCACAGAAGAAGGCCATCCAGCCCATTGTGTCTAAGCTGGTCTTTAAATGAGCAATCTCTTCAGTCCCATTTATCTGGCTTTCCCCATACCCTAAAACATTCCTCCTTTTTAATTATCTATCTAGCATAGAACCATATATGTCACATCAACTCACAAGACTTTGCCGCTGATCCAAGATCACCCAAGTTCATGGGCCAAAGATTCCACCTGGGTTTAGACTTAAACTATTTTCTTAAATTTTCAGAGAATGCAATTTTTGGCAATTTTTTAAAATCCAGTCTTCATTTGGGAGCCGGTTTCCTGTAGTTGTTATAAGAACCTGTGGAAAACCAGAGACTGGATTTAAAAACGTAAATGTTGTAAAATGTTAAGCAGATAGGCTATGGCTAGAGCCAGATGGGATTTCTGGCCCCCATAAGTGTAAATACCATTTGACAGTGAACCACTGAATGCATTGATCAGTAAGGAAATGTAGAAGGATTAGCTCCTTCATTTGTCAGCTCGTTTATTCAGCCATTTACAAATTTTAAAACATGTTACCTTCCATACACCTCGTCCCCCCAGAAAAAATTAAACCAATCGGCTCATGAGCAGCGAAAAAATCTTTACGGACATAAAGAATGTAACAAAAAATGTAGGACCACCATTGACCCACCAGACCTGATCCTTCCACAGACCACACAAAATCTACTCCTGGAGCAATGTTTCACATAGAAACTCCCTGATTCCTATTGATAAACCTCAAGAAAAACATTCAAAATGTTCCCACATAATATATGTGGTTAGACCTCAGCTAGAGTACTGTGCTCAATTCTGGGTACCACACTTTAGGAAGGATGTCAAGGCATTGGAGAGGGTGCAAAGGAGATTTACCAGGATTGTACCAGGAATGAGGGACCTCAGTTATCAGGAGAGGCTAGAGAAGCCAGGATTATTCTCCTTGGAGCAGAGGAGGTTAAAAGGAGAATTAATAGAAGTTTTCAAAATTATGAGGTGATTCGATAGGGTGAACGAGGAGGAACTATTTCCACTGGCGGATGGGTCGGTAACCTGAGGGCACCAATTTAAAATAGTTGTTAAAAGAAACAGAGGGAAGGTGAGGAGAAATTTTTTTTACACAGCGAATTGTTCGAATCTGGAATTCATTGCCTGAAAGGGTGGTGGAAGCTGATTCGATAACAGCTTTTAAGAGAGAATTAGATAATTATTTGGTGAGAACAAGTTTGCAGGGCTATGGGGAGAGAGCGTAGAGTGGGATTGATTTGGATAGCTCATTTCAAAGAGCCGGCACAGACACGAAAGGCCGAATGGCCTCCTTCTTGGCTGTGTAATTCTATGATGATTCTATGAATATCTGTCACCACATTCCCAGCTTCATTGCAGATATACATTTCCTGGCTCCAGTAGCATAGAAACCATTGTGTCCCACAGAGTGTCCATCTGATTCTGCACACTGTTTTTACCTCCCAAATGGGTCCCAAGCAAATATGTATTCTGAAGGAGTTAATGTATGGAGCACCAGCTGCTTTTATTGGGAGGTACTTTATAACTCTCTAGGTAACAAATCTAAACTCTAATCCAACTTACAGCTTTTTAATTGAAGTTTCTAAACCCTCGAGTCTCATGGTTTAAGGCAAACAGCTTATTACAGCTATACCTCTCAAAAATGTGCTTGTGGTTTATGAAACAGCTCAGTGTGGAAGAGCACCCTGACATGACCTGAATCTTGGTGCCAGAGACAGCAATAAAACCCCTCAGTAGGATGTATGAACATTAAAATAGCTGTATTGCAGGTGCCTCTATTCGCTTGCACATCAGGTGCAAAGTCATTGCCATGAACCTCAGTGATGAAACTGTGCCCCTTGTCTTGCATGTCACTGAGAATTTACCTGTAAATGCAGTGCACCCAAGCTTGACTGTTTCTTGTATCTTATCAGATGGGACAGCAGTCCCTGGACTTCCTGCTCCAGCTCCTGTGGTGGAGGTGTTCAGATCCGCACTATCTCCTGTGTGGAGGAAGACATTAATGGACAGATAAACACAGTGGAGGAGTGGAAGTGCATGTACACACACAAGTTTCCTGTCGTGCAGCCTTGTAACCTCTTTGACTGTCCAAAGTGGTTGACCCAGGAATGGTCTCCGGTAAGCATTTCTTTCATCTTATGATTTCAGACATGCTGTCACAAAATCCCTTTAATTACCTAATTCCTGCCGACACAGACAATATCAGGAGTGAAAACAACAGTCCACAATTGCCTCATTGTTAGCAACATTTGGGAAGCTGTCTCAGTTTCTAGATGTGTTCTTAGAAGGAATGTACCCATTCTTGTATGGAGGCCAGTATCAACTACTGTTTCAGTCCTGATGTCTCTGCCGTGACCACATTCGTTCTCTGCATTTTTTTTAAAAATTGGTCCATCGTCAGAAAACTGCAGCTGTTAAAGTTCCACCATAAATAATATTAATCTAGGTTACTTTTGGAAAATTGTCTAGTGTCTGTTGTCCAACTTGTGCCTAAACACAAGTGAGTGAAAGTAGAAGTGAAAGTGAAGCTGGATGTACCTGAGCTTGAGTGTGTCCTGTAATAATATGCCCGAATATGAGAGTCAGTTTGGCTCAGTTGGTAGCACACTTGCCTATGTGTCAGGTGATTAGGGATAGAAGCCCCACATTGGGTGTTTGAACTCATAGCATCCTGGTTTCGCACTCAAATGCAGTGCTTGGAGTTATTTTATGAGACATTAAACCGAAGCCACGTCTGCTTATTCAGGTGGATTTTAAAGGTCCCATCCCACTAGAGGAGGGAATGTCTCCTGGTGTTCTGGCCAGCAATACACAGATAAAATTGTTCATTCACTTCATGGCTGTTTGTGGGACATTGGTGTGCGCAAATTCGCTGCTGCTTTAGCCTATAAAGTTTACAGTCACTACACATCGGAATAAATCTTGTGAAGCAAGATTTGACCTGTCATTGAGGAGGGAAGGGTTTGAGGATTTCTTTCATTCATCTCCTGATTAAAAAAATAAAATCCTGACATTTAGGTGTTGTTCTAGACAAACAAGTAGCAAGAAACTTACCAGTGCAACATTCAAGTTCAGCTGCATTATATTTAGCTCAATTCCAGCGGTATTGCAATGCAGACCATGAGTTAGGTTCTGCTTCTCTCCTGCTCCTTCCACAGCACCCCCACCCATGTCTCTGTCACTGTCATGTCTCTGCCACTGTTCATCGGTTTAGATCAGTTTAAACAGCTGATTCCAATCAGATGAGGCTTTATATATTTAAATTCATTCCCTCATATCAATCTCCATCTAACTCTAGTCAATTCCCAAAGTCTTCTGCACCTAATCTTACTACTGCCACATCATCACCATGTTTTCTGAGACAGCAATAGACCCAGCAACTGGGATACATTAAATATATATGACCTTACCCAAATCCAGCTCACGAAACAAAATACCTCTCTGAGCTCACTTCATGCTGTGCTGTGCTTCTCATCAAAACCAGAATAAATTGATGTGGATGATGACCCATGATTCACTGAATTGTACTGAATGAGATCAAGCTATATAAACTATCCCTTGCTGCAGCAACAAGGTGCTTTATTTTTTAACAAATTGCTTAGTTTATATTGTTTATTTGTTCCATCAGTGAGATATTTCAGTGGCAGCTCATAGGAGTCAATAACCTATAGATTAAAAAAAACAGCTTCTTGGAACTGAATATATAAAGTGAGCACTGCTGCCACTTTGTCCCTTTTCATTTTGCGCTGTACCACCCAATCCAAACATAGGTTAATATAACAATATCATAATCCTCGCATTTGCCTTTAAGACATCACAAAGTGCTTCAAAGGATTTTACCCTAAAATTTAGTGACTGAATATTGTTAAACATGGTTAAACATAGTTTATGGGGTTAAATAATGCAATTTGTGATTTGATATTTATGAATTGTTCATTTTTCCCCTCTATAAACTGCAGGGTTTATATCATAATATTTATCTTGTGATATCCTGTTGTGTTTTACTCACACTGTTTTCTTATCGCTACTGGATTGAGTCAATCTGATCAAATCTAAAGCTAAAATGCACATCTTCTGATCAGCAGATAAAGTGAGAAGAATTGTGGTCTCCATCTCCCAGAATTTGAATCATGGGTTAAAATCTTTAAACATGAAACAAACCTGTCATCGTGGACAGGAATAATGTGAATGAAAAGAAGAATGCTCAATATACAATGTCCCTTATGCTCCAATTGTATGGACATATAAGGAGAGGTACTGTCATATAAATAATTAGCCAGTGATAAACTGTTAGACTCACTATCTTCTCAAACTCCAGATAGACTGGATATGTTAAGGATGAGACTGAAATCAAGTCTGACCCTGCTTTGGCAAGTACACCTAAAGCCCATTAGTTCCACTCAGTCACTTCATAAGAATTTTCTTTTTTTGCAATAAAATGCTAAACTTTCAAAAACATTTTTTCCCTAAGCCAAATTTCCAACCATAGTTGGAATAATCCTTTTCACTGGGGTGTGATTCAGTCTAAAATGATTACAATGTGACCACACACCTTAGTGATAGAATTGATGTCTGTTTGGTGGAAAAGATACCAAGGATGGTATCTGTCATGCGTCATCAAGATGACTATTGCTTTATGTGAGATGCCCTCCTGACCCAACATGCTGTTGCTTCCTTGGAAAGGCAACTGTCGTAAGTCAACATTTTCTCACTGTTGTTGTCATCAGGCACTAACTTTGAAATTTTATTGGTATGATTCACTCGCTACAGGGCAACATAATTTGTTGACCATTTAAGAGCATGACTTTTTCATAGACTGGTGTTATGCCCTTAATTCATATCCAAGTGCTTTTCTTGGCAGCAGCAATAAGTATCACAGTGCACCAGCACATTACACAGAGCTCTGTTATTTTAATTATATTCATTTATTTGTCTCTTGTTCTCAGGCAGATGAATGCATTTATGGCTGCAGATGTAAGGCCACATCTTTTATTTAGTATTGCTCTTCTCTTCCCCCTGTCCTCCCAGTGTACAGTGACATGCGGACAAGGACTCAGATACAGAGTGGTCCTTTGTATTGACCACAGAGGACTGCATGCGGGTGGATGTAACTCTAAGAAAAAACCTCACATCAAGGAAGAATGCACCATCCCTGTCCCATGCTACAAACCAAAAGGTAAATATGAAGGATTATATTAAGGTGTATATTTAGCACCATTTGATTGCCTTTATTCATCTCAGTATGGGAGGGACACTGGCAAGTCCAGCCCTGGTTGTCCTGAGATGGTGGGATCTTCTCTTTGAACTGCTGCAATCCTGGTGGTGATGGTTCTTCCACAATTGTGTTGCACAATTTTGACCCAGCAACGAAGGAGTGATGGGGAATGTATGTCCAAATTGGGATGGTGAGTGACTTGGAGGGGACCTTGGAGGAGGTGGTGTTGCCATGAGACAGCTGTTCTTGTTCTGTTGGATTGTGAGTCATCACGGAGCTGAAGCAACTGGATCATTATAGCTGCATGAGTTATTCCTCGGGGGTTTACTGTGCAAATCTTTTGTCCACCCACTTTGTCTCAATCCAATGTTTGTCTGCTGAAGCGTTTCAAAACCCAAGTGTTTGTGTTTTGGTGTGTAGGAACTGTACTTCATTTGAGTTCATAGCACAGTATTGATGTTCTGTTCATGGAAAAATCAATCTTAGTGCGTGAGACGAGTTTCCCATAACAGAATTGTGGAAAATTCTTAAATTTACTATCAATTTGGATGCCAATATTCCACAGGTCTTAAAAAGCTTCCACATTAAGACAGGATTTAAGAACCTTTGACAATTCTGCACCATCTTAAACTTTATGATCTTGCTGGCTAAGATAGGTTGAAGATCATTTGAGGTGGATTCCATTGTCCAAAGTCTTCAAAGGTATTCTTATTGTCTGTTTCCAGAGAAGCTGCCTGTGGAAGCTAAGCTGCCCTGGTATAAGCAGGCCCAGGAACTGGAGGAAATAGTGGCTGTGTCTGAGGAGCCTTCGTAAGTCTGTCAGAAATGTATTTGAATTTGGCAGGAAGTTTCGGAAAAAAGAAGAATCCTGGCATAAAATCATAGAAAGTTTATGTCTGTGTCTGTGCTGATCTCCTACTTGCACTGTCCACTCTAATCCTATTCTCCTGCTTTTTCACCCAGATCCTTCAATGTATTTTTTTCTTCAAGCATTTAATCATCAGATCATAATAGTGACAATAATCATAAAATACTACTAATAATAATACTCTACACCTGGTACAAAGTAATCTAAATACAGTGTGATGTTTATCCAGCCACAAACCTTAAGGAAGACAGTAGGGTTACTATATATTTTTACTCGTCATTGACAAAATATGCAGTCACTACATTGCACAGAATTTTGTGAAGACATACTTGATATTATACACTCTGTATTAAATGTAGCATTATTAATATTATTAGCTTATCTATTTCTCTCCAGATGAGCTGAAAAACATAGAGGTCATTCTGTTCTATGCGTTCCATGTGATACACTGTTGATACAAGTAGAGACAGTATTCTTTAGATTTTGCATGAGCTAAAATTTTGCAAATCTGTTTGTGTGCAATCACAAGAAAACATTAACGCAATTTTAAACGTACAATTTAATTTAAGAGCTTCAATGCCAAGTTATCCCTACATTTGCCGCAAAATATACAGCACTCTAAAATACATTTTACAGTATTTCCTGTGAAGCACATTGAGACATCTCAATAATGTGATAGGGTACTGTATCAAATACAAAGATTATTATCAAAACAAAAAATACTGTAGATGCTGGAAATCTAAAAACAAAAACAGGAGTCGCTGGGAACATTCAGCAGGTCAGGCAGCATCTATGGAGAAAGGAAAGTGAGTCAACGTTTCGGGTCCACAACCCTTTGTCAGACCTGGGGCATGTTGGGAGGATTATTATGTTGTCGAGGCCAACAATTCCCTGAAGTAAAATTGGTCACTCCCTCCATAGCTGTGAGCAACTGGCTGCTGCATTTTGCCCACAAAATACACAGTCAACCATTTTACATTAGATCCTGTGAAGCGTTTTAAGATGTCTCAACAATATGATAAGCACTGTATCAAATGCAATGATTATTATTATTTATTATTATTATTATTCATACAGAATTGCATCCCTGTGCACAAGGGACAAATTTGCAAGCTGTACCTATTTGAGAAGTCGAGGGCTTAGCCCACATTAATGAATGTACAACATGGAGCAGAATAACTGCCATGTGGCTATCCATATCACCCAAATTATAGTAGTTGATGTACTGGTCCAATCAAGCCTATCACTTACTCGGAACAATATTGCTGTTGGATCTTGTCTGTTAGTCACGAAAGATGAAAGTTTCTCACCTCTGACCCTCGGTATCAAATTGCATTCCCACATCGAATTGCAGCTGCCTTGGGAGCTTAGACACGACATTGTTGAATAACATAAAAAGAGTTACATTTGTAGAGGAGAAAATAATATTTTACTTGGGGTGTTGATGGACATTTCTTCAGTATTGGGGTTCTGCAGTGATTTAATGGATATTTCTGCACCTACTCTTTAAGAAAGAGTTTCAATTTGTTATTCTTCATATTCTGTGATATGTATTGGCAGTTTCTGTGAATTTTGCTTAGAAATAACAGCTTCAGCAAATAGCACAATAACAACAACAACTTACACTTATATAGCGCCCTCCACCCAGGGTAGTGTTTCAGAGTGCTTAACAGTGGTGGAACTGACTCCGAGCTGGTGTGCTAACAATAGCACAATATTAACGATTTACAACACAATGCATTGCGAATTTTACATTTATGTAGCGTCTTTCATGACCTGAGTTGCTTAACAGTACTTGGTTGGGCACCCAAGATGGGCATTGTGGCAGAATCAGAATCCTGCGCTAGTCCTGAATGACACGACTTTTCAATCTCTCTTAGAAATCCTGTAAGGAAAGCTGGCATGAGAAATTAAAGCATTTACTGCTACAGGAGGGAATTAGCCTTCATGGTTACAGTTAACAACCACAAAAACATGCATTTACAACAACAACAACAAAATTACATCTATAGAGCATCTTTCACATCGGGAGCATGGGGGAGGGGTGGGATAGGGGTGAGGGAAGGCAGAGAGGTGAGAGGGCGACTGAGGGCACGAACAAAGCGGAGGGTCTTGAGACCGGCCTTGAAGGAGGCAAGGGAGGAAGCGAGGCGAAGGGACTGTGGGATAGAATTCCAGAGTGTGCGGGCAGAGAGGCTGAAAGCCCGGCCACCGATGGTCGGGAGGGTCGGGCAGGAGACATGGAGCAGGCCGGAGCCCGCTGAACAAAAGGAGCAGGCAGGTTGGTAGCAGGTCAGAGAGGTAGGAGAGGGCACGCCCATGGATGGCCTTGAGAGTGAGGACAAGGATCTTGAACTCAATCCTCTGGAGGATGGGGAGCCAGTGGAGAGGGCGAGGGTGGGAGTGATGGGGTCGCGGAGACTGGTGTGCGAGAGTACACAAGCTGCAGAGTTTTGGATGATCTGCAGCTTGTGAAGGGAAGAGTTGGGAAGGCCGATGAGGAGGGAGTTTCCATTATCGAACCTTGATGTGACGAATGCGCAGGTGATGGTTTTGGCAGCCTGAGGGGTGAGGCACTGACGGAGTCTGGCAATGTTGCGGAGGTGATGGTAGGCAGTGCCAGTCATAGTGGGGATGTGGGGGAGAAAGGACAGTTCAGGGTCAAACAAGACACCCAGGTTCCTGACTGGCTTTAGTGAGGTTATATATAGCGGCCCTAACACAGGGAAGCATGCTTGAGTGCTTGACAGTGGCAGAGCACGACACCAAGCTGGGGGGAGCTGACCAAAAACACGGTTGAAGAGGAAGGTCTTCAGGTGTGACCTGAAGATGGGGAAGGAAGGGCATGGAGGAGGGATAGAGGAAGAGTGTTCCAGAGTTTCGGTGCCCAGTGGCTGAAAGAGTGACTACCAATGGTGGAACGGAGGGCAGGAGGGACTAAAGTAAATAGGGTAAAAATTCTGCTCAGCGTTGCACATGTCACCTTTGGTGAAGTCGCCCGCTAAAGAGATTTCCTTTTTCGAGTCGCTTATCACCAAAGGCGCTACACCTAATGCAGAACAGAATTTCTCCCCCAGTAGAATCAGCTTAATTTTGCATGAGGCTATGCTAGACATGAGCTGGAGCTGCTTCCTGCTGACACACTGAGCACAGCCATCACCTATCAATTTGAAAAATAATCATTTAAAATACACCACCCAAGTAGTACAATATGCCTCTTGCCATTGCAGAAAACTATTACATACAAGTGTACTGCACACTTAGCACTGTCAGCAAATGTTATATTACAAGAGCTGCTCTACTTCAAAACAGCTATGAACAGTTTAAACACCAACAACCCAGAATTGATCCCTGTACTAGTCCCCTCTCCAGAGAGAGCTTTTTCATTTAATATCACCTTGGCTTTCAATCCAGGGAATTTTGCTAATACCGTGAATTTAGCATTCTCTTAAAGACTTGCATATTGAATTGTATCAAATGCCTACTATATGTGATGTGAAATTGAAACGCACAACTGCAGATGGCATTTTGAAATAGTCATGAAAAACAGGTGCAGAGCAATTATGAACTTATGTGTACAAGATTTTCTGAACCTATAAATGCAGACTCTGAAGATTAATGGTGCCATCCTATGTACAATGCATTTATCCATTTGGTTTCTTAACCACTTTTATTGCATTGGATGTTTGCATAGAATTGGAGACTGTAAACCAGCCATCCCGACTCTACCATGAATGTTTAGCTTCAGGTACAATTTATGATCTGATCAAGGTTGAATTATTGTCAGTGGCATATCATCACATTGCAGTTCTTTTGGTCTTTGACCATTGAACTTGATTTTTCTTTTTCTCTCACACCATTTGATGTCATTATTCCATTCTTTTTTCTGCTGTAATTGTCCATGATTTTGTCTTTCCTTCTAGTGCTGGTAATTCCTAGGTAAGTATCCTTGACAAAATGTTGGATAACAGTAAAAATCTTGGACTGGGACATATTTGGCTGTCACTTGGCGTCAAGTTAGCAATATTTGCAGACCAGAATTGTTAATATCAACTTCAGGTTTGCAAATAATAATTTGTGACACTTGTAGTGAACCCAACGAGGTCTAGAAGCTCTTGTCAGCCCAGCAAACTTTATTCAAGTTTGCTGGCTTTTGGGATTCTTATAAATTAATGTAGTATTTACAACCATTGTAATTAACACAACAAATCCATTTTGCGAACAATAATAATAATAATCCTTGCATTTGATATTGCGCTTTTCACGTCTTCTAGATGTCTCAAAGAGCTTCACAGAATAATAATAATAATAATAATAATAATCCTTGCATTTGATATAGCGCTTTTCACGTCGGGAGGACGTGGCGAGAGTGTGGCAGCCAATTGCGCACAGTAGTGTCCCACAAACAGTCGTGGATTGAAATGACCAATTTATTATTGTTTTTTTTGAGGGATTATTATCAGGCATGTCATTAAATGTCACTAAATAAACCCTAATATCTCCTTCTGAATTTAATTTGTAGCAGCCCCTTCTCCACTTGCTAAACCTGATGTAATCTTAGTTTGCATAAATTAGTAAATGTTATAAAGCAGTAAATACAGTACAATTTACATTTATATCGCGCCTTTCGTGTCAGGAGAATGTCTTAACTGCTCTGAGCCGCTGTCCTACGTGAAGGCACTATATAAATGCAAGTTGTTGTTGTTGACTTGAAACACTCGACAATGCTGTTTGAGCAACTGAGCTGGGGGTGGGAGCCAAAGAGGGTGGGCAGGGGAAAGAAGACCAGACATGTGATCAAAGAGGAATACCTTGAGACAGGCCTTGAACAAGGGATTGGCGGCAGTGAGTTGGAAAGACTCCAGGATGGAGTTCAAGAGAGCGAGTGGAGTGGCTGAAAGCTTTATGTCCTCCTCGCTATCTAGTTGTGGGATGGATAGGGTAGGGAACATTAAGCAGCAGAAGAGTAAAGGTCTCTTCAGAAGAACAGCATAACTTAGACGAGCAGACTGGCAGCACAAATTCTTCTCACTCATTTCCTATGAACCCTGCAAACTAAAATCCTCCTGTGTAGGGTAGTCCTAGCCAGACAAGAAGTGGGATGCTTGCTTTCAATGGCATGCTAGGAGTCTTCTGTCTGTTCTGTCTGGATGTTAAAGATCCCATGGTACTGATTTAAAAAGAGAAGAGTTTTTCCTGGTGTTCTGGTCAACCAAACCCCCAGTTAAAATTGGGCATTCACTTCCAAGATGTTTATGGGACATTACTAAGTAGAAATTGGCTACCTTATTCACATACAAAACACGCATTCACTACACTTTACAGTGAATCCTTTGAAGCATTTTGAGACATCTTCTCAGTATAATAAGGCACTATATCAAATGCAAGGATTATTATTCGTAGTATATTTCACATCAGAATTGTTGGATAAGGACTAAAATATTCCATACCGGTCGAACCATAGATTGTGAATATACTGTACATACACTAATGTGATATAGAGGTCAATAAAGCACATGCTGTGAACATACGCAGTACATTATAGAAGAGAAATTCCATCTGCTATCTAGATTTACTCTATTTATGTACTATTTCAGGGCGGACAGAATTTAGAAAATTCTTACATACAACCATAATTATACAGCCTTTTTTTATAAGTTCTTTTAAGAACCACAGAAAACTGTCTTATAAGTTCAGGCTCAATTCAATAATTTTGCAACTTCCGGAAGCTCTGAAATGTTACATAATGGAGTAAATCTGGACCCAGGTGGAATTTCTCCTCCTAAATGCCTTCAAGGTATCTTGACCAGATGGGATGCAAACTAAAACCCGTAAGGAAATGAACAAGAAAATAGGTGAGGCTTTGGTTAACAACTTAGGAAATTCATAAACATCGGAGCTGGATCAATGGACTGGACTTGAGGAATGGAGAATAGCAAAAGTTGTCTCGATAGGCCAAAAAAGAGAATAAATAAGTCAACGTGATCTATTATTTTTGGTGGGGAGTGGCAGCATGGTAATCGTGGAAAGGAATTAATCTAAATGGAATTTGAACATCATTCAAAGTAAATTGTTTTCATTTAAGAATGGGAGGACATAGATTTAGAATCAGAGCTGGGAGATTCAGAACGGAGATTAGGAAAAACCTTCTCACACAGACAGTGGTGTGAGTGTGGAATTCTCTGCCAAAGTCAATTGTTTGGACTGCAACCATATGCACATTAAAAAAAAGACTGGACATGGTTAAGGGAAAATAAAGTTGAGGGATATGGAGAAAAGCCTGGGATATGGAACTCCAGATAGGATCTATGATAAGCATTTGTGTGGAGTATAAACACTTGCTGGACCGAATGGTCCGAATGACCTGTTTCTAGAGCTGTACCTTCTATGAATCTATAAAACTCTGACTCATTCATAAGGCCACATTTGGAACACTGAGGTGAAAATTACAATTCTCCATCAAAGATTTACTGAAGCTTTTTATGATTGGTGTCAAGTTCAGCTACTGTTAAGCGCTCTGAGATGCTACCTATGTGAAGGTTGCTATATAGATGCAAGTTGTTGTTGTTGTTGATTGAATCAGTTATGAAACCTCAATTTTTAAGCTATTCTCTTCAATAGGGCCTGGTTTAAGTCTTTTTTAAATTTAATATGTCCAATTCCTTCCCCCCACACAAAAGAATTCCAGGTGGGGAAAAAATCCGTTGGCTCTTCTGCTCTGATCAGGAGCAGAGAGCCAATCAATCTCTCTGCTCCAAGTCTCTTCTCTTGCTGGAGTACCATTCCACGGGTGCTGGTTGCCCTGCAGTCGACTGCCCACGTGTCCAATATTCATGTGTGAGCCTTAGTAGTGAGTACCAACAGGACACTCGACTGTAGAAGGTGTCACAACGGAGCCAGACCTCTTCCCACAAGGAATTTATTCTCCCAATACAACCTCAGCTAAGACTAGAAAGTCCAGTAAGGACTGGGATTCAAAACAGTATTTCCACCCATTCTAACCCCTAAGCTCAGGTGCAAATCCTTGATTGTCCAGTACGTTGGTACATCCTCCCAACGTGAACGGTACTATCGAAATGTAATTTGTTGTTGTTGTTGTTGTTGTAAGCTTTTGGTCCTTGAACTGCAGCTCTATCCATTACACCATTGGAGCTCCTCATTATATTGTGTTTTTTGACCCTCATAGACTCACATGAATTTTTTTGTTTTAAAATGTTTTTCTTTAAGTGACAAATGGAACTTTATCCAGCCCGTGAAATAGTAGTTCATAATCAAGGGTGGTACCTCTGTAAATAATAAATACTTCAGTTCCATTTTAACTCGGGTTTCTGTAATCGGGTTTCAAAATGATCCCCTTTAAGTGGCAATCCAAAACAAAGCTTTTTCAGATGAACTTGGTGCTATTCAGAAGTCGGTGGGGTCATATTTCTAAACATATTTCAACAACTTTCCTTAAATAATGAATGGAATGTGTTTACGAATATTGCAACTTTGACCCATGTGATAATTTACCGTAAAAATGTGGTTACAGCAGTGTAAATATTGCACAGAAAAGTTTTCCTTACAACCAATTGGAGCCTTTTTTTTCTCATAACAGCATTGAAAAAGATCATATTGCTCACTATTAAAACAAGGATTCCTAAATCAGTTGCGGTTTACATTCCTGACTGTAAGTGATTTAAGCATTTTTCATCCAAACTCTTATACTCTTGGCTTGATGCGGTACAATAAATAACACCAGGCTTCTGTGCTGAAAATACTAAGCCAACATTTAAATCTGGAAGCCAGATGTAGAAGCTTATTAGCTGATTAATGCTGTAAGAAATGAAACGACATTCCTAACCATACAAGCCTACTTTGAATCACAATGACAAGGAGAAGAGAAATCTACTGCTTTAAATTCACATTAGTACTCCTGAATGGTTTGAGATTCAAATTATATCACAATGGTTTCATTACCACAAGGTGTGGTCCTCACGAGTTGGTGGTGTGTGAAATTGTCCAAATAAGATCTGTCCACTCCTGCTCCACAATAATAGCTCTAGAAATGGCATTAAGGAGATAAGGAAAATGCTTTTGAATAACAATAGTTTAGGAATTTCCAGGGTCGGTCACTTACTAATCACTAACACTGGGGATCTTTTAATTACGTTTTTAGAATAAGGGAATCCCCATTGTAATCAAATAACAAAGAGATGGCAAGTGTTAGTCAATCTCACATGGCTTTGATTGTCCAGTCGTTTTTCCACTGGCTGGAAAAGAATAGCTGATTTTAATGTGATCGCTGTATTTCTATTCTTTCTCTCCCACTGTCTTTCTCACGCAAAGAAAAACAGGGGAAAAAAGTATAGATGCCATTCAATTCATAACATTACAAATGTTAACTAGTTGTTATCACGGAATGTTAGCTTTTGTGGGCTTGCAAGCATTCCTAAGGATTTGCTGTTGATTTCTCACAGTTGGGAAAATTAAGTGGACTCCACAGGACAGGCCATGTTTTTCCCTCACTCCTAAATGCTACATACCAGAAAGTGTTTTGGATTCCACCACCTACTGCAAGAGTCTAGATCACTCTTCCTGCCCTGTGGTTTCAATATTACTTTCCGCCTTACATCTGAACATCCTTGCCAATCCACTATGTGCCTCCTATGCTATCTCCGTTCTTTAGGCTACCTTTCCTGTACCTCCGTGTCTTCACTATTTATCTCTACCCCATTCATATTGCTGAGACCATGCCCTTACTATGCTTCTAATGTGTACACCCTCTCCATGTTTCGGATACTCCTCACTCTGCTTAAGAAATTCAGCAGTCCAGTAAATTGAATCACCCACCAAAAATCACCTTCCAAGATTTCCCCCTTAAGTCATTCCATTGAGATGTACATTCAGCAGGCAGAGCGGAGCGTGATGTAGTCTTTGTACCTAACAGAAGATGAATTCTGTTCATATCAAACATACCCAGTTGCTCATTAAGTACCAGTCCAACCCAAAGTTAGAGGTTAGCAGTTCTCAAAAGAGATGACCTAATGCTGATCATCGTATCACAGGCACTTGCAATTCAATGCTGCAAGGTGCAAGAAGGTAATAACTCATTATTTTTACAATCTGCTCTTCTCTCATTGGCAAGCTCTGCATTGTAATGCTATCTCTGTCATTAGGCAGCTGAAGCTTGGCTTCAGAATTCACTTTTTCCCTCTGTTCCATGTCATGCTGGGTTGTGGGACATTCACTGCAGCACACACCTCATTAGGCCGTGGAAAGCATTTGGCTTCCAAGGACTATGTTATAATGAGGCCGGATTGCAATTCTTGAAGGTCTATTGAGAATCCTATTGTTGCTTGATGTTAGTGATCAAAACTGTCAATGATCAAACAATGAAGTTACAATGCAAAATTATTGGATTCCACTAAAGTGCAGTTTTCAGTGCAAGGTTCAAGCAAAAAGGACTATCTCAAATGGACACAAATCCAGAACTATAATTCCAGTAATATAGAAAAAATGTGTCGTGACTCAAAGTGAAGCTGTGTGAAATTGTTCACAGCGAATTTGTCATCAGAAACGTGCCCTGCAAATAAATCTGGTCACGGGGAATTGAGTGGAATTACTGTTACCATCATTCAGAGGACTCGAAAGTGTTATGTCCTGCACACACTGCTAAAAGGCAGCCAGTATTAAACAGAAAAGAGATTAGGTAAAAGAACCTTGATTTGTTAACTAGTTGTTAACAGCACTTTGGGATGTCTTTCTGATGTGAAAGACGCTCTCTAAATGTAATTTTGTCGTTGTTGTTGTCATGGAATGTTAGCTTTTGTGGGCTGGCAAGCATTCCTAAGGATTTGCTGTTGATTTCTCACAGTTGGGAAAATTAAGTGGACTTAAAATTTTGATAATTTTTTTTTTTAAATCACATTATCTGGGGATTTTCACCTTGCTTCCAGTCTCTGGAACTCTCTCCCGAAATTCCTCCACCTTACTCTCCTTTATGTTTCAACACCTATCTGAAAAACTATCTCTTTGCATTGAGTCACCTTCTGTCAAATCTCCTCTCTCCCACCGCCTCCATTTCCCACAATGTTGTTTCCCAGTTCAGGCTCCTACTACAATGCTGTAAAATGCTTAGAGATGTTCTCCTACATGAAAGGTGCTTTAAAGGTGCAAATAGTTGCTCAGTGAGTGCAGCAGAGCCAAAACAACAACAACAACAAAATTACATTTGTATAGCGCTTTTCACGTCGGGAGGATATCCCAAGGCATTGGACAGTCAGTGTTTCGGACCCAAACTGGAGATCTTCACAAGATTGAGCTTTGGGACCTTTAATGTTATTAAAGAAAGAATGAAAGAGTTAATCTTGTGACTGATAACAATGAAAAGGTACCGGGAAATTCCTTGGACCATCCAAGGATTCCTTACACCACGACCACTTGAGATTTTTCAAAAGACCTTACCACACTGGGCTGAAGTTATTTTACCCAGCTGTTATATTTATACCACAGACGTTCAAATGAATGTGCTGATGGAAACATGTCCTAAGATTATTCTCGAGTGTTAGGCTACAACACACCCACCTTCAGATTGTGCTGCTCAACCAGCATTTATAATAGGTTTGTCCACAAAAAGTACAGTATAATTAGGGCACTGGAGCTTTTTAAAGTGGCCCTAAGAATAATGCAATGGCCTAAACCCTGTCACTTGCATCACTTTCTAATAACTGAAAATAGTGCACGGATCTTCCTTCTCCATGAACCAAAAACATATTCGATGAACACTTCACAAGAAATCTCAAGCGAAGTTCAGATACACACTTGTGTCTATTTGATCTTATCCTTCCAGAATACCACACTACTTTCCCCCCATTTCAGCATCAAACTGCTTATGAAATTCTCTTCCTCTATCCCCCAGTGCCTTCGCCGCCTCCTCCCTTTCCTCCTTCAAGGCCGGTCTCAAGACCTTTCTCTTTGACCGTGCCTTCAGCTCCCCTCTCGACTCTCTACCCCCTCCTCGCCCCCTCCCTTCCCTCCCCTCACCCTGACCATTCCCCCCTGCTCGGGTCCTGACCTTGTACAGCGCCTTGGGACGTCCTCCCGACGTGAAAGGCGCTCTGTAAATGGAATGTTGTTGTTGTTGTTGTTCTCAGCCTTTTGGCTACGATCAACTGTACTATCTGTTCGTATCAGTTACTGTTCAGATGTTTGCAGTTCTTGACAGCTCAATCTCTCTTTGGCACGGCCCTGATCTGAGAAATTTGATCTACCCAAAAGAAGGAATAGAGAAACTGGAATATGGACTACAATAACAACAACAACAAGATCACATTTGTAAAGCCTTGCTCACTCGGCTCAGACTGTTTAGAAAGGCAATCTGGCCGATTGACTTGCTCATGATGTCATGGTGTAAAGTATTGATTCTGAACTGTCTTTAGACAGTTTGGGGTCCAGATTTAGTTTGGGGGATCTGAGTTCCCTGGGGGGCAATTTACGCTCTCGGATTGTGGAATGGCATTTGGTTTAATTCGGCCTGGGTGGAGGGGTTGAATGGGGAAAACCCAGCTCACCCCAAAAAAATCAAACTGCTTCTGAAATTAGTTCAGTTACTGGCCTCAACCACTCTTCCTGGTGTTTATCCTAAAACAATCCTTTTCAACAATTAACCTATACCCTCTGATTTTGCTATCTTGGTGAATCTGAAAGTATTTAGAATCTTACAACGATAGTGTCCATGTAGGACACCAAGTGCAAGTACAGAAAAATATCCTTTTTTTCTGCTTTACATGTCGGCAGGTAACATAAGTCAGTGTTGCAGGTAAATCAGATTTTCAGTGCCATTTTCAGATCAGTGGTACTCTGAAACAGAAGGTATTGAGAACAAATTCATTATAACAAAAATTAGCCTGTGTGTGTTCATATTTTGGAAACTATGTTGATGGCCGCTGAGTTTATGGCAGATGTGTCTGTTAGTGTGAGATTGCCACAGCTGTCTGCGTAAATAAGCTAGAAGCAAAATATGTGCATCTGAAGCTCATAAGATTGTTTGCTGGAATGTGAATTCAGCAAACACAAGGTTTAGTGGACTGAGCTTGAGTCTCAGAACTCCAGTAAATTCTTCTGTGGTCTCGTTTGTTATGTTCACAAAGGGAGGCAGTCTGTAAAATGCGTCTAAAACAGAAAAAAATGCAAATTAAGTTTTAAAGCTTCCAGTAAAAGCAGGGTGATCCCAAGTTTTACAAAATAGCAAATAAAACTGGAAATCATTTTGCGTACATTTATGACTTTTTATTGGGGCAGCTATTTTTCTATTCGTGTTTTAAAGCATGCACTGAACACAATGAGGTGAAACTTGTGACCTGCGAGGTGCTAATTAACACGTTGTTGCAAACTCCACCCTATCAATAACTATCGACATTCTCTGGTCCGTGGGTGTCGGTCACAATGGTTAGGCCAGAATCCAGCCACAGCTGGAAGTGGAACATTGGAAGAGGAAGATCCTGCCTTTATTCTGTATTATTCTGGCTCAGATCAACTGGCATCCCACTACCCAACACTCTAATCCACAGGCAAATAATCCTGTGCCACAATCCACAGCCAGCATTGGTCCAACCATAATAATCATGATCCTTGGATTTGGTATAACGCCTTATCACAGTGTCAAGGCATCACAAAGTGCTTCACAGGTATACCGTAAAGTGGTTTTGACTGTATATTTTGTGGGTGAAATGCAGCAGCCAATTTGCACACAGCAATGTCCCACAAACAACCAAACAGGGAGTGACTAATTTTATTTGGGGGATTATTGGCCAGGAGAAACTCCCTTCTCTTTTTGAATAGTGCCATGGGATCCTTAACGTTCCACCTGAACAGGCAGATTAGACCAAGGTTTAATATTTTATCTGAAGGATGGTAGTTCTAGCAATTCAACACCCCCCCTACCCCCAGCACAGCATTGGAATGTCATTTTACCAATGTGATTCCAGGTCCAGATGTGGAGCTTGAACCCACAACCTTCTGACACAGAGGCGAGAGTGCTACAATTGCACCAGGTCTACACACAATAGAGCTGGAGGGGTGGGTGGGGGATGGAAGAGAGTTACCTCAGTGAACCATTCACTGATTTTAGTTATCAAGAGGGTGGAATTGTGCAATGATACGTTTACACATGGAAGATTGCAATTTTCACCCCGAAGTTCCTATCGAATGACTTGAACAAGTTCAATGTAGATATACATGAAAATTATTTATGACAAGCCCAAATGGGACTCGTTTGATGGCTTCCTTAGTAAATGCTTCACCTACTATATACAGTAAAAATAAATTTCTAGTTTTCATCCCTGGTTTTATGTGAGCTAGTCGATCTCAATTGGTGACAATGAAGGAACTACCTTCAGAAGAGAAGGGAGTAAATCAGTGTAAAATGAAATCTACGTCAAATCTATCCTCAGTTCAGTCCTTACCTTTTTTTAAAAAAAAGCTACAATTGCAGAAGATACTAGAATAGCAAATGGAACATCATTTATGAAGAAATAATATTGTTCTTTTCTGTAAATTCATTTTTAAGTCGTTAGCTTTATGGAGCCAATTGTTGTTGGGACATAGAACTCCCTACCAAGTTATATGCTAAAGGTAGCATAGTGGTTAGTGCGTTCGCCACGCAAGCAAGAGGATCCGGATTTGATTCCTGTTCTGGGTGAAACCTCAGGCAACATTCCTTAGTCCGTATACCTCTATTTGCCTAGCAGTAAGTAGGAACCCAGTTGTTACTTGATTTGCGGATCACTTTCCGGGAGTAATAATTCCTGAAAAAAAATTGGTCATTCAATCCATGACTGTTTGTGGGACGCTGCTGTGCGTAATTGACTGGGATGCATGGAATCTCAATGTGGTATGGATACTCCTAAGCATGGTGATGGGTTTTCTTATGTGTCAGTTAGACACTTCTCTGACCCCCAAAAAATAGAACAGTAGGGCTAGTATTCTGGAAAGGTGAGATTAAATGGGTTAAATAGACTTTCTCACCCAAAGCTCTTATGATATTGTTCATGAGAGATTCTTGAATCCTCGGCCATCTCTTTATTTCAAGTAATAAGATGGTAAACGAGATTGATGAGGTTCAAACTTGCAAAACAAGTTAGTGTAACTTCCACTATCTCCCTCTGCTGCAGATTTTTTATAGCTCTATACCCCAGCTCATTCTATCGGTTCTTTTGACTTTGGTTTATGGCACATGCCCCCATTCCCTCCATTCCATCATCAGAGGGAGAACAAGCTTTCAGTCAGCAGAATTCCTCCAGAAGTCCTTTCAAACCCAGTGCACTTTGCTGCAACTCCCTGCTTTCAAATATCTGGAGTTCTGTAGCCTAGTGGTTCGAGCACTTGCCTCTCAAGCGAGAGGACCGGGGTTTGATTCCCAGGCAGGGCGAAAGGTTGGGCAAGTTTCCTTACTCCTCACGCCTCTGTTTACCTAGCAGAAAGTTGGAAACTCGTTGTTGGTCGACTGGCAGATTGTTTTTCCGGGGGTAATAATCCCTTCAAAAAAAAAATTTGGTCACTCAATCCACGACTGTTTGCGGGACACTGCTGTGCGCAATTGGCTGCCGTATTTCACCCACAAAATATACAATCAATTCACTTTATAGTATATTTTGTGAAGTGCTTTGAGACGTCTCACAGATGTGATAAGGCGCTACATCAAACACAAGGATTATTATTATCTCTTAAAATTCTACAATATCTCTTCATGACCTTATTCCTGAGTTTGTATCTCCTTTTAATATTGGGATATTTAAAAGGCAGATAGGTAGGTACTGTACTTGAGAATTAAGGTTATTAAGAGGTGTGGAGAAAAGGTGAGGAAGCAGTTTTAAAAGTTCTGTGATGTTTTAATGAACAGGCAGAACATGTTCAATAGGCTGAAAAGGCTTGTCCTGTTCCTATCTTCCTATGTCCATTATTTTTGTATAAATATCTTACATTTCTTCTTTGGTGTCTACCCTTCCCATTGTATATTCACAAAATACACACTCACACCACTTTACAGTATATCCTGTGAAGCACTTTGAGACGTCTTGACGACTTGATAAGGCGCTGTATCAAATGCAAGGATTATTATTATTACATTGTTAAGCGTTTTGAGCGATGCTTTGATGTAGCTAGGTCTTATATAAACGAAGGTTGGTATTGCTGACATGGATGCTTTGTGTGTTCAGCTTTATTCCAGAGCCATGGCTCCCATGCAGCACCACCTGTGGAGCGGGCACTCAGACTCGCAAGGTGAAATGCCAAGTGCTCCTGTCCTTTTCTCAGTCAGTGGAGGACCTACCTGATGATGAGTGTGATGGCAACAGACCCCAGACGGAACGGGCTTGCTATACTGGACCGTGCGGTGGGGAAACAGTAGAATATGACCTTGCAGAGACAGATCTATTGTATACCGCCCTGCAGGATTTTGATGAACTGTACGACTGGGAGTACAAGGGTTTCACAGAGTGCTCGGAGTCATGTGCAGGAGGTAAGATGTCTGAACAGTATGCCTATACCAGATGAACGTGTATCATAGAATCATAGAAAATTACGGTATAGAAGGAGGTAATTCAGACCATTGAGCCTGTGCCAGCTCTCAGAACAAGCTGTGCATTTAATTCCACTATCCTGCCATATCCCATATCCTTTCAAGCCTTTTCTTTTCTTGTGGTTATCTCCTTCCCTTAAAACCCACAATGGACTCTGCTTCTACACCTTACTTGGCAGGTCATTCCACGTCCCAACAACTCTCTGTAAAAACATTTATCCTGAACTATCCTTTCACTTTTGTATCTAATGAATCTCCAAACAAAAAATATACTGAGAACAATATCCCCCTCTTATCTTTAAATCCTTTGATTCTGTTTTTCCCCCGCTTAATCCTGAATATATCTGATGATCTCTTTTTATTGCCATCTAACGCAATGTCCTACATTCCTCCTCTAACTGCAAACATGTACTGAGGAAGCAGGAATTTCAAACTAAAAGTAGCTTCCCCCCTTACAGACCTAGTAAAGCACTGGTCAGACAGAATAGTAGGTCACATGTTTCATTTGACGTGTGCGTTGAGCTAGTTGATACGTGCCCCAATAGCAGTGAAGGCTCTTCCATTGGCTTGAGATGCCAAGGTTGGAAGGGAAAAATCAGCCAGGGTTCTCACTATGGATCACTATGTAGTGACCCGTGCTGGAAAGTGCACATGTGTGGATGGTCAGATGAGGACAAATTTACTGTGGTTTTCCCCACGTGGTCAAAACATCCTGTCAATTCATACATGAATAATGACCACTTAGGCAAGTAAAATACGGAACAAACCCACAACAAGGTCTCTTTACACTGACTGTAACTTTTATGTGATCAGATAGATGCCAGTTTGTCATTATCATTGAAAAGTAAACTAATTCACAATCTAATATCAATTTAAACTTAAATCTGAAAATATTGATTTTCTCCAGATTTTGTGAGAGACTGAGTGCTGGTGTATGAGCTCCTCTCAAAGTAATTATAGGAGTATTGGAATTCTGTTGGGTGTGACCTTTTGTTTTCCTGACTACCTCATGGAGAGTTTAAAAAAATGATTGGTATATTGGTTGAACATAGACAATGGTGCGCACACACACACAGGTCAATGTAAGTACATGCTTTACCGTCTCCAGATGTGGAATTTGATATTGCTGAAGCAACCTCTGACCTCGCAGAAGTACAACTCAGAAGGATCTGGTTAGTGACTTGGCCTCCACTCATTCATTAGAGCGGCTGCAATTGTCATTGCATGTCATGAAACAATTCCGTTTTTCGCAAGTATCCAAATACTGGCAGTCCCTCATTCCATGCAGATGGGATGACATGTCGATGATTAGTTCATTCCTCTTCACACTTAGTTCCTTTGACATAATCCATTTCTGAAAGAAGACTTCAATCGTTCTCAATAACCGATTGTAATGTAGGCATGCTTTACCCACAGAACCATAGAAGACCTTGACTAGGAGGCCGTTTGATTTTATTATTAGTATCATAGTTTGCTCCTTCATTGAAGCCATCTGTTCTAATCCCAATTCCCAGCATTTTCACCAAACCCTCTAACACCCTTGTCCCCCAAGTTCCAATTTATGTGCATTGTGTAGTTCTAGATAATACATCCTAAAAAAGTAATGACTTCAATATTATTCAAAAATACAGTCTTATAATATTTACCTCCAAGTCACAAGCCTTGGTTATTGACACATATTGATGTTATATATTGTTAACTTGTTCTTGCTAATTCTATAAGTGAAAGTAAGACTGATGACAAAAGTTTTAACCGTTCAAGTTAACGATGCTTTTTAATTTGAAAATAAAGAAGTACTCATTTTCTTTGTGGCTAACGATCATTTAACATTGTGGAAGCATTTCAGTGTCCTCTTCACCCTCAACGGTGTTTTGCTGTTCTTAAATTCTATGCCTTTTCTGTGAAAAGAGGGGAATGGATGATGCAGTGAAATGCACTCTGAAAGTTTTCCTGGTATATAATCACCACTCATAACATCTTTTATTAAAGTCCTGTAGCAATAGTGGTTAGCGAGTTCACCTCACAAGTGAGAGTTCCTGGGTTCGATTCCCAGGCGAGGCAAAACCTTGAGCACCACCTCTGTTTACCTAACAGTAAGTAAGAGCCCAGTTGTCAGTCAATTGGCAGATCGCTTTCTGGGGTTAATAATCCCTCAAAAAAAAGTGGTCACTCAGTCTACGACTGTTTCTGGGACATTGCTATGCACAATTGGCTGCCACGTTGCTCCCACAAAATACACAGTCAATCCGCTTTACAATATATTCTGTGAATGCTTTGAGACATCTCAACGACGTGATAAGGCGCTATTATCAAATGTACGGATTATTATTGACTACCCAGTCATGCAGTGCCCCAAATTCCTTTCCTGACAATGTTTTGATGCATATGCTTTTCTTTCCCTCCTTCAGGCGTTCAAGAGGCAGTTGTGGTTTGCCTGAACAAGCAAACCCGAGAGACTGTCATCGAAAGTCTTTGTATGATCCACCGCCGTCCACCACAACTCCTGAAAGCCTGCAACCTGGAGCCTTGCCCACCGAGGTAATAACCCTGTACAAATCGTGGGAATTGTTTTGAGCTTCTTAACTATTAGAAACGAAAGGGCCAAAATTGTAGGTTTTTATCCCCTAAAGACATTCCGTTCTTCAATTACGGAATGGAATGTGTTCAGAATGCCTTAATTAAAGAACAGGACGTGGCTCGGGAATATCATTGTTCTTACCTCATGGGAATAATAATGCAGTTTATGTCATCCACTGTCACAAATCTTCAGCTTATATTTCTTTTCAAAAACAAAATTTGTTTCTTCTAATCCTGTCCAACTGTCTGTTCCTTTTTGTCTGGCCAAGTGGCAACTCTTACACACGAATCTAGGCAGTGAACGTCAGCAGGCCATTGCACTTGAGGGGGAAGAGGGGAGGGGGACAGGTAGATAGAGGGAGAAGGTACACAAGAGAGAGAGAGAGAGAAAGGGAGAGATGAAGGGAACGAAGGGTGGGGCATCACAGCTGAACTCAGCACTGTCCTTTCTAAATGTTTACACACAAATATTTTTAAGGAACTGACTGGTTAGTGATCAGGGAAACCAAGCTGATTTTTTCCTTCCCTAGCCCAGAGGTGCTGAAACAAATTCCAGTACCTCAAAAGCTCCTCTCCCAGCTCAGAGCATCCCACCCAGAGCAGATTGAACCTGATAGTTGATTCTTTCAGCATACCCTTGGCAGTGGCTTTACCAGCTGAGATGTCGGGGGAGCTTTGACTGGGAGCCTTATAGAAGATCAAGCAAAATATTTTCTTGGAGTTAAAATTGTGCCATTTGTTGTGCAGAATGTGAAAGATTACTCGATTTAACATATCTTAACTACGGAGCACACAGTCATAGATGAAATTCAATTGCATTTTGTGTACAGTTTTGGGAAAGTAATTCTTAGTTAAGTGGGAAAGTGCAATAATATCTTAGAGGTATATTTGTGGCTGTAAAAGGTTTAATGTTACAATACATTTTCCTCTGATCCTGCAGTCAAGCTTGTTGAGTTGTACATTACATACAGCTGTGGGTACAGTATTAGTTACATTAAAAGTGCTTAAGGCAGTGTGTAAAAGACAAGGTGAGTTATTAAATCAGGCGGCTTTCAAAGTATGATGTGCGGTAATGGAGTAATGGAGTTCTGTGTTCCCATAAATGGTTAACAAAATGCATTACACAAGGAGAATATTTTGAAACAGCAAAATGCTTTTGCTGATATGCGAACACTAGCCTTCCTCTCCCTTAACTGAAGTTTTAACTTCAACAGCTAAATAGTGTAGTTTCTGTGGCTGTGCCTGTAGAATGGTTTGCACAGTATTTCAAGCACTGCCTGTCAAGCTTGAGGGGCACTTGTTCCCCTGAATAGGCAAACAACAATATTTTCAGCAGACAGTGGTGACCATTGTTCTTCCCGCCCTTGTTAACAGCATCAGGGAGTGCGGTAAATGTTAGTGCTGTCAATCCCATCACTTTGCTTCTCAAGCAAAAGGAAAATGTCAAAGGTAGATTTTGTGTCACTGAACAAGAATGCAGCAACATGATATAAACATTGATTGAAACAAGGATGATGAAAGAGGTAGTGAAGGACTATGTGGCTCAATGGTTCACTGGATTTTTGTGTCAACAACCGGCACCCTGGAGAGGTAAGCGAGAGCTTCATCTCTACGATCCTTAATGCTCATCATTATGTACATGTTAGCCTGGCTCAGTTGTTAGCGCTCTCACCTCTGATTAGGAAGGTTGTGGGTTCAAACCTCACGTCGGAACTTGCAACTCATAGTTTAGGCTCACCCTGCAATGCAGTGCTGGGGGTGTACTCCATCGTCAGAGATGCTGTCCTTTGGATGAGACGTTAAACCAAGGTGCCATTGTCCTGTTCAGATGAACATTAAAGATTTCATGATACTATTCAAAATAGGAATTTACTATTCCTCTCGGTGTCCTGGCCAACAATCCTCAAAATAAAATTGGTCATTTACTTCATGGCTGTTTGTGGGACTTTGCTGTGCACAAATTAGCTGCTGTGTTCATTTACAAAATACAGTCATTACTTTACAGTAAATTGTGTGATGCTTTTTGAGATGTCATCTTGAAGATCATCAAATGCAAGGATTATTATTTATAATACAGTATTATTGTCCTGGCTGGGTACAAAGGCCTTAGGCATTCTCTCCAAGGCCATTTTCAGTGAGTGGTTGCTGGGTGGCACTGGGTAATGTCTGAGCAGAGTCAAGTGGGCACTGGTTTGTGTGTTTGGTGTATAAGTAGGTTGTGCAGGAAAGAGAAATCACCTAATAAATGGAAGAGTGTTAACTAAAGTAAGACAGATACACAGCATATAGAAATACATTATAGCATATGTGAGAGTATGGTTCTGTCACTCTGTAGTTGTCTTTAAAACATTATTTTCTATTTGTAGCTCAGCGAACAAGGATTTTGTATTCACAGCCTAGAATCCTTGCCAATACCTGAAACCTTATTTCAATATTAACTCTTTCAAGGCTTCAATAACATTTGCAAAAAGATTGCCATGAATGGCATTGTTGGGTGCATAGTGGAACTTAAAACACTAAACTCGTAACAGGAGTTATTAATAGCTGCTAGACATGAAGCTTTTTCTTACTGCTCCATGCTGCCTGCCATTAATAGCAGCTCCTGCTGGTAACCCAAACTCCGCCATGTCATCCGGCAACTCAAAATAGATTGTGTCACAGTAGAGTTCCTGAGGGTTGGCACGACTCACATCCAGCTCCCGGGGCAGGAGACAAGTTATGAAAATCATATTTTACACCCTGTTGTTAATGAGGAAATAAAATGTTTTGACCCTAGGAGCAGCCTCCTAGTTAATCTACTTAATATATGTGCTGTGCCTGAGAATTGATTAACAGGGTCTTAGAGATTATTACTCAACCATTCACCATTTAGAGCGGACATCATCACACCCCACTATATGCACATGTTGATGTGAATGTCCACTGTGAATTATGATAATAGCCAAAAATATGCTTCAGAGATTCAATAAGACCCCTGCGGTGGTGGTTGATGCCAACTTGGGTCAGTTGGTGGCACTCTCAGAATGTTGTAGGTTCAAGCACCGTGTTGAGACTAGAGCTCATAGTCTAGGCCTGACACTCCAGTCTGGTTCTTGGGGAGCAATGCATTTTTGGAGATGCAGTTCTTTGGATGAGAAATTAAACCAAGATCCATCTGCCTGCCCTCAGGTTGACATTAAAATCCCATGGCACTATTTCAAAAGAGAAGGGAGTTTCTTTCATCAACCTAGGCTACAATCCACTGAATGCCTTAATAACCTGATAGCTATTTATAGGACATTGCTGTGGGAAAAAATGGCTGCCAAGTATGCCTACAAAACACAGTCATTGAACTTGATAATAGTCACTGTAAAATTCCTTGAGATAGAGAGCGTGCATTCCATTCACAGGGAAGATGCCATGTGTAAGTACTATACATATGTGGAGCTCACATTCTGGTTTGGATATTTTTTGTCATGGATTGCTTTCCACATGTGTGAGACACCCAGCAGAAACAACACAATCTTTGAGACTTTTAAAATATAAAGTGCTATAAAATAGCTTGTGTTTTGTTCCCTCAATTAATAAAAGATATTGTCTTCAAAACACACGTGTGTACTCGTTAACAAACATGTAATGTTTGAGCAAAACATACATCATTGTTAATGGGTCAGTTCTTCTGCTATCCTGCCAAGTTAATTGTTATTGTTTTAGCTCAAAAAAAATGAAAAATAGTTAAACACATAACCAACAATTCTTAATAGTACGATAATCACAGTCAATCTCAGTGATGTTGTATGTAAGAGAGTTCATATTTTGGAAGCTGTCAAAATAATAAAACAATAATAATAATAATATTGCATTTGATACAGAGTCTTTCACTATGGGAGAACAACAAAGCATTTTATGGAAACGACTGCAAAGTTAGGTCACTGTGTGTTTTCAGGAGAACACCTACAGGTTACGTTTGTGGTACTGGTGTGCACACTAAAGGAAGCTGCGGTTTGCTATGAGCTCGGATGCTGTGATTCTCTGTAACTTTAGTTTTGGCACACGAGTACCCCCATCCAGCATGCATAAACAAGACATGACCCCAGTCCTCTCGACTTCTGCAGTGAGTTTTCATTATTCTGCCACCACTGAGCAACAGTGTGCTGAGCTGGAACCATGCCACTTTGGAGCACGGTCACAATTCGTGTAATGCTTATTTTTGTTGTCAATGAGTCTGTAATGAATCTTTAGTTCTTCAGCCAGAATCTTTTTTTTAATAAATAATAATAATAATCCTTGCATTTGATATATGTCTTCGAGACGTCTCAAACTGCTTCACAGAATATACTGTAAAGTGAATTGACTGTATATTTGTGGGCGAAACGCGGCAACCAAGTGCAGAATATTGTAAAGTCCACAAGAAAAAGCATCGAAAAGAAATGCCATTCTTACTCATCATGATTTACGTACATCCCCTGCCTATTACCACCAGAATCAGGAAGCATTTGAAATGCGATCTGCCATTTGGGACAACTTTCTGCCTGGTTGTACACTGAGCTCACAGCCCTCTCTGGGTTCAGCTGGATAAGGTCCTCTGCAGGATGGACTCAGCTCTTTTAATAAAAAGCTGATTATTTTACTGAAGTGACCCTTCAAATTTTCTGGGAATTTATTTTCAGTGAAAATGAAAAGAGCAGATGCCTGCTGATACTTGACAGGAGAGAGAGAGAGAACAGAGTGTGAGATGAGACTCAATGGCAGATGATAGGAAAGAGAAGAAGGAAATTCCAGCTTGCCGCTCAAGCTTTGATATTTGGGAGACCGGCTATATTCTGGGCTTTGTTTCTGGTTGAGCAAAAATGATCTCCAATGAGCAGTTCCTGGAACTGAAGGAATTAAAACTCATTTTTTTCTATGGATGCAATGCACCGTCCAACAGTGATGGCAGGTGGCCTTTTAGCACGGCTATAGATGGCCAGTAATGACGCTTCGCAAGTGAGAGGACCTGGGTTTGATTCGCAGCAGGGCGAAACCTAAGGCAAGTTTACCTAGCAGTAAGTAGGAACCTGGTGCTAGTCGATTGGTGAATCACTTTCTGGGGGTAATAATCTCTCCCAAAGAAACTCAATCCACAATTGTTTTTGGGACACTACTATGTGCCATCGGCTGCCACAAATGCACAGTAAATCCACTTCACAATATATTCTGTGAAACACTTTGAGACGTCTCATTGGCGTGATAAGGTGCTATATCAAATGCAAGGATTATTTTTATTAATGGTTATCCCTGAATAAGATTAGGGAGTGGACGTACACCACAGTGACCTGACACTCGTGAAGCCCTGCACCACCATCTCATCACAGGGCAGATCTGGAGAAGTCCTGAGTGTTCTTGAAATGTTCAGTAAAGTCAAGTTGAAAATAAAAATGTAGCTGGTTTTAATATATCATAATGTTTAAAAATGTCATGTCTTTCAAACTTTACTCTAGCTCCCGCAAATTTCCTGAGGCCGTCCATTAAAATTCTACCCGATACGCATGCCATTCTCTGATTTCAATTCAAATAATAATAATCCTTGCATTAGATGAAGTGCCTTTCATGTCAGGAAAACATCTTAAAGCACAGGATTTTTAATAAAGTTTAGTGACTGTATTTTGTAGGTCAACACTGCAGTCAATTTGTGCCTAAAATGTTCCACAAACAGGCATGAAGTGCTTGACCAATTTTATCGAGTGCCTTACCCTCAGATCTCAAAATAGCACTCTAAAATATATGAGAGGTACATTCCCAATGATTATGTCCTTATGGTAGATCTCTTATGAGACCGCTGAATCAATGACCACTGAATGTGTAAATATCCTTACCAGTGTCAATTGGTAAGACCAATGACCAATACAGTGTTCTCTGCCACCAATCAAAGAGGATAATGTTACCAACAGGGTATTTCAACCTCTCCTCCAGTACTGGGTGAAGTGGAAGAAGAAAACCCCAGCATTTCTTTTTTCATTTTGCTGAATATGGAGCTTTATCTTACTGCTGACTGGTGTATTCTCAACCTCATAATAGTTTTGAGATAAATACTATAGTTTGATGAGTGAATATTGCTCTAACACTACTTCAAACTGACAAAAAAAGACAGTATTGGCATTTTATATTACCTAATCCATTGGTTGAAAAACTATCCTTACCAGTTACAATTGCAGATGGATGACCAATAAACTGAAAATCCTGTACACTGTCAAGCGTCTTGGGACATCCTCCTGACTTGAAAGGCGTTATACAAATGTAATCTTGTTGTTGTTGTAGTATCAGTAGACACTATAAGGGCCATGTCTATGTCAAGAAATCCCCCCTCTCTGTTACTCTGTCTCTCCACCAACCTCTCTCTCTCTTTTCCCTATTGTGCCTTTATCTTTCTTCCTTTGTATTGCTCTCCATCTTTTTTCCCTCTTCCTCTCTCTATCTCTCCTTGTCCACCTCTCTTCATCCCCCTTTCTCTCTCCTTCACTGCAATGGTGAATATCTTTCTTGAACAAAATTGAAAATCACTTTCTGGGGTTCTGTAGTTTGGTGACTTTCAAACAAGGGCTATCACTGGAATCCAACATATGATAATATAAATTACATTTTGTGACGAATGAGGAAGGATGACTGCAGCAATGCTAGTATTTTCTAAATGCACAGAATTACATAAAAGATAACTAGCAGAGAGAGAGAGGTCAACGAGACTTCAAGAGGAGGAAAGAAGGATCAGAATCCCCTCACTCACATATTCCGCACATTTACTTCTTCCTACATACCTACAAGCTGTTTGTCATTTATTTCCGATAAGGCTGGAAAGGGACTTCAATTCAGTAGTTATTTCAATGGGAACGCTCTCTTTTACTTTCCATGGAATGTAAAGATATACATCTGTCATTAGGGTATGCCCCAATTGTGAAATGAGCTCATTCTGCAAAGTGGACATCCCCTCCATAAGGAGGAGAACAAAGATGGTGGGTCATACCTCAAATTAAATGCTTATCATAAGACACCGAAAGGCAAAGCATGTCAATCATTTGACTGGTAATACATCCATATAAGTGTTACCTTTTCTTTAATTCCCTAAATTTCATCCTCCATTTTTTCTCTTGTCCTCCCCAGTACTGCCATTCACCATCACACATTCTCCTGTAGGTGGGAGAGCAAGACAATTCAGAAAGAGAATTTCTTCAGTGTAATTGCCATGTCATACATAAGAAGCAGATTTGTCCCTGGCTTGACTGCTCTCCCATCGCAAGCTGGATGGAAGTTTTATCCACTCTTCAATACGCTATCTAGTCAACCTGGCTGAAATGTGGTAAAGCTCAACAGGTGATACTTAAAATAATGATAATAACAATCCCTGTATTATAACACTTTCATGTCATCAGAACATCTCAAAGCGCTTCATAGGATTTTACTGTACAGTATAGTGATTTTATAATTTTTAGGCAAACCTGGCAGCCAATTTTGCTCACAGCAATGTCCTACAAACAATTATAAAGCTAGACAATGAGCCCAAAGTCCACATGTTGGTCTTGAAACCACAACCTTCTGACTCAGGCAAGAGTGCTACCAACTGAGCCAGACTAACACCTTAACATGAAACGAGCGCACCAAATGATTTTCTGTGATCCGAATGGAGTAGAATAAGCAGTGGCGGCGGCAGTAGCAATGTGTTCGTGATAGAAGAGAGCAAACGATATAAGAGAGGAAAAAATAAATTGCATCAAAGAATGGCTTTATTCATTGTGAGGAGGTGAGGAGGCAGCAGACGAGAGAAAGAATGAATAGGACCTGTGGAGACAGCTTATTGTGGAATGTCGCTCATGAGGCTGGTTCTTCCTGATAAGCTCGCTCTTCCATTAAGGAAACGTTTTCTTTGGCCAAGCTGGATATTAATGTTTTGAGTACTGAACGTTCTTCGCTACTTTCAAAATATTCACATCTTTTATCATAATACATCTGCACAAATGATTTTCAGCCCGTTTCAAATGCAAGCAGGCATTTGTGCCGTCTTCTGAACCCTGGTCCCCATAAGAGAGCTTCTCTAACCAATTCCTTTGTTTTATTTCTTTTTTTAAAAAAACTATGCTGTAAAGATGTCCTGTTCCTAAGATTATTTCTGACAGCCCGGTTCAGTGAGGAATTTTAGTCGCTGGCAAACAGCAATCCATCACTCGGCTTTTAACTTGCTGTGCACAATTGGCCGCCACATTCGCCTACAAAATACACAGTCGATACACTTTACAGCAAATCCTGTGAAGCACTTTGAGATGTCCTCCCAACGTGAAAGGCACGATAACAAACGCAAAGGTTATAATTATTGTTAGTATTATTATGGGAATGCCTAGAGATGAATGTTCTTTGCTTGCAACAGGATTGACCATAGGAAAAAGCTATTCCATGTGCCTGAGGAAAATTATTGAATTCCAAACTGATCAGCGGATTAGCATTAATGGTATGAGCAACATATTGGTTTCATCTCTCTCCAGTCTTATTGCCAAACTGTTTCTTTTGATCCCGGTTAGGAATCACATGCTTGTTTAGCTTATCAAAAAACTCAGGACGTTGCTCCTTGCCTTTACCCTCTCTTAATAATAATAATAATAATCCTTGCATTTGATATAGCGCTTTTCATGTCTTCTAAATGTCTCAAAACGCTTCACAGAATATGCTGTAAAGGGAATTGACTGTATATTTATGGGCAAAACTCGGCAGCCAATTGCGCACAGCAGTGTCCCACAAACAGTCGTGAATTGAAAATGACCAATTTATTATTTTTTTGAGGGATTATTAGTCAAAAGTAATTTCCTCCACATCCACATTTTATTAATAATATTATCATTAACTGTTGTAACACACCGGGGTTCTAAACCCTTATCGTAAGGTTGGGTTTGATGATAAACACACAAGCTGCTCAGCGAACTTGCTATAAGGCTGTTGATTGACAGCAAAATTTCATTACGCCTGTTATTAAAATGTATTGTTTGTCATGCCAAATATATTGAGGTCAGATTGTTAGAGCTGTCAATTGTTTATAGATTCACCGGCTGAATTGCTTTTTGGTTTGACATTTATTTGAGTTTGTGATTGTTTGCTATTCCAGCAGAGACAAGGTACTAAATCATTGGCTGCCCTCTCTCTCTGTAATGTTCTCTTTATTTGTTTATTAAGGAAATAAAGGGGGGAGGGGGCTTAATTAATGGAGGAAGTTTGGGGAGTGATATCTGCGCGATAAGACCAGACTCTTTCATGCTCATTAACAAGCGGAGTTAATGACCCAGTGGTCAATGATATTGTGCCAAAGAAAACAAAGCAATGTTAAGCTCAAACTCCAAACTAAGATGTACAAAGCATTGGGTCAAACTGGTGCATGCAAGAAAATAGCATGTGCCTGAAGCCTGGAGTTATTCTCCTGATTTGCTCGCAATGTTTAAGCAGAGCTCAGCTTTCCAGTTAGTTTTTATTTTGTGGTGTTTCTCGATAACCACATTAAGAACTACTGCAAAATTAAGATTATTTTTTGAAAGATTTCTTAGGAAACTCCTGAAACTCATCTGTATGCTTGAGAGTATCCAAACCAAACTGAGAGTTCTACATATGTATACCACCTACATGTGGAAATTTGCATGTGTTTGGAATGGAATGCGCACTCTCTCCCTGGAGGGATGCATCCTTGTTTACCTAATTCCAGAGAGTATTAGGAGCAAGTTGGCAAGCGGCAAGGCTTGGGAACCCCAGCGTGTGCGTTGGAGTACTGCTGGACTTTAACCAGCTAAAACCACATTGTTTTCCATTGAGAGCATTGTCTGGCAAGATTCTCACTAGGATCAATAAGGAATGCCTTTAGAATTCCTGCTGATCTCTGCTCCAGAAATATTTCACTGGTCGATTAATTGGTCGATTGATGTCTTTGATAGTGAAGAGCCGACAGTTTAAAAGGGGTCAGACAGTGCCTCTGAAGAAGATTATGAATATAAGGAGTTCACTTTGCAACATACAGTGTAGCAGTATGAGAAAGCAGTTCACATGCTTTGTCTCTAAATCTGAACTGCCCAGGTAAACTATAGTTATATGACTGAGGTAAGAGGGAAGCTTGTCCCAAACTGGTACTGTGTCTGTTGTGTGACTGAACTATTGAACCTTATTTATATCAATGCACATTTTTTTTAATGATATTTCAGATCCAATTGCACGCAGTAGCATTAACAATCCAACGTACAAGTTCAGTGCTCTGCACAAGTACAAAGTTGGATGCTTTTGAACAGCCCAGGCACAATCAAAACGATTGTAGACTAGCAGCCACACAGTAAATACAGTTATGCTCCATTAGCGAGAGCTGTGTTAAGTAAAGAAATTAGGAAGAAACTTGTGACGCTCTTTAATCCATTCCTTATGTTAATTAAGACAAGGAACTTGTTAAGAATATCTCAAAATGTACCCCAATATGTCAACCTCTGCATTGAGTTCATAAGGAAATTTGGGTTTAGTGGCACAAAACAGATATTGTGATCCACATACAACAACAACAAAATTACATTTGAAAGGCACCTTTTACGTCGGGAGGATGTCCCAGGGTGCTGGACAATCAGCGTTTCAGATCCGATCTGGGGGTCGGGGATGGGGAGGGTGGAGGGCAATGGGGAAGCAGGGTGTTCGAAAGCACGGTTGAAGAGGAGGGTCTTGAGATGGGTCTTGAAGGAGGTAAGGGAGAAGGCGAGGTGCAGGGACTGTAGCATTGAGTTGCAGAGGGTGGGGACAGATTGGCTGAAGGCCCGCCCGCCAATAGTGGGGTGGGAGAGGTGAGGGATGTGAAGCAGGCCGAGGCCCGCTGAGCAGAGGGAGCGGGCAGGTTGGTCCCCTATGTGATAGGAAGCCAGGATACCAGTAGCCCTGGAGTCGAGGGTGGAGGCAGAGAGATAGAGTCACCCGCATACATGTGGAAGTTGACCCCGTGTCAGCGAATTATGTCGCCAAGAGGGAGCACATAGATAATGAAGAGGAGGGGACCAAGGACAGAGACCTGAGGAATGCTGCACAAGACAGTGTGGGGGCTAGAGGAGAAACCGTTTGAGAAGTTTGAAGTGGAGACGGTGGATGAAATAGATTTTCCCTCAATACAAAATACAATTTATTGTTATTAAGCCCTTTTCATGTCAGGAGGACATCTCGAAGAACTTCATAGAGCTAGCTGGGCACCCGAGCTGTGTGTGTGTGTGGGTGTGGGGGGGAGGTGGAGAGATGCCATTGGTGAAGCTGAAGAGGATAAGAGGATAGGTGGAGGGGAAAATTGACCAAAAGAGCCTTCAAAGAGATATATCTTAAGGTGGGCTTTCAAAGTAGAGAGGGAGGGAGTGAGGCAGAGGGATTCCATGTGTCAGCCTGGATAAGTGGTAGCATTCTCATCTCTTGAGTCAAAAGGTTGTGGGGTCAAGTCCCACAATGGACTTGGACTCACGAGATCTCAGGTGACGTTCCAGTCAGTGCTGGGGGGGTGTTGCATTGTCGGACATGCCATCCTTCAGATGAGACATTAAACGGACATCCCGTTTGCCTGTTCAGGTGGACATTAAAGAGAAGGGAGTTTCTCCTGGTGTCCTGGCATACAATCTCCCAAATAAAATTGGTCATCCACTTCATGGCTGTTTGTGGGACATTGCTGTGTGCAAACTGGCTGCCGCATTTCACCAACAAAACACACAGTCAAAACAACTTTACATTATATCCTGTGAAGTGATTTGAGACATCCCTAAGATGTGATAAGGCACCATATCAAATGTAAGGATTATTATTTTTATTCCAAGGTAAAGTTCCAGAGAGCAGGGGCAGACTGGCTTGATGCTCATCCAACTATCGGGCAGGGGAGATGAAACAAGCACTTCAATATTTTGACCTATGTCTCTGTTTGCAGGTTCTATCCTGCTCTGCTAATTGTTCGATGTAGGAAACAATGGAAAAGAAATGCATTGATGGAAACCTAAACTCAAAACAGGGAGAAATAATCTTGCATGGTCCGTGGATGAAGGCAGATTGTTGATTGCAGGAAAAGAATGTCTGTCTGTTTGTCTTTGCTGACTCTGTCTCCCTGTCAATCTATCATCAAATACAGTGTTTGCACTCAATACCTGCATTAACCTTAGAGGTTAATGTTACCAAAAGATTTGCAACAATATTAATCATAAATATCTGGAGAGGGAGGGAGGTAAAATATTTAATCCTAACAAAGCACTCATTATTTAAGAGAAGCACGTACTGTATTTTGGGAAAGACTTCCTCCAGAAATGTCATGATAAAAAAAACCTGGAGACATCAAAAAGGTCAAATTGTTGCTGGATACTGTATTGAAGTGGCTTTATTCTGTGTCATATATAATGGGCTCTGTGAATTAAGACGCAAGATTAGGCCTAAGCACTCAACTGTGCAAGACATATTTATCTAAGATCGTGGAAACATTAAGGCAAAACCCCAAGGGCAGATTTGTCCCATGTGCCATTAAAATTATTTCAGTTTGCGATTAATTGTCATTCCATTTTGAAAGTGGAAATCTCAAGAGAGTGCGAGAAAGAAAGAGGGAGAGAGGACCAAGTGACAAGAGAAATTAAAATATCATTGTTCCAAAGCATGACAATTCTCAGGCTCTCTCTCCTCACCTCTTTCCCCTCCCTCACCCTCTCTTCTCTTCACTCTCCCTCCCTCCCTCTCTCTCCACTTTCGCCCTAGTCCTTCCCCACGCTTCCCCTTCTCTTTCTCGCTGTTTTGTCATCACTCGCTTTTTTCTTTCTCTCTTTCTCTTCTTTCCTCCTTCTTTCTCTCCTGTCTCTCTCTCTCTCTCTCTCACCTCTTGAATAAATTGCCAGACAGCAATATCAATGGGAAGCTATGTGGTTAGACTCCAGCAGTTACCGCAACACACAGTCTGGGATCCCCAAGCCTAGGCTCTTGTCAACCTGTGCCTAATACTTTCCAGAATTAGGTAAGCAAGATGCGTCTCTCCAGGGAGAGAGTGCGCATTCCCTTCCAACAATCTATCTCTGGTGTTTCCATGTGTAGGTGGGATGCATGGAATTTCCGGCTTAGTTTGGATATGCTTAAGCATGGAGATGGGTTTCTGCATGTGTCAGACACCCGGATGACCAAAAAAAAGTTTTGAACTTTTTCTCACTTCCACTCTCTCTCGCTTTCTCCTTTCTTGACCTCTCTCTCTCTCTCTTTCCTTTTGTTTCTCACCTCCTGACTCTTTCTCTCTCTGTTCTCCCTATCTCTCTCCCCCATCTCTCATAGGGTGAAATAAATTCTGTACGACCCTTGAATTGTAAAGGATAAAGCACAATGCTTTTTGAGGGGCGAAAGAGAGTGACGAAAGACAGTGACGAGAAATGAAACTGTTCAGATCTAAAGTATAGTATTCTCAACAAGATGCATAAAGCATTTATTGTTCACAATATCTGCAGGTAAGCAGATGTGTGTTACACCAACCGGTGGAAACTACTGTGTCACAATCTATGTCCTGGGAATAGAGATAGTGGAGTCCTGTAGCTCAGTGGTTAGAGCACTCGCTTTGCAAGCGAGAGACCTGAGTTCAATTCCAGGCAGGGCGAAACCTTGGGCAAGTTTCCTTACTCCACACGCCTAATAATATTCCCTCCAAAACAAAAACAATAATAAATTGGTCATTTTCAATCTACGACTGTTTGTGGGACATTGCTGTGCGCAATTGGCTGCCGCGTTTGTCCACAAATATACAGTCAAATCACTTCACAGTATGTTCTGTGAAGCGCTTTGGGACGTCCTCCCGACGTGAAAAGCGCTATATCAAATGCAAAGATTATTATTATTAGTAGTAGTATTTGTAAATCCTCTTCGGGGGAGCATTAATAATAATAATAATACTTGCATTTGATATAGCGTTTTTCATGTCTTCTAGAAGTCTCAAAGCGCTTCACAGAATATACTGTAACATGAATTGACTGTATATTTGTGGGCAATGGAGCATGTGATGATTAGCACCAGTACATTCAGTGTAACCCCAGTACGTGTGGGTAAAGCTGAGAGACATTGAAATTTTTACGAGCAGGATTTGAATGGGCACGACCTTAAACAAGAGAATGTCAGCATGGGTTTTTGGTGAAATACTTTGCATGCAAAATCCTGAGTAGTCTAGAAAGATAACTCTACAATAATAATATTTACAATCTTTATAATAATCTTTACATTTGGTTTAGCGCCTTTCTCATCAGGAGGACGTCTCAAAGCACTTCACGTGATTCAAAGTAAAGCATAGCGACTGTGCATTTTGTGAATGAACCCGGCAGCCAATTTGCACACAGCAGTGTTCCACAAACAGCCATGAAGTGAGCGAGCATTTTTTTTCTGGAGGATTGCAACAACAGGCAAATGGTTGTGGCCCAGCGAGCCCCAGAGAGAAACAATCTTGAAACATCTAGTCTTCTCCGTGGAAACTTTGATATCCTTCATCTCAGCTGGCAAACAATAAGAGCCTTATCACTGACGTCGGGCTATCAATCTGCTCTCAGACATAGTGCAGCCCAGCCTCTCGGTTCTCATCCTGCCTGTGCTGCGAGTTTGCTTTGTTGTAAGTTACTTGCGACCAGACTTGACAGATCAGGGCTGCCTGTATATTTGCAGTAAAAGGAGTGGAGACACAGGGAACTCTTGCGTGCAGCAGGTATTGACATACAGCCCAGCTGTACAGCAATGAGCTATAACAAGCTATTTAGAACACCTTGGCAAATGTACACAATAAACAGAATGCCTCTCCTGCACTGTGGTATCCTGCCAGTACACTGAATAAAATAAGTCGCAGACGGTTTTGGTTAGGATTAGTCATGGAATTCCAAATCTACAGGTGTCTGGCTTCTTGCAAAATAACCAGATACTGTTGTAAAATGTTGTAGTTTTTTTTTACTGCATTAAAATGTGAAAAATACCACTGCTGCTTTTTTAATCCAGAGCAGATGAGTAATTGCTAGTTATTGGTTTTTCTACAGGTGGGAAGCTGGGAAGTGGAGCTCCTGCTCAGCCAGTTGTGGGGTCGGCCTGCAGACCAGGGATGTGATCTGTACACACCTGCTGTCTCGGGAGAGCAACGAGACCGTGGTCCTGGGTGATGAGAGTTGCATGCAGCCAAAGCCTGACCATGTGCAAGCCTGCAATCGCTTTGACTGCCTACCTGATTGGCACTCAGAAGGATGGCAAGAGGTAAACCGTCGCACTTTACACAGATACCACCGAATAGTGGTAGGATTTTCCAGTGCAGGAAATGACCATCTTCGTGTCCCAGCAGGCCTGAAGTTCCACTCAGGCTCAGGCTGTAGGATGGATCATCTTGTCTTAAACTTGCACAGATTTGGGGAAAATTCTTAAATTCAGTGATTAATTCAGAAACTGGCTTCTTTTTTTAAGGAAAAGAAAATAGAGGCAAGAAGATAGCGTACAACAACAGTAACAGCAACCTGCATGTAATTAGCATCCTTCATATAGGGTAACATCTCGGAGTGTTATGCAGAGTTGGTAGAACATGCAGTAGGGGGGGTGGAAGAAAAGGTCATGTAGGCACTCTGGGAGAAGTTGTGAGGCAGGACTTGAAGACAGAGAGTGAGGGGGAGAGACGGGGGGACAGGTGGGGTAGTATATTAACATCTTGCTATGTTTGGCAATGTTATATGTGGGGAGAGAACTGACCATTGTGTGGGGAGTGAACTTCTTAGTGTGTGGGGAGTGAACTGGTCAGTGTGTGGGGAGTGAACTGGCTTGTTGTGCACATGCACAGTTAATCCTGCTATCGATTGGGATTTCATGGATCCGGTACACCGGGTTTATATCAGTGCTGCTCTGTAATGTGAAATGGTTCACAATTTATTAGTTTATCGCTCACTCTTTATAGGTGAGTTGCCTAAGCGGTACCCAGATCTGTTCACTAAACTGAGAGAAACTGTGGTTGGTACACTTAAAAACATTGTCCCATTTTAATTCTATCGTAAATGGTCTTAGTAAAACCAATCTGTTTCTTAATTGTTGCAATGTGCTTTTTCTGCATTCCTTTTCAATTGAAGCTGGAATTCATTGTTTTCAACTACCTTGTGAAAGCTGTTAGATTTATTTATTTGGTTGTTTTGGTCCTAATGGGTTAAGCAGGCCTGTCCTCTGAAATGCTAACTAATAATCACAATCATTCTATCCGATATACCGCCTATAATGTTAGGAACATCTCAAAGAGCTTCACAAAGTTTCTCTAAAGTATAATGACTGTGTATTTTATAGCCAAATGTAGTAGCCGATTTGCACACAGCAATGTCCCACAAACAGCCATGAAGTGAATGACTGATTTTATTTGGGAATTTGGCCAGGACACTGTTGAGAAACTCCCTTTTCTTTTCAAATAATGCCATGGGATCAAAAGGGCAAAAGTGTAGGCAAGTTTCCTTATTCCACAAGCCTCTATTTACCTAGCAGTAAATAGGAACCAGAGCTGATTGATGGATCACTTTTCCGTTGATTGTTAGTTGATTGACGGATCACTTTTCCGGGAGTAATAAGAATCTCTCAGAGAGCAAAAGAAAAATAACGATTTGGTCACTTAATCCAAGACTGTTTGTGGGACACCGCTGTTCGCAATTAGCTGCCACATTTCGCCCACATAATACACAGTCACTACATTTTGCAGTACATCCTGTGAAGCAGTTTGAGACGTCTCAACAAAGTGACAAGGCACTATATCAAATGCAAGGATTATTATTATTATTATTATCTTTAACTTCCACCTGAACAGGCAGATAGAACCTTGGGTTTAATAAGGTTTCTATATCGCACCAATTCTCTTCGGTTGGCTTTTTACATTGGTAATCACTGGTGAGCTTGAAAATTGCTGAATTTAAAATGTTAATATTATAAACCTTACTAAGCCTCCGGTACCTTGGGGTCTTGTTTGACCTTCAACTATCCTTTCTACCCCACATCCATGCCATGACCCACTCTGCCTTCCCCCACCTCCGCAAAATCACCCAGCTCCGCCGTTGTCTCACACCGCAGGCCGACGAAAACCTCATACACACATTCATTACATCGAGGCTTGACTATGCAAGCCTATTGCTTGTTGGCCTCCCCAACTCCTCCCTCCATAGGCTGCAGATCATCCAGAACTCTACAGCCCGTGTCCTCTCCCGCATCAGGCTCTGTGATCCTATCACTCCCACCCTCGCCTGACTCCACTGGCTTCAAGTTCAAAATCCCGGTTCTCACCTTCAAAACCCTCCATGGTGTGGCTCAACGCCTACCTCTGCAACTTCCTAACCCCCTACCATCCTACCCGCTCCCTCTGCTCAACGGGCTCCAGCCTGCTCCACGTCCCCCGCCTCTCCCACCCCACCATTGGAAGGCCTTCTTCCAATCTCCCCCCACTCTCTGGACCTCCATCCCGCAGTCTCTCTCCCTTTAGGACATGCTTTAGGACATCCTCCCGACCTGAAAGGCTTTATACCAAATGTAGGAATTAACAATAATTAACCTACGCCGGGTCCCAGCTACACCTGCCTGCTTGTTGGCCACCTGGAACACCCTTTGTTCTGGGCCTACTCCGGTCCGCTTCCTGACCTATTCCTCAGATACATTGACAACTATGTTGGGGCTGCCTCCTGCTCTCGCAGTGAGCTGGAAAAATTCACCAATTTTGCTTCCACTATCCACCCCTCCATAACATTCACATGGTCCATTTCTGATTCTTTCCTTCCTCGACTTCACCATTTCCATCTCGGGGTATAGGTTATCTACAGATATCTTTTACAAGTCCTCCAACTCCCACAGTAACCTGGACTACACCTCCTCCCACTCCACCTCCTGTAAAGACTCCATTCCCTTTTCCCAGTTCCACCGCCTCTGCCACATCTGCTCTGATGATGTCACCTTTCACACCAGAGCAATTGAAATGTCCTCCTTTTTCCTCGACCGAGGATTCCCATCCACTGTAGTAGGCAGAGCCCTTGCCCGTGTCCGCCCTATTTCCTGCACCTCTGCCATCACCCCTCCCCCTCTTTCCAGAACCATTATAGGGTCCCCCTAGTCCTCACCTTCCACTCCACCAGCCTCAACATCCAACAAATAATTCTCCACCATTTCTGGCACCTCCAGCATGACGCAACCACCAAACATATTTTTCCCTCCCCTTCCGTCTCAGCATTCTGAAGGGACCGCTCCATCCGTGACTCCCTGGTTCATTCCTCCATCACCACCAACAGTTGTTTGTGGAGTCCTGTAGCTCAGTAGTTAGAGCACTCGCTTTGCAAGTGAGAGACCTGAGTTCAATTCCAGGCAGAGGGCGAAACCTTGGGCAAGTTTCCTTACTCCACACGCCTAATAATAATCCCTCCAAAACCAATAATAAAAAAAATTGCTCATTTTCAATCTACGACTGTTTGTGGGACATTGCTGTGCGCAATTGGCTGCCGCGTTCGCCCACAAATATACAGTCAATTCACTTTACAGTGTGTTCTGTGAAGCGCTTTGGGACATCCTCCTGACGTGAAAAGCGCTATATCAAATGCGAGGATTATTATTATTATTTTTATTATTATTATTGTTCTGCTCCCCCTGGCACCTTCCCAGGCCAGCGCAGGAGATGCAATACCTGCCCTTTCACCTCCTCCCATATCAATGTCCAGGGCCCCAAACACAGTTTCCAAGTGAGACAACGATTTACATGTACTACCACCAATGTAGTTTACACCATTCGTTGCTCACGATTTGGTCTCCTCTACATTGGGGAGACCAAACGCAGATTGGGTGACCGATTTGCTGAACACTTCCGTTCTGTCTGCAAGCACAACCCTGAGCTTCCGGTTTCTTGCCACTTCAACTCTCCCTCCCACTCACACTCAGACCTCTCCATCCGCAGCCTCCTACGCTATTGGAACAACTCACCTCCCCCTTATTAACATCATTTTCCCCTGCTTTGTTGCAAGCTCCCCTTTGTTTTGCATCATTAACACCTCTTTAACCCATCATCCCCTGCCCCTTACCCCATTTTTTCCTTTGTCTTCCTTGATCTGCCTCCCCTCTGTCTGTTAGTTTTTAAAAGCCTCTCCCTTCCAAAATTCCCCAGTTTTGACGAAGGGTCATGGACCTGAAACGTTGACTCACTTTCCATTCTCCATAGATGCTGCCTGACCTGCTGAGTGTTCCCAGCGACTTCTGTTTTTGTAGGAATTATTGTTATTGTAATGTCTCATTCTACTGTCTGTAGAATAGTGCTGCATGATAATAGTTCATGCGTTACGTGATATATGGTGACATACATGAGCCAAATCCTATTGAGAAAAACTTACCATAATTTGGAAGATGCTATTTTCAGTTTTCCCACAGTCTGTTAGCCAAAGTGAACTTGAATCTCATTAAATGGCCAAATATGTCAGTGTAAATGATGGTGGTTTCCAGGTGAGTAAGTAGAATATAAAACATCAAGGAACACATGGGAGTGCCTGAACATTCTGTGAAGGAGACATGAAAATTAACAGAGCAATGTTTTCTCAAAGAAAGAGGAACCCCTCAAAAAATCGCAGACATTGCTTTACCAAAGGGCATTTAGGGACACAATGCTTACTGAGAGAAATGTCTTTCTTTTTGACACACACAGGCACATAACTGGTTCTTTGTTAATATTCGATGCGGTTTGTTTGCAACACAAGATTTTTGCAGAATTCACCAGACACTCACTGTGAAATGTTACAGCTCAGCACAATCACTTCTGCTCACACGTTTGTGTAGTGATTAAAACAAAGCCTGACTGCCTTAGCAAAAGAGCTGCAGAGCTACTCCTGTTATTAACCACGAGGGAGCAAAATTATGGACACTGTTGGAAAACTTAGCCCGGTCGATCGCTGCCCGGGCCTGCCCACGTTAATACTCCATCTTAGCTGACACAAAAAATTGTCACAAATTAATGGCAGTAAGCTAGCCATGAGCTGAAAGATGATAGGGAATTGTTGTTGAGATTGTGCAGTCGAGTGGTGCCGTTAACGGTAAGGATTTAGATGGATAAAGGGCAACCAGTTAAGGCCAAAGATGTGGAGATTAGCCACCTGCCTGGTGCATGTTACTCAGACACTGGATATTGCCATCATTACGCATTGTTTAATTCCATTTTTTAAAATTCTAATCTGTTTCTTTTCCTGTGAACATTAATCTTATTTTCCATATCCTACCCAAACAAACACTTTAACATATATGTTCAGAAGAGAAATTGCTTTGCTTTATAACATACCCGCACACACACTTCTTTACTGGTTGTGTTTAGGTCGATTGTGTAAGTTACTGTAATCAGATGAGATGTCATTTGAGAGAGTTGTTTGATCACAAGCCCAATGCTATGCAAAATACACACCAGTGGATAGCAGTAACACATGTTATCCACATCGATTACATTTTAATTCTAACCTATAGTACGGAAAAGAAATAAAACAATGTCAGCTTTATAATATCAAACACATACTGTAGCTGAATAACAGATGTGATGGGACATGGTAATCGTTGGGCTGAAGGCTTTACAGCTCAGCCTGTTCACAGTCCATTATCTGTAAATCTCATTGACATTCGGATTGGTCTGTCCTCTGGAATTTGCTTCTCAAACCACTTTGCATTGCCATCTTCTCTCCCTGCCTTTAAAACCCTCCTCATCCAAACCTCCTGCATTTATCAAGCACATTGAGAGGCATTAATGTCTAATTGGTTGCTGCGTTTTGCCCACAAACATATACAGTCAATTCAATTTACAGTATGTTCTTTGAGAAGTCTAGAAGATGTAATCAGGAGCTATATCCAATGTAAGGGTTATTAGTATTATTATTATAAAAAGCAGTCTAGCAGCATCACTGCTGCCTGACCATTGTCACAAACACCCATCACATAAACTACATTTGCTCAACTCAATCCCTTGTGTATCAGGTAGTCAGTGAGACTTCAGCTCCAATGAGATCTCAGCTCTGAGCCAAAGTCTATTGTATCTGCAATCCCATCCGAATGGTTTCGGATGCCATGGTTGGTAGTTGGCCAATCTGATTGGCTCCAATACTGTATGAGTGCTAATAACAAATCCTTGCATTTCACATTGGGAGGATGTCTCAAAACCACATTGTAAAGTATAGTAGTGTAGTGTATTTTTGTAGGCTATTAACAGACTTGCATACAGCAATGCCCCACACACAGCCGTGAAGTGAATGACCATTTTTATCTGGGGGATTGTTGACCCTTAGGGACCACTGAGAGAAACTCCTTTCTCTTTTTGAATAGTGTCATGGGATCTCTAATTCCACCTGAACGAGAGGAGAGGACCTCAGTTTAACGACTCATCTGAATGACAGGACCTTCCACAACACTGTATTGGAGTGTCAGCCCAGATTGTGAGTTTACAATCCCAATTTAGGGGTTTGAACTCACAACCTTGAACACACAGCCTTGATTAAGGCTGACAACTCATCACTATGAAAAGGGAACAAGAAAAGAATATAAAAGGATAGAGTATGAGGAAATGAGTGGGACTAAACGGAAAGCTCTTTCAGATAGCTGGCACAAGCACGATGGGCTGAATGGGCTGTAAAATTCTATGATTAGTGTGAATTGGAAGTGTGGACATGTTCTCAATTCTGCCAGTATTAACTGGGTAGATAAATGCTGTGAAAATATAAGACTGGTAAGTTAACGTTAAGATGATATTTCTCTGTAGCTTATCTATTTACCAGGGTATGATTGGGATAGGGGGAAGGGAAGCATTTGGCAATATCCCACTGAAGAATTCAGGATAATTGTACTCTTTGCTATAACGTTTGTAAAATAAATTTTCTTTTGTACACAAGTGTTCTCGCAGCTGTGGAGGTGGTGTTCAGGTGCAACAACTCCTGTGCAAACAGAGAAAGGCCGATGGCAGCTTCTTGGATCTAAGACAGGAATTGTGCTCATCCCCCAAACCGAATACCCAGAAAATCTGTGGGATTGTAGACTGCCCTGCTGAATGGTGGCCTCTTAAATGGTTACAGGTAGGACTACCAACTGTAGGCCTGGAATTCAATCTAGCATGCAAAACCATTTTGTCCTAAAGCTTATTGTGACACAGAAGTGAGGAAAATTCTTAAAATATGGTCTTTATTTGGAAGCCCGATTGTGGAATACTATCTTCCAAATAATGGCTGAAATTAAGAATTTTCTCACAATTCTGCATCACATTAAAATTTAAGGCAAAATTGGCAAATAGGCTAAGACTAAGTGAAAATTTGGGATTCTGTATATTTGAGTTGGTTATTGGAGACGTGGCTGCCTACATTTACATTGATCACATTTTTTGTATAACTTATGGGTCTTCCAACAATGCAGCATAACCCCAGCACTGCATCAGAGGGTCAGCCTCACCATAAAAGTTCGAAGTTCTGACATGCGATTTGAACCCACAACCTATTGAGAAGCAAAAATTCTTTCAACTAAACCAGGCTAACATGTATACGTCAAGAATGAGAGCTCTTTTCAAAACTCTCCTTTGAAGACACTCACTACTGTGTCAGTAGCTCCTCAGCACTCAGACTGATGTTTCCTGAATGAAAACAGTGGCTTTCAGTTTTTACTGGCTGCAGAGGTATGGCGTGTAACTTTACCGTCCTTTCCGTGTGTGACCAGTGCTCCAGGACCTGTGGTGAGGGCGTGCAGAGGCGTGACATGGTGTGCACGAAAATGCTCAAAGATGGAGTTTCTATCTCTGTGAATTCCTCAGATTGTTACAGTCTCCCTCGTCCTGCAATGGTCAGGGCTTGCTCTGTAGCGCCTTGCACAAGTAAGTAATCCTTGCATTCAGTATAGCATCTTATAGCATAGCATCAAAATATCTCAAAGCACTTAACAGGATTTACTATAAAGTATATTTTATAGGTGAATGCTACAGCCAATTTGTGCACAGCAATGTCCCATAAAAAGCCATGATGTGAATGACCAATTATATTTGAGGGATTGATGGCCAGGACACCAGGAGAGACTCCCTTCCATTTTCCAATAGTGCCGTGGGAATAGAATGATTTGCCATAGCAGCTGATGTTTTAAAATAAAAGAACGTTTTGACAGCATGATCAATTTCTCCAATGATTTTGAATATGAGGATATTCATACCAAAACCTTTGGATCCTTCACTTGTTTCAATGCTTGTGATGTGATGTGATGTGATGTGATGATTATCAACAGTTGCTGGTTCATTATAAGCCAGTAAATCATGAAGCAGCATTGTGATCACTAAAACAAACAATTGCAGCAGTGGTCAGAATATTTGAATCGATTTCAGAACCAGCTATTGTGGCAAAGTAATGTGACTGTCACGATTCCGAGCAGTGTCTGATTTCAGCTTATCGAATGCCTATCATAGCGCCCTATGTTAATAAGGGGACTTGCACCTTCATCTAAGTGACTTCCTGTAGCTTCAAATGATACACTCAGACTGCCTGGATTGGTCAGAGAAAAACTGGGAGTATTTTACCTAAACCCCAGTATCTTGCATTGTTTCATTAACGGGATACATGAGTTGTCCAAAGATGTTCAGCTGGCATCTTGGAATTCATCTTTAGGACTTATGCCACAGGCCATGATGTGAATCATGTTCGCCCCTGATTCATTCAATGTGATCAATATGATACAGACCACAAATTTGACTCAAGTGTTGGGCAGAGAGAGAGAGAGAGAGTAGAGCATGGTCCATTTCAGAGTAGTGGCGTTATTCTTAACATCCCTCAACTCAATGTGCAGTAAAACACATTTATAAATATATTGGTGGAAAATCTCAATGTCTGGTTCCCCAAGATTTAATTTGCTTTTAATTTCTGTGTCTATTTTGGCATCTAGGGCAGAACAGGAAGGAATACAAGCCCATTTCAAGTGCGGGACCTCATATCCTGGCTCTTCGTAAAGTATATATCCAGTTAAGGAAAGAGAAAAAGCTTCAATTCACAATCGGTGGGTATGCGTACCTGCTCCCGAAAACTTCTGTGGTCATCAGATGTCCTGTCCGAAGGGTCAGAAAATCAATGATAACATGGCAGAAAGATGGAAAACCTCTATCAAGCTCATCCCATGTTATGGTCACTCATTTTGGTTACATCAAGATAAATCGCCTGAAACCAGTAAACATAGGCACCTATACATGCGTGGCGGGACCTGTACGTGAAAACTTTGTGATCAAATTATTTGGAAGCAACAACAAACTGATCGAATTTCCATCATCAAATAAACAGGAGGGAATTATTGGGAAAGGAATCTTAAATGAGGCAGTCAGCCCCAAAGAAAACGGCAGCAAGTCCAATAAAAATGGGTTCTTCCTTAACCACAACAACCCATATGACAGTATTATCCTGAAACTCCTTGAGATGAAAGGTTGGTCCAGGGATCGCCTGGATTCAAGAGAGTCACAGGAATCGATCGAGAAGGATTTCATCTCTGAGGAGGATCACAACCTGGAGGCTGTTGTTCCATTAACATATACAATAGATCAAGAAAGACTAGATGAAACTATCAGGATTCTGTCACAGCAAACCGATGAGCTGAAGGATGTGTATGCTACTCGTTTCATTGCACAGCTAAGCACTGAGATTGCCGGAGGCCAGCTGGATGGCAATGAATCCAAACCAAACACAGATTCCACTTTAGTGGAAACTATGTATCATAAAGCCACAATTGCTGGTCAAGGAACACCAAAACTATCCTCGGTGGACTTGCCCAGTTCTAAAGAATTCATTCACACAGCTAAGATGCCAGTAATTCTGCGGAAGACCAACGACAAAGGATTTCCATTGTCAGCAGAAGTGATTGCTTATGTGGGGCAAACGGTGCTGCTGGCTAGTTGGACACTAAGGCTCGTACTGAGGTGTGAAGCAGAAGGAATCCCACAGCCTGTTGTCAGCTGGGCAAAGAATGGACAAATATTGAAGTACAACAATAGGTAGGATATTCATTTTGATTATTGTGTAAATCAGGATGGTCCAATCTATTGGCTGCTGAGCACCAGATACCCTATTTGAGAAACGTCCATAGACTGCATAAGCCATAAATTTGTATTTCCCTTCCATAAGTATAGCATAACATTTACGAGTTATGGAGGGAGTGGGTGGGCCAGATGAAATGAAGGGGATGGGGTGTGCGAATGAAATCGACCTGCGGGACCACCCTGGCAAAAATTATTACTGTTTATAGCACATATTATTGTTAATTATTATCATTAATAATCATCCTTTCAAGTCAGGAGGACGTCTCAAGAGGGTTACAGGATATACTGTAAATATTATTATAATAATAATCCTTGCATTTGATATAGCGCCTTATCGTGTCTTCGAGATGTCTCAAAGCACTTGACAGGATATACTGTAAAGTGTAGTGACTGTGTGTTTTGTGGGAGAAACGTGGCAGCCAATTGTGCACGGCAGTGTCTCACAAAGTTGTGGATTGCGTGACCAATTTTTTTTGAGGGATATTCTATAAAGTGTAGTGACTTAAGTGTTTAGTGGGTGAACACAGCAGCCAATTCCCACACAGCAATGATCTATTTGTTGCTTTTCATGCTCTTAGTCCCTTTGCCTGCCAACATCACCAGGGCATTCTGCACTCCCTTGCTGACCATTTTTGTAACTAATTGGTTCAAACTCTACAAAGCCAGAAGTGACTTTACAGCATAAAATTATTTATTGACATACTTTTAAACAACTGTAAGTAAAAGCAAACATGTTAAAAAGTCTGGCTTTTTAAGCAAAAATCTTACAAATTCTATCTGTCTTCCCTGAGCGTGGTTGTTTGGGGGGTGGGGGTGAAATTTGAGAGATTTTGTGGTAATTATCACAATGAGTCTGTCAAGAAAAATCATAAATGTATCCCCTTAGGAACCATAGAAGCATCCATATTAATAGCACAGACAAAGGCCACTCAGACAATTGTGTCTGTGCTGTTCGTATTGTGTTGGAACACAAAACGTAACCTTTCTGTGGAGCTGGAATCCTCATAAGTAAAATTTGTTCTGAAATTGCATGGAAATTGATTTCTTTGAGCATTTTACTCCGCCTTACAGAGAGTCAGTACAGTAAAGCTATTCCAAGAACCAGACGCCCGTGGTATTTATCTTCAAGACCATTTTGCCTTAAAGTTTAGGGCAGAAATGTTGAAAATTCTTACATTCATTTTTAATTTAGAAGTCCATTCTTTTCAAGAACAGCGGAAAATCAGCTTCCAAATTGAAATCGAATTTATCCTAACCCTCAATTCTGAGTAATGTTCAAGTTTAAGGTAAAGTTAACTAGCAGTTTAAAACTAGGTGGAATTTTCGGGCTTTGGGGCCTGAAATTTCTCATGTTTTTAGCCAAAGACCATTGCAACTTGCATTTATATCGTGCTTTTGGTATTTGTGGAATCCTGTAGCTCAGTGGTTAGAGCACTCACTTTACAAGCGAGAGACCTGGGTTCAATTCCAGGCAGGGCGAAACCTTGGGCAAGTTTCCTTACTCCACACGCCTAATAATAAACCCTCCAAAAACCCAAAACAATAATAAATTGGTCATTTTCAATCTACGACTGTTTGTGGGACATTGCTGTGCGCAATTAGCTGCCGCGTTCGCCCACAAATATACAGTCAATTCACTTTACAGTGTGTTCTGTGAAGCGCTTTGGGACGTCCTCCCGACGTGAAAAGCGCTATTTCAAATGCAAGGATTATTATTATGATTATTATTTGGTTTGATCCTCAGCTTTTCTTCCTTCCTCATATTCAGTCGCTGGCTCTGTAAAGTGCTTTGAGAAATTTGACGTGATGAGGTGCTATATCAAATGCAAGGATTATTATTGTTATTAATCTCATGACTGATAAACCTAGGAATGAAGGATTGGTGTTATGCATTGTGTATCACTGGGATCAAATGGATGTACATAGATGAGAAGTTTTGTAAACCCAGAGCAGTGAGGAAAACAAGCAAAGTTTGTTATTTATGAACGACAATGCTGGTGATATGTTATTCCTTTCATGCTTTTCATTTCATTCCCATCAAAGATGTTACATGCAGAACATTTTAATCTGTATAGCCATATACTGTGGTGTGATGCATCTATCATTATTAGTACAATATGGGCAGCTTTCTGAAACAAGCATATCATGGGTTGAAGTATTGATTCTTTCAAACACAGATTAGATAGTTGTCTTTTCGCAAATAACATTCTGGGAATTAGTACATAGAGAGTTTGGGACATATGTGCATGCGACCGACAGGAAGGTGGAAAGCGATGGACCTTAGTCTTTTTTTGTGTAGCATTTCTTATGTTCTTGTGGGTTTTATTGCAATATTTTATGACTTAAACGGTTTTATGCAACCATGTGGTCCTTTTTATGTACTTACACAAGGTTATTAAGCAGATTTTTCAACGGGCCATTGAATAGTTTTAGGTCACTCTGGAGAAAAATAACCTGGCAGTCTCCATCCAATTGGGAAATCCAACGGATCCTGTGGTGGTGAATTAACAAGATTACTTTTGACTGCAGAGTTAGCAGCAGAGGAGCCGATAGTAATCAGAGACTTAATTGTTTTGCTTTGTATGTGAAGGCTTCTGCCAATAAAGGAAGATTGTAAAACATGGCCTTTAAAATTGTTATATTCCTGTAGTAATTAAAGAAATGGGATCTGTGTTTTTAAGGAGGTGTTTTTTCACTTAGCAAGGCTGCTGTTTGAGTCTTCCAAAGTGCAACTCAAACCATATTTGTGGAACGAAGGCATTTTGCTATCCTTCAGACAAAGCAAATCCTTAGTATAACATGATAAAAATAGTTATGTTGCATTTTGATGGCTTGTCAGTACTTCTGGACTAACACAAACCAGAAGAACATTTTGCAACTATCCTATCGGTTTGACAACTGAATGCTCATAATTCCCGAATGCAAATCTTAAGCCAATAATTCCTAGTCTTAGCTATTAGAACCATTTTCTTTTCAAATTTTTAACACCAGTCTTAATTTGGAAGCTGGTTCTTTTTTAAGAACTGTGGAAAACCAGCTTCCAAATTAAAGTGAATTTTGAGAATTTTCCACAATTCTACATGATCTTAATTTTTAAAACAAAGTGGTCTTTCAGGCAAAGCCTATGTGGAATTTCAGGCTAATTGTAACTAAAGTTGCTGATTTTACATAGAATCATGGAATCCGACAGCAGAGGAGGAGGCCATTCGGTCCATTGTGCCTGGACCGGCTCTTTGAAAGAGCTACTAACTAGTCCCAGTGCCTGCTCTTACCCCATAGCCCTGCAACTTTTCCCTTTTGAAAGCCATTATCAAATCTGCTTCCACCACTAAATAATTTTTTGGGTAAAAATCAATTCTCTTTGTCTTCCCTTTCTATTTGTCTTCTCCCTATCTACTCTATCAAAACCCCTCATCATTTTGAACACATCTATTAAATCTTCCCTCAAGTTTCTCTGCTCTAAGGAGAACAATCCCAGCCTCTCGATTGAAACTCTCTAGTTTAGCAACTTTTCTGTTATTTTCGTTTCATCTGTTCTACTTCAGAGAATTCCTACATTGATTTTAAACAGTCGTTTATGGGATGATGTTGAGATTTCTTTTGGGAAAGTGACTTTAAGGTGCTGCTTTTTCTTCCGTTTGCATAATGTTTGTATTCACATCAAAAATCCTTAATTAGTTGCATAACATTCTCTTTTCAAACAAGGGGAGACCTTTTCATTCAAAATTAACAAGAACAATAACTTACATTTGTATAGTACCTTTCACGTCAGGAAGACATCCAAAGTTCACTTTTAACCCTAACTCTATTTAAATTGTACTGCAGTGTTATTGTTTCACGAGAAGCGAATTCAAATGTATTTTTTTTCACAAAGAAATCATTGAGTAAAATTGTAGATAAAATTAAAGTGGAGTGAATGGTACTGCACTGGCTGCCTGTCCCAGAGAAGATTGACTTCAAGATCCTCACCCTTATCTTCAAATCCCTCCACTCCTCTGCACTCCCCTACCTCTCTGACCTCCTCTCTTCTCAAAACAGTGCCTGTTGCCTTCATTCCTCCAGGTCTGGCCTCCTCCTTGACCCCTGAGTTCTCCGCTCCACCCGCGGCGGCCGTGCCTTCAGCCACTATGCCCCGAGGCTCTGGAACTCCCTTCCTCACTCCCTTCGCCTCGCCCGCTCTCATCCTATTTTCAGGTCTCTGCTGAAGACCTTTCTTTTCAACCGCGCCTTTGGTCACCTTCCCCCCCTCCCACTGGCTCGGCCCCGGGATCCGTTACTGTGAAGTGCTCTGAGACACCTTCCGGTGTGGAGGGCGCTATATAAATCCCAGTTGTTGTTGTTGTTCGTAGCCATCTTGGCAAAAAAACATGCACACATTCGTAATGGTCGAAATATCAATTGGTGAAATATTGTTGCCTACAAAATAGTATTTTTTTCTAACCATTCACATAAATACTTTGTTTAAAAATGACTGTAAGCTCCACAATAGCTCAATGGGTAGATTCACCTTCTCTGGCACTAAGCCATATACATAAGGAAGATCCCAAGTTTAATTCTGATTCCTTGCTGAATAAGCTGATCTCAGTTAGGAACATGTCAGGAAGGCAACAAATAGCATCAGTATTGCTAGGTTAGTGAGCAGAAAAATCCATTAGGATTCGTATTCAACAGTGCATTGGAAAGTGTTAAGGCACGCTGATGTTTCTCAGGCCCGAAAGTAAAAAATGGCATTAAAACATGGAACACCCACACACTGCCTCCCCTTCATTCATTGCTGGTTCTGCCACCCCCATCTTACTAACAATGTTTTTATCTATGTTTTTATTCAATGTTAAACGAGTATGACAGCCTTTTCTCATTCCTGCTTTCTTCTATATTCTGCAGTGGCCTTTCCTAACTTTTGGCATTAATTACTGCCACTCTTGCCCCCTCCCCCAGATGTTACATATTACTTTTAACGCTCCAAAGTTTGATTTAAGTGAGCTGGAAAATTTATCATCCATATCTAGTTTTATATGTTTAAAAATATATATACTGTATATGCCTATTCAGGCCATAAAGTACAGGTTTTCATATGGCACTCCTAACCTAGTAATGAGACCATATCCTTGTCTTTTTGGTTCCCTCATGGTGCATTTCAGGGTTATTTGAAAGTCAGATATGCAGGAAATTATACATATCCCCTAACTTTTAACTACGAGCAATGCAGTTTTTCTTGAGAAATAACTGGGAAATAATGATTTGTGTGGTGCTTGTTATTGTGTGAACATATTAACCAAATGCACTTCAGTTCCAAACTCATTTATTTCACTCTACATTTGAATTATGTTTCTTCACATTATTCTAATTTAATTTGTGAAGTGCTTATAAACAATATATTAAGTAGTGATGAATTTATTAAATTAATAGAGAGTCATCCCACTCAATTCCTGTTAATCCTGCAAGACAAAGACCTAATGGGTAGGGTGGTCCTAGCTGGATAAGCAGCAGGAAAGCTTACCAGACAGCGATATCAATGGCAAGCTATACGGATTTAGCTGGTTAGACTCCAGCAGCACCCCAACACACATTCTGGGATATCCAAACCTTGGCTCTTGCCAACCTGCACCTAATAATGTCCGGAATTAGGTAAGCAGGATGCATCCTTCCAGAGAGAGAGTGCGCATTCCATGCCAACAAACTTATCTCTGGGATTTCCATGTGTAGGTGGGATGCATGGAATTCTCAGCTTGGTTTGGATGCTCTAAAACATAGTGATGAATTCCTGTATGTGTCAGACATGCGGCTGATGCCCACCCCCCCAAAAGAAAAGTAAAATTAATAGGAACATTAAACTCCTGCTTGAAAATAGCCTCAACCTGAATTTTCTTTCTCCTTGTGTAGAAATCCAGGCCCTGCATTCCATTTCTCTCAGGATCACAAAATCACAAGAGATTCAGGTGAAGAAGGCTTTTCTGCCCATTTGATCTCATCCTAAGATATTAAAAAACAAGGATCTGTCTGCCTTAACTGGATAATAAAAATCCCACACCACTATTTGAAAAGAGAAGGGAGTTTCTCAAGATGTCTTGGTCAACAGTACCCCAAATAAAATTGGTCATTCATTTCATGGATGTGTGTGGGCCATTGCTATGCACAATTGGGCTGCCACATTCACCTACAAATAAACAGTCACTTCACTTTACAGTAAATCCTGTGAAGCACTTTGGGACACCCTCCCAACATGAAAGTAGCTAAAAACAAATGCAAAGATTATTATTATTATTATCATTATTATTATTATTATTATTCTACAGTAGGATCTGAGAGGCTGTCAAGAAACTTGGACTCAAAATTGGACTCTAAAAGGATCCTAAAAGCGATCTATGGTTTGGAAAACAGGCCCAGACATTTACTTATTTATTATGGTAACTGATTTGGGGCCCATTGCCCTTCATTCAGTCAGATATCAGAGAAAGAACTGGCCTGAGGGAGGGAGTGTTTGAGAAGATATTACATATTATTCTGTTATTAAGATATTATTCTGATTCGGAACAGTTGATGTTTCTGATGTGCACAGTGTAGATTAGTTTAAAAGTCATTTTAGCACAATGCGGTCATTACAGAAATAAAGTGATAATTTTTTAAAATTTCACCACTTTTAGTTCATCCTCTACTGGCTTGTGAAATTAACAGCAGTGTCGGAATGAAAACAAGTGTAAATGTTGTACAGTCAATAGCTAAACCTGCATCAACATTATTTGCTTTTGGAACCTACACAGTGGGCTATTCACACTCTTCTTCTGCCCACTGCTCTTTCCCTGCCCTATACCTACAGTGTATCATTTGTACAGCTGAGAATACAACTGAAAATTGTGAAAAATGTATCCCTTAACCGCGCCAAACTGATTAGATGAGCTTCGGAAACCGAACAAATTTCTAGACGGATTGTTAAATGTTAGGAAATGGCAAAATACAGAATGCACAATTAATTACTTCACCCTTTCTGCCGGTCGTTCTGATTTGAAGCAGCCTTTGGACTTTTATTTATTACTAAGAGAATATTGGATGATTCGTGTCATTCAGATGTTTCGATTTTTCAGCTGTTTTCCATCAACCTAACAATACCCAAAGGATATAAATTCTTCCCTGGTCTTTACACGAACAAGGATTTCAGACAAATTGAAATATAATAAATGTGCCCAGGATATTCATGCATAAATCAGAGTATTTTCACCTTTCTCATATTTTGGAACTCCTTGAAAATAACGTTTACACACTTTCCTGTACAGCATCCAGTTGCCTGTCTTTTTTTCCGTGAACCCCTTAGGAGGTTATAGTTAGTTGAAAGATCTGTTCTAAATAACTGCTTAGATTTTTGTTTAATACCTGCCACTGTAAAACCCATTATTTTCCGATTAGTAGATTTATGCATTGCCATCCGGTCTGTTCAAAATATTATCGCAGGGGAAATTAAAACAGTACAATAATAATAATACAGCTATTCACGTTGGAGAATTGCATTGAAATTTAAAACAGATTTTTTTTAAAAGGAAAACATCATGATACTTGAATGTCATAACTTAAAGGAGTCCAGAGATCTTCCAGATCATCATTAAAATCTCGGGTTTGTTTTTGATTTTCTCTCGTAATTTTCATTTCCTCTCGAAAAGGTGCTGGTTCCTGCTGGGGAATGATTTCATGGCACCACCAATTCTCTGGCACCTGGTCTACACTTTATATTTGAGTCTAGACAGGGAATTGCTACAGACTTGCCAACACTGGAGAGATGGAAGCTTCATAGCCAAACCAGAGCCTATCCTCACTCCATGTTCACATGTGTGCATTTTCCGACGGGTCACCGGTGAATGGTTGAGGAACCTTGTCTACTATGTTTCCCTATAAAATGTACTTGATAACAATTATCTGTGAAGTGCATTGAGATGTTTTGATGTTATAGACAAGCGTTATTATTATCACTTGCGAAAGATAAAGCACATAAGCTATCAGGGTAGCTTGTGGGGGCACAATTGGATTATTGAAACGGATATGGAGACTTTTATTTCATGCTGTTGGTTGCTGATGTTCAAACTCTTTGCTATATGTTACGCATGATGCAACCTGGTGATGACTAGGGGTTGTACATTGACAAGGATAAAACATGTCCAACAAAAGTGGATGGTGAGGAGCATCAGCAGTTTGCCTGGAGATGATGTCCTACGACTAACTGGAGAATTGTGCAAACAAAGGATTGAAAACTGCTTCACACAAAGGCTCTAAATACAGTATCAGTAAAATAATGGACTATTTAATTATTTTACTAGTTCTGTTTTCGGTGCCTTTGTGTCCGGTGATGGATCCACCAAGCTAATAGATTTCCAGCAAACCTAACTATTTAGAGCATCTCTGCTTTCATGATGTTTATTCGAGTAACACTGCTCATTAACTGAAGAATATAACATATTCGTGTTGAAGTATATGGAATAATTACACAGTAATACAATCAAATCAGCAGAACTCTGATGCCACAGTAATTTGGCTGAGAATTAAAATACTGCTGAACATTTCATTTCCTATCCATGTGGTACAGTCATTAAGGACAATTGAAGCAAATTCAAGAATTGAACTGTAGAGATGTTAGGTACAAATTTATAAAGTGTACGTGTGTCTGTTTTATTACTCAGTTATTTTTCTCATCTTAAACCACCAGTGATGGATCCACCAAGCGAATAGATTTCCAGCAAACCATTGTCAACTGGCAAATAAAGATTTTATTCTTAAGAGCGAAACTTGAGATTTGAATGGTCTTTATTTAGAGTTAATGGACCATGTAGTAATATCTGGTACCAGCTCCAATTTTCTTTTTGGCATAAATTCTTTCTCTTCTGGTACTGTTTCAGATTCTAATCAACGGCCGACTAATGCTATACCTAACTACCTCTAGAGCATAAAACGTTTACTTTCCCTTGTTGGTTTTGTATTGACCAGCACCAAATAAGTGTGATTCCCCATAGTTTTCTCTCCATGGTCTTTGCCATTTGGGGCACTGCATGACATAGGGTTGTGCTTGGTGCGTGCATTGCGTGAGGTTTTATTTTAACTTGTTTTAATTGAATTACATCTTTCTTGCCAACCTTCCAACAACAGAGCCTAAACTTGGAGCATTTCTACACAAAGAACACAAACTCTTGTAGAAAACGCTCCTAAGTAGAAAAAAANCAATAATAAATTGGTCATTTCAATCCACTACTGTTTGTGGGACACTACTGTGCACAGTTGGCTGCCGCATTTCATCACAAATACACAGTCAGTTCACTTTACAGTCTATTCAGTGAAGTGCTTTGAGACATCTAGAATACATGAAAAGCGCTATATCAAATGCAAGGATTATTATTATTATTATTAAGTAAGTTGCTTCTAGCACAGTACTTTGAAGAAGCATGAACGAAATAAATCTACATGATGAAAGCCAGAACCTACCTCTACATAACCTTACATTTGGTAGGCCACATTATAAGGCATTGGTTTACCAACTAGAGATAGGATGGCAGAAAATGTCAGTTCCAGTTTTTCAGTTTTGTTACAGAAATTTCACCGATACACTTTGCTAGGATTTCCATGCAAGATTTTCGAAACAAGTTACGCAAACTCTTAGATCTTTGCATCCTGAAAAGAGTAATGTATATGGCCAGAGGCAAGTCCTTGTTCTGGGACGATTGTTTTTTAAGTACCACAGAGCAGTCAGACTCAGGGATTGGAGATCAGTGACGTGTTAAAGAATTGCCTCCCGACCATACTGGTATCACCGCAAGGAAGTGAGAATTTCTGGAACTCAAGTATACTTTGTTTTCTGCTATTGCACAAATTCCATTCAGGTTTGCTTGACCTGTCACTTGGGAGTGCTCAGTGTCAGCCCAGCTCAACAAAGTGAAATGGAGAATAATGAAAGCCAGCAGTTGTTGTGACACAGACATCCAAATATTCCAGTGCAAGTGGCTTCCAGCAAGATCGAGGAACAATGTTATAACTTCAAACCCTCTGAGGACACTGGCAGATACCAGTTTCATGACAACTATTAAAACGTTGCAAGTGAAATTAGATGGGTTGCCTGGAATGGATCAATGGTCTACTCCTTCAGATATTCTTAACATGTCAAAATAGTTGACTTTGTCTGTAACTTGCTTCCTCTGTTGAAAAGTAAACTGGAGTGAATTATATTCTAAATATGGTTTTGTATTATGTTCTATAAAATTACTGTATTAACTGTACGTGTTACCTCCCCTCTTCGATTGTCATAAGACTGAAGTTTTTTTCTTCAGTGTGCAATTAATACAATACTCTAAGACTTGCAATGCTGCAGGTGAATTTACTGCTGAGTCCAGGGATCTCTGAGAAATATACTTCTTTAGCAACCTCTTCAAACATTGAGCTAGTCATGTCTATGATACTACTTTAATACCTGGGCATCCAACTAGTAAACACACTTTTCAGAAATCCATTTGTTTATAGCTTGCTCTGCTTTCAAAATTGTGCAGAGTAGACTGTGCATTGACTTTTCCTGGCAAAATTACAATGCACCTGGTCAGTATAGGATGCTCAGTGCAGAAACAAGACTGTAATCTCTCTAGGAGAAATGTATGTGCTTTGTCACTATGAAGGGTCCCTCCAGCCTTATGCTGGCTTAAGGAAATTTTTACTCTGCAGCAAAAGATAAATTTGGTTTTCATGTGTTTCAGGCTATCCAATGTATCCAAATTTAACAATAAAACATATACAGGCAATGACATCAACCAACAATCTGACGACTGATAAGTCAGCCATTTTTCAGAGTGGGAAGCTAGATTAGGATCAGTTACGTTATGTGGGAACCAGTAACATAAAATAAAAATAGATCGAAAGGGACATGGAAAGAACATTAGGCAATCGTAAAACAAATGCTGTCAATTTAGAAACAATCATCTTTTTTTCCTTGGATATCAAAAACAATGCGTCACTACTAAACAATACGCAGATTGTATTTATTGAAGCCTCCGATGTAGATTTAGACAGGACAAGTTAGGACTTTCACTGTTTTTTTTTGTTTGCAGAATAAAACTTCTTCCAGATCAGGCCCTACAAATTCTTGTGCCAAGTGAGTCCGATGCTGGAATCTACACGTGCAAGGCCACCAATCCTGGTGGCTCAGATTCTCTGTCCTCTACAGTTGTTGTCACAGGTTTGCTACTATTGTATAAGAGTACATTTATAATAAAATCTACCTTTATCATATAATACAATGGATATCATTATAAGTTACAGTGCAACCCTATTATAATGCCACATCCCCTTTCTATAGTGCATCCTCACTTGCAGCGCTGGTGTCCTCTGGCTTCTGAGGCTGACTTGCCAGTTTTCTGCGCTAAACAATGGTCAGCTACTGAGTTGTTGGGTCGCTACTGACACACTTCCTGCATATTGCTCTTGCACTCTATCTGCATGAAGCATTGCTAATATTACTTCATAAAGGAAGGGACATCAAGGCGTATGCAGGAAGTGATGTCAACGATGACCTGACGACTCAGAAGTCAGCCATCTTTTTGTGCCTTATTTATACTGAGTTATTGGACCATGTTATAACAAGGCTACCCTGTATTGTAATGCAGTGTTTGTATTCTAAAATCCCCAACCTGTATTTTAATGAACAGTGATAATGGGTTTGACTGCACATATGCGCAATCAGCAGATACGTAGGGAGTGCAGACACAAAGAGGGGACTGACATTGGTGATCACCTGATGTCCTGGAAGTCAGAGTTTTTTAATACAAGAAGGTAAAATTCCCCAAATCCAAATCATTAGGTCACAGTTAACATCACTTCCTGCTAATGTGCATGTAGCAATCATACAGGAAGTGGACAGACCAGTTGCAATGAGCGGGGTCTGCAAAGTTACAATTGAATTTATAGTGAATCATATGGTAACAAGGCTGTACTGTTGTTAGAATGTGTTGCATAACAAAATCTATCTTTTCTTCTTCAAAATGTAATAAAGAATTCATTTGAATGTTTTCCATTGATATCCATCACCACTTTGAGGTACATTTTTTCATTGTTGGCCAAACTGTGTCCATTTGGGACATGAAAGCTCATTAGCAAATATTTTTATGGTTGGATTCACAAGACCACAAAGGAAGCAGTAAGCAATGGCTAAATCTGCAACTATTGATTTTTTTTTAAAAAAAGATTGTTTAGTAAAATAAGTGAGATGTCTTCTTGTTTTTTTTCTGCTCAATGAAGCAAGTATTTTAATTCAACCTTCCTGGTTCTTAAGCTGTTGCATTTCAATAACCAGTTGTTTTCCTTCATACAGCGAAGCCAGTAATAAGAGGATCCAAACATGATTTGGTGAACACTAATTCAACGTCTATCAGCGTGGACGTGGGGACTACTGTGAAGGCCATCCTGGGAGCCAACATCACTATTAGATGCCAAGGAGACGGTAACGATGCTCTTTGAATTAATGTGGGTCGTTTCTGATCACAGTGGGGGCAAGTCACTGTCTGAACATCTTTATTACATTTATGCAAAGGAAACAATATTTCCAAAGATTTATGGATGGTGCTTTCTCATGACAATAGTACATGTCATGAGGAGTGATCTTAATACATGATCGGACTCAATTACATAATGTGTACTATATGTACTGATTACTTGATTGATGAGACAACTGGAAACTTGTCAAATTGAATTGTAAACGTGGGAGATGTTTGCCTTTTTGGCGTCTGGAGAGCTGGATCATCTGGCTTGAATCTTCAGAGCAGTGAAATCCATGGTGAGAAAAGAAGTTTCACCGGTGATGGATTTAGCATCACAGCTCACAGCCTATTCATTGCTGACAGTGAGAAATCATATGTTACAAAGGGACATTATGTAATGGTGATGTGTCACATTTGATGGGAAGTAAACTCTGGTCTTGTCCAATTACTAAATTATACTCATAAATCTATTATCTCCTGCTGTGTGTTTGAGTTTGGCAAGACCCCATCTAGATCCTTAGCCAAAGAATCATGTCAATCCAGTGTACAGAAAAACTTTACTTTTTTAGCCATTTAATTCATATTTGTATACTTCATATACTTATAGTGAGATGAAGTGACTCTGTCATTTGCCTTCAAATACACAGTCACTACACTTCACAATAAATCCTGTGAAGCGCTTTGTGACAGCTTAGTGACGTGATAATGCATGTGATAAAATGCAAGGATTATTGTTATTATCATATCAATAGTAGTTCACTGTACTTTCGATTTCATTGGCACTGTGACTTAATATAAACAGGAATAACCAATTTTCCAAGCTTTGTATAAATCTAGCTGTGTCTGTCTGCGTCTTCATGTGGTGCTCATTTTACATTTTTGTTCCCATTACTCAGACTCATGTTGGTTGTATAATTTCACTAGAAAACCTTGTAGAATAATTTAACTCATTTGAAAACATGGACCAGAAAGTATCCGTTGTTTAAAGTTCCAAACATCCTTAAGAGAACTCAATCATATAATATGTACCAGTATGAAGAAACTCCACCTTGGATCTAGATTTAGCAATTTTTAGTTTTTTTTAGCACTTTTTTTAGTTTTTTTTAGCATTTCAGAGTGCCCAGAATTTGATAAATTGACATTCTTAATTTTGAAATTGATTTTCTATAAGCTCTTTTAAAAACTGCAGAAACTTGGCTTCAAAATTAAAATGGAATTCAACAATTTCCTAACTTCTGCCCACTCTGAAATGCTGGGAAAATACAGTAAATCTAGACTCGAGTGGAATTGCTCCCCATTTATTGCTCTGATAACTCAGGCTTGCTTAATCCTACAGTTACTAGATGAGTCTTGAGCCATCTTATAATAATAATAATCCTTGCATTTGATATAGCACCTTATCACGTCTTTGAGATGTCTCAAAGTGCTTCAAAGAATATACTTTAAAGTGAATTGACTGTATACTTTGTGTGCAAAGTTTTCAGTTCTTGCCCATGCTCTGAAAATATCTCCTTAAATCTCTCTGCTTGCACTCCCTCACTTGACTTTCAAATGGATTAGATAAGATAATGAACATAGAGAGAAAGCGAGAGAGAGCAAAGTTTGAGCTAGCCACTTCCTAAACATATACCTCTTTCACTGCACCTTCAGTCTTCTCCCTGGATGCCTTCTACCCCTAATATGTAGCATGAGGAACTCACCTGTGAATGGCAAGTGTTTTCACCCTCTCTCCACCTTTCCCCAACCAAACAAAAGCACAGGCACGTAGCACTGTTCCTGCATGTCATCAGTCACTTTGACACTCCTATTCCCAGTACCACTGTGTATTCCAGTTGGAGAACCAAGTCATATTTCATCACTTTTAATGGCTGATGTATGTGGCTCAAATGAAGAGTGTTCATGAGCCGTTATAATGCAAAACATGTGTTGATCAAACCTCATATCTCGTGAGAAACTGAACTGTCACTTTATTTAAGCCGACATCTGTGAAAAACTATCATTTTATTGAACAACGTTTTTAAATCGAAAGAAAGGGCAATAATAAAGGGAGATTTAGCAAACTCTGCTGTTTTTTTAAAAAAGGGAAATAGATTTTTCGTTTGCTATGTCCTGAGTTCACCAGAGTGGAGTTAAGAGAGTTACAATCAGCCTTAGTGTTCTTTAGGTAGAGAGACAAAAATTCAGTCAAGAGGTCAAGTGACAAGAGGATCAGTTGGGGTGACTGCCTCTTTCCCCCCCGGAAAGTAAAACTACAAAACCCACTGTCTGACTAGCTCTGTTTATCTTCAACCACTCTTTTATTTTGGGGTCAACATCAGAGGTGAGAGTGCAAAGAAGGAGGCATTAAAGGTGACATTCTTGAAGGATGGCAATTTGACTCAACCATGCCTCAGCAAGAGTCACTCCTTCAGGAGGCAGAGCAAAACAGATAGCAACACTTGTAAGGACTGTAACTGGGAACATATTTTCTTTACTAGATTGAAGTGCGGATCATCCAATTGAGTTGTAGAACATCCCTCTAAACCATAGGCCACATGCTTGCTTACCAAGTTTATTCGCCTGAAAATTCACAGTCACTATACTTTACTGTAGCCTGTGAAGCATTTTGAGACATTCTTCTGACGTGAAAGGTGTTATACCAAATGCAAGGATTAATTTTTTAAATTATTTTCTCGCCCGAGTCTGACTACACATTGTTGAGTGTGTCTTATTTCAGAGCTGGAATGGAATGCAAACCTTGGAGGGATCCATCGTGCTTACCTAATTCTAGATAGTACTAGGCACAGGTTGGTAAGAGCTAGGGTTTGGGGACCTTACAGTGTACGTTGGGTATTGCTGAAATCTAACTGGCTAACACTGCATAGCTTACCATTAAGACCACTGTCTGGCAAGCTTTCCCGCTGCTTTCCCAACTAGGACCACCCTACCCATTAGGGCTTTGGCTTACAGGGTTAAAAGGAGCTGATGGGAAAAATCCCTGCTCCCAGTCATTAGTCTGTCTTAATTCCTGCAACTGAGCTAGGCTGGCTGGTCTGACATCAGACAAGACAGGTCTCCTCGGTAGAATGTTGCTGTGACCAGACTGTCCATGATCTGCATTACTCCAGTTACTAAGGACTGTGTTGCAAAGCTATAACGTTGCCACGGCTAATTTGGTTTTGTAACACTACCCTTCTCTTTTTTGCCTCCTGAATCAATCTCTGAATTTGTAGCCAAATACTCAAGTCGCGGGGCAGAGTGACCCTAGTATTGGCTGGCTCTCTAGTTTTCATTCCCTCACAAAGTGAGAGCTTGAGCTCTCCTCGGCACCGCTCCACAGAGTACAGTTCAAGATTGAGAACTCCATTGGAGGGAACCTGAAAAAANCATGTTTTGTCTCTCCTTCATACAATATATTGGAGTACCAACATGCCACGTCACCGTGCTGCATCTTCAAGTTAATTATTATGAATAATAATAATCCTTGCATTTGATATAATGCCTTTCACGTGATTGAGACTTCTCAAATCGCTTCACTGTATATTTCGTGAGCGAAAGAAAGCAGTCAGGAGTGCACTCCAATGTCCCACGAACAGACATGAAGTGAATGACCAAATTTATTTGTGGGCTTATTGGCCAGAACAACGGGAAAAGCTCCCTTTTGGAATACTGCCATGGCATCTTTAACATACACCTGAATAGATAGACAGTACCTCGGTTTAACATTTCATCCAACTGACGGCACCTCCGATAATACAACACAACCCTAGCACTGGATTGGAGTGTCAGCTTGGACTATGCGATTCTGAGTCCTAATTTGGAGCTTGAACTCACCTGTTATGGGTGTCAGGCTGACTCAGTTGATAGCACTCTCACCTCTAAGTCAGTAGGTGGTGGGTTCAAGCCCTGTGTCAGGACCTGTGAGTTCCCAGTCTCGACTGATACTCCATTGCAATGATGGGGGTGTACTGAACCATTGGAAGTGCCGTCCTTTGGAAGAGACATTTTGAGTCCTCCCTCCCTGCAGCTGCTTGCCATGGTTGCCGCAAATCCACTCATTGCTTCATCCTGGACTTTGCAAATAGGCAAAGGTAAAATTATTATTATTATGGGAATGACAAAGAGGGATGAATTGTTCTATGGCTGCAATAGGACTGACCAGAGTAGAAGGTGTTCCATGTTTGCAATGTGTCTGAGGAGAGCGAGTGAGTCTCCAAACTACTCAGTGAATTAACACTAATAGTGTGAAGCAGCAAATTGTTTTCAACTCTCATCTTGTTGCCACACTGTTTTGATCCCTGTCAGGAATCATGTGCTGGTTTAGCCCATTAGAAACAACTCTAAAATTTAGAGAATTGTTCCCTTACAACACAATATCACATTTATATAACGCCTTTCACTTCAGGAGGAAGTACCAAAGTGCTGGACAGTCAGGGATTTGGACAAGAGTAGGGGTTGGGATCAGGAGGAGTGAAGGGCAGGGAGGGTAGGGGTAGGAGGGTGGCCGGAGGCGCGGTTGAAGAAGAGAATCTTGACGTGCCTTGAAGGAGGCAAAGGAGGGCCTTGAAAGCAAGGACAAGGATTTTCAAATCTACCCTCTGGGGGATGGGAAGCCAGTGGGGATGTTAGGGTCACGGAGTTTGGTGTGGGAGAGAACATGAGCAGCAGAGTTCTGGGTGATCTCCAGCGTGTGGAGGGAAGAGTTGGGAAGGCTGACAAGCAGGGTGTTGGTGTAGTCGAGTCTAGATGTGATAAATGCGTGGATGAGGGTTTTGGCGGCCCGAGGGGAGAGGCAGTGGCGGAGCCTGGCGATGTTGCAGAGGGAAGGCAGAGCAGCTCATGTTCCCTTGCCTTTACCCCACTGTTTCTTTATCCTCTTCTAACTTCAACAAAAATTAGTTTCTCCGTATCCATTCCCTTCCTGGTCGAATAATCATATGATATGTTTCTTCTGGTCTCTTAGCTCTGAGAACAACTTAACTTGCATTAGCCTCTCTTTATGATTCAGTCACCTAGAGACCTAATGCTATGGCTCTAACCGAATCTTATAGTTTAACTTCATTTTTCTTCCAAGGGATTTTTTTTCTTTGGGTCATCATTGGGGGGAAATTGTTGGGAATGAGAAATTTACTTACATTTCACACCCAGCGTTAACCTTAAGTTTTCTCAGTCAGATACAGTGGAGTGCATTTCAATGGGGATCCAGGGATTACCTTATATTTGGCCTCAAAATACAAGTCAACCACCAATCTCAGAAGATCGCTAGGGATTCCCTACTGTGTTAGATGAGTCATTTTGATTATCCACGATTGTCATTCTCTGTCACTATGTTCTCCTCATGATAGCAGGGATGCAGGGATAGAAAGTGATTTGTTTCATATGTTTTCTTTTATTTTTGCAGATAATTTAGTTTGAATCCTTATTTTAAGCCATTCTCAGCAGACCCTGTACATTTAGTGAGAGAATATCCCAATAGCAAATTGTATCTGCCACCTCCTATCTCTCTTATGCATTTGATTTGGTTCCAAACCCAGGAGAAGTATTTTTATTAATTTTCAGACAAATTAGCATAAATTTCAAACTTTAGTGAGTTGGACGGGGTGGGTGGGGAGGAGAATAGAAGGGAAGAAAAAGCAAATGAAAAAGAAAAAGTTATGACTGGTTTGGAAAGATTGCCAGATCAGTTGCGTGAAGATCTTCAGACATCATACTCAAGGTAAATAGTGTCTGGTCAGTCCGAACCTAGAGTACTGCATGCAGTTCTCGTCATTGTGGTGTAAGGAGCTAGCTCTGGCCTGAGATACTTGCAGAAAAGAGTAACGAGAATAATCCCCAGTGTTAGAGGAATGAGCTGTGAACAATCACACAAGCAGGGGCTTTTTCAGCTTTGTAAGATGTGAAAGGCGCTATACAAATGTAACTTTGTTATTGTTGTTGTTTATGGATTTTTAAATGAGAAAATGAGAATACAATATTTTAAATGAGATTAAAAAATAAACACAGAATAATACTTTAGGTTACTCAAAACAAGAGGACATAGGTTTAGAATTGCAAAGGCCAATTTCAGGACAGACACCGGGAAATAATTATTTATCCAGAGAGTAATAATGATTGGAACACGTATGCAGAATGGGAAGTTGAGACCAGAATGCTGGATTCATTTAAAAAGTGGCTTTATGTTGTGTTGGGAAGATGGTAGGATGGATATTCTGGAAGGATAAGAACAAATGGGCCGAAGGGGTTTCTTCTGAACCAATCTTGCGATCTTATGATCTTGTGGTTGTGGTGATGGGTGGCTTGGATGATTTCCATCAGTACAATGGCAGTTTTCAAGCCCCGGTGGACAGCCAGCTCTTTCTAAGACAGTAATAATAATGATAATCCTTCCATTTGATATGGCGTCTTACTACATTGTCGAGACATCACAAAGCGCTTCATAGGATTTACTGTAAAGTGATTTGATTGTGTATTTTGTTGGCAAATGTCCACCAAAAAACATTAACTAGGTCTTGATGTTGTAAGAACTGATACAGTCATTCTTGACCTTAGACGTCAACTCCCAGAGAATGGATCAGAAGAGACATCTGTTGAAGAGAAAGTTTTCTTAGGATAACACGAGTAACTAAGGGGCACTTGATTTGAGAGAAATAGACAAGAATGGACAAAAAACAGACAGTGGCATCTATTCTGTGGCTTGTGTTAACCTTGTGTATATACATGTGCACTGAGGAAATTACAAATGCTCCTAATTATGCAATTAACAAGGGGTGAAAGGGATTTTATTATATAATTAATAACCATTTTAATGTGGTTGTAAGTTACATAATTAAGGGCAACTGTAATTCCCACTGTAGACATGTGTTTGCACATGGCGTGTAATAGACCCCAGAGGGAAACAATTAATACTCAGAGAGGAAAAAGGAGAGATGGAGATTCAGAACCATGTGATCATGAAGGGCAGGTAATCAGAACAGATGGAAACTACTATGAAAACTGGGCCAAACATTGGAGCAGTAGAACAGAAAGATAGCGGGGGCTGAGAGACTGTGGGAGTGTGTCCTTGTGCAGGAGATCTATGGTTGTATAGGCAATATGTTTAAGGAATATGACAGAATTCTTTGTCTGCATCTGTAACTGCTGCGTGGCTGACAGCAATAATAGCCTCAATGTAAACAGAGTTTACTACAGGGAATGACATGTATGTCCCACAGCGTTGCCTGACCTCAGCTTGGACCTGAGATCTCAACAGAGCTGAAATCTCGTAATTCTGCATGACATGCAAGGGATACCCTGGATAAACCCAGTTTATGTCACAGAAGCTTTGGGCAGGAGCTTCAGAGATAACACCATCCAAGCTCTTTGCCTATGACAGTTTCCCTTGCATATAATAGTAGTATAGAACATGAACCGTTTCAGCAATTGTTCAGCCAACAGTACATGAGGAAGGAGACTGCAACAAAAATACTCTAGTGCCCTCTTGTGGTGCATTAACAAGTCCGTAAATGTAACCTCTGCGGAATACAATTTGAACAGGAGTTGAAACCCATTTTAGTCCTTTGAAAAACATGCATGGCTTAAGAGTTTCAAACCGGACTTTTGAAAGGTATCCTTCCAGCCAGAAAACAAAAGGTTCTTGCATCATATCCGCAGTCAGATCAGTTTGGAGAGGTACATAATACTCTAAATGAGATTATAATATAATTCAATTGTATTAGTACAATTTACATTTAAATAGCACCTTTCACATTGGGACGATGTCTCAAAACACGTGGCCACTAATCCCCAAAATAAATTGGACATTTACTTCAAATATCTTTGCGGAAGATAATAATTCCTTTAAAAATTAAAATAATAAATTGGTCACTTCAAATCATTACTGTTCGTGGGACACTGCTGTGGGCAATTGGCTGCCGCGTTTCACCCACAAAATATACAGTCAATTCACTTTACAGTATATTCTGTGAAGCGCTTTGAGACGTCACGAAGATGTGGTAAGGCACTATATCAAATGCAAAGATTATTATTGTAAGATTGATGTGTTAAGATTAGCTGCCAGGTTTGCCTACAAGTAGACAGTCACTGCATTTCACAGCAAAATCCTGTGAAGCGATTTGATACATCTTAAAGAAGTGATAAGGCGTCATATCAAATACAAAGCTTATTTTTATTGTTAATTCGCCTCACGCCAGGTAAACTTAGTAGAAAGTCAATCCTGAGGCTGTTTATAAAACCAACTGCAACTTGGGTTAAAACAAACTTTTAAAACTCTTCAAATTCTTAAAACAAACCTGGAAAAACTATATCTAGTATTAAAATTAAACTGTCTTCATTCTTGCCTTTGACTCTACCATTGCATTGAATTTATGAAGGCTCCCTGTTTTCATGAAACACTGTTTGACATTTTTTTTAAGAATGAAGGTGAGTCAAGTACCATTTTCGTCACCATTACATTACTTGCAAACATTTTATTGCATTGGTCAAACATTGGAGAAAAAGGTTTTCCAAACAATTATTTTACGCAGATGATGCCCCTTTTAAAGCTGAACCATGAGCCGTCTTAATGTCTTGTAAATTAATATTTTATATTGCACTCTTACTTTCTGGCTTTAGTTTACAATGCTCTGCACATTTTCTGTTTATATGGCGTACAAGTGTGCATTTGTAGGAAAATTGCATGATTTCATTTTAAATCTATAATTTTCCGATTGAAGCCTTCAATAAGTGCTTTGATTGCTCCTACAAGTCCCGAAAGTCTACAGGAGTACTGGTTACTCTTGTAATCGTTTCCCTTTTTTTAATTTTAACGCTGTATCGATCCAGTGCTATACTTTACTGACTATTAGTGAATCTTTACCTCAGTCATCAGCTGCCAATGTGGAACATTGTCAACAACTCTATGATAATCTGAGGAGATGATACAAACTGTAGTGTAATTGTATACCAGGTCAGCAATATCTTCAAAAATCCTTGTCCCTTTACAATACAATACAAATTTACATTTAAACAGTGACTTTCACATCGGGAGGAAGTTTAAAAGTGCTTAACAATCCTGGCTTGGAACCTGAGCTGAGGGTGGGAGCCGAGGGTGATAGGGTGGGGAAGGATCACCCAAAGTGCAGTCAAAGATGTGTATCTTGAGATGGACCTCGAAAATGGTGAAGGAGGAGTGAGTCGGAGAGACTCTGTGATGGAATTCCAGAGAGTGAGGACAAAAAAGATGGAAAACCCAATCTCCAATGGTGGGATGAGTAACAATATTTAAAAAAGACCTCCCTTTCTTAAAAATTTTGATTTTGACAGAGTGTGCGAATGAATGCTTGGGAGTGGCATAATTTGACTGACTGACCCTTATAACAAGTTATTATTATGCCATTTCCAAATTATGCCATTTCCATGTCATGTACACAATCTTTCAAAATTAAGATATTTTTTCAGCATCCAAGGTTTATAATCTTCGTGTACGCCTCGTAACCCTTTCATTAAGAAAAAAAAGATTGATAGCTGCATTCCAATCCTCTGGAATCTCGCCCAAAATTTAATTTAGAATATACAAGTTAAAGCATCACTGATTTGAGAATCCATCTATTCTAATAGTCATGGGTGGAGCTGGGGGCTTTGGCTGTTAAACGGCATTTAACCTTTGTATACTATTGTTATGAATCCTGTCCAGCTCTCTCTCTGCTGTCTCTACAAATCTGTTTTCTCTGCAATCTTCTGTACCAATCTTAGATTCTGTGTTTCTCTTGGCTTCTCCAGCTAATTTTTGTCCTGCTTTTATTTATATTTAAAATGCAACCAGTCCTCGTGCCTAATATTTAAGATTTAAGACTGATGCAAAACTTACTGTTTTACAGCTTTCAGGTATCTTGTCTGATCCTTCTTTTAAATAGCACACAACTACAGAACATATGCCCACGGAACCATCCAATCTCTATTAACAATTGGAGGATCTCCAGGACAGTACACCAAGCCCTGATGCACAGTTAGAGAGCAGAAACTTTCAAATGCTCACTGACAGGGATTTACAGTACTGCTCAGGTGTTCTGCCAAAGGCATTTGTGTAATTGCTCATGATCATTTAAATTATGCATGCAATTGTCTTGGGAATTTCAGCGCTGATCAAGATAAGAGATGACAGGATGTCAGGCAGGGAAAGATCAGATGCAGCGTAAAACTTTCTCTTTTGCACCAACCACAAATGATAAAAGATTGCTACGCACCAGTCCACACCAGGCATCCTTCTGACCTCTGAATGAAATCACCATCATAGTGGCAGATCAAGTTTGTGCCCTGGACCTCTGCCAATTAGTAACTGGATCAAAAATCTGAGGAGTCTTAGTTCAGACACAAGTTTTGGAGCCAGCAGAAAGAAATGCCCCTGTCAACCTAGTTGGGATTGAGATACACATGACACATGAAAAGGGCAGTGATCTAACCCACTACACCAAACTCTAATTTATATCTTCACATGTATGCACAAACTCATACCTGCACACGTATATACACATTACAGATGAAATAGGATATTGCAGGTTGATGCTGAGGTGCCTGAGGTGGGAAAACACTTGCAAGAGCCAAGCAGGAAGATCTAGTTTTGTTGACATTCAACTGGAGGAAGTTAGAGCTCATCTAGGACTTGATGTCTGACAGGTAATTGGTCACAACCAAATTCATTCTGGAATCAAGGGGAGAGGCAGAGAGATAAAGTTAGGTGTCATGCACATAAATGTGGAAATGTACCATATGCCTATGACTGATGTTACCAACTGGGAGCATATAGATGGCAAAAATGAGAGGACCAAGGATAGAGCCCTCGGGAACGCTGTATGTGACTGTGTGAGGGTGGGTGGGAGAAACCATTGGAAGAGGCAAAGTGGGACAGATAAGAGTGAACAAAAACAACAACAAATCCCATTTGTATAGCACCTTTCATGTCAGGAGGACATCCCGAAGTGCTGCAACCAGGAAAAGACAGAATCATGGAGGTAAAGCAAGAAGGAGAAACAGTGGAGCAAAGGTGGAGCGGTCGACTATGTCAAAGATGGCAGGAAGATCAAGGAGATCAAAAAGACAGAGAAAGCCCTTGTCACAGATGGAAAGGATGTCATTGGTACCTTTGACCAGGGCAGCCACAATGCTGTGGTTGGGGCAGATTGAAAGGGCTCAAGGAAGTAGTGTTGCGAAAGGAAGGAACAAAGCTAGGAAGCAATGATTCATTCCAGCACTTTGGAGAGGAGCAGGTTTGACATGATGAGAGTGGGTTTGAGAGGAGGGTTATTGTAGCAGAGCAGAGGGTGAGGTTCACAAGGTGAATTGGATGGGACACGAAGAGGGGAAAATGGGTGGTTAGGAGCAGTGTGAGGGTGGGAGTCAAAGCCGGTAGTGGGTTTCATGCAGGAGAGGGACGAGGGAGAAATGGGGTCGAAAGTGAGGCAGAAGTGAGGAAGATGGAGTGGAAGCCGGAGCAGAGGGGGTGGGGAGCCAGAGGTATTTGACTGAATTTACTCAATTTTGCTCCCAATATTTCTAAGGTATTAGTTTCATAATTAGTTCAATGTGGATCTAACAACTTTAGATGTGGTTCAAATACCTTTCACTTTGCAGGCAGTTTGTGTTGGTGACTGGCTGTGCACTGTTGGAACAGCCTCTGTAATTAAGACTTGATATATAAAAAAAACCTAACAACTCACCTGAGTGAGAAAGGTTTAATGAAGTGCTAGAATCATGCAAAAGTAATTTCCCAATTGGATTTAAGCTGGTCCGACATGGGAAACATATTTTATTGAATCACATTGCAACAAGCTCCTCATTGCTCTGTAGGTGAAATGCATTGCCTTTTGTACCATTTGGACATTGAGGAGAAATTCCACCTGGATCTAGACTTACTCTATTTATGTAGCATTTTAGAGTGTTCAGAGTTGTTGAATTCAGTCTTACATTAGCTTTGAAGTCAGTTTTCTTTATTCCTTAAAAGAATTGAAGTTGTTTTTCAAAATGAATGCTGTATATAAGAATTTCCCTATTTCCAGACACTCTGAAATGTTAAATAAATAGAGTAAATCTAGACCCAGGTGGAATTTCTCCCCTGCAGACCACAATGTCACAGGTTCAAATTCCAATCTGTGCTGAGTTTAACTGAACTCAGCCACAATGCTACATTTGGCATCAATGCTCCTGACTTGGGTTCCCACTTTTAATCTAGAGATTTATGCTGCAAAAGATGTGTGTGGTGTGTGTATGTCAGATGAGGACAGTGATCCAGAATTTGGCAAATTCTTCAATAATGAAACCTTTTTCTGTGTAAGTTATTTTATCAATTATGGAAAATCGCCTTAAAAGCTTAGACTGGACTCAACAACTTACTGTATTCTGCACATTCTGAGACCCTCTCGACTCTCTTCCCCCTCCTCGCTCCCTCCCTTCCCTCCCCTTACCCTGACCATTTCCCCCCTCCTCGCTCCCTCCCTTCCCTCCCCTCACCATTTCCCCCTCCTCGCTCCCTCCCTTCCCTCCCCTCACCCTGACTATTTCCCCCCTGCTCGGGTCATGACCCAACTGTGCAGCGCCTTGGGATGTCCTCCTGACGTGAAAGGCGCTTTATAAATGGAATCTTGTTGTTGTTGTTGTTGTTAAGGAAATAGAGTAATTATAGACCCAGGTGGAATTTCTCCTATCAATATCCTATCCTACTGTAGAGGGTATCGTAGCTGAGTCAGAGTATTTCTGAACCTGACACTTTCCTGAATGAATCAAAGGATAATGATAGGGAGTGAGAACTCTAGCCTATTTTCTTCTCCCTCAGCCTAACAGCAATAAAGACAACTGTTGTACCTTTATTGCTGTCCAACTGAGATCAACCAACTCAGTACAGACTGGATATCAAACTAGCAGCCTTCTGGTCTATATGAATACACTATGTTACCTTAACCCACAAGGCTGTTACGCAGCTATACTACACTCCACAATGTACAATGTAGGCACAGTTGTTGTGTATGCTGTTCAGCACATCTTCGGTCACTAGCAGCACCATTATCGAACTTAGTGTATCAATTTCAGATGGATTGGCTTACATCTGTACTGTAGTGTATTGAAGCTTTCCCAAAAAGTTTTTAAAAAGTGAAAGAAAACATCAGAGAACTGTCCCCCAGTTGTCATTGTCTGTCATTGTCTATACGTTGTCTGCTTTGCTCTATTCACTCTGGTGTGACGACCACTGAAGAAATCTTTAGATCGTTACCATTCTGGAACTTCAGGTTGATAATCAATCTAATGTGTGCAGTAAATTATAGGGAACTGGGTAGTTTTATTTAAAAAATACTCCAGGGAGAGCTCTTAAAATTGTTTTATTGCTTTTCCATGATGAATGCCAAGGTATCAACCCTTACTGCACTATAGATAAGTTAAGACACCAAAGCATAATCTAGTTTTCCTTGCCCTATCATACCTTACCTAGTGAATGTATTTCACCTGTTGCAGACAGTAATGTGTATTTACAATTTATTCTTAATATTTTTTAATTTAATTAAGAAAAGATTTTGGAGATACTTTCAAATAAGTTGAAGATCAATTTTTGGAAGATAGAAGTAAAGGCAACTGAGTAAATTCTCGTGGGGAGCAATTTTATTTGGATTTAGATTTACTCTATATTAGAAAATTAAACAATGTGGAAAATTGTTGAATTCGGTCTTGAATTTGAAGTCGGTTTTCTATGTTTCTTAAAATAACTTACTGACCAGCTAAGTAAAGGTTGAATTTAAGAATTTGTTACATTCTGAATGTCTCTGAAATGCTACATAAAGAGAGTAACTTAGAGCCAGGTGAAATTTTCTACTCAGTACAAGGTGATATTATCAACGGTTATCATAAGTCACATTTTCCACTTCAGTGGTTCAAAAAAGATTATTTTTAAAAAGGGTTAGAATAGATTAAGTTAGAATTCATGGAATAAAAGTTGGAGATAAAAGGGAAATCAACAATCATTGTTTTATTATTTTATATCAAAAGTGTTTCAAAAGTTTATTTTGTATTTTAAAATTCAGAGGAGGGAAGAATCGTGACCTGTGATGTAATTAGCACTAGTTGTAATTAATACATCACAATTCTTAATTATTTCTCAATATTACAGTGGAGGTCTATTTTGCACCCCAAATCCATGGATTGAACTAATGCAAATGCGTGTATATAGAGATAGAGGGACTTACAAGCGCTATAAATGATATGATTAACAACCAGTGTAAAGATACTAGAGACTGAAATCCTTCACATAACATTTGGTATTAAGTACTTAATTAAGGGCATGTGTTTGTGTTTCCAAGTAACTAACCTGAATCACAATTTGTTTACATTTTGCACATGATTTAAACCATCCTATGGATTTTGCACATGGTCTGTTAACACAACCCACAAGTTGGAACCCAGTAAAGACTGATTTGTATTAATTGTTAGCAAAATTAGTATGGATTGAGAACTTTAGAAACGTCTGGCCCAGGGAGATTCCTGTTTCCCTGGACCTGGTAGGTGAAGGGTTAAATGCATCTTCCTCGAAATATTTGCAGATTAACAATTGCTTCACACATCTATTTGTTCCACTGCACTGTAATTCATGAGTGTTGCTCTGCGAATATTACAGAGCACGTTGTTTGCAAATCTGCTGACAGCTCCTTCACATGGTATCCCTCCCTACTGTTAACTTGTTCAACGTAGGTTTGGCACAGGGTAATCAACTCCTTGCTTGCAATGCCATGGAGACATTGTTCCTGTTTGCCCTGTCTTGTATTTACATCTTCTGAATTTCGTCTCATACTGAGTTGCATCAAATAGAAGCATCTGTTGATTCTCAATGAAGAAATAATTCCAAAGTTATTTCAAATTCTGAGCCAACACATTCTACTTTTAAATCCATGTGTGTAATAATTAATCCAAATGTGGGGGGGTTAACTCTTCCAATACTGAAAGGGTGAATTGGCTTTTTAACTCTAGTCCAATACAACAAGATTACATTTATATAGCGCCTTTCACGTCGGGAGGATGTCCCAAGGCGCTGAACAGACAGAGTTTCGGACCCGAGCTGAGGGTTGGGGAACGGGGGAGGGCAGGGAGGGAAGCAGGGAGATCGAAAGCACGGTCGAAGAGGAGGGTCTTGAGGTGGATCTTGAAGGTGGAGAGGGAGGCGGCGAGACAGAGGGACTACGGGATGGAATTCCAGAGGGTGGGTGCAGAGTGGAGGAAGGCCCGCCTGCCGATAGTGGGGTAAACAGGCGGGGCCTGTGAAGCAGGCCAGAGCCCGCTGAGCGGAGGGAGTGTTGGTTAGAGCACTCGAAAGCAAAGGGACCCGGGTTTCATTCCCAAGCAGGGCATAACCTTCGTCAAGTTACCTTACTCCACACTCTTCTGTTTACCCAGCAGTAAGCGTGAACCTGATTGTTAGCCAATTGACAAATCGTTTCTGGGGGCAATAATCACTTACTTTTCACCCACAAAATACATAGTCAATCCACTTTACAGTATATTTGAGACGTCTGAAAGATTATTATTATAAATATTCACTTTATTTTTCTACAAACATTCAAAACAAACTGGATGCCCATATGTTTGTAATGGAAATACTGTAAAATAGAGGCCTGATCATTGCATCCTTAGAAAGTTCTAAACAATTTGAAACTGTTTTCCATTTGAGTGCAAAAATGTTGCCAGAGTCCCAAGAGTGTTAAAAGCATAAATTTATGAAACATATCTTATCCATTAAAGTAATTTGTATATAAGGCTCATAAAAGCAAACACAGCTGTTCCATAAAAATGTAAACACACACAAGGTTCATTGTCATCTGTTTTATTTACATCTCTATTTATTGTCCTTCAAACGCTATACATTTTGCAACAAAAGCGTGACTCAGGAAGAGGCCTGTGATTGTTTCTCACCACTCTGGAGGGTGCATTGCGAAATATATGATTAACCATTTTATCTGATGTTTATTCAATGCTGATATCTTTGAAACTTATTTCGAGCACAGTCTGGTTAAACAGTGGAGAAGCTCAAATTGGTCCAAAAATGATCCTGAGCAAAAAAAAGCATTTATTCTTGCCTGTCCCATTTACAGGTTTTAATAGGAATGGCGAAAGATTGATGTTTCATAATAGAATTGATAACATGCTTGATCGATATCAAATGAGTTTTTAAGCATCTTTTTTTTATCCCAATAAACATAATTAAAAATATTCACAGGTCAAATAAGTCTAATTCTGAGTGATTTCTGACACTTGTGAAACTACAAGAAGATGTGATATTATCCATATTTGAAGCATCAGCCAAGTTGTGTCTTGTTCATTCCATGCCTGGTCGTGAAACCCCAGGCAGATCATGATGACTTTGCATTTCAAACTTCATCGAGAGAAGAGGAAGTTTTATTTATTTTCATGTTGTCTTGTTTTTACAGGTCTGCCTCAGCCCAGAATCACCTGGACAAAAGACAAGAGCAGACTTCACACTAACACCAGCCATTTTCAGAATGGATCCCTCGTGATCCTCAATGTCACCCTAATCAATCAGGGCCTCTACTCCTGTCAGGCATCTAATGCTCTTGGCCAAGCAATAGAAACCACACGACTGCTGGTGAAAGGTACAATAGATGTCCATACAAGCATAGACTTAATGACTGAAAAGTGTTCTGTGTGATGTGATAATTGTCAGTCATGAACAATTTCCTTCCTCTCCCCATCAGCAAAATTTTATTATGAATTCTAAAACTTTACAAAATTGTTCATGTTCATCTTCAATCTTAAATTTGAAGGCAATGTCTTGAGACTAAAATCAAGAGAAAATTCAGGACGTGTTGCCTCAATTCGGGGTGCTCATGTATTATGATCAAACTAGGGGCCAGAAATACCATCCAGTTCTAGATTTACTCTATTCATCTCGCATTTCAAAGGGCCCAGAATTTGGCAATTTTTAAAATTTAAATTATGGTTTAATTTTTGTTAGTTCTTTTAAGAACTGGTGTCAAGGTTAGAGCTGATTTCACCAATTCGCCAAATTCTGGACTCTGAAATGCCGCATAAATAGAGTAAATAAGCAATTTGAGGCGTTCTCCCAATGTGGAAAGTGCAATATAAATGTAAATTGGATTGTAATGTAAATCTAAACCTGGGTGGAGTTTCTACCTCCAAGAAGTTCACAATGTGCGCAATTGGCTGCCGCGTTTCACCAACAAATTATATAGTCAATTCATTTATATTCTGTGAAACGTTTTGAGACATCTCAAAGATGTGATAAGGCGTTATATCAAATGCAAGGATTCTTATTATTAATGTAGTTAATGTGATGATATTACACTTTGATTTCAAGACAGAGTAATTCTACTTGATGTTCAGTACCATGTTTATCAAAACCTCCCTTTCCTTTGCCTTTCGATATTCGATATTTTTGCAGCATTTGTTTATTTATTGTCATTTGGTACATCTGCTGATGGATGCTTTCAGTGTTGATGATTCGCATTGTGAGAAGACATTTACTGAACAAACATTGTCTGCAGACTGAACTACAACTGTCTGAGCTGCTTTAGGCTCTTTATATAAGATTAATGGACCTGAGTTCCAGTTCTCTTGTTGGAGTTAGCAATACCATAGCAGCACAGTTCAATGGCATCATAACACACCTCACCAGCTGTCTAAATATCCTGTTTTCTTCTAGGTTTTTAGTTAAACACCTTTCACTCAACACTCAATATATTTGCCCACAAAATACATAAGCGCAACATTTTATAGTATATCCTGTGAAGTTCTTTGAAAAGTCTTGGTGACATGATAAGGCTTAATAGTAAATGCAAGGATTATTTATTTATTATTATATGGCCCTCCACTGTAGTACTGAAGGGCACTGCATTGTCAAGGGGTTTTGGATGAGACGTTAAACCGAGATCTCATCTGCCTGTTGAAGTTCAGATAGATATTAAAGATCCCATGACACTTTTCAAGAAGTGAATGGACTTTCTGCCTAGGTACTGTGGCCAGGAATCCTCAAGTAAAATTAGTCATACACCTCAGTATTGGTGATGGGACAGCTGCAATATTTGTCCACATACACAGTTTACACAAATTGCTGTAAAGTGCTTTGAAACATTTCAATTTATAAGGCCTCCATAAAAATTCAAGGTCTTCTTTTTCTTAAGATCCCCCAAGAGAATTTCCAGAATCCAAAGAGTTGAAGGCAGCATTTGCTGTTGCAGGATACAACGTTCACACAGTGCTTGCTACAACTCGTGGAGCCAAGCAGGTGTTGAGCTCTGGAAACACTGTGCTGGTCGGTAAGTCATGGCTCTAGTGAGCTTTATTTTTACATACATCACATTTTATTTTGGAGAGAATACTATTCATAAGGAGGTAGAGGAGGGGAAAGCAATAGAGGCTACAATACAATGTAATCCCAGCACTTTCCAGCACAACTCGTTTCACGGATAAGACTATTGAATTGATCAATCCATCCATCGTTTGTTATTTTAACAATCCATTGTTTTTTAATGAACATACCTAATGGTAAGTTACACTGACTTGGTCTTGGGTTTAGAGAGCAGATGACACAAAACTTGGGAACGTGGTAAACAGTGGTACGATGGTAGCAGACTACAGGAGGACATAGACAGACTTGTTAAATGGGCAGACACGTGGCAGATGAAGTGTAATGCAGAGAAGTGTAAAGTGATGCATTTTGGGAGGAAGAATGAGGAGAGGCAATATACACAAAATGGTACAGTTTTAAAGGGGGTTCAGGAGCAGAGAGACTTGGGGGTTCACATACACAGGTCTTTGAAGGTGGCAGGACAGGTTGATATAGCAGTTAAAAATGCAAATGGGATCATTGGCTTTATAAATAGAAGCAAAGAAGTTCTGCTAAACGTTTATAAACCAGTAAATAAGGCCTCAGCTGGAGTATTGTGTCCATTTCTGGGCACCACACTTTAGGAAGAATATCAAGGCCATTGAAAGGGTCCAGAGGAGATTTGCCAGAATGGTATCAGGGATGAGGGACTTTATCGAACGTAAGCATTATAATTATAATGATTGTTATTATAAAGGTGATCTGGTGTTCTGCAAATGGAGAAAAGCCGCCTTGGTCAAGGACCGAGTATAGGTTTGAAACAGATCTTAGGATAAAAAAAACACTAAGGTTGCGCACTGGCTCAATGAGTTTGTGTGAGCAACTGGGTAGGTTGATGAGGTTGGAGTCAGAGGCAAAGAGGTGTTAGAAAGAGCTGAGGAGAATGCCTTTGTTTTGTTGACATTGAGCTGAAGGAAGTGGGGGCTCATTCAGTTGATGTCTGAAAGACAATCGGAACAGCAGTGGTTGTGGAATCGAACAAAGATATAAAGCTGTGTGTCATTCAAATATCATAGAATTATACAACACAGAAGGAGGCCATTTGGCCCATCGTGTCTGTGCCAGTTCTTTGAAAAGAGCTTTACAATTCAATCCCACTCTCCCACTCTCTCCCCATAGCCCTGCGAACTTGTCCTCTCCAAATAATTATCTACTTCTCTCTTAAAAGTTGTTATCGAATCGGCTTCCACCACCCTTTCAGGCAATGCATTCCAGATCCCAACAACTTACTGTGTGAAAACATTTCTCCTCACCTCCCCCCTGTTTCTTTTAACAACTATTTTAAATCGGTGCCCTCAGGTTACCGATCCACCCACCAGTGGAAATAGTTTCTATTTGTTCACCCTATCGAATCCCCTCATAATTTTGAAATGATCTATTCTATATAATTCTGTTAAGTCTCCTCTTAACCTTCTCTGCTCAAAGGAGAATAATCCTAGCTTCTGTAGCCTCTCCTGATAACTGAAGTCCCTCATTCCTGATACCATCCTGGTAAATCTGCTTTGCACCCTCTCCAATGCTTTGACATCCTTCCTAAAGTGTGGGGCCCAGAACTGAACACAGTCTCTAGCTGAGGCCTAACCAGTGTTTTATAAAGGTTCATCATAACTTCCTGACTTTTGTATTCTATGCCCCTATTTATAAAGCCTAGTATCCCGTATGCTTTTTTAACAGCCTTATCTCCCTGTCCTGCCACCTTCAAAGATTTACTTATATGAACCCCCAGGTCTCTGTTCCTTCACCCCCTTTAAGATTCTACCATCAGCTTATATTGCTTCTCCTCATTCTTCCTCCCAAAATTCATCACTTTGCATTTCTCCACATTAAACTGCAGTATATCTGTAGTGGACCCCATACTTGTTGATGGCACCAAGATGGGGCATGTCGATAAATAAGACAAGAGGACTAAGCTTAGAGCTCTTGGTTTGACTGCAGATGACTCTATGGGGCCAGGAAGAGAAGCACTTAGGAGTGGAACAAGCAAAGAACACAAACAAAGGCTTCATTTGTGTTATGGGGGGAGGGGGCATAGTCTGTGGAGAAATGGAAGTGGAGATATAGGAGTGGATATATTCTGCAGTGCTTGCTTGATTACCTTTGGGCATCGGGGAGTATTGATGCAGACCTTTACTACAGAAGATGGAGTGGTTGTGGTGGATTCCATGACAGGCAGGTTATGCTTGGTCTGCGGAACAAGAGGGCTTGATGGGCCAAATGGCCTTTTATCATTCCGTGCTTCTAAATCTGGGAACGCGCACCTGTTTCCATGAGTTTTGGAGCTGTCCCAGTATTTCCTTTTGGAAAGAGGTTATTGTTTTCACTCAACTTTGGGAAAGAATCCTAATTAATCTTTCTCCAACAGCTCACGCACTGAGATTTGTTCCAGGCCCTATGTAAAACACAAGTGCCTGCAAGTTGTTTAGTGAGGTCTTATTCTCTGCCCCTACACTGAAAGGAGTCAGCCCTTTCCTCGCTGTAAATAAATGTAGATTCACAGTACATTCACAATTGGATTCTTTTACAGCTCTGACTTGGTATTCTATGAAAATAAACCTGCTTGGGGGGCTATGAATATGGTTTACCTTACCTCATGGGGCTCAGTCCGTAGTTACCTACAGTTGGTCTGCTTGCCTGCCTGCCTCCCTGTCTCTCTCTGTCTCTCGGTCTCCTTGCCTATTTGTCTCCTTGTCTATCTATCTGTCTTCCTGCTTGTCCTTTGGATCATTTTTTGACATCCTGGATACAATGCTGCTTGTGTCGCAATTCTTAACCCAGGTCTTTGCTACGCTGGATCTGCAAGCAGGTCTGTCTTTCACAAATCCAAGGTATCCAGGACCTCCAGATTAATTGTTTTTAACAGATGTGCCTTTTCTTATCATTTCCCTCTCTGGATGCAACACATGAAACACTACTGTTTGGTGAAGTTGGTGTGTAAGGGATCTGCTTCTAAGTGGTTTGAAAAACTGGGGCTTTTTTCTTTAGAGCTCAGAAGGCTGTGAGGCAGTTGATGGAGATATAGAAGATGATGGGAGGCTTAGATAGGGTGGACAGAGAAAGATTATTTCTGGGGTCATGGGGTCTAGAACTAGAGGGAAGAGATTTAAAATGCGAGCGAGGAAGTCCAGAACGGATGTTAGGAAACTGTGTTTCATACAGACAGTGATACGATTGTGGAATTCTCTGCCACAGTCAGTTGTGGTGGCAGCAATCATGTGCACATTCAAAAAAAGACTAGACACATGATTAAGTGAGAATAAAGTTGAGGGATATGGGGAAGAAGTCGGGATATGGGACTAGGGAATAAGATCTCGGATGGACACTCATTGTAGTATAAACACCAGCTGGACAGGATGGGTGAGTGGGCCATTTCTGAGCGGTACCTTCTGTGAATCTATGAATTCTCTGAAAGGACTTTTTTCAAACTGACCATCAGGAAATGCAATAATGCAATCGAGGGGGTGCACCCTTTGAATAACCTTATTTTATCCTTGGGGAAAGCACCAGGGCCCTAAAATTTTGCCTCGACTTAGCCTCTAAAATCATTTTGTCAATAAATTTAAGATCATGCAGCTTTTGTGGAAAGAATATGGAAAATTCTTAAATTCACTGTTAATGTGGAAGCCTTTTTTTCAGGAGTGAGTGAAATAGATTTCAGTATTAAGCCTCTTTGCAAGGCTCATTGCATTATTATCTTGCCTCATGTAGTCAATGGGCTCTTTTAATGCCTATATTTGCTACCATTTGTTCAAGCTTGTTATAAATTAACTGCAGTGTTTATGCCACACATCAAGCCACTGTCTTCATGAACTACAGATTTCTAAGGTAATTATATCAGACTTCAGATAAAATGGCATTGTGAAAAGCATGTCAGAGTAAAGACCCACTTCCAGACTCCCTATTTGTATAGTGTACTCTCTATGCACTGTTTATTAAAATAGAAGAATAAATGGAGAGTTTACAGAACATAAAGGGAGACAAGTTATCTAATATGGATATTGGAGCCAAGATTTTGATAGTCAGTATGACCCACATGGGATTTTCTGTACAATCACAATTTATGTTACAAGGTGCTTTTATCCATAGCAAGACATCAGTAACTCTTTGCACAGAAATGCTTTTTCAACTACACAGACTGAAACTAACAACTAAGTCAACCAGGCCACCAAGCTAGAAGACGGACCTTTATAATTCCTTGCAGTGTGTTTTACAGAGAATGCTGATTGATCTGCCAAGATGTAACTATAAATCTCGACACTGACACTCCGGGCCTGATTCAAGACAAATGTTTTCAAAATTTCAACAGCATACGACAGAAATAAATCTTGAGAGTAGCACAAGATTGATTAATATCACCATCCTTTTGGCTGCATCTTTCCTTTCCTGCTATTTCCACTTCTGACATCTGTGGCAGCTTCTCCCAGAGCCTTAGCATCTGATTAGATGAAAATGCTCATGTCTAGGTCTCTGGCACAAAACAGTCAAATGGGACCGAGACAAAGAGGAAGAAGGAAATAGATTGTGCTTGTTAACATGCAATAAATAAGCTCAAGTTTTATTTTGCTTTAAGTCTCAGGAGCTTTGGCGTTTTGAATTCATTTTTCCAGAAACAAGTGATGTGTTCCTAAGTGTATTAAAATATTATCTGAAATGATTTGGCTCTGAAAAGGAGTGTAACGGTTCAAAAATTGTTATGCTTTATAAATCTGTCAGCTGAAGCAGCTTAAGCAATGTCATGCTCTATATGAATGACAATTCGGGGAGGTAAAAATGTTTGGCAGGGCTATTCTTTTAAACCATGTTCTTTCTTGCTTGCATTATTTAAGAGAAAAGAATGTCACTTTATCTTGGCAATATTACAGCCCTTTTTGGGATTTACATTTGCAAATGGTATTCTTCTGCATTAAATACGGAGCTTGTTTTATTTCTCCACTTTCATCATAAATCAATTTTTAATCTTTACTATTGTTTCCTTCCACTGGAATACTAACGGATATATCACTCCCGGCATTCAGCGAGCTAATCTCCTTATGGTGGAGTGAGACAGTGAGCTCAGTGACTTTTCCTTCCTTGTGGGTAACACCCCCAAAAACGTGCTTGGGATTCTCAGACTCACTTATTGAAACTCTTCCCAATAATAATTGAATAATTTGCATTCCATTCCTGACGTTAGGCTGCTTACACTAAAATTCATCAGTCCCATTTAAGAGAAACAAACTGAAAGATTAGAATACAACAGAATTTCACCTGCAAATACCCAGTCATTACACTTTCCAGTCTATCCTGTCAAGCTATTTCCACTTCTGACATCTGTGGCAGCTTCTCCCAGAGCCTTAGCATCTGATTAGATGATGTCTAAGTCTCTGGCACAACATAGTCAAATGGGACCGAGACAAAGAGGAAGGAGGAAATAGGTTGTGCTTGTTAACAAGCAATAAATAAGAGACATCCTCCCAACATGAAAAGATTCTATACCAAATGGAAGGATTATTACTATTAAAGCGGTTTAAACATTCACTCTGCAGTCCAGGTCCCAATGCATTCTGATATGTGTATACACCAACCACTTTCACGTTTATTGGTTCTGGTCCATTCTCATTCTCATTTCTCATTACGATCTGCCTTACCCGATGGTCCCTGAAATGAAGTTAGTTGGTTAACCTAATGCAAAGCCTTTAAGATTTAGCTCCTCTTTCTTTCAACAAAGTGATTTCACATTTAAACTCTTTACCTTCCTACTCTTCAATTGTTTTGTCTGTCTTTTTGATGGAAAGTTTAGGGTGATTTGCCCAGGGATTTCTATGAAAAGAAGTAAATCATTAGCCTGGCTCAGTTGGCAGCACGCTCGCCTCTGAGTCATAAAGTTGTGGGTTCAAAATTCACATTGGGACCTTCAACTCATATGTTCTATGCCGATACTACAATATGTTGTTGGTGAACCACTGCGTTTGGCAGAAATGCTGCCTTTGGATGAGACGTTAAATTGTGGTCACATTTATCTAATCAGGTGGATGTTAAATAACTCTTGGCACTATTCAGAAAAAGTGATACATTAGTTTTTTNAAGGTCAATGTTGTTAGCTTTTTTCCCACATTCACATTCGTGTTCAAAACAGTCACTGCACTTTACAGTATATCCTGTGAAGCGTTTTCGGATATCCTGACGTGAAAGGGGCTATACCACATGTAAGGAATATTATTATTATATTTTCAATAGTAATTTCACGGTAAATTATCCTGATTTTTCCTACCAAAAAACATAAATTTGAAGAGTTGTAAAGTAAGGGATTAGATGTGAAATCAACTTGAAGGAACAACAATATCAACAATAAACTGCATTTATATAGCACCCTCCTCATCTCAGAAAGAGGTGAGTCTTGAATCGTTGCTGAAAGATTTCAGGTCCAACCAGCTAATTTTTTCCAGATACTTTTGTTTAAAGCAGATTGTAATGAGATGTGAGAAAGCACGGAGTGAGCTAGCAAAGGACCTTGCAAATGAATCCTGGACATCTTCTGTGAGTGACTGAATGAACCAGTGAAGGAAAAGAGGTTATATTCAACAGCTGAACAATTTTATTTAAACACTTCAGTTACAGTTCAGGGTTTATTGACAGGAAATTTAAATCGAGCACATCTGCAAAATCAGATCCATGCCTCAGGTCACTTCAACTTTGGGCAGCAGTCAAAGATCTAAAGGCCCCTGAGACAGATTGCAGTCTGTTGGACAGAAAGAGTCAGAGAAGCATATTTATACCAGATTTTACATTATTCTGCAATATTTTTTTAGTTCTCTCAACGGCTTTGGCATTCTAAATATCAGAAAATACCATTTCATTGCAAAACTGTATAAGGGGCTAATGCAACCTGCATCCCAAACAGAACGCTGATTTGTAACAAAATACAACTTAAAAAGACAAGTTAGCCAACAGACTGCTGCCAGGCGTTTAACCCTTTCTGTACCATACATTGATCATTGTCATCATAAAGCACATAGGGACAAAGACAAAATTACATTTGTAAAGTGCCTTTCACATCGGGAGGACGTCGCAAGGCGCTGGGACACAGACACAATGGGCAGAATGGCCCCATTCTGTGCAGAGAATGGATTTAATTTAGTGTTTGATAGATTTCTTAAAGATGATAATAATAATAATAAGATAAGAACAATCCTTGCATTTGATAAAGGGACAAAAGGTAAATACAAACTCATCCATAGGTCCGCCAGTAAACTCTGCATAGCAATGCTGATTAAGCTCAGAGCCAGAACAGGGTTAGGTTTACCAAAAGTAGGGTATTACAGTGCCATTGGTAACTGGCCTTAGAAATTACTATACAGGTCAATTTGAATTGCTTTGATTTGACCAATGTACCTAGTTGGTAGCTATATTAATAATCAGGTAATGCCTGCATTTGTTCTAGTGCCTTAGCCTGTTATTGAGACATCTCAAAAGTTTCACAGTATAGTAACTGTATATTTGTTGGTGAATGCGGCAACCAATTTGCACACAGAAATGTCCCACAAACAGTGATGAAGTGAATGATCAATTTTATCAAGATGGTTGGCCAGGACTCCGGGAGAAACGCTTTTCTCTGTTTGAATAGTGTTGTACGATCTTTAACATCCACCTAAACAGGCAGAAGGAACTTCAGTTTAATGTCTTATCCAAAGGACAGTAATTCTGACAACACAACACCCCCAACACTGTACTGGATTGTCAGCCTAGATTATGAACTCAGAATCCTGACAGGAGGCTTCAACCCACAACCTTCTGATTCAGAGGCAAGAATGCTGCCAACTCAGACAAGTTGACACCAATGAGCTATGAGCAAAACTATAAATTAAGATTTGATTTGTCTTTTAAAAACAAAACCACATAATTCTGTTCTTAACTGGCTCCTTTATTAAGTATCCTGCCATTCGATGTAATAGATTTTGTTTAGCTAGAGGTCGCCCCTCCGAATTGTAAGCCAAAACATTAACTCCTTTCACTCATGTGAGTAATGTCTGGCCTCAAAGTAGATCTACATCTCTGTCCAATTGCATTTAATGCATAAATTAGTCAGAATACTGTTATTTTTCCAAACAGCATGAACTCTGAATAGAGATCCTTGAGGAGATTTGTGTTATTGTTCGCCTGCTGGACCTAAATCAGGTCAATAGTATAGTCCTGTATTGCTGGTATGTTAGGATCAATGCCATACTGGCTAGCCTTCAGTTGCATACAGCTGTCCATTGGTATTAATAATAAGAATCCTTGCATCTGATATAGCATCTTATCATGTCATCAAGATGTCTCAAAGCGCTTCACAGCATATACTGTGTCTTTGCCATAACAGTGCTGAGCACAGAAAAGAGAGCTCACTGCTTCTAGTCATTGTTAAACTGAATTAGCAAGGAATTCCAATGAATCAAATATTTTTAAAAGTTAGTTTACCACAAAGAGAACTTACTCCATTCCTTGGCTACTCTAGTGGCTCAGCGAGTTTTTACTGTGAGTCGCTGATCCATGCAACATGGGAAGGTTCCAGATTTGATCTCCAGGTTGTTCTCTTCTCTGGTCTCAGTAAGGGTGAAATCTGGTCTCAGGGTACAAAATCAAGGAGGGGGAAATCAACCAGAGTTCCTGATCCTAGATCACAATCCAGCCACTTTGAGTTGAGGTACAACTGAATGCCCATTGAGTGGAGATCAGATCAGGCTCAGAGTGATATCACCTTCAGGTGAATCGTATGACAACACTCATTATATTGAAAGTCATACACAAGCAAAGATCACTGGGGCAAGGTGCTAGAAGTCAACAGTTACCCATGGAATTGCACCCAGTAATAAAACAAAATTAGCTCTTCGGAAGTAGAGATGGGGGGAAAAGATTAGTGTTGAAAGAAAATAAATAGAGGGCAAAATACGACGTGATAAGATGACTGATTATATTGCATTTGATCAAGTCATCCAGATGTCTCAAAACACTTTACAGGATTTACTGCAACGTGCAGAGACTGTGTATTATGTAGACAAACACAACAGCCAATCTGCACACAGCAAATAGTCATGACGTTGGTAATGCTAATAATATGACTTGGCCAAAGCAATTGGAGAAAGCCTCTCCTCTTTTTGAGTTGTGCCATGGGATCTTTAACATCCAGTTTAACAGGCAGACTGGACCTTGGTTTAACATCTCATCGAAAGGACAGCACCTCTGACAGTGCAGCATTCTCCATCACAGGATTGGCGTGTCAGCCTGGACTGTGAGTTCAAAGTCCTGATGCGGGGTTTGAACCCACAATCTTCTGAGTCAGAGACAAGAGTGCTACCAACTGAGCCAGGCTGTTGGTCATGCTAATAATATAACTTGTTGCATTTTTGTCGTATAAATTCCTTTTTGAATGCATTTCAATAGAAATGAATATGAAATATTTGATGAATAAAGCACCCCACCCATAGACGTTCAGTTACATTGTGATGAGGCTGCTGGACCTTGTCTTGTTATTGACATTTTCATGTTCCAGTTTATGTCATATTACATGAGTTTCATTACAGCAAACATCTCAATATAACCCAACTCAGTGCTGGTCTCCCAAGGACTGTGTTCTAATTAGAGTGGAGTGTATTAAATGAAAACAAATCTCCTTCCCAAGGGGAAGTATGTTGAGAGGATTCAAAAGACATTGCTGTAAACATTTACACAGATATCTGGTTTCAATGAGCCTTTAGATTATTGATAGTTCTTGTAACCAAGATTATTCAGTGCTAATTTTCTTTCTACAGCTGCTTTCATTTTTCAACATTACCTAAATCTTGAATTAACCTATAATTCTCATTCTTCTAAATGTATTATTTATTTACTATATTACCACAAGTAATGACTTTCAGCACAAAATATCAGATGATTTTCCAGTAATAATGTTTCAGTATTTGGGGGCAAATAGTAATCATTTGTTGCTAACCTAGCACAATTCTAAAATGCAATACATTCTCCTTATAATAACAACAAATTGCATTTGTATAGAGCCGTTCACATTGGGAGGACGTCCCAAGGTGCTGGAAAGTCAGGGATTTGGACACGAGCAGAGCGTTGAGATCAGGATGGGTAGGGGGCAGGGAGGGTAGTGGTAGGAGGGTGATCGAAGGCAGGGTCGAAGAGGAAATACAAAATACAATCAAATCTATTATTCATTATACCATTTGTTAACAAACAACTGAGCAGGTAGATGTTACCTTGAGTTCACATATTGTCCAAAGGACAGCAACTCCAACAATGCAGCGAGTTACTGGGGAAGGTACTGCAATGTCAGCCGAGACTATGATCCATAAATCCCCAAATGTGCCTTAAAGGAACAAGCGTGCTGCTAACTGAGCCTTGCTGATGTTGCCAAACACAGCTAATAAGCCTTGCATTTACTGTAGCACAGTATCACATCGAAACATTTTAGGACGTTTTCTGCAAAGCGTAGCATCTGTTTTTGTAGGCAAACGCATCACCCAATTTGCGTACGGCAATATTCAACAAACAATTGGGAAGTCGATGACCAATCTTCTTTTAAATCTGGAGAATTGTTGGCCAAGGCCTCGGGCTGAAAGTTCAACCTACAACTTTCTGACTCAGAGGCAGGATTGTTCGACAATCGAGCTGTCCTGACACATGGACTGAACGCTGTAAGTGAACATATATTTGTATTGTATACATGCAAATAAGGTGCCATATTTCACAAGCAGGGATTTTAAATTTGCTCAATCACAATGATAAACGCTTATGCCACAATGGAATAGCTCTGTTATCTGTAAAAGATTCCTATCATTTAAGTTCCAAATGGCTACACAAGCCCACCTCACATTTGATTGTACTGTCTATTCCCCATGAAAAACTTTCTCGACAGTGAAATGGTAGTTGCCAATTTCCAGTTACAAGGTGTTTAGATGACCGTTAAAAAACAATGGCAAGTCATGGATCAATTCTAATGTTGACATGCTTGAATTCCTTCTTATTGTGTTCCGTAAATATTTCTGCAGACCCTTTATGCAGTTTGACAAGAGTGCTACAGTCCTAAACTAAGGTCTTATATGTCAGTTCAAGTGGACATTAAAGATCTGCACTATTCTTTAGGGTACTTTCAAAAAAAGAAGGGAGTTTTTCCGAGTATCCTAGCTAAGATCCCCAAAATAAAATTCACTTCATGGCTCAATCCACGACTGTTTGTGGGATACTGCTGTGCACAATTGGCTGCCATGTTCCACCCAGAAATACACAGTCAATCCACTTTACTAGATATTATATAATATAAAATAAAAACAGAATTCGCTGATCATGTCAGGCATCTATGGAGGAGGAAAATTAGTTAACATTTCAGAAAGATGACCCTTTGTCAGAACTTTTTTATAGTATAGTCTGTGAAGTACTTTGAGATGCCTCAACGACATGATAAGGTGCTATGTCACATACAAGGATTATTATTATAAATACTTCAGAAGTAAAGGTATTAAGGTGTATGGCAAAATTGCGAGGAAATGCAATTAAAAGATCTGTCATTATCTAACAAACTGGCAAAGCACGTCAAGTGCGCTAAAGCGACTCTTTTCTCAAGATTGGATGACACCAAATCTCATACCCTACAAACATCTGATAAATGATTCTCTCATCCCTCATTTTAGGTTGTCCTGTTAAAGGTCATCCAACACCCAGCATCAGATGGTTGTTCAATGGTAAAGCCTTAAACAGGGTATCAGGACTGAATCATCAGATTATGGCTTCACACCAAGTCCTTCGTATTGCGAGCATCAGTAAAGGTCTTCAAGGAGATTACAGCTGTACAGCTCAGAATGAAGCTGGCTCCCTCACACAGAGGATCACACTGGAGATAGCAGGTAATATTTCTTTATACTCAAGGATAATCCTGGGTATAGAGAAAATGTAATTAGAAACAGTTAATCCCAAATTGTTCTATTAACTTGTCTGTCATATTTGTAATTAATTGCAGTGGCCTTCAAATTGATTAGCACTGGGATAATCCTAGAATTATCCTAACAACAGCAACAACACAAACCTTGCATTTATATAGCATCCATCATGCAATTAATGTCACAAGGTGTTTACCAGAAGTGTAGCTTGACGCCGAAAGGAAAGGGACATGACCAAAGGCACAGTCAAAGAGGAAAGTCTTCAGGTGTGATTTCAAGATGGGCAGAGAGAGGGCAAGATGAAGGAATTGAGGCAAGGAGTTCTAGAGATTGGGGCATAGTGTCTGAAAGCGTGGCCGCCAATTGTAGAGTGGAGGGAATGAGGGACGTCCAGCTGAGCAAAGGCAGTAGGTTGTGGAGTGGGATGTGAGAAGATCAGAGAGGTAGGGAGGTACCAAGGCATGAAGAAATCTGAAAGTGAGAATGAGGATCTTGAAATCGATCCATTCTGCAATAGGGAGCCAGTTGAGCCTGGCAAGTGCTGGGTGGTTGAGGGTGTGGAACCTGGTATAGGTGAGGACATGGGCAATAGTTTTGAATCATTTGAACCTAGTTTCTAGTGGAGCTGGGGGACTGGCGAGGTATGCATTAGAAAAATCGAGACAGGAAGTAACAAAACCATGAATGAGAACTTCAGCAGCGTTTGAAGTAAGATATGGGTGAAGGCGGGTGAAGTAGCAGAGGTGGTCAGGGAGCGGAAGTGGGTAGGAAGCGTATCTTGGGATCAAACCCGATGCCAAAGTTTCATAGAGATTTGGTGAGTCTGCGGGATAGGCAGAGAAGATTAAGGAGTTCGGAACTGCAGGTGAGACGATGTTGAAGGGAGGCAAGGAGGATGCCTTCTGTTTTGTTAATATTCAGCTGCAGAAAGTTTGCCCTTTTCCTGGCCTTGATGGCAGACAAGCAGGCAGTCAGAACATCAGTAGGAATGGGGTCATGACTACAGGAGGAAGAATAGATTTGGGTATCATCTGCATACATGTGGAAGTTGACCCCATGTTTGCGGATGTTGTCATCAAGAGGGAGCATGTAAATGAGAAACAGGAGAGGGCCGAAAATAGTGATTAGAGCCTTGCGTTACACCACAGGTGATCTTGTGAGAGCAGAAGGAGAAACCATTAGAGATTAAATTGTGGTGGTGTGTCACCTCAGACTTGAACTAAGAGAGAGCATTCCCACTGAGATGGATGAGGGAGGATAGGTGATCGAGGAGGATGGCAAGGTCCACTGTGTCAAAAGCAGCAGAGAGGTCCAGGAGACAAAGGGAGCCCTGATCACAGAGAAGAGAGAGAGAGAGAGAGAGAGAGGACATAATTTGTAACCTTACTGAGGCTGTCTCTGTGCTTGGAGCAGAGTGGAGGGACTCAAAAAGGGAATGGGAGGAAACGTGTGAGTGACATTGGGTGAATTTAGAATTTAGGCAGGTTTGAAATGGGCCGGAAGTTCCATCCTAATTCCTACATAATCCTCCTAGATAATTGTATAGCATTGACAGAACAGAAACAGGCTATTAGATACACAGAAATTTTCCCCTTTCCTTCAGTTGGGGTGAAACCTAATTGAAAGGCCCTGCCATGCATGCATGTTAGCCCAGAGGCGAAGCATCATCACGACCTCATTAGCTCATGGCAAGTAGCTACTGATTATCTCTCCGCAGGAAAGCCATGGCTTCACTCTCAATGAATGAAGGGCACTCACTGTGAAACTTGTTTTTACTGTGTGGAGAAAGTGAGGAAGGACAAGCTTCTGCCAGGAGGTAGATAGAGGCTGAGTAGTGATTCATGTTTTACTCTATCAAGAGAGCTCTTCAAAATAATTATTATTGTAACTATAAGTGATCACATCTCAAACGCAGTTCCTACTTATACTTGGGATGCGCTCACTTACAATAATAAAACCTGATACCATTTCCTTCTGTTCAGTGGCACTGATCATATATATATATATATACCTATACCCTACTTTACCCATCACTAATAAAGCCCTCAGCTGATAATAGTCACCAACTTCTAATGTTAAATCCTAACTCTAATTTCAGTGGAAAGACGACCATAGGGTAATTCTTAGCAGGACCCATTTAGAGGCCACCAAGCTTGTCAGAACTGGTGATGATCCCGGAACTGGGAGCATCTGAACTGAAATCTAATTCATACTTCCCAAGACAATCAAAGCGACAAAAGAATTTGGAGTTGGTGTAATCACTTTCCTACACCACTGCATTCTCTAGCTCTTTGTTTTATTTTTCTGGCAAGCTTCCTGCTACTTATCCACGGCGTACCTTCTTACCCATTAAGGTTTAACAGACCAAGTGAGAACAGCCCTTCCAACTTCCTCCAACCATACCCATCGCCTCCCCTCCCTTCCTGGGACTGGTCTGCCCTTCCATGTTCTGTTGATGAGCCAGACTCCCTGATCTGTCTGTCATCACACAAATAGGCAAGAAATGAATGAACAATTTTATTTGGGGGATTGTTGGCCAGGACAATGGGAGAAGCTCCATTCCCTTTTCACACATGCTGTGGGATCTTCAACACCCACCTGAACAGGTAGACAGGACCTTGGATTAACATGCCAATGAAAGGACGATACCTTTGGGATGCCAGCTCAAGTCATGAGCTCAATGTCCCACAAGCTTTTGACTGAGAGGCAGGAGTGCTACCAGCTGAGGCTGACTGGCAGATGCCATTTACTGAACTGATTTTCAGTCCAATGAGTGGATACATCATCCATTGAATTTAAAGGGAATCGAGAAAAGGATCCATCCCACCCTGACAACTGAGAATGTCCATTTCTGCTTGAAAAGTGAGTATCTTTGAGTGTTATATTTTTTAGAAGATTTCAATTTATAATTTATAATTAGAATACAAGTGGCTGCTTGGTGGGATGATGCCCTGCTCTGCCCCATGTGGAAACAAAGGGATGCAGTTGACAAAACTGAAGTGTCTTCAAGACAACAACATCGAGGTTGAAAGGTCTTACTGCAAAGAGAAGCCGAAACCACTCATCCATTCTGTGCCATGTAATGTAAAAGACTGTCCCCCAAGGTAAGCAATGTAGAAGAGCACACAGCAGAATCCCATTATAATGGCAGTAGTTTGAATTAGATCAAGATGTCCGCAGGTCAGCGCTTTGCAACACCAATGAATACACAACTTCAGAATAAGTTGTCATGCTTTAAAACGTGTCATCACACTCTAAAACATGTTAGCATGCTTTAAAATATGTCATTATGCTTCAAAAGACATCATCTTGCTTTCAAACGTGTCATTACACTTCAAAACACATCAACATGCTTTAAAATGCGGTTTTAGATTTCAAAACACATCATGCTTTAAAATTGTCATAAAATAGGTGCTGTGCTTTATTTATGCTTCGTGCTGAGAAGATATCAGGATTGATGCTTATGATTTTTGTGTCCTCCAGAATACTTAGCAGTCATATTAGAGCAATTGATACAATCAGACAGAAAAGCAATGTGAGGGGAAATTGAGAAGGAGTCACAGATTTAAGAGGAGGTGCACTAACACTCAAGTAAGGTTGGTGAGGACTGTTTGATTTTAATGTCTTTCTCTAGGTGGATTACAACCACCTGGTCCCCCTGCACTGAGAGCTGCGGGGGAGGATCTCAGAGCCGTCAAATCAGTTGTCAGAGGGTGACCGCAGCCGGGATACTTGTTGATCTGTCAGACGACTTCTGTGCTAATTTGGGAAGGAAGCCGATGGACATTCAAACCTGCAACAAGCAACACTGCTCAGAATGGCTTGTCTCAAAATGGGGGCAGGTCTGTACCAATAGTGATGCAACATTTGTCTCTCCCACAAAACACGCAGTCAATCCACTTTACAATATATCCTGTGAAACGGTTTGAGACATCTCAAAGACATAAGGTCCTTCCTCAATCCCTTTGCCTCGTTCTCTCCCTTCCTATTTTCAGGTCTCTGCTGAAGACTTTTTCAACTGCGCCTTTGGTCACCTTCCTCCCCCTCCCCCGATTTCAAGATCCTCACCCTTGTATTCAGGTCCCTGCACTTCTCTGCACCCTCCTACCTCTCTGACCTCCTCTCTCCTCAGCATAGTACCTGTTGCCTTCGTTCCTCCAGGTCTGGCCTCCTCCTCGTCCCCGATTCCTCCGTTCCATCCTCGGCGGCCGTGCCTTCAGCCTCTATGTTCCGAGGCTCTGGAACTCCCTTCATCATTTCCTTCACCTCGCTCCCTCCTTCCTATTTTCAAGTCTCTGCTGAAGACCTTTCTTTTCGATCAGGTCTTTGGTCACCTTCCTCCCCCTCCCTCTGGCTTGATCCCGGGATCTGTTGTGTGAAGCACTCTGAGATGCCATCCGGCGTGGAGGGTGCTTTATAAGTCCCAGTTGTTGTTATATCAAATACCAGGATTATTATTGTTATTTGATATCTAAACCATTTGATATCTAAAATATCTAATTCTGTGAATTAATTTGAATTCAGATCCGATCCAGAAATAATGGATGGTGGGGGGAGTGACGTGGTTGTGGTAATTACCACCCAGTGATCATGAACTGAATTTGTCCTGTTACCCTCCATTCCTTCCCCAAATATTCTAACAGACCAAATTATTTAATCAGTGCTGTATTGAAGTGCTGATCATTTAACTGAGTTCACAGGTTTAGTATAATCAAGAATGGCTTGATTATAATCAAACTAGTGTTACATCTATGTATCTCTATAAAAGTTCAGGAGGGGAGAGAATCAAGTGCTTTTTCTTTGGTTACATTATATACTTTTGTTAACGTCTGTTTGTCCTAATGAAATTCAGGGATACCAATGCTACCGAATGGAATAATACAGCATTGGGAAGTGAAGTAGAACACAAATGGATGTAGAAAAGAAAAACTCCCTCTTCTTCACAACGAATGCCCTGGGGACTTGGGAAACAGAGTATTTGTTATATTGGGTGTTCGCTATAAACATTTAAATACTGAAATGGCTGTATGTTAAATATTGCTGTATATTGTTTAATTTAACACAAATAAGCTGAAAGAAAAAAAATTCAGTCACTACACTTTACAGTAAATCCTGTCCTGTGAAGTGCTTTGGGACATCCTTGCTCTATGAAAGGAGCTACACCAGGTGGAAATATTATTATTAGGATTATATAAGATTGAAATGCATTGAATACTAGAATTATGACAGGATGGAATACAAATATTTTAGTTAGTATTTAGATTCTGCCAAAGGGTTAATTACCTCAGTTGCATGGCTCCCGAGCCCGGAGCTACCAAGCTGTTTGCAAATGATCCTGCCCAAAATAATAATGATAATACTAGCATTTAATATAGTATCTTATCATGTTGATGAGAAGTCTCAAAGCGCTTCACAGAATATGAAAGGTAAATGAAAGAATATGTAAAGTGGATTGACTCTGTATTTTGTGGGCGAAATTTCACCTAGTCTTAACCTGTGCACAGCAGTGTCCTACAAACAGCCGTGGATTGAGTGACCAAATTATTATGATTTTTTTAAAGGGATTATTACCTCTGAAAAGTGATCCCCAATCGACTAACAACTGGATTACTACTAACTGCTAGGTAAACAGACAAGGAAACTAGGAAAGCTGGGTCATGATCAGACACCTGGCTGGTGGTTTTCCCCCTTTTCTAATCTGGGGGATGCTCAAGCCATTGGTGATGTCCTTATTGCCTCCACAGCTATGAAATTGAAATTCAGGGATTGCAGTGCTGCAGAGCAGAATAGTACAGTGTTGGGGAAGTGGAGTAGAATTCCCCCATGATCATCAAACTGGGCTCAGAGGAAAAACAGAACCTGAGAATAGAATCTTATTACTCAGCTGCTCACAGGATAAACTCAGTATGAATCTGCAAGACATACACACGTTCATTCTCAAAGGACACCACCTTCTGGAAATCATTTTTATAAAACCTATTTTGATTTGGGGAGGGAGGAAAAGTCCCGGTTGCCTTCATTTGTGGCAGACTGATGCATTTCAGCTTAGTAGTGCAGGTATTTCATAAAGAAATTAAGAATAAAAGTGTCCCTTTAACATTTGCAGTGTGGGGGGGGTATGTGTGTGTCTGTCTGTGTGTGTTGTGGTTCCCCTTCACTCTCTGCCCCTCCTCCCCATAACTCATACTTAGCCACACACTCAGTTCCCCAGTGTGGCTAAGAGGTAAATGAAATATGATGTATAATAATATAATATAATAATACAAAAATAATATGAGTGTGCCAGAGTGTTTCCTATCAGCAGAATTTAAAACTAAAGCTCCAGGAACATGAAGCAAGTGAAGCAAACACTACCAATTTACTTCATTGCCTTAAACAAGAAAATGTGAATGGTTACTTTTGCTTGTATAACTTTGTGATTCTTACAGTTTATAAAAGGAATTGCTTTGACTGTTTGTGCACTGAAGGTAATGTGTGGAAATTTATGGGACTCCTGGGAATCGGGTGAAATTAGATTTTAATACTGAGCAGGTTGACTGTTCAGCAACATTATTAATACAAAACAGCAAGAGCAGTAAAGACACCTCCCTCCCCTGCCTATAGCTGGTCTCTAAATGAAACCAGGCAAAACATTTGACCTTGCAATTGCAGTTGACTGATCAAAATAGGCTCTCTCAATGATATCATGTCAGCCAAAACATTGAAGATTCCCAAACCATGTCCCTTCTGTAGCTCTGCTTTGATGAAACATCACCCTTTTTGATTCCTAAGATGTGTCCTCCAAATGTGTAACTTATGCGTCAAATTCCGCTGCGGAAGCAAGTGGCATAGATCCAATCTGAACTATATGACACTACATTGTTCCAGGACTGAAGGTGGAGGTTCTTAACTCTCAGGCACTATAAACGTTCAGGTTTCAGTGGTTTAAAGGGACAATGAGCAGTACCGCAGTCAGTGTGCTACAATTCGCATAGGCCAAATTTTCACTGTTGATTTACTCACATGCAATAAGTGGAATTATCTGGTGTGGCTCTGGACACAGCACAGGAGTCAGTGAGGAAGTGAAAAATATGTGAATATGTACAGAACATACAATATTGGGTAACAGCCCAGAGTTAATACGGTCATTCACACATGTACAGAGCACACACACAGACACACATGCACAAGACCAGACTTAATAGTTAAAAGATCCATCTGGCTTTAGCTGAAAGGTGAGCGAAGAGGGTGTTTCTCATTTGGCTAGTTTCTATCTCTCTGTCTCAGGCTGATGTGCCTCTGTTTAAATCACCTTCATGACCATTAAGAAAATGACTAGGATGTTAGGGGGTGGAGGGGGAAGGTAAATATCCCTTAAAAAATAATAATGTGGTCACTCAATCCATGTGTTTGTGGGACACTGCTGTGTGCAATTGGCTGCTGCGTTTCGCCCACAAAATATAGTTAATTCACTTTACGGTATATTCTATTCTTTCTTCCGCAAACAGCCATTAAATGAATGACCAATTTTATTTGGGGGATTGTTAGCCAGGACACTGGGAGAAAATCCCTATATCAAATGCAAGAAATTTTCGCTGGTCTGGTGAGATCAGAAATGGAAAATATGGGCAAAACTAGGATTGATGAGATCCCAAGATCAAGACATACCTCTTTGATCACACTTTCAGTCATCTTTCCCCTCCCCTCTTCGGCTCCACCCCCAGCTTGGTTACCCAACCAGTAGTATGTCCTCCTGATGTAAAAAGTTCTATGTAAATGTAAATGATATTCTACATTTTTGTTTGGCTAACTTTGCTCTCGCCAGCAAAGATAGGATTGATGGGAATACAAATGAACTAAGCTGCAGCACCCTGTTTTGCTTTTGGCAGTGCAATGGCCAATGTGTGGGACTCAGGCTGGGAACACAACACCGTAATATCCTCTGCCAGGCGCACAATGGGACCAAGTTACCGTTTGACCAATGCAGCAGGAACACAAGGTATTGTCCTTCAATGCAATGTTGTACTCGTGTAAGCTCTTTGTACTGATCCCTTGTTAGTCACCATGGGAAATAGAAGAGTATGAAGGTATGTAAGTGATGCCCTGGCACCTCCCTAACTCTCTGACATGTTTATTCCCCAATCCACTACCTGCTGCCTCTGCTCGACTGGCTCTGGCGACAGCACTTTCAGCCACTGCAATCTGAAACTATGGAACATTCTTCCTCTATCCCTCCGGCTTGTCCCCTCCTTCCCCATCTTCTGGTTGCATCTGAAGACCTTCCTATTCGACTGTGTTTACGATCCCCATCCCCCCACCCGCACCCCTGGCTCGGCATTGTGCTCCACCACTATCAAATGCTCTGGGACGCTATATAAATGCAAGTTGTTGTTGCATGTACATTCTTTGAAATTCTTTGTGAAACTTACAGCCCTCTTTGGAAGAACTATATCTGTGTTAATTCTCTAAACTCTGTTTTCATGCATCACAAGTAATTGGTTTGCTATCGGAAAATCTTTTTACTCTTAAATGTTAACTTGACTTAATTAAATGTGTTGGGTAATCCTATAGTTAGCACTGGGTATATGTTTTGGTCAGCTGGGTGTCTCGCACTTGTGGAAACCCATCACCATGCTTAAGCGTTCCACATATGCATGGAAATTTCCATGTTTGGAATGGAATGCACAATGTCCCCCTAGAGGGATGCACCAAGCTCACCTAATCTCGGAAAGTATTAGGCAGAAGTTGGTAAGAGCCAAGATTTGATGGCCCTAGAGCATTTGTTAGGGGCATTATTGCGTATCAAGAATCAAAATTGACACAGCTTGTAAAACCACATATCCAAACAATGGTTGTTGACTATATATTTTTATGACATGCATTCCTTAGGCCAGTCAGTCTTCGGAATTGTACCACAGATGTTTGCATCGTCCATTGGGAAAGTAATTCCTGGACCCCATGTACATCTTCCTGTGGGAATTATGGTTTCCAGTCCAGGCGAGTAGAATGTGTACATCTGGGCAGCAACAGGGTGGTGAGGGAACAGTTCTGCTTATGGAAACAGCGACCAGCCAACTGGCAGCGGTGCAACATTATTCCATGTGAAAAATGTGAGTATTGTACCATCTTAGTGAATAACACATGTGTTTCTCAGAGACAAATTACAATTAGAAATAGTTTATGTTGATTAAAATATTATAAACCTGAAAACTGTGGATATTTTTTTATTTAGAAACCTAATGCCCATGGGCCCATAATCATCTCAGTGACCTGAATAATTGGGACCATTTTGAATCGTGCTGTGAAGGTTAGGGGGGAATTTAATGGAGGTTTTAAAGTGGGTATGGTAAACGGGTGGGGCATTGGGATTAAAAGATCTGCCAAGAATTGGTGGAGCAGTCTTAAGAACACAAGAACAGGAATAGGTAATTCAGCCCCTCAAGCCTATTCTGCCATTCTATTAGACCATGGCTGATCTGTACCTCAATTCCAAATGCCTGCCTTTGCCCCATGTCCCTTGATATCCTGACATAGCAAAAATGTATCCACCTCAGTCTTAATAGTCTTCTCCTGTTCCTGTTATCTTATGTTCTTACAATGCAAGACACCAGACAATCTGAAACGAGTAGGCGATATTGTGAGGTGAATCCATATTTAATGGAAAAGTTATGACATAGTTTGACTCCGACAATACCGTGATTCAAGAATTTACAATGATGTGGAGTGACTTGAAAATCTGGGACTTTTTTTTGCTGGAGTTGTGAAGGTTAAGGGGAATCTAACACAGGTTTTCAAAATTATTAATACTTTTGCTAGAGTCTATAAGGAGAAACTATTTCCACTTGATCGGTGAGTTCAATAATAAAAGGGTATAAATTGCGGATGGTCAATAGATAAAAAGAGAGGTTAGTAGAATAATAAATGTCTTACCACAAATAATTGTTGAAGTTAAGACCGTGATACTATTTAAAAGGTAACTGGATACATACGTGTGGCCTGCAGCACCAAGTTGACCTGTCCTCACTTGGCTGCAATACTTTGCATTATAACAGTAGAAGGTGCTGTAGAGGGACCAGGGGCAGGCTTTCCTTGCTGGTTTTCCCCTATCCAACCTTGGCCGCCCTATGAGGCATGGTCTGAGTCCAGTGAACAGATTATTATTATTATTATTATTAATACTTGACAGAATTCACAAACAATTGCTTTTTAATGAATACCGGCAACAAGCGGTGCTGAAGTACTGCAAACCTTTCTGTTATGTTGTCTTAATTCAGTGCAAGACCCTTCCCGAATTGCCTGGTAGACTAGGTAGATACAGACTTCAGAAATGTGTGCCATTACCAGTTTATTTTTTCTGTCCCACACCTTATCCTACAGCGGAATGCAGAGACACCACAAGATACTGTGAAATGGTGAAGCGGCTGAAACTGTGCCACCTCTCGCAATACAAGCTACGCTGCTGTGAATCCTGCAGAGACCTCTGAAGAAGAGAGCAGCAAGTCAGCAGGGAATGATTTTCCGAGGGGAAAAATGACTAAAGGATTTTGAAATTTCGGAAAAATAAAACACTAAAGGATTCATTTGTATGACGGTTGGGAGAGAAAATAAAATTGTGTGTAGGGATAAAAAACCGGCACCTTCCGACTTTGATGCAGTAAAACTATTACAATAATAACTTTAGATTGTGTTACCTTTGTGCTTCAGATGAAGGTTTCAGCCATTCTAATATGTGCATTTTGTGGCACAGACAGGACAAGGATTGTAAAAGACCTGGAAGGATGGTCCATGTTCTAGAATTAATTAACTGTTCGCCTTCATGTATCAGAAGCCACCATATGTGTATAATGTACGTATAACATATGCATAGGGAGCTGGTTCCACTTTGGCTGCTTCGTGGGGATTTCTGCTCAGACCTTTGTGCAATGTAGTGAAGACTAACAGTACGATGAACAAAGTGGTGCATTGCTCGGGGCTTGAAATGGAAGCCAGAATCAATGGACTTAAACATGATAAGGAGCTTTGGATGTACAGCCTGTGTTTGACAGAAAGGAATTGCATTGCTATTGAGGGAGGGAAGGGCAGTCTGCTACAAATTGCTTTGTTCTACACCTATCATAGACCTGAATCATTTAGTCGTACAACTAAGTGTCTTCGGCTTTTGATATGTAAGGGTTAATTTCTGAATGAAAACACTATTGTCCCTTAAAAATAAATCCCCTCCACATCTTTCCTGTGAAAGGTACATTGAAGAGCAAGTTGACAATAATCCATTTTGGGATCAGCGAAAAGTTGAGCAAGTAAGCATAGTTCAGCCTGAAAACGAATGGGATAATTTTATGATCCCAGAGGAAATGTCTTCTGTCCAAATGTATCGTATCTTGGAAAATATAGCCCATCATCCTGCATTCTTCAGATGGTTTAGCAAAAAACAGTTGGATGCCTTACCATTATCTTGTGACTTATCATTCATTATACATGACTTGTACCAGAATTAGCTTCAGTGGTGGGCACTGCCTATACTTACCCCTTGCATATGTTTAAAAACAACCCTTTATAACTTGTGATCTTTCTCTCCTTATTTGAGATGCTATTTTGTTTTATAGATTTCATGCCAGATTATGAATGATAATGTACCCGAGCACCCATGACAGCCCATTATTTAGTCTCCAACAAGTTCTGTACTGTTGTACTTATTTTTTTGAAAATTTCTCAGCTTCCCAATAAGTTTTTAGCCATTGCTGCATTCTGCTCCACAACCAAGGGGGTGGGGGGAAAGGTGGATGAAGTGGCTTTCTAGCCTCTCCCAATGCTATTTGGGAGGTTTGTGATCAATGCTCTGGGTTAATTTGCCCCTCCATTGAGCACCATGTTCTTTAGATGATATAGTTGATCACAGTCACACCACTTTACAGTATATCCTGTGAAGCACTTTGAGTTGTCTCAATGACATGATAAAGCATTACAGTAAATCAAATGTAAGGATTATCATAACAACAAATTACATCTTTCACGTCAGCAGGACGTCCCAAGGCATTGGACAGTCAGAAGTTTGGACCTGAGCAGGGGGTTGGAATCAGTAGGGGTGGAGGGCAGGGGTAGGAGGGTGCCCGAATGTGCGGTCGGAGAGGAGGATCTTGAAGGAGGCAAGGGAGGGAGCGAGGCAAAAGGACTGAGGGATGGAGTTCCAGAGGGTGGGGGCAGAGTGACTGAAGGCCAGACTGCCGATAGTGTCCTTTTGTTCCAATTTGAATTTGTTTTGTTTTTATTTCATGCCCCCTCCCACCCCCCATCAGAGCAGGAGTTTGGTGCATGCTAAACCATGTCCTGCTACACTATTTAAAATAATAACAGGCTGTGTCACCTGATCACAACATTCCTGAGCAGACAGTACTTTGAATCACACTGTTGCTGGGAAGCAATGAATAAGCCCCTTTTGTACATATAGGGACCGAAGGCTGCAATCGATTTATAGCAGAAAAGATGGTAATTCTAACTGATATACAATGGCTCCTCGACTCTCACACTACTCACATAGCACTCATGTTACATAATGTATACAATATAATGTACACATTCTATAAAAAAAGTTATTTTATAAAAATGCTACTTACATCAAGGAAAGGAATTCTCCTCACACTATTTAAAAGTCTTTGTGGTGTAAGCAGACACAAGTTTCATAATACATTTTGAAATAAACAAGTGTAAGTTATAAACCCTGTGACTGGTAAAAAGGCATAGGGCTTGTTTGTTGAAATACAGGCAATGCACTGTATATGATAGATAAAAACAATAATGACACTATGCTTTTCACAGAATGTAATGAGCTCTCCTTTCCAGCAAAATGGGTCTAAATCTAAGCATCTTAGTTCTCTAAATGTATGTATAATTTAAGATGAAATCTTTGTAACATACACTATTTATTAGAATGTCTTGTTTGAAAGTGCAATATAACTGTGTAATATTTTGTCTGGAAAATACTGTTTTGGGGGACTTTTTTTATTTTATTACCAAAGCTTTTAGTGTTTTTTGTGTGGGTTTTCATAGAGAGAACTTGAATTACTTGTTTTATTGGCATTTCCATTGGATGTTTTTTAATTTTTAAAAAAAACATTGTTGTTCACTTTGAATCACTGGGCTGCATGAAAAGAGGAATGAATTCCTGATATATTGCCTTCATTAAATAAAAATTTTTTCCTCTTTCCTTCCCCCCCAAAAAAAGTCAGATTACATTCCTTCCAGTGGCTATGTAAATAAGGCAACTGTAATCCCATGTTTCCTTCTTTAGACAACTCAGTTTGTATAAATATATGACAATTATGCATATAAAATCAATACATATATTGGTGTATTTTAGAGAAACATTCCCTAATATAATTGGGGTAAATTTTCTCATTTGTCTAATTGATTCTGTGTTTTGAATGCAGCATTTTGTGATATATTACAAGATGTGTCAACAGTAGAGGAAACAAAGGTGGTCTCTTCTCACTTGTTTTATAATGTGCTCCAGTTCTCAGCCTTGCTTTGAATCCCAAGGTGCATGTATAGACTCTGAGGTCAGGCAAGTAAAACATCATTTCCTCTGAAATAAGTTGTGAATGTACATTTACTTTTAACACATCAATGGCAAAATCTCTTCTACAGCAGTGTTGCTGGATAAAGTCTTGACATTTTCTTTCTAGAAGGCTATTCGTGTAATTTCTTTTGTACCAACACTACACAAGTACAAATAATTTTTGAATTTCCAGTGTATCATTTGTTCCTTTTTGATCCACCTAGACACGCATGTCTAATAAATATAATCCTTGCATTTGATAATAGACACCAAAACAGATAGGAGGATCAGTGTTAAAAAGGGATTTTAAATGCCTCCCACTCTTAGCCTGTATTTGAATTTAAAATCTATTATTGTGGAAAATTCTATACATCATTGATACTGTGGAATGCGGATTTCCACAATTCTTAAACAGCTTCTGAACTAGCTAATTTTTTTTAAAGTTTGCTATTTTGCAATAGGCTAAACTAATTCTAGGCTTTTTTGCTTTAAATATTGTACAAAACCTCAACTTAAGCTCTCACAGCTTAACGTGGATTCATGTACTTCATAGGATAAAATATGACAGACTTGCCATGTGTTTTAGTTCTTGATGTCTAATGGCAAACTGGCTGCAACGCACATTTCCAGCATCTACAATGATAACAAGTTGGGTGGTTCAGACTGATGAGTGTTCAGGAAACTCGCGTTACATTTTGCATCAGAAAATGTATTGCACAGAGTTGCTAAATGGGATCTTTAACATGCACTTAAACAGGATCTTAGTTTACTAACTGGACAGCATCAGCAGTCACCCCATCAAATATTTGCTTTCAAATCTTGACATTTATTAGCAGTTTCAATTAACAGGAACCCATCCAATAAATTGGCACCAGTAACCTTTACAATACAAATTATAGAAATTTCACAGCACTACAAAGACTTGTTTTCAGATTAAAAATATAGCAACAAAAAAAAATCTGCATTCACTCAGAGACCCACCAGCCACATCAGTGCAAAAGCTGTAAGTCCAGTTACTGAGAGTCGCAACGTGAAGCCATGAATGCAAAAGCTAAAGCAAACCGGAAAGATTAAACTTCCCAAACAGTTTGAGTTTGAGACCTACAAATAGGTGCAATAAATTCTGTAGGCACCTACCTGTTCATTAAAGACAATACTGTACAATAAACAATCCAGTGAAAACATTTCAATCACAAAATAGTTTTCAAAGTTATTACTAACACAATGTTAATTTTACAAATGTTCCTGAGACTATGAAAAAAAAATCAGATAGCCATAGGTACTTTTCATCATTGCAGCCTCAATTAAATATAGGTCTCAAGAGATGGTGCAAAATGGACACGTTGAAAGACGTCTTCAGTCACAAGTAACTTCAGACTTTCGGATTCTTTGTTCAGATAAATTTCCAATGTGCCCTTTCCTGAGCTCTCCAATTAGGAGTTTTAATCTGTAAATAAATGTTGAATGGCAGCCCATTTTGAATACTATGTGAGCTCTATTGATACTGTATGTATTTCCAGGATCCTTTCCAATAGATAACACATCATTAAGAAAACCCACAGTACATTTCTTTTGGACTAAATAATTTGTAAACAAACACTATATAAACATGCAAACATTTTAACAATTGAATATAAAAATATGCATTTAATCTTCAGAAATGAACATATCACCTTATACCTTTCCCAATCCGAATATATGGTGCAGGGTTTTCTGCTTGGCATATTCAACCTGCACTGTCTATGTTCCCCATTCTTATAATCTAGTGCGTTATAACAGTATATGCAGCTGTCTGACTGTGAATGTGAACATTTATACCATATTCAGGCCTGGACTGCCAAACAAACCACAAAGTGTTCCATTTCATTCTATGCAAAACTAAGTTCCTTGAACAATGCAAAATAGGAAATGTTACAAAATAACTATAAGTTTTCTATTCAGGATTAGTTACAGGAAAGAGAAACAAAAAAATCAAGGATCAGTTCTGAGGTTTTGCTTGCTTTTAACAAGTCTGTGCTAAATGAAAATTAAATTCTTATTATTCCTTGGTTAGAGCCAAATGTAAAGCTCTGGGGTCCTACAGACTATGCAAAAATACAATGAACTCATTCTAGCATCAATATTAAAAACAATTATCTTTGCATTTTAAACTAGCTCCATTCCATGGTGTCGGAACATCTTAAGTTACATCACAGGATTACTATCTATATCATCACTCTTTCCATTTTTTCACGGTACTCCGTACTGTGCACTCATGGTAAGATACGCTTCTTAGAGAATGGACAAGGGATGTGGAGTTTGAAAGGAAAAAGTGTGGGAAAATGTGCATTCCAATTCGATTACTGTTTGCTATAATGTGTACTGCACAGCCCAGAAAAAATTGTGCATATGTTTCTTTTTGCACATACAGTGACAAGCACACCTTTTACATCAGGTAAATTACTGTAACCTATAATTACAGCTAAATGTGGCAAAAGTGGTATGTTTCCAAATAGAATGATGCAAATTTGTAACATGAAGCTCATTTCAACCTTTTTCATCTCATTGTCCCAAGTCTGCATGTCCGTTACCCAAAATGGGGTTCTCTTCAAAACACAAACCAATCCTTTTACTGCTTTCAGACACTGCCCACTAAGCAAATGGAGTAACCAAACATCTCTCAAAGCCAGGACCCTAACTAAGCCAGGACTGTCTTGTTGGGGTAGTGTGCTCATGTAGAACTTTCAATACTGGAATTTTACTCATGGTTGTAAATTCAGTTCACAGCTGGGAGCTCAAGTCTTTAAAATAGAGTAGGTATTTGAAATATTTAAGTTTCCCTTAGGAAAAGACACATTATTTAGGAATTCTGGAGGTGTTTTTTTGCTCTCTGGAGGTGATTTTGCATTATTACAAAATAATGCAAGGTTCCTTATATAATTTGCTTCTCTTGCTCCTTCGAGAGACAAAGAAAGGATCTCTGAATCTTTCTATAAGGCAAGGAATGCATTGAACGGTCTTCAGGAACCTGCTTGTTTCTGAGCAATGTGGTTATGGAAATGAGCTAGTTTCGTCAAACTTATTTGTTTAAGAAACAGCACCATGCTTTTTCTTTGCACCTTTACTCTTTCTTTCACTTACATGCACTAGTTTTACTGCCCTGCTTCTAGTCCAGGCAATCAGGATTTAAAGTCAGAAAGGCTGGTGCCAGGAGCACTGGACTATGATGACAGTAATAATGTGGAAAAGTTGTCTGTTCTACATGTCAGTGTGGTCCCAGCCACCCACCTTCCAAAGCATACATTTCCTGCATGGCTAAAAGAAATGTTGCATTTAGAGATTTAAATAACCTCAATCCAAATGTTAAATATAGAAGCTTGCTAGGCGAGTTCATGGCACAGTGTGTTAGAGCACCAATTCATGAGAGCACCAAATTGTGGGTTAGAAATAAGAGACCCAGGTTGGGTGGAGTATAGTGTGGAGATTTCCCCACATCACCATCACATTAAATGGTGCTGTGGGGAGGGCTTAAACTGTGAGTAGGCACTTCTCCCCCTCCCCCACCCAGGGGAAAGAGAATACAACATTGTGCGTGATCTAAAGGCTGCCATCACGTAGATATGGCAGGATAGTGGCACTGATAAATCTCTCATTTACCTGTGATTTCAGCCACTTGAAGTGGTTGTCCCGATGAGGTCTACATAAACGTGTTGGATGGAGGGGTGGGTAGAGAGAGAAAGAGGTGGAGGAGAAAGCTCACACACTCAAAACCAAATTCCTCCAATTAACCACTGCTGCCATCAACAAGACTGACATATACCCTCAGAGGACAACAAAGCACAACCACTAATAAAAAATTAGCTTTGCTACTAAGGAAAGAAAGGGAAGATGCATTTTTTTCTGGTGGAAAATGATTTTTTTTTTCAAGCTGCAGTTATTGCCTCATCTGGAGAACCCTCAATTATTGCTTTATCAGGACCTTGGGCATCCGAAACCCAGTCCATTGTGGTATGCAATGGGTTAGGATGGCCATCCTCCCCTTCATACAGAGGACGAAAAAACTTGTGACCCAACCTATCAGTTTTCTCATACTCATAGCCCGGTGGTACTGGGAATGAAGCAGGACACACGACTATTTGCTTTGGTGTGTAACTGAAGCGATATGTGGTGCCGCTATCTAATGGCACGGAGCTAGAGGCAAAAGAATTGTGTGGCTTGAAGCGGTGGGTGAGGCCAATTGGGAGAGGAAGATAATGGGCTTTGAAGGTTGTTGTATCTTCAAATTTGCCAGTTGGCTTTTCCAGTTCTCCCTGTGGTTTGATCATTGGTTCACGAGTGCAGTTCCATGGTTTATAGTCTTCTTTCATGGTGGAGATTCCTTCAAACGGGATGCTGTGCCTGCTGGGGTGGGGCAAAGGACGAGCCGACACAAAAGGCTGGACATTGTGCCCCACAAAGTTTGCCTGACTGGTTGTGGTCAGGTTCATCTTATCTTCAGGAACCATGTAGTCAGCAGATTTATGAAGCGTTGGTGGCTCTACAGTCCAAGCCTTGTATTTGTCACGAAATTCAGTCAGATCGTAAAATGGTTGATTGGAATTAACATTGGTGTTCTCAGGACGAATCAGCTTTGTAAGCTCTCCCGACTGCCCCTTGAAGTCTCTTCTGTGGGTAGTGAGATCATCAAAGGTTTGCTCACTAGGCTTGTACGGTTCCTTTTCATGCCTTTTCCGTGCCTCATAGATGTACGGTATGTAATGCTGACGATAGTTAGTCAGGTCTTCAAAGGGCTTGCTTGATAGCCTGGTTGCATTTGAAGGTTTGAAGCTCTGCTGTGGAACTAGGCCCTTGTACTGATAATCATCCTGGAAAGTGGTTAAGTTACCAAATTTCATTGATGGAGGTCTGAAAGTATACTCTGGTTTAGCAGTCTCGCGTTTAGAAATTTCCCATGGTTTGTAATGATCTGAAACAAAAATAAATTACTTAAAATTGAAAACACAAAGGATGGCTCACTGTAGGAAGACAAGAATAATAGTTATTTATATAAGTAAATTCACATTAACTTGGGAATAGCTAGTGTTATCCATATTTCTGTTTCCCAGTTTGCCCAATGATCAAAAGTTCCTCCCCAGGTCACCCATTAATGCAGAAAAATCATTGAGTTGAGGCAGGTCATCTAAACTAATGAAAAGCAGGCACAATTCCTACTGGCACCTGCATCACCATTTATTATTTTCCAATAATGATAATTTCTAACAATACAGCAAAGTTCTTCCATTATCTCCTTTCCTCAGTACCCTCATTACCCTCCTCTCTTTTAAACAGGGACTCAGGTGAGGTTCAGCTTCCCAGGCACAGCTCATATGTGGAGTCCTGTAGCTCAGTGGTTAGAGCACTCACTTTGCAAGGAGAGACCAGAGTTCAATTCCAGGCAGGGCGAAACCTTGGGCAAGTTTCCTTACTCCACACGCCTAATAATAATCCCTCCAAAACCAAAAACAATAATAAAATTGGTCATTTTCAATCTACGACTGTTTGTGGAACATTGCTGTGCGCAATTGGCTGCTGCGTTCGCCCACAAATTTACAGTCAATTCACTTTACAGTGTGTTCTGTGAAGCGCTTTGGGACGTCCTTCCGATGTGAAAAGCGCTATATCAAATGCAAGGATTATTATTATTATTATGTACCTCAATCCAAGTGGAAGTCTTCTTAATAGAAACCAGTAATAGCAGAAGAGTTGCCTGGGAAGACCATCGCACTCTGATCCACCCAAATTCCAAACAAGTCTTCCAACAGGTCTCAGAAGGGAGTTCTGGATGGCTCTCCTCTTCCAGCCCAGAGAAACTGAAGCTAATGTTATACTCTCCACCTGAGATCAACATCCAACTGAATCGGGAATCTTCCTACTAAATACACTTAGTACCACACACACGCACACACACACACACACACCGGTCACGTACCAATGTTTAAAAGGGTAAATACTGAATCCTGAAGTTGGTTAAACACATCAAAGAGACCATCTTACCTTTGTACGTAGGGATTGTTTCCATCCTTGCTCTAGAGCTCCACTTCTGTTCTTGTGGTCGAGTAGTAGCAGATGGGTAGCTGGAACGATAGTTAAAATCCTGTTTGTACGTAGTATCGAGGTCCATGGTCCCCTGCGGTTGCTTGAACTCTTGAAGGATTCGTCCTGGCCTCGCATGAATATCATGTGGAACATAATCTGCTCTGTGAATGGGATAGTGAAAACAACATACACATTATTGAAATATGAAACATACACTGAGGAAGCACAGGGGCAGATTTTGTCATCGAATATTATAATAATCCTTGCATTTGATATAGTCCCTTATCCTATCTTTGAAATATCTCAAAGTGCTTCACAGAACATACTGTGAAGTCAATTGACTTTATCTTGTGGGCGAAACGCAGCAGCCAATAGCACACAGCAGTCTCTTAGTCGTGGATTATGTGATCACTTTTTTTTGAGAGTTTAACAAAGCAAACCAAAGCTCAAGATGGAAAGTGAAGAGGATTTGGATTCAGTTAATTTGTATGAAGAATGGCAAGTATGGAATGGGTAGGACAGGCCAGAAACTGAGGTAGATGGTGTCTTGGTTTAACTCATCTGAAAAACAGTACCTCCAACCATTGAGTAATCAGTATTCCTTATACTGTCCTGGAACATGCTTCCTGCCTGCACTGTCCCAACATTGGCAAACAAGCTTTCAGCAACTTTACCCTCTAAAACTGCTCATCAAAACTTCAACCTCACTCCCAACCCGTTTAAAAACTTCCCTCTCGACTGCACCTTTGGCCACATCCTCATACTCCATCTCCCATTTTGTCTTTGTAAAGCACTTTGAGACATTCACCTGACGTGATAAGTGCCGATTCTTGTTGTCGGACCAACACCCTAGACTATGAGCTCAAGTCCAGACACGGGGCTTGAACCCATGACCTTCCAAGATGAAAGCGCCACAAACTGAGCCAAAGTCACTATTACATAGGCACTTGAGCAGCTCAGTGGTAAGCCATCAGGGACAATGGTTGTAATTTTCCCCTCTGTAATCCAGAGGATGCTGAAACCCAGTGTAGCAATTTCTTCACCAGCCTGGATGAGTTTAACTAATTCAACACAGACAATAGATCAAGCCCAGGACTTTCCTGTTTTGTATCTGAATGCCACAGGATGAATTTATGCATTAAACCATGGGTGGGGGGTGGGGGGGGGAGGGGGTCATGCAGTAGAAACAGAATGCACAATGAACTACCATAGGATAACTATAATAACTCTTGTGGCAACAAGCAGCTTTGTTGTTCATGAGTTATCAGGTCAGTCTATTTGCAATATACAGTATAAATCATCCCACATGCCGCTGTTTCACTATTTTAGTGTTTTAATGCAAGACACTTAGTCCAGCAACACACCAAGGGGAAAAATCAAGCCTGCAGGCTGGGACAAATTAAACTGCACAGATGAACAAGAAAAGTCAGCTACTTTTCTCACAGGAAGCAATAGATCTTTCAGCCCTTGAGAAAAAAGCTCCTTTCTTTATTTCCTCCTATTCATCAAAAAAGAATTCTGTATGAGTTACACAGATTATTTTTCTAGGAAATATGTAGCAAGCATTTCACTCTATATCCCATGCACTGCAGGGAACTAACCACTTTTTCTTCCCCTATGAAATGCACCACAGGTTAAATGACTTTGAGTTAGTAGGTTAGTAACTTAGGCAATGTATAACAATCAGCTTTCGACATTACTAATTTAAACAGTAAAAGACAATGAGGAAGGCGAGTGAAGCAAATGTAGAATTCATATTGGTCATAATTTATGCTCCACGTTTAAAACAATTTTACTGGCAAAAGAACAAATCTAAAATGTATTGCATAACATGAATTTATAGTACTAATAGTGGAATCCTATAGTTTAGTGGTTAGAGCATTCGCCTCTCAAGCGAGAGGACCCGGGTTTGATTCTCGGCAGGGCGAAACGTTGGGCAAGTTTCCTTACTCCACACTCCTGTTTACCTAGCAGTAAGCAGGAACTCGCTTGTTAGCCAATTGACAGATCGCGTTCTTGGGATAATAATCCTCAAAAAAATTTGGTCACTCTTTATGGGACACTGCTGTGTGCAATCAGCTGCTGCGTTTCGCCCACAAATACAGTCAACTCACTTTACAGTATATTATGTGAAGCGCTTTGAGATGTCTAGAAGATGTGATAAGGCACTAAACGAAATGCAAGGATTATTATAATACTTATAATGATAATAATCCTTGCATTTGGTATAGAGCATTTCACGCAAGGAGGATGTCTTAAACGGCTTCCCGGGATTTAGTTTGAAGCGGCCTGACTGAATTCTATAGTCAAACATGGCAGCCCAATTACACACAGCAATAGCCATGAAACAAATAACCAATTTTATTTTGGGGATTGTTGGGCAGGACACTAGGAGAAACTTCCTTCTTTTTGACTAGTGCTATGGAATCTTTAACATGCACCTGAACAGGCAGTTGGGACCTCAGTTTAATATCGCCGCCGAATAAAATCACCTCCAATAATGGAGCACATTACAAGCACTGCATTGGAACGTGAGCTTGGATTATACGGGTTCAAGTCCCGACGAGGAGCTTGAACCCAAAATCCTCTGATTCAGCCAGGCCGAAAAACAATATTCCACCTGATGTCATTGACATCACTATCATTCATGCAACAAACAATGAATAGCCTAGCTTTTTCATAACACATAAAAAACAGACATGGTTTTATTGATAAAACTGTTTGTTTATGAATTATAGTATCAGTATTACAGTACTACTCTAACACCCGCCTCGCTGGTCTCCCCTCCTCCACTATTCACAAAATTCAGCTCATTCAAAACTCCACTGCCTGCATTCTTACCCGCACCAAACTTTGTACCCCGATTACTCCAGTCTTTGCCAAACTCCACTGGCTCCGTCACAAAGCAGATCGACTTCAAGATCCTCACCCTAGTGTTTAAATCCCTCCATTCTTGGCACCCCCCATCTCTCTAACCTCCTCTCTCCCCACAGCAGTACCCGCTGCCTCCGCTCTACTGAATCCGGCCTCCTCCGTATCCCCCGAATCCTCCACTCCACCATCGGTGGACGTGCCTTCAGCCACTACACCCCAAAACTTTGGAATTCCCTCCTTCAACCTCTTTGCCTCGCCCCCTCCTTCCCCATCTTCAGGTTGCGCCTGAAGACCTTCCTCTTCGACCGTGCCTATGGACACCTTCCCACTCCCCTGACTTGCCTTCGGGCTCCACCATTGTTAAGCGCTCCAAGAAGCCGCCCATTGTGGAGGGCAATATATAAATGCAAGTTGTTGTTATCAACTTTCACCTTAATGCGCCTCCTGACATATGGGTCTGTTCTGTTAAGTGCCTGAGAATGGTGTGAATGAGTGAAGTCCAGAAGTTACCTGAATGTAGTCAAGCTCTGCATGTTCCCTTGATGTCTCTGATATTCCTCCCTTGGTCTGTAGGATTCTCTGGGCTTGAAGTTTTCATATGGTACGTATTTATCCAAGTACTCAGTAATGAAGCATCGTTTATTAGTATTTTCATAGATCGCAGTGGGAAGATGTGGACAGCGATGACGCCTGTGAAGCAAAATATTCCAATATCAGATTAAATCCCCCACCAATAGATGTACACAACTCAGTGGAAGCCTTTCTCCATTGGAATTTGGGATGGAAATCGGTCCATCAAAGTGCTGTGAGAATCTATCCTGCATGGAGGGTGCTATATAAGTGCAAGGTGTTGTTGGTCCACCTTTATTCAATGATCAGCAACCACTGTTACCATTACTCTTACTATACAATGTAGACACTGGAAACAAAAACATACAACTTAGAAGAATGACAAACTTCTCAAATCACTTTGCAGATTTGAGTCAAGCAAAGCAACTGTTTTTTGTAAGCAAACATGGAAGCCATTTGCACAAGCAAGGGATCGCAAACAGGCCCAAGTTGAGTGACCAATTAATCTGGAAAATCATTGTCCAGAAGGAACATCTTTCTCTTTCTAAATAATGTCATGGGATTTCATCACCTGCCTAAATCGCCAAACATGGCCTCAGATTAACATCTCATTTGAAAGCATGCACCTTCGACAATGCATCAGTCCCCTTGTACTGTACTGGAGTGCCAGCCAAGACTGAGCTCAAGTCCTGTTGCGGGATTGAAAAAAATGCATTTTACATTTTAGATATAATTTAGACTGCATTTCCCTGAATTATCACAGCTTCAGACCACTTGAAATAACAAGAATATTTCCCAACGCCAAAAACTATTCTGAGTATTTATTTCTGTTTATTCGATGCAGATGAGCTCATCAATTGCTGAGATGGCATAAGAAATATCCTTTTGTTTTTAAAGTTGAGAAATCTAGGTGAAGCACAAGGCCCATAAGCAGGGCACCAACAGTTTGAAGAGAGCAGGGGAGGGAGAGGAAAAGATAAATGAACCAGAAGTTAGTCTGACCAAGGCTGTAGACTGCAGGATAAGTGATTGACTTGAAGAGGCAGGAAGTTGGCAACCTATTGTGATGTGCTGGAAAGAATAAATTATAGTAAAAGATGGTGCAACAAGTTCTCATTTCAGCATAGAGAGCAGGAGGAGAGATCATATTGGAAAGCACATCAGAAGGAACAAAAGGGGAAAGGTCAGAAAAGCAACAATTATTGTAATCTTGATAAAACAGAGAAAGACCAGGAAGGTTGTGGAGCTAGAAAAGAATTGAAGTTCAGAAATGAGATGGATTACCCATCAGACAAGCCTTTTCTTGAATACTGTCCAGAGGTCTAAGGGTACGTTACCAGACTATTTTGGCATCAGACAAAATCTTTGTGATGAGCTGCCAGGATTATTTCCACTGCAAACTACAGGCAGGTTAGAAAAATAACTTAAACAGATCTTGATCCCTGGGACTATTCCCAACTGCCCAGTTCTATTAGATAAACATACAGTTAGATTGTACACATTGTGCCAAAGGCTATTGCAGAAATCTAAAAATGAAGGGAGCAAACACTTTTTAAAAACTTAAAGAATGGAAGCATAGCTGCCCACAATCCTCAATTGCAATATCCGTCAAGTTCACACTGCTGTGTAAAGGACTTTCTAGTTTCTTGGCTCAGCTGCTTCAAACTGCATGAGAGAATTGGGAGGAGTTCCGTGGTTGGAAGCACCGTCCTTCAGATGAAGCCGTTAAACCAAGGTCCTGCCTACTTTTTCAGGTGGATGTTAAAGATCCAATGGCACTTTCCAAAAAAAAAAATGGATGGGCTGCTATGTTCATCTACAAATACTCAGCCATTCCACTTATTAATGGCAAACTATGTCGTTTTCATCAGGCTAGACTCCACCAGTACCCTAATGCACACTCTGGGGTCCCTAAGCTCTTGCCAACCTGCACTTAATACTTCCTGGAATTAAGCAAACAGGGTGAATCCCACCAGGGAGAGAGTGCACATTCCATTCCAACAATCTATCTCTGAGATTTCCATGTGTAGGTGTGATGCATGGAAATCTTGGTTTGGATACTCTTAAGTTTGTTGATGGGAGACGACATGTGTCAGACACCCAGCTGACTAAAAAAAATTCACAGTAAATCCTGTGAAATATTGTGGGACATCTACCTCGTGTGAAAGGCACTGTGTAAAGGCAACAATTATTTATTTTTATTAACACTTCTAAAAGAAAGATAAGTGGATACAAGTGTGTAGCTATTCTACTATTTTCAAATATACATAATTCAGTAAAGTACGTTTTTTNAAAATAGATGGTAAACCTGGTGATTTAACAAATGAGTGGATTATTCTCTTAGAAACAGATAATCCTTTACAATGTGATTACAGAATCAGAACTAGGTCACTTGGCCCATCATGTCCACAGTGGCATTAGTCTCCACATGCAACATCTAATCTCCTGCTCGCTTCTCATCCCCACAAGTATTCCTCTTTTCCAATCATTTATTTAATTCTGTTTTAAAAGGAATTTGTGGACTGCACCTTGTCTGTTCCAATAATATATACTGTGATCTAAAGTCAGCCAGCATTACATGAGCTTCAGTACCACAAGCTGAGAAGAAAATCTGTGAGCTCCCACTTACAATGGCTACTCAATAACCTCCTGTCGTAACAGGAGGGTGGGAATCTGGGGCAGGTATGGGATTGGGTTTGGTTGCTGCTTCCAAAGCTCATGGTCTAGGCACAGACAAAGAACACAACACTTCAGTGAGGCACCAGAGGAGGGGGTGGGGGAGAGAGAGGAAAAGAATACTTAAAAGTACTATTACATAGAAGCAGAGCATGGCTGTTCAATTTCCTCCAGCAAAAATAACAGCAATATACAGTACCTGTATCAATCCGATGCCAGTGGGGTGCTGCAATAAGTTGGTTATAAATGAACCAAGATTCAGTAATTTTTTTTGTGCTCATCACCAAAGCTAAGCCCAAAAAAGCAATAGGCCCTTCAATGCATTTACTCTAATTTGCCCAGAGTGCACATTAGGTTAGCATAAGGGACCCTGAAGTGAAATTAAAAGGCTGGTATCTAATTAGGTGCTCTGATAATGTTCAATATTCCCATCTCAGCACCTGAATTGGATTGAAGTCCACAATTACAAATTAAGGGGCTGATCTGAACAGTCTACAACAATGTGCATGTTAGAGGCACTCACATCAGAAATAATGTGTGTATTATATATATATATATATATATATATAAAAACTTGAAGATGTGATCAGGCACTATATCAAATGCAAGGATTATTATATGTTCTGTAATATTTTTGAAATATTCATATTCACAGAAAAAAATATTCTTCAAATGATTGTATGAGCAGAGATCCAAGAGGAAAAAAAACATTACAGCTCCCTATTCTTCCAACAACATATACAGTGTCATTGGGAAGGAGGGAGCAACAAAAGAGTTATACACTTATAATATTATTAAAAGAATTAACAAATGTTTTTTACACCAACGATAACTAGAGGACACTACCCAACGTTTCAATGCAACTTAGTTTCCACTGTAAAACATTTCCACTGCAAAATGTTGATACCTTAATCCTGGAATCATAACAGGATTCCTGGAGAACATTATGTTTTAATTACAGCAAAAAAAATACTGCCATCAAGTCTAAAAATAAGTGGGCCAGGACTGCAGACACACAAACAATCAGAGAGGAGCGGGAGAGGTTTCAAAAATCCAGTCACGCTTCATTGTGAGGCCAGATGTTTATCTTGGCATTTGCAATGATTGTGATAGACATTTCAGACATTAAACATCTCAAGAGTAAGAACATAAGATTATTTATTAATCAAGTTATTACCCAAAGAGTAAAACCTGCTGTTCTCACCACCACTGCCAATAAGCACCCAAGCGGACTTAGGAGTCCTGTAGCTCAGTGGTTAGAGCACTCGCTTTGCAAGTGAGAGACCTGAGTTCAATTCCAGGCAGGGCGAAACCTTGGGCAAGTTTCCTTACTCCACACGCCTAATAATAATCCCTCCAAAACCAAAAACAATAATTAAATTGGTCATTTTCAATCTACGACTGTTTGTGGGACATTGCTGTGCGCAATTGGCTGCCGCGTTCGCCCACAAATATACAGTCAATTCACTTTACAGTGTGTTCTGTGAAGCGCTTTGGGACGTCCTCCTGACGTGAAAAGCGCTATATCAAATGCAAGGATTATTATTATTATTATTATTATAAGAGTGGTCCATTATGTACATCTTAGTATTTACTGGTTTATCTACTAGAGTAAATTTTGCAGTTTCCCTCAGTGACCTGGAAACATAAATTACCTGGACTTGGGTATAGAGAACATCATTTCCAAGTTTGCAGACGACACTAAGCTAGGAAAAGTAGTAAACAGTGAGGAGGATAGTAGCAGACTGCAAGAGGACATACAGACTGGTAGAAAGGAGAAGACACGTGGCAGATGAAGTTTAATGTGGATAAATGAGAAGTGATGCATTTTGAGGAAAAATGAAGAGAGGCAATATAAGCTGATTGTATAATCTTAAAGTGGTTGAAGGAACAGAGAGACCTGGGGGTTCATATAAGTAAATCTTTGAAGGTGGCAGGACAGGGAGATAAAGCTGTTAAAAAAAAGTACGGGATACTAGGCTTTATAAATAGGGGCATAGAATACAAAAGTCAGGAAGTTATGATGAACCTTTATAAAACACTGGTTAGGCCTCAGCTAGAGACTGTGTCCAGTTCTGGGCACCACACTTAGGAAGGATGTCAAGGCATTGGAGAGGGTACAAAGGAGATTTACCAGGAATGAGGGACTTCAGTTATCAAGAGAGGCTGGAAAAACTGGGATTATTCTCCTTCGAGCAGAGAAGGTTAAGAGGAGACTTAGTAGAAGTTTTGAAAATTATGAGGGGACTCGACCGGGTGAACAAGGAGAAATTATTTCCACTAGCAAGTGGGTCGGTAACCCGAGGACACCGATTTAAAATAGTTGTTAAAAGGGGGGAGGTGAGAAGAATATTTTCACACAGTGAATTATTCGGATCTGGAATGCTTTGCCTGAAAGGGTGGTGGAAACCGATTCGATAACAAATTTTAAGAGGGAAGTAGATAATTATTTGGGGAGGACAAGTTTACAGAGCTATGGGGAGAGAGCGGGGCAATGGGATTGATTTGGATAACTCTTTTAAAACAGTCGGCAGACACAATGAGCCGATTGGCCTCCTTCTGTGCTGTACAATTCTATGAGGGCTCCTTTTTCCAATTAACAAGGATCACTTTGGTTTTACCTCAAAATTTCCCCCCACCATCTCTTGCCATTTTAGATTAAAAGTTCATTATCTTTCTGAAAAGTTTGATAGATTCTGACTGCGAAGTGGCTCAGTTAGTAACACGCTCACCTTGGAATCAGCAGGTTATAGCTTAAATCTTGTTGGGACCACTCCAATGCAATTTTGGGGGAAATACTGCATTGTCGCTTACCCAGCATTTAACCTAAGATCTCCTAGTGAAGAGTCACATGCATTTAAGCTCCCACATCTGTCCCAATTTGGCAAAGCTGATACAACCAACAGAAGTGGGGAAAAAATAATTTCCAATTGCTTGGGAGAAAGTTCATTCATTTCCTTCACTGCTTCCTCCCACCCCCTCCCCATGAGAACTCTGTCACCCTGAACAATCCCAACTCACAAAGAGCTATAATACAATGCTCAATCAAGACTTGCAAGTAGGTATTCCACACTCAGTGTTGATGCTCAAACAACTAAATGTGACCAAACAGTACCAATAGCTGCACAAGGATAAATGAAGCCCTTACGGGCAGCATCTTTTACAGCTTGCATTATTAAAAACTAATTCACACAATGTTATTTTAAAATCCTGGCTTTTCTGCCAATCGTTTCATTACCTCACCTAGGACTGGGACTACTTGGAAACAGTTGGAACAAATGGAAAAAATTGTTTCATATTCCAATACTGCCAACACTCACTAGTAAAGCAGCAATGCAGGGAGTCACACTTTGACATGTGTGATGGATGCAAGATCCACTGTCATGAATATGGATTCTTCCTCATAGTTCTGCTGGATTGCTCTCAATGATAATTTCACTTTGGAACTGTCCCCAAATCGGTCGTGTTCCAAGCAGTCTACACCACGAAAAGCAATATGGGTGAATAATGTGCTCAGTTTAACTGCCCATGTCAACATCGTTTAGTTATTTATCATTTGGTTTAAATACGAAAGGAATAAGTGAAGCCCTATGGCACTCAGCAAACCAAGGTCAGGCTGCCAAACTGCACCGCAAACATTTAATTAATCCTCCCTTTAGCCAGCATTAGATCTTTGCTGAACCAAGCAGAATTATTTCAGAGCCACTCTGGCTGTAGGAAGAGTTGCAAAATGTGACAGCTAAAAGTTTTACTGTTTGTTTTGCACCCGTATCCATAACAAAATAACTCAATAGTGGATCCGATTACTCCCACGTGTTGTGTAAATCAATCTGTGACTATTTGGTGGCATTCTTGCCTCCAAGTCAGAAGGTATGGGTTCAAATCCCATGTCGTGACTTTGAACTCAGTTAGGCTGATATTAACATTAAAGATGCTAAGGTACAATTCGAAAAGAGAAGCGAGTTTCTCCTGGTGACCCGGGCAACAATCCCCAAAGTAAAATCATTAATTTTCCCTGTAGCTGTTTGTGGGACATTGCTGTGCTAAATCAATCTAAGAGACTCCGCCTCTCAATGAGAAACATTTAATTGCAAAATCACAATCTCATGCAGTCTACATCATGTAAATCCAGGCTAAAATAGGAGCACGTCTCCTCTTCCTGTCTTGCTCACTAAAAATCACATTTCCCCATAGTTGAACCCTGCAACAGGTCATTTCACGAACACATACAATGACAGTAAAATCCAGGGCTCAGATCAGATCTTCTAAATGGATTTTCACAAACTGCAAGTTTTCAATGGAACATATGCACCCAGTAGGATATAGCCACCTTTTGTAAAAGATGGATTTGAGATTATAAAACTATATGAAGATTTTACATTAACATGTTAAACTGCAATGAAAAATAGGACAACATACAATAAAAACACCCTTATATAGTGTATTTCACATATGATGTAGGTAGGGATATACTTAGTTGAATAAATTGACAAGATAAAAAACAAGCATATACAATGGCTTTGCACAACCACAGAAAGACTTTGCATCACTTGCATATAGGCAACCCAATATTTGGATTATTATATAGAGCAACACGACATAGAAACAAACGAGTGAGCTCAACTAGTTTATACTCCACGAGAGCTACTATCCCCTTCCATCCTCTTCTCCCTTCTACACGCATTGTGTTCTCTCAAATACAATTATGCTATTTGCTTCAACCACAGCGAGTTCCACATTCTTGTCACCCTCTGTTTGAAGAAATTAATCTTCTGCTGGTATAAGGCATCAGACCATTATGAGCTTTAAAGTGTCATTTTACACAGGGAGTTACTAGTTTATAAAATACTGAAGCATCAGGTGAGAGAAAGTGCAGGACATTTGTGCCCAAGAATAGGTTCACAAGGAAGCCACCCTTTCCCCAGGCAAGTATTTATGAGGGACATCAAGTATAGAAGTATTAACATGACACAGACAGGATTAGTGCATATAGCAGGCAGGTTGTGGTGGGAAAGTCTTCTGCCCCCAGGGTATTGTCAAAGAACAATAGGAGGTTTACTAATGATGGAGAGCTTGCTCCTGATGAAACAGTTACCATGTTTACCATCCTACCCCTCAAGGTGACTTAAAATTTATTTCCATCTTCACCACTAGGTCTTTTAAAACAAAATTCACAGGTCCCAGAGCTTATTTTTAACATCTGAATATATTTTACTCAGTTATACAGATACAAAGACTCCAGCAAACAACTGCAGCCAAGAGGCAGCTAAATCAATTCACACCCACTCAATGTAACCAGTCTCATATAGTGGATAAGGCTCGCTGGGACTCCAAACCAGCACTCAAACCTCTTACAGCAATCAATCAGGGTACAATATATTCCGGTGTCACAACTGCTTTCCAAATAGAAAAATGATGGTGCAAACTTGTCTCAGAACCACCATATTCAAGATCCCACTCTCCTAAGAGCAGTCAAAACAGGTTAGATTTCCTCACACAACTGACAGACCCTCAGTACCCACCTCAAGCAAGTATAGAACATGCCAGGTCTGAATTTCTCTTGTGAACTAAGCCTAATATATTTTTCATGTACACACACAACCTTGCTCAATTCACCCTAACACTGGAACAAGAGGAATGCATCAACTGATCTGAAGGATAATGCCGAGTCAGAAAGAAAAAAACTCACCTGAAAAGCAAGAATATGGGAAAGTGGGACAAGCAAGGAAGATGGGAGGTGGTACAAGTTTATAGCAGCACAGATCAACAAGTGTGGCTGCTACTCACATTATTGGATGTTATTGAGTTCAATCAGTCGTTAATTATTTAAGTGAAGCAAATAAACAATTTATTGAAGTCAGGCAGGAATGTGAATCGTTGCAACAATCAACCAATGTCCTGTTTATTTTTTTAAAAAACAGGTCGATTCACTCTCGATTCAATTATTTTAAACCGTCCACCGTCTCCACCACTCATTGAATTAATGTAGCAGTTCACTCAATAATTGAACCCAATCAGTGATGGTTTCATAGTCTCCAGGTGTTCTCCAGTACCTCACCAAGAAGACCACTATTTGTGTGTGAGTGTCAGCAAGGTACTCTCTCATGGAGGGAACCAGAGTCTGACCCTGTTCTCACCCTGTGTCCACACACATACACCTGACTTTGTTGTCTCATGTGCTGAGACGCCATCCGGCGTGGAGGGCGCTATATAAATCTAAGTTGTTGTTATTGTTGTCACCCAGTGTCCACACACATGCACCTGACCCTGTTCTCACCCAGTGTCTGCACACATACACCTATAATATAATAACTGTCCTTGCATTTGATATAATGCTTCATTACTTTGTTGTGACTTATCAAAGCTCTTTACAGAATATACTGTAAAGTGAATTAACTGTATAATTTGTGGGTGAAATGCAGCAGCCAATTGCACACAGCAGTGTCCCACAAACAGTTGTGGATTGAATGACAATTTCTTTTAAATGACTATTACCCCTGGAAAGTTATCTGCCAATTGACTAACAACCGAGTTCCTACTTACTGCTCGGTGAATAGGCTTATGGAATAAGGAGACTTCCCTAAAGTTTCACCCCACCTGGGAATCAAACCCAGGTCCTTTCGCTTTTGAGGCGAGTGCTCTAACCACTATTCTACAGGACTCCACATAGGTGGCTGCAACTACCAAGCTGAATTCACACACATTTAAGGGCATGTTATAATGAACAATGGGCAATGTCATTTATTAATTTTTTGTGAAAAAAAATTCTAAAGCATTTGAATTAACAAATGCCAAATGTATCAGCCTCCAGCCAATAAATGAGTCTTATCGTAACTCTGAGCCCTGCCCTATAAAGTTCTAGCTTTTTGTTTATTGCAAATAGAAGCAAACCTAAAATGCTGGTAGATTTTTATATATGAAATAATAGCAATAATCCTTGTTTTCCTATCATGCCTTATCACATCATTACATATTTTATCATATATCTTATGTCATCATATACTTTGCAGTATATCCTAGGAAGCATTTTAAGACATCTCAATGATGTGATAAGGCATTATATCAAATGTAAGGATTATTATTATCAAGACATGGCAAAGCACTTCACAGGATTTTACTGTGAAGTGTAGTGACTGTGTATCTGCAGCATAATATATACATTACATTAGGAAGATCCACTGACAACACTGCGCTGATTAACATAACAACAACAACAACAAGATTCCATTTATAAAGCGCCTTTCACGTCAGGAGGACGTCCCAAGGCGCTGAAACAAAAAAGCAGGAGAATATTTGGAGTCAAACAAGCTCCACTGATGAAATCTTGTCAACAACTTGGCTTTAACATTGGAGACTATCTAAAAGTGTATTACAGAGATGATTGAGGTGGGAAATATAGGAAGAGGGCATTGGCAGGAGGTAGCCAATGGCACAAGTGGGTTTTCAGATCACCACTAAACTGCACATGGCACAGCTATGAGTTAGACTAATTCTAAAGTGGACCACAAAAGTTTATAAAAACTGCATGCTTTTTACTCCTGCAGTTATTTATCCTTTTATTGCTTGAAAAAAGATGTTTTGGCAATTTATTTTTAAATATGCAAATTTTCAAAACAAAACAAAATATTTCAGCACCGTTGACTTTCAGTTCCCACAAGCTACTGTACCTTACATTCTCTTCTGTCACCAAAATAAATATATAGATAAATGATATTGTTCTTCTTGTGACTGAGTAAAGAAGACCGGTCACTGGGAGCAGGGAACCCTCATACTCAGCTTCTGTTAACCCTCCAAGCCAAAGTCCTAACCGGTAGTAGTAATAATAATAATCCTTGCATTTGATATAGAGCTTTTCACATCTTCTAGACATCTCAAAGAGCTTCACAGAATATGCTGTAAAGTGAATTGACTGTATATTTGTGGGCGAAACATGGCAGCCAATTGCGCACAGAAGTGTCCCACAAACAGTCGTGGATTGAATTCATTATTGTTTTTGTTTTGGAGGGAATATTATTAGGCGTGTGGAGTAAGGAAACTTGCCCAAGGTTTCGCCCTGCCTGGAATTGAACTCAGGTCTCTCACTTGCAAAGCGAGTGCTCTAACCACTGAGCTACAGGACTCCACAAGGGTAGGTTGGTCCGAGCCCTAGCTGGACAAGCAGCGAGAAAGCTTGCCAGACAGTGTTATCGATGGCAAGCTGTGTGGTTTTAACTGGTTAGACTCCAGTAGTAACCCAATGCACACTCTGGGGTCCCCAAGCCTTGCCTCTTGCCAAACTGCACCTAATACTTTCCAGAATTATGTAACTTGGTGAATCCCTCCGGGGGAGAGTGCGCATTCCATTCCAACAAACTATCGCTGGAATTTCCATGTGTAGGTGGGATGAATGGAAATCTCAGCTTGGCTTGGATACTCTTAACCAAGGTGTTGGGTTTCCACATGTGCCGGACCCCTGGCTGACCAAAAACCGTCTTCTATTCTGATAAACAAGTGGTTGCAACAGGCTCTACGGCATGGAACTTATAAAAAGGCAAATTGCTGGGCTGAAACCTGCCGAAGTGCTGAAGTACTCCTAAGTGCAGAACCATCTGGAACACAGGTTCAGCAATTACACACTCATAATGGAAGCCCTCATGGGCACATCGAGTGGGTTGGTCAGCAATTATACTATAAATAGTTTGTTTGAAATGCACAGTATGATTCTTATTTATTCATTCAAGGAAATAGAGAGGTAAAAGGTGTGTTTCACTTACGGGCTTTTCTGCAAAGCAGGTTCAAAAACAATTCTAAATCAGTCTTTACTACTGTGAATGAAGCTGGAGAAGCAGAGCAGATAAGACATGAACTTTCTTCCTGAAACTGCATAAATGTATTATATGTACATTATCCCATTAATAAATAGTATTCACTTTTGTCCACTGCGAAAAGTTTCAATGCAATTCATGAGCCATCATCTTCCCAGTGCAGTGAGTACTTTCAGCATGGAAACCCACATGCTTGTAAATGTAAAGGATCATTTAAATTTGTCACACATCAGCGGCTTCTGTGCAGCAAAGGGAAATGGAAAAATGCTCTTTCAGGTATGAAGGGAATTGCAAATTATCTTTTGGAAAGGCTTAATGGATCTTTATATACTTGAGATCCTCAAAAAACTCCAGGACAGTAAAGAAGTTCCCAATCCTTTATTAAGGGGGGATCTTTAAAATAAAGAATGAAAATGCAATATCATCATAGTGAAGGGGAAGAGGGAGTTTCAGCTGCCCTTGTAAAGCATTTGTTAGCTGCCTCTTCATTTAAGAGAGAAAGACGTAAGATGTAAGCCAGTCAACAGCTTAGCAACAGGAAAAAGATGAAAGAGGAAAAGGAGAGTTTGCATTTCCAAGTACTGTTTACAACCTAAATGTGATCAAAGTAGCTTTGCACTAGGGCAAAACACCTTGTTCTTATACCAAAGTGAAAATTCCCTTATTGTTCAGCTGCCACCAAACCTTTTTTCAGGGAAGGCAGCTTCATTTGAATTTTCTGCATTCTGGTCCAGGGGATGTGAGCAGATCAGTCACTTCGGAAATACTATCCCCGTGGTAGAACCAGGAAGAATGTTTAAACTGAACAGGAAAAGACATACGTAAGACATTGCAGAAATAAATTTGGTTGGAAATGCAGCGATGGTCAATTCTGAAAAGAGATGGGGGTGGAGGGAATTACAAACCAAGACTAAATATACAATAAACAAGACCAATAAGGAAACAAGCTTTCACTAGTGTATTCAGTCATTAAAACCTATGTTGCTCAGTAGATAAATGGGGATTATTTTTCAATAGTTGGTGTCTGAAATGAGGTTATTGTCATTGGGGGAAAAAAAGCTTTTAGACCTTTCTGTGAATGTCACAGGTGTAACGTTAGACTCTGCTAGATAAAACTAGCTACTTTTTTTTCCACCAGAACATTCCAAAAACATTAAAACATGTTTCACAATCAACAGAACAAAGTGTAAAAGGCTACAGTCTGTGGGATTTCATTTCACTCGCAGTCAACTGCACACAAAGGCCTCTGCGTTGCACACTGAGAAACATTGGCTTTTGTTACCCTGGCCTTTTTAACAAGCACACAAAAGGCTTTGGCTCCATCTTTTATTGCCCCATGAGTTGCAAGACACAATCTATCACATTTTATCACACAGGTTATCGTTATACTTTGGGAAATAGATAGATATCCTGCAAAAAAAGAAGTACAATAGGTATTGTATGTTTCCGCATGATAAAGAGAATTTGTTCAGTCTGTGCCTCTCGGACTTACCTATATTATATCACCATCAGGTCATAATCTGCCCCCGTTTGTTAGGTCAGGGAAAGGTCTCCAGGAGTTCATCACTAAAAATATCTATCTCAGAGAGAACATAGTTAAAACAGTTAACATGTCTGTTAACCATGATCATCACAGTAAAGGTAAACAGCTTGTGGGGTTTTCTTTTGAAGCATATTTTCTTTTAAATTATCATCAGTTGAATACAATGGATCGCTTTTGTACATCCCAACTGATTGAATCAAATGAAGAGCTACAAACAGCGTGAGATCCTGATCTCATCATGTTGGAAAACAAATGTCCTTTAACTACACCAGCTGGTCAGGTAACATACCCAGTATATAATAATGATAATAATCCTTGCATTTCATATAGCACCTTATCATGTCCTTGATATATCTCAAAGCACATCACAGGATATACTGTAAAGTGTATTTTGTGGCATAACATACCAGGTAAACAGAACAGACACCAGCTAGAATGGTTGTAACATAACAGTTATTATATTCCACATGACACACAATTACACACTGGCAAACATTTCTGCAAGTTCATATCATATCTCATATCAGGTCTGAAATGTAAAACATACGACTTGCCTAATGACAGATGGGGTGGGATTATAGTGCCTTCTGAAATCACGTTTCTGTGTAGTAATCTTGTTAGAAAGTGTCTCAACAGCCCTACAAACCCTTAGAAATGGTAAGAGTTGCATCAAACAAACAATAATTTGAATGGCCATACTTTCTACTGCTACTGTTTTCTCTACATGCTCTACACCCCAGTGGGTGCTAAAGTATCCGTGGTGAAGAATGGATGATTGTGAGAAGGATGCCTTGCTTTGTAAATTTACATTGGTATTTGGCTGTTTATTTGGATACTCTCAGGCCTGTCATCTCCCGCTGCCACATGTGTTATGATAACTCGTTTGCTCTAAACAGCTGAAGGTGCTCAATGTGGGGTCCTGTCCACAGGGACTGGCTGGCAATCTTACAAGGTTTAGAGCGTTCTGAGCTTCACTCTCAGCTGATGTAAAGAAGTTACAAACAATACCGTTTCATAGTGCATAAGTCTGAATTTAAAGAAACTTTAAAAATAATATTCAAGGAGCCTCGTCCCCTCCCTTGCCTCTTTCAAGGCCTGTTTCAAGACTCTCCTCTTTGACCATGCTTTTAGCCACCCTCCCACCCCCCTAACTTCCACCCTTCTTGATTCCAACCCCCAGCTCGGGTGCAAACCCTTAACCCTAAGATCCTTGGGACGCCCTTCTGATGTGAAAGACGCTTTATAAATGTAATTTTGTTCTCACTAAAAGGTTTATTAAAAGGAACATCTTGTAGTTGGGGCCATATTAGTTCTAAAGAATTTGGTTAGCAAGTGTTTAAAAGTATTTTAATTTATCACCACCATATTATTGTCTGAAATAAAGTTACTTTAGATGGATCTCCCAGATTAATGAGGCACCAGCAGAAAGACGATGGTATCTACTACCTCTCTCCTGATAAAAAAAAGCCCAGATCATTCCTCTAACCTGGTTTATAGGTTTTCTTCATCTGAGAATGCACAATTTACTGATGTAATAATAATAATTCTTGTATCTGATACAGTGCTTTAACACATCATTGAAATGCCTCAAAGCACTTCATGGGTTTTATTGTACAGTGTAGTGACTGTGTATTTAAAGGCAAATGTAATAACAAATTTGCCACAGCAAAAGTCCCACAAACAGCCATGAGGTGAATGAGCAATTTTATCTGGGAATTGTTGATAGGAACCCCGGAGAAACTCCCTTCACTTTTCATGTAGTGCCATGGGATCTTTAATGTCCACCTAAACAGGCTGAGGGGACCTCAGTTTAACATCTCAACCTGGAGTATGTAGTATGTATTCTTGCAAAATATTACATTGAAAACATTTTGTTGCTTGTTTAAAAAAAGAAGATAGCTACTTTAGCTATCAGAAAGGGATGTTTCTTCCTCCTATGTTCTTCCTCCTATAATGTCACTGGTCTGGGGCCCAGAGTTGCACTCAGTCTTAACCTGTAAAACTATTTTGTCTTAAAATTAACGATCGTGCGTAATTGTGGAAAATTCTTAAAATATTCTTAATTCGAAAGCTGGTTCTAGTTAAGAGTTGCGGGAATCCAAACCTCCAATTTAAAAAATTTCCACAGTTATGAGCGATCTTACGTTGTAAGATACAGGCTAAGACCAGGTGGAATTTCAGGCCGCTGGGTCTCTTCCAGTAAAAACTTTTGCAAAAAAAANTGGTTAACAGTGATGAAAAAATACAAATGAGTGTGGTTTTATTCCAAAAATGCAGAATTTATACTCACGAGAAATAAACTGATGGATATAAAGGTAAACTCTACATCACATTGTTTGATTCCATTTTAAGGCAAATAGTGCCACCTTGTGGTAAAATTCAGTTGGACAATGCTGATTGTTGCAGTGCTGAAATACTAAAGCACTATGTAGAAGGTTGTTTGAACATGAAATACATAACATTTTCTAGGCCATTTATGCAATATGTTTTTAAGGTCACAACAATTCTGCCAGTCAAATGTTGGAGCAAACTTTGAATATTAATTGTAAGCTCAAACCTGACAGTGTGGAAATATACTGAATCTTTTGTAAAGCTATAACTATATTTTATATAACGTTTTATCACATCAAAATATCTCAAAGTGCTTTACATTAATCACCGTCAACTGTGGGGACTGCTTTTGTACACAAACACAGCAGTCATTTTGCACGCAGCAAGGTCTCACAAACAGCCAAGAGGTAGATGATGAAGTTATCTAGAAGGTTATAAGCACAGAAGTCACTGGGACTTCTGTGTTTATACCAGATTTTCAGCATCTGCAGTACTTTGTCTATTACCTAAACAGTTGTTGGCTAAGATGCTGAGAGAAACTGAGAGAAATTCCTTGTTTCAAATTGTGTCATGGGATCTTTAAAATCCAGCTGAGGAAAAGGTAGATGAGACTTTGGTTTAAAGTCTCATTTGAAGGATGGCACCTCTGACAATGCAGTGCTCCCCCAATACTGCTCTGGAGTGTCATCTTAGACTATGAGCTCCAATCCTGATGTAGGTCTTAAACAGTCATACACAGAGGCAAGAATGTTACAAATTGCTGTAAGCTTAGAAAGAAAAATAATTTCAATCTATTCTAAAGCAAATGTCTGTTGGTGACATATTAGAATGATTACTTGAAAGGGAGTTAGACATTTTATTTAAGACAAAAAACTTGAATAAAAATGTTGAAATGAGTTCCAGTCTCTCCATAGTATATACAATAATAGTTGTTCTATGGAGAATGAAATGTGTGTCTTTTTACCCTCTTGCCCAGTTATAATTTTGAGGAATGTGGGGAATCTCTTTCTAGACCTTTCATGCAATCAGATATCGTGCAAAGCAGCTGTAAATTATTATCCACAATTTGTTGAAAGTACAGGGGAACCTCATTATAATGTGATCTTCAGCATCCAACAGCTCAGAGGCTGCTTTATAAGTGAAGCATGAGAAAATAGCTGACTTCCCAGTCAGATTGCTGCTGACGTCACTTCATGTGTGTTACACGCATCCACACAACATCCAGGAGTGCAATTGACGTCACTTCCGATGCATTGTGCATGCACATTATGTATAAGAAGCACTATGGACATCACCGTCATCACAAATAAATTATTTAATGGAATATTATGACAGAAATAAAACAATGATAGTCAACATTATCTATAGATCAACTGGATCTCCTTCAGAGTGAACGACAAACCATACTAAATAAACTGAACAAGGAAGAAAACAAACTCACATTCTTCAAATGCCTTATAATATTGAAAAGTTATTAGTAACAACTGACAAAGGTAGATACTGTTTTTATGAAGGCAAATGTGGCACCCAATTGTGCAAATAACCAGTAGGTGAATGATCAATTATTCTGGATTTATTGTTGATCAGGGCATTGGGAGAAACTTCTTTTTGAATAGTGTCGTGGGATGTTCATCGTCCACCCAAATTGTCAGACAGAACCTCAGTTTATATTATCTGAAGGGCAGCACCATTTACTTGATCCCACTCCCTTCTGACATGGAGGAGAGAGTGCCCCCAAGTCTCTAGGTTAGAATATAATAAATTGGGGTGAAAAATTAAATATTTGGTAATAGATTTGGTGTGATAATTACCTCCCAAGTGGATAAATGGGCTGGCAGAACTTCACATTCACTCCTGCTCTTCACACTTCATACAGAAACTTGAGTTTGATTTCAAATTGATTAAAAAAAGATCAGTCTTCAGTATATAGCTTTAGTAGTCAAAATACATGATACAACTTCACACTCCATGCGGTAGCCTGCCTAGTCAAAGTGAATAAAAGGTCACAGGGATAGACATCTGCCCCATCTTTTGAGTAGATCCAATGAATGAGCCCATTCTACATCATACAAAGGGCATCTACACTTCAATCCTCCTGAGTCTGAGATCAAAGCATGACCTATAAGGAACTTAATAACTGAAAGGGTTAGAAACTCCAATTGGATGAATGATTTGCAATGGTAAAGGGATTTCAATTTAGTATTTGTTACTTTTCATCCTTTGCCTTTAGCACAGCAATATGATGTTCCAACTCTGGCTGGCAGAGGGAAGTAGGGGATTTGCTCCTGGGCTACATGGCGATTAGTTGTAAAAAAGTGTAGGATAGACTAGGGTGGGGAAGGAATTCTGGCTCGATTATTTTTCCTTCCGTGATCTTAAACTTCCCCTATACGCCTCCCCACAATGACACTATCGAGACCAGTGACTCCCATATAGGTTCAAGCACTCATCGAGGAACACATCAGAGCTTGAACTGATCGCACCTGAGCACTGCCTCAGATTAATGCTTAAACCAATGTATATAACAAGATAGTTTACAAAAGCACAGGTAATAATAATAATCCTTGCATTTGATATAGTGCCTTATAACATCACTGAGATATCTCAAAGCTCTTCACTGTAAAGTGGATTAACTGTATATTTTCTCTCTGTGACATCAATAAAACACTGCACAGCATGAGATCATAATGCAAATACATCTGTCTATTGTGAGAAATACTACAGAGTGAGAAACATGTTGGCAAGAGCCAAGGCTTGGGGAGCTCAGAGTATGGGTTGGGGTAACTGCTGGAGTCTAACCAACTAAACCTGTCCAGCTCGCCATTGATATTGGTGTCTGGCAAGCTTTCCCACTGCTTGTCCAGCTAGGACCACCCTACCCGTTAGGGCTTTGGCTTGCAGGGCTAACAGGAGCTGAGTGGGATGACTCCCTGCCCCCAGTGACTGGTCTGCCCTTCCAGCTCCTGCCAATGAGCCAGGCTGGCTGTGCTGTCATCAGCAGCGCCCTAGAATACTGCGGATCCAACTGGCTCAGGAACCAGACTACTGAGACCGCCACAGAGGGCTGGTTCGATTCCAGTTCTGTTCCAAGGAGACCCCACTTACCTCTCCCCAAGGAGGATAGTCACTAGTTGGTTGTTTAATATCTAACAAGAGTGGGTTTGAGCTTCACTAGGTGGATAGTAGGTACAAGGAAATCCTGCGAGCTTCTCGGTGGCAACCCATCTCAGTATGAAATGGGTGAGAGCATTGCCACCATCTGTCCACAGCTCAGACACACATCCCTTCCTATTGAGGGATGGTTACACCAACTGGAGGTGCAGAGTTTAAGCAGCAGCTGCTTACCTCTCTGCAGGTTAATCAAGGTGGATTGCAGGCATCGGACGAACCAACCTGTGTTCACAAACTCGGATTCCAGGTAATGCCTTCCAGCAGCTGTCGTCCCAAGCCTCAGAGTTTCCTCATCAGCTATCTGGTGGGCATATGCCTTCAGGGTGGTGGGCAGTCCTTTACAGAACAGCTTGTGATGTGCTGACCACCTTAATGTTCTTGACGTCCAAGTCCCAGGTTGCCAAGGCCCTTGCATGAGGACCTGGATTAAGCAGCTGGTGCTAGGTATGCCTGCTACTCAGTACCATATGGATTGTAAAAAGTAATTAACTCTCTCAAACACATATCTCACCCTGATACAAATCCATTTTGTGTGTGAATCTCATTTCTCTCCTCACCCCATTTTTTGCTAAGCAAAGAAGATGAACAACATGCATTTTCCTAATGTAGCATGACACGTGTTAAACTTTCAAGCTCCTTTATTGGTGATGAATAGACAGTGTCTATTACAGTGCAACTTTATATAACAGTGCAAACTGAAATAGTAAAATAGCAACCCAGGAGGTCAATCTATTCATGAAAATGGAGCCCTCAACAAGACAGCAACAATAAAGCCATTGAACCAAATACAGATAAAATCAACAGCATATTTCATTTGCAAGCAAATCACCTTCATTATCAATTCATAAATAGACAAATAATCAAAGACTGTGTCACCTCTCATAGAGTTTCAACAATACAAACAGATTCTTTCTTTGCTGTTGCTTGGTTAGCTATTAAAGCCTGCATTGTCACAAAACTAAAACACTGAAACCATGCAAGCCTTTGTAAATATAGAGCCCCTTCAAAAGTCACTATCAAAGCTAATTTATACTGTTCTCTTTTCCATAATACATCCATGTAGAACATTCAAAAATTATGCAATGTTTCACTATACTGCATCTCCTGTGAAGCGCTATGAGACATCTCGATGATGTCATTATCAATTAATATTACTGCACACATTCTGTTCTGAATATAAACTGCATTGAATTTTGTCCTAAAATGCTCCCTGATGGTTCAACTGGATTATAGTGGAACTGAATTATACACATCAGGGTGATCTCAGATGGAATCTCTGATTTGTGCTAAGATAACTGATCTCAGCTGAGGTGGTATAATGGGTGCTACAAATGATGGTGAATATACCATGAACCAAAGAAAGTTTATGAATTTTACACAACTGACTAAACAATTTAAGCAAAATAAAGTAGTAAGGCACTGCACAGGGCAGTAAAAGTTATCCACCAAATAATTAATCAGGATCGTCGCCTGAGGCACTTGCATAATAACAAGGAAAGTGTCATACCATGTAGATTACTTCATACTGGACAATAGTACCACTATTGTTTGTGCAACAGTAACAATGATAGTTTCAGGCAGTAGATCACTGATTCATCTCACCTACACATCCAACTTCTCAACAGATTCCTTTGACACATCTCATAGCATCACTGGATTACAAGATTGGTTTGGATGAAGAAGACTCATTCTTTTATTGATCTCATCCTTCCATAATACACACCCTACTGTATTTCCATCTCAGCATCAAGCTATTTTTAATGAGTCTAGTGTCCTGGCCTTAACCACCCTGCCTGGCAACCTGTCAAGTCGCTAGTTACCCACTGGTAAATAAATATTTCCCATACACGTCTTGAAACTGGCCTTTACAACCTTGAAATCGAGTCCTCTTGCTCTACTGACCCATTGCCTCTGCAAATAAAGTTCTGAATAACTCACAATCTCTTAACCCTGAATCTTTTCAATATCTCCTTTAACAAGAATCCATATTGTACTGTATTGTCCTGCTGACTACATAAAGAACAACATAGAAATGAAATGATGAGAGAATGTGGTACATAATTCCTACATTCACAAGAACAAGATTCACATTAATCTAAAGGTGTTGGCTGTGTATAAACACTATTAATCAGTGGAGATGGAAAGATATTCCATCTGCAATGAAACGTTTAAAAATGGTCCCAGTGTAAAAACAACACCCATTTGAAAGCATCATGGTACAGAGATGATTCCCACAATGGATATTTGATGAAGAAAATAAGTTAATTGCCGAGGCCGTTCAACTCACAACACAATATAGTTGACAGGAACAAATGACACGTACATCCAGAGAAGCAGAGCAGATTGCAGTGTCTTTCTCCCAATCCTTTTGCTCATTGTCTCCCGGACCTCTTCTTGGTTACTGCATCCCCTGAAAAGCTCATGTCCCATCTGGCACTGGCCAGCTCCTGTGGAGTGATTTGTGGCGCGTATGCACAGAAAATAATTCTACAGCTCAGTCAATATTTTCAGTGCTAATCTATGCCAGACATTTCAGTTCCCTTGGTTGTGAACTTTGATTTTACCTTGTTTGTGCATGTGCTATGAGCATGTAACAGAGATAACAATGTAGCAGTGCTTAGGGAGGATATCTATTTTCTGTCTTCGGTATGTTCCTAAAGCTCTTTCATACACAGTGGGAGCTGTCAAGCACCAACCTTTAAACCAGTGAATTTTCCAGCGTGTGTTTAGAGCTGATTATAAACATGGCTTGCTAATTGTAATGATCAGATCGTATTGGAACTGATAATGAATAAGATCTGGAAACTATTAAATTGTTGCATTTAGAGTTAAGAGTATTAAAATCAATGGTAACGTTACAATCCAGGAGCCATTAAACAAATTATAGAAATGCTTCAAAAAGCATGTTTAACTCTTATCTTTAATAGGTCACTGCGGTAAGTAAATTCGCTTCCGCCTTTGTCCATAAAGCACACGGTCACTCCACTTTGCAGCATATCCTGTGAAGGACTTTAAGACATGCTTCTGACTTGATAAGGCGTTATTCTAAATGTAAGGATTATTGGAAAACAACATAAAGCTGTACTTTGATTGAAATAAATTTCCAGTTTTGGCAGAAACCCATTATATCAAATCTCTGTCTCTGAGCCACTCTGGCGATCTCTCAGCAATCATGAGGGCACTGTGCATATCTTGGAGTGGCTCCCTTCACTCCATTGAAGTACGTCTTTGATTTCATACTGAGCTGGTAGCTGACTTGAAGATATCCAATGCAGAAAAGATCTCTATTAGCTTAATATCAGCAGTCTCCACCTGGCAGAGCAATGTACTAATGTGGGATGCTCTTGATTAATTAGTACAGCATTGAAAAGGAGAAGGAATAGCTGGTCTCATTGAGCCTGGAAAATTGACATTTCATTAAGAAAGATAAGATTCCAGTGCTTTTCACCCAGGTAACAATTCTACAAGCTCAGACAAGTGGTCACAGACAAGGTTTGTTTAATTTTCCAAATACTTACTTTGCAATTTTACAACATTCAGGTACAATTCACTTTATCAACAAACATGTAAATGGGATTTACCTTTCATAAAACATCAGTATGCCTGTATGGAGGAGGATTCCTCCTCCCCATCCTGCATGTGGGGTGATGATGAGGACATAAATTCAGCACTAAATGTAGTGGTCAATTGACAGAATGCACATCCATGTCTTGGTAGCAAAAATGTAGATATGCATTTTACAGTATATTCTGTGATGTGCTTTGAGACATCTTGAAGACATGACGAGGCGCTAAATCCAATGCAAAGATTGATATTATTATTTATGCATCAATCCTTTTTTTAAACAGTGTGTGTAGTGTGGGGAAGGTGGAAGAGTACTCAGTGTCAGTATCACCAGAAACCTTATCAGCTAACCTGCCCTCAGTCCTCTGCAACTTCATTATGTAGATCACCCTTTGGACTCCCTGAACCGACAATTGAGACACTGAAGGCAAAAGTAATTGCTTACCCTGAGAGCTATTTTAAGGGGTGAAAATTGCAACTTGTGATGTGATCATATTATTACACTGTCAAATACTGCAGTCGAGCCTGACAATAACTGAAGACTGTCCGACTATGTGAACCCTTTCTCTCCCCCCAACCACGGCACAGTGGCTGGAACCAAAGCCAACCAGAAGGTTTTGGCAGCTGTCTTTGGAGTTTTCAGTCACACAGAATGCCAGCATTTGAGAGAAAGTTCAGCACTGACGAGGAGAAAGGGCAGACATTGAGTGCGGGAGAAAGTGTGGTTAAATTCAGCACTAAATGGAGTGATCAATTGACAGAATGCACATTCATGCCTTGGCAGCAAAAATGTAGATATGCATTTTACAGTACATTCTGTAATGTGCTTTGAGACATCTTGAAGACTTGACGAGGTTATTGAGTGTGGAAGAAAGGGTGGTTAAAGAGCGTAGGAACAAGGGTTTGGAGATGGGAGGAAACTATCTTGTATATCTAGATATTTCTGTTTTTATTTCCAATTTTTCAATAAAAGATGGTTGACTGGCAATATGTACTGACGGTGTAGCTCCTGGTGAAAGAACAGGAAACAGGTGGTTACTTCAAGGTATGGACTCAAAGGGAAGAACGATGTGGGAAGAAGAAGTTTAGTAATGATAATAATAATAATAATCCTTGCATTTGGTATGCCTTATCACGTCTTCAAGATGTCTCAAAGCATTTCACAGAATATACTGTAAAGTGGAGTGACTGTATTTTGTGGACGAAATACAAAATAATAATGATACTCTTATTAAGCATAACAACAACAACAAAATTACATTTGTATAGCACCTTTCACGTCGGGATGATGTCCCAAGATGCTGGACAGATAGAGTTACGGACCGAGCTGGGGGTCAGGAATGGAGAGGATGGAGGGCAAGGGGGGAAAGCAGGGAGATCAAAAGCACGGTCGAAGAGGAGGGTCTTGAGATGGATCTTGAAGGTGGCAAGGGAGGGGGCGAGGTGGAGAGACTGTGGAATGGAGTTCCAGGGGTGGGGGCAAAGTGGCAGAAGGCCCGCCTGCCAATAGTGGGGTGAGAGAGGCTAGGGACGTGAAACAGGCCAGAGCCCGCTGAGCAGAGGGAGCGAGCTGGATGGTAGGGGGATCCGAGGTCGCAGAGGGGAGAAAGTCGATGGAGGGCTTTGAAGATGAGGACCAGGATCTTGAACTGTAATCTCTGTGATGGGAAACCAGTGGAGTTGGGGGAGCCGAGTGCATGAGAGGACACATGCTGTAGAGTTCTGGATTATCTGTAGCCTGTGGAGGGAGGAGTTGGGAAGATTGACAAGCAAAGAGTTTGCATAGTCGAGCCTCGATGTAATGAAAGCATTTCTGAGGGTTTCAGCGGCATGCGGTGTCAGACAGTGGCAGAGCGGAGGTGGGGGAAGGCAGAGCGGGTAATGGGGGAGATATGGCGTAGAAAGGACAGTTATGGATCAAACAAGATGCCAAGGTTCTGGACTGGCTTAGTAAGGTGGAGTGTGCAACCATGGATGGTGATGCTGTTAGCGCTTGAGGTGTGGAGGTGCTGACGGGAGCCAGTCAGGAGACCCTCAGTCTTGTTGACATTCAACTGAAGAAAGTTAGCTCTCATCCAGGACTTGATTCTGACCGACATTCAGTCAGGACAGCAGTAGCCCTGGAGTCAAGCGTGGAGGCAGAGAGGTAGACTTGTGTGTCATCCGCATACATGTGGAAGTTGACTCCATGTCACCAAGAGGGAGCACATCGATGTTGAAGAGGAGGGGACCAAGGACAGAGCCCTGAGGAAAGCCTCACAAGACATGCGGGGGCTAGAGGAGAAACCATTTGTGAGGATGAAGTGCAGGCACTGTGAGAGGTACAATCTGAACCAATCAAGGACAGAGCCATGAAGGTTGAGGTGAGAGGAGAGGTGGTGGATGAGGATAGAGTGGTTGACTCTGTGAAAAGCAGCAGAGAGGTCAAGGAGGATGAGGAGGCAGAGGCAGCCCTGGTCGCAGATGGACAGAATGTCATTTGTCACTTTGACCAGGGCTGTTTCTGTGCTGTGGGCTACACGGAAGCCCGATTGGAGGGGTTTGTGGAGGGAGTGGCGGGAGAGGTAGGAGCGAAGCTGAGAAGCAACAACTTGTTCCAGGACCTTGGAGAGGAAAGGGAGGTTGGAGATGGGGCGGTAGTTTGGGAGTAGAGAAGGGTCCAGGGAGGGTTTTTAAAGATAGGGGTCATGACAGCAGTTTTTAATGGGGTGGAAACTGTACCAGAGTTCAGGGAGAGGTTAATAATGTCAGCGAGTAGAGAGGCAAGGAGGTGGAGCTGGGAGGTAAAGAGAGGGGTAGGGATGGGGTCGAAGGAGCAGGTGGTCAGTTTCATTCGGGTTATGGTGGTGATGAGAGAGGAGGGGGAGACAGGTTCAAAGGTGCGGAAGGTGGGATGGGTAGGGCCCGGGGAGGGAGGAGGAGATGGGGGGTGGGGGTAGCAGATGCAGTGGCAGAGGCAGCTGAGCAGATTCCTTCGACTTTGGATTTGAGGAAGTCCAACATCACCTCACAATTGGTATCCAAGGTGAGGATGGGTGAGGCGTGAGAGGGTGGGCAGAGGAGCCGGTTCGTGGTGGAGAAATGGAGCCTGGGGTTGTCCTTAGCCTCCAAGATTGTCTTGGAGTAGAACGACAATTTAGCAGAGGCGAGGGCAGAGCGGTAGGATTTGACATGGTCCAGCCTGATCTGCCATTTGAAGAAGCCATATTCACTAAATTTCCTGTTTGAGGAAACAAGTTCATCAGACAAAGTAAAATAGGTTTGATTTAAGCCAGGTGCACTCAGCGGCACGCACCTGTGCTTTAAGAGAGCGGCGGTGGCTGGTGTATCAATAATTACCTCATGCTGACAGATTGTAAGTAAAAGTTTATAGCGAAATTTTCCCCAACCTTGAAAGTATTTTTAAAAATCTGAAATGTTACTTCCAAGCTTTGTGCTACTGCACATTGACATTTTTAATCTTCTCAAATATTCTGTTCATCAGTTGGAGCCCTATTTCCTACTTAGTGAAAATTCAGGGATTTCAAAACTGGTTCTGAAAAATTTAAATTATTATCTTACTTTGTCTGATGAACTTGTTTCCTGAAACAGTTTAGTGATAACTTCTTCAATCGTTTCAAAATACAGTCAGTCTGCTTTACAAAGCACTTTGAGATGTCTCCACCACATGTGAAGGCACTATATAAAATGCAAGGATTATTATTATTAATCAATCATTAGTGAAGGTAGTTTCTCCCATTATCCTGGCCAACAATCCTCCCGCCCTCCACAAAAACACTCACTCCATTGACTAAGGGACATTGCTGTGGGCAAGTTCACCCACGAAATACACAGTCACACCACTTTACAGTATAGCTTGTGAAGCACTTGGAAACATCTTAACAACGTACAAGGTGCTATATCAAATGCAACGATTATTATTGTTTGATTTCTCCACTTCTGAAATGAGAAATCGTGATAAAAGTAATCTACCAAGAGCCTTGCACATTGTATAATAAACTCTGCAGAATTTAGTACAAACTGAGTATTACTCATACACCTCGACTTGAAGCAACCGACTTCAACTGAGTTCAACTCCAACTCCCTGGCCAGAAAAGAACAAATCAAGAAAAATTAATCAAATGCATTAAAGTTTAGTTTTATCAACTATTGTCAAAAATTGCAAGTAGTGTAGTATTGTATATTTGATTTTCTCGCTGATTTCAACTTCAAAAAAATTGCTGCTCACAATTTCAATAAAAATAAAATAATAACTGTCTTTCACATGGGATATCTGAAAGCACTTCACAGGATTTAATGTAGGATGTAATGACTGTGTATTTTGTAGGCAAATGTGGCAGCCAGTTTGCGCACAGCATTGTCGGACAGTCAAGAAGTGAATGACTAGTTTTATCTGAGGGATTGTTGGCCAGGACATTGTAACCTGACTTGCTGCTGGCCACCGGATGGGGCAGTAGTTACAGACATGGGAGATGGATTTTGGATTGTTGTAATCCCAGTTACCAGGGAGGCAGATCTCAAGTGAAACAAGTCACAAATGAAAGCGTAAGTTGCTGGCTATTTAGTGTTATCAGATTGTTATTTAAAAGTCAGCACTGCAAGTTCACTGTAGAGTATTTGGTTTTGTATTTCATAACTTTTTTTTAATTACCTGGTTATGCAGTGACTCAGGACCATTTGTGTGTGTGTGTGTGTGTGCTTGTGTGTGTCTGTTTCTTTTTTAAAAAGCTTCATTTGAGATTTTCCTCCTTTTTAGATCTCCGCAAGTTACATGCTGTTCTCTGCTAGAAAGCTTCTATCAGTCCCAGGCAAGATACCACACAGAACCTTTGACAATCCCAGTAGTCCTCTGATTTTCTTGGCCTTATTGGGATGATAGGCAGGGTCAATATTTTAGATGGATGAGATCAATTAGGCTGAAATGCATCCTTCATCTGCACCTCTCTTGCGACCTTGATTTGTGGTGATCCGAGAAGCATGTGTCATGTAGAAACTCAAAAAGATTGGTACCTCTGTTACAGGATGATGTTACGGCTTAAATCAATTATGCAGACCGCAAGCGGAGAGTTGTGAAAAACATTCCGATTTGGCTGTTCCACTTTTATCAAACAGAATAGCTCCATAGATGGGCAATAAGGTCACACTAAGATTATTTGATGCAATAACTTCAAAAGAACATCAAGATATTGGAGAGGTAGGAGAAGAGCAACAAGAATCATTTTAAATTGTGAGATGGGCTGTAAGAAGCAGGATCTTTCCAACTGGGTATAAACTTGAGAAGGGATATTATCACTTAATGGAAAAAGTCTGTGTATGCAAGCAATTCATTTTAACTTAAACTTGATCACAGGAATAGGAGGCAAAAGTACAGAATTACTAACCTTCACATCAGATTAGAGAAATACTTCAGAATAGATATAGGTTCTAGATGCCAACTTTAATTTAATTGCCTCCTTCCAACAAGGCCAAGCTTAGAACATCAATGAGAACAGGTTCCCAACAGAAGCAGCTGCTGGTAAATCAATGAATCCTTGAAACAAACAAAGTATCTGCTTGAAAACAGTACTGTATGATGTATGGATAGGGACAGAGTAAAATTAACAAACACATCATGAGTCACATTGATTTCTGTGCTGCTGGGGTGCATTGGATGGACGCGGGAAGCGGAATGTGGTTGATGGAGGGAAGAAGACCAAAGTTGAACAGAACACCAGTGGGCATCATCAACAACAAAAACAACAAATTACATTTCTATAGCACCTTTCACGTCAGGAAGATGACCCAAGTAATTGGACAGTCAAGGGTTTGCACCATAGGTACTCTGTGAATCCCAAAAATCCCTGAGAAAATCAATGAATTTCTGGAGGTTTTTCTCAATTACTTTTCGGGTTGACAGAGTACCTTTGAGTTGGAGGTGGGCTTGAGAACCAACTGGCCTTTATTCATCCCATGCTATATTCTCGCATGTGTGAGTCGTGGAATGATAGCCCCATATGCCGTTCACTACACAGTCCATCAAGAAATTCAAACAATAAATTTTTAAAAGTGAAATAGAAAATAAAAGTACAGAAAACAAGCAACTCAGGATCAACCGCTGACATTGACTGGCAAGCAGAGAACCAAGCTTTTGACACAGGATTAAAAAAAACTTGAATTTTTTGATCAGCTGGGTATCTGATACTTGTAGAGATCTATCACCATGCTCAAGGGTATCCAAACCAGCCTGTGTGCTTCATCCTTATATAAATTTCCATATGTCTGGAATGGAGTGCGCACATGCTGGAATGGAGAGATACACACTGGATTATCTGGATTATTTAATTCCAGAGAGTATTAGATGAAGGTTGGGAAGAGGCAACACTTGGGGAATTTAGAGTATTGTGTTGAAGAAGAATCATAAACCTAAAACTGTCCTTCAACCATGCACACTGATATTTTTTTAAAGGAAGAGGCACATTCAAATGATCTGAACTAGTTTAGATCCCGATTTTACTCAAACTTAGAACAATTTGGTAATTGCAATCATGCTCACAAAAAATACTCTAAAACCAATCTCAATTTAGAACAGAGTGAAAAAATCACTGTTTTAAATTGAGATCAGTTTTGGAGTATAAAATTTATTTTCTCACGCATATATTTCTATTTCAGTGTTTTTATATCAGTGATTGTGACTCAGGATTGTCACTTCAATGAATTCTGAATGACTGACGATTCAGAAGAAAGAGGTGAAGAAGTGGGGGAGAGGTAACCATTTTCAATCAGTAGTGAATTAGGAGATAACACAAGTGATGTGTACTTTTACTTGAAATTAAAGCAGTTATATAGAACTGTCCACTCGCTCCACTCAGCATCCTCTGGCCTGCTCCATGTCTTCCGACCGTCCCATCCCACCATCGGCGGATAGTCCTTCAGCCTCTCTGCCCTCACCCTTTGGAACTCCATCCCACATTCCCTTTGCGCCGCTCCCTCCCTCGCTTCCTTCAAGACCGTTTCAAGACCCTCCTCTTCGACCGTGGCTGCGGTCACCCACCTACACCTCGCCTCCCTGCCCTCCACCCTCCTGATCCCAGCCCATAGCTCGGGTCCAAATCCCTGATTGTCCAACTCCTTGGGATGTCCTTCTGATGGGAAAGGCGCTATACAAATGTAACTTGTTATACAAAAAACACACAAATGATAAAAAAAATCTTTGTTTAGACATATGGTAGGAGCTACAGGACTTCATCAGCTTTGGTTAGAAATGTACATAGTATATTATGGTTAAATTGGCCAATTGATCTTTTGTTCAAAGGATAGATTGCAGACCTGGATTTTGCACTTTAATGTTCACTTCAATGGATTTAACAGTGAAGAAGCCTATTGTAGGTTTAAACACATTTATGTCTTTTTGTCATGCAGTAAAGCATTAGGTTATGATACTCCTATATTCTGAGACAAAGAGAAACTAAATTAATTACACACTTATAATATATTCTCATCACATCAGTAGCATATGGTTGAAGTATTGCCCATACTCAATGGCTTTAACACGGACATGTGGAATATTATCAGAACAGCATTTACCTGAGAGCAGGCAGAGAAGTAACAGGAAACCACATCCTGCTTTGATCTTGCACAAATATAACATTTAAGTCAGTCATCACCTACTTTGTTTGTAGTGTCTATGTCTCCCTTTCAGTCAACATACTAACAAAACAATGAAGTCAAGTCAAAGATTGCAATCTTGCCTCTGCCTCTTTTACTATAGCTCATGCAACCAGTGTGGGAGAGAATGCAAACAAAGAGGATGGTTTTAATATTGGATGGTTTGCTACGTAAATAAGATTATTATCCTTTTCAATTTAGTGCCTAGCTTTATATGGACCTGTTTTGAAAACAGGCCAAAACTTGTACGGAGAGAAATTAATCCACGATCTACAACCCAACATCTATAACAATGCTCCTGTCATTCCTTCACTAACCATTTACATTGGAGAAAATTGCCATATGCAACATATGAATTTACATAATAAGGAACACATTTTGGTACAGTGTAAAATAAAATGTCTGCAATGCCATCACAGGTGAGGTAGCTTTGGATGAAGAACACCCTTCAGCCCATTTGATGTCATCCTTCCAGAATTATTACTCTGAGAGTCAATGCAGACTCAATGGATTAAATGGTCTCTTTCTGGACTGCAAATTTCTATGATTCTAATACCCACACTACTTTTCTTTCAACATTCAACATCCTGGCCTCAACGTGTTGAAGACATTCCAGTCGTTAATTACGAATTGGGCAAATAAATACTTCCTGTTATTTGTACTGAAATTGTCCTTTGTGACCTTAAACTTATACCCTATTGTCTGCTGCTCTGACATATCTGAAAGTATTGTTGTGGGTTTTGCTCTAAACTCTCTGGCACGCTACCCTGCATGAGGGGTGCTATATAAATGCAAGTTGTTGTTGTTGGGTCACTTTCTCAATTGCATTTAAAATTTTATACACCTCTGTAAGATCCCTGTTGAGACCTCTCTTTTCAAGGTTGACAAGCATTGGTTATCTAAACATTGCTCAGAGCTTATTCATCTAACGTTGGGGATGATCTCACTGCTCCCCTTTTGTTGTGCCAACCAAAACTATACACAGGACTCCAGGCGTGGCCTGATCAGAGCATTGACTTCTAGGGATCATAACTCCAATGATTCTGCAATGTAACCCAGTTTCCTGTTCATTGTTGCCTCACACTGTTTTGACCTGGGGAATGATGAGCCAACTAATACCCTAACACCCCTAGACCTCTTTAAGCTTCCCCTTTGGCATGTTCTATTCCATCCACGGAGTACACCGTCTCCTATTTTATTTCTTAGAAAAAGTACTTTCCATTTATCTCTATTGAACTTCTGATAACTAACAAGTTCCCATAAATACTTGTCAAGGTTAGAGTCACAACGGTAATTTTTTTTAAAAAAAGCTCCTTTTACTATCACTCCCATTCTAGGCACTCCAGGGTTTCACTGTTTCATGCATCAAAAAAACAATGGTATTTGCTAAAGATGCAGAGTACCAGAACCATTGAATTCAGAGCATGCCTATGGAAATCCCTTCAATTATAGCACGTATTATCTTATCGCTTTGGGACGCTACCTTGCATGAGCAGCACTATATATTATTGTTGTTGGAAGAAACCAGTGCACTCAGTGTGTGCAGCAAGATTAACCTGGTTTCACACATATCAGCTTCTCACTGACAGAAGAGAACAAGCTCCAGAGTAACCCTGGATTCACTCCACTGTGACATGATGACTCACATTGAACTTGGTGGCAAAACACTGCTCAGCTATCATCATCCTGCCTATTGATGCTGCCCCAGTAAAACTCTCAGCCACTCATGGTGAGACCAGGGGGCTTGGGGTGGAACATTGTGCATTTATGCTACACTTCAGGACTGAGACTGTCGAGAGATGCTATGGGATGTTACACTGAGATCCTGTCTACTGGTTCAGCTGGATGCTGGACTTCCCAAGCAACTATTTTGAAGAACGACGAGTTTTTCATGTCCTAGCAATGTCCCTTGTTCGAATTCACCATTACACAAGTATTTCATTTCTGTCTGTAGGACATTGCTATCATATACTAGCTGTCAAGTTTGCCTTCAGTCATTAGGTACATACCTTGCGCAGAGGTATAAGTGCAGACTGACAGGACAAATATTTCAAATTATATGATCCGTTTTGTGTAGCTGGTGGGGACAGGGTGTGTGTGGGGTGGGGGGTGGGTTGTGGGTTAGGTATATGTAATTACTTATGAAACGTATAGGCCAGGGAGGAATAGTGTGGAGACATGGTGATGCATCAATATTCTACACCTATAGATCTGGAGTTAGAAAAGCATGTAAAGAAATCTTTCACCTAGAATCTTGCCACTAAAGTCAGACATACCTTAGCTTGAGTTTATTTAAAATGTATGTGATTGTACTTCTAATTAGACACAGAGTTAGAAATGTAAGCCAGCTCTGTGATTAATAATTCAAATGTTCTATTCTGGGCTACATTTATTCCTATTTGAATACCTTCCCACTGAATGTTTTTCAAGATGGTGGTTTAACACTCAGGGAGGCACGAGAGAGCACGCATGACCTAGTTGCTATCTGCTCTCAAACACAAATATAAAATATTGCGTAAATAACTTTGTCAGCATTGTGAACATGCCATGCTTTATTTAGATTTATTTTAGATGGTGTCAGCCTGGCTCAATGATGTCAGCCTGGCTTAGCTAGCAGCAACACTTCTTCTGTGACAAAAGGTTGTGAGTTCAAGTCTCACATCAGAACTTTGAATTCATATAGTCTAGGGTAGGCTGACACTCAATGCAGTGCTGGGGCAGCGTTGTTTTCACAGACAGGCATTAAAAATCCCATGCCACTATTATAAAAAGGGAGTTTCTCGCAGTGTCTTGGTCAAAATCCGTTAGATTTTCGTCATTCACTTTGTGGCTGTTTGCAGGACATTATTGCAATTTGTCTGCCATGTTCGCTTATAAAGTACAGTTACTACACTTTACAGTACATCCTGTGATGCACTTGGAGATGTATATTAAATGCAAGGATTATAACTTTGGTTAATTAATTCCACATGTAAGGCACAATTCACTTGGAAAACAAATTAGATTTGGCAGCCGGTCAATGCATTTCTTCTACTTTGAATGTGAAGTTTCAAAGAAAGCACACCGTGTTACATATATATTAGATACAATCATTGTTCAATGAACAATACTGTATTTACATTTCAGTTCAAGTAAGGGAACATTCATAACTGTCTTATCACAGAAGTCCTCTATTCCTTTACTCCCTCCTATATTACCTAAATTCCACTTATCTGTTTAAAAGCTGTTTAATTAATTGATCTGGCAAGAGTAGAACAAATCTTCAACATCTGAGAACATACACATAACGGAATAGTGTACAGTACTTTTCCCTGTTACCCCTGTATCAGTTTGACTCAAATGGTGGCACGCTCGCCTCTGGGTCAGAGGGCTATGATTCAAGCCCCACAACAGCTGTAACATAAGATGACAGTCCCGGTCATCCTGGAGGTGTGCTACATTGTCATAAGGTGCCAACTTTCAGATTTATTTTGGTCATAGTCAGTATGACACCTGCAGAAACCCATCATCATGCTTAAGAGTGTCCAACAGACTAAATTACATATATGTTTGCTACCTACACATGGAAACTGATACGATTCCGACATTGCATTGCCAAGCATGCCACCCTGGATTCTAGCTCAGCAATCTCACTTAAGCGACCATGAAGTGAATGGCCAATTTTTATCTGAGGCCAGAACATTGGGTGAAACCCCATTCTCCTTTCAAAGAGTGCCATGGGATCTTTAACATCTACCAGAGCAGGTACAGACAGGACCTCAGTTTAATATCTCATCCAAAGGATGACACTGCCAACAATGCGGCACTGTAATGGAGTTTCAGCTTAGACTTGAGCTCAAAGTCCTTACGTGGTGCTTGAACCCATAACCTTCTGACTCAGAGGCAAGATTGCTACCAACTGAGCCAGGTTGACACACGTTCGTTAATATATGCACCCAATGTCAAGAGTATCATTTTGCCAAGTATCTATTATGCTAATTGATTGACAGGTGTCTTATCTGTCTTTTTACAAATCTGAAGCTGAAGTTAATTCTAAATGTTTTCTGCACAGTGGAAAAGCTGGTTTCTAGATCTCAGTTATGGAAAGTATTTTCTGGAAAAGGGGCTCCTCACTCTAGCCTGAATGATAGATTTCAGCAGAATTCCAAAAAGCATTTCTACAAGAGAGAAAAAATTCTATTGGATGGAAAGATCATATTAATAATACTTAGAAAAAGATGGAGTTCCAGATGCTCTAACAAAAGATGTAATCAGTTTTTTGAAACGTCATTTGGGAACAGCCGGTCCAGAAGCTGCAGACGTTGAAACACTTTGACTTGAAGTAACCGAACTGAGACAGAAGTACGAGGCATTATTGGAGGAAAATAAGGAACTAGAAGCTAAACTTGCACAGTATGAACTTCCAAAAGAGGAAGGGGACCAACTGAACCATGAATGGGTAGCAGAATGTAGGCAAGGGGACACACACCACAGATCTCATGGATTTGGAGTTTTGGGGGATATTGATGTTTGTTCTGGGGGTGGGAGAATGATATCTATTGCTTGACATCCATCCTATATTTCATGGTGATAAATGTACATTTTATATATAAAAATGTCTAAACTATGATTTTTTTAATAATACTATTATAATAATGGTCCTTACATTTAATATAACACATTTCATGTCCAGAGGACATTCATGTTCCAAAGCACTTCACATAATACATTATAAAGTCTTTTTGTGGATGAGTACGGCAATTTGCCACACTCATCCACAAACAGTCATGAAGTGAATAACAACTATCGGAATAATACCAGTTTCGGAACATTTAGAAACAACTACGTATAATTTACAGTGCAAGTGGTCTCATTGATGGTCAAATTGATGACTATACTTGCTAATTGTTAAGATACAGTGAGAGGTTTGTTCCATAACAGAAAAAGGCAAGATGTTAAATGGCCAATCTGCCCATATTAACTCTTCTATATGACAGGAACAGGAGGGGCAATCCTATTTGTCAAGCATATTCTGCTCATGGCAGACTTTTTTAATGCTATCTCCCACCTTTTCTCCATAACCCTTATGTCCACAAGTTTCCTTTCTTACCAATCTGCATCTTTCATCACAGAGTCCCTTTGACTCTCCTTCTCCCTCTACATTCTCAAAGATCAACTCAACACTTACCCTTTTATTGCACTTTCATCTCCCAACCCCCTCCGCCCCCAGATCAGGTGCCCAGCACACTGTTGTGAAGCACTTTAAGACTTTCAGATGTTCTCCCAATGTCAAAGGTGTCAACCAGAGAGAAGAGCATCTGGATTGACATTATTATCATTATTTTTCCTTTATTATTTTAAAAACCTCAATCAGATCACCCTCAACTTCCTCGGCTTTAAGGAGTTTGCTTTCGATACAGCACCTTATAATAATACTATAATCTTTGCATTTGATATAGTGCTTATCATGTCTTCAGACATCTCAAAGCACTTCACAGTATATACTGTAAAGTGAATTGACTGTATATTTTGTTGGCGAAACACAGCAGCCAATTATGCACAGCAGTGTCCCACAAACAGTCGTGGATTGAGTAACCAAATTATTTTTATTTACTTTGAAGGAATTATTACTTCCGGAAAAGTGATCCGCCAATCGACTTACAAACGGGTTCCTACTTACTACTAAGTAAACAGAGGCGCATAGAGTAAGAAAACTTGCCCAACATTTCACCCTGCTGGGAGTCAAACCCAGGTCCTCTCAAACTAACCACTAAGCTGCAGGATTTACCATGTCATCAAGACATTTCAAAGCGCTTCACATCATACACTGCAAAGAGATGTGACTGTGTGAGGTTTGTAGGCAAACTCAATATATAACCCAAGTCTACCCAGCTTCTGAACACTAAAACCCTTCATTTTGGGTATTAATCTGGTGAATTGGTGGAGGATGGTCTCCAATATCAGAACATACTTCCTAAAGATTTATCTTTTTTGACTGCACTTTTGGCCACCTTCCAGCCCCCCGCGCCCCACCTCCCAGCTCAGGCTCCCAGTCACGTATGGATGATGCTTTGAAACTTCCTCCTGATGTGAAAGGTACAACATAAATGTAAATTGGTGTTGTTATAAAGTCGGGAGTACTTGTGTATTGAATAACTGTATTGAATAACTCCAATGTTTTGTGTTGATTATGTTGGTTTGATTTTATAACATTTTATAGTGGTTATGTCTTGCGTAAGCAGTGTTACATAAGTATGTTGTCTTTGTGGCATTGCCATCACAGAAAGCTCAGTAGCTGTTATTAGGCTGAGTTGCTATGGTTACCTCTACTACATAGCAGGTTCATTGCTCACATCTACTGGCGCAGAAGCATATTACTAGATGGATGGATATCTGATTGACACACAATACTGTATCACACTTCATTACTGGTCACATAGGTTGCATCATTGTTTTGACATCACTCACACCTGTTACTATAAAATAAAGTTTCTTGTTGGCTTTGGGGATTACTGGGGGCTCTAGTGGTCCTTAAAATCTCAAATAAGTACAATTAAGTATAACAAGACAAAATATAACCTTTCTGAAGTGCAAATTACAGCCATTTTTACATATCCTTAACCTTTACTTGAAAGCACAGCACCTGCATGGGGTTGGATTTGGTTGATTTTCACTGTGCCTCGTATTAACCTTCACTATACCACAGATCAATCCTATAATCCTTCTGTATTAAGAGGATTAAACTGGAGTATGGTCAGCAAACTGCCCTGTGCGGCAGTCTGGATAGAGAGATTACCGACACCGCACTGCAACCACGACAAACGATTGTGAATCTTTGCATAAAATGAATGGCAAATCCATCAGAAAACAACAACAACAAGATTCCATTTATAAAGCGCCTTTCACGTCAGGAGACGTCCCAAGGCGCTGCACAGTTGGGTCATGACCCGAGCAGGGGGGAAATGGTCAGGGTGAGGGGAGGGAAGGGAGGGAGCGAGGAGGGGGAAATGGTCAGGGTGAGGGGAGGGAAGGGAGGGAGCGAGGAGGGGAAAGAGAGTCGAGAGGGGAGCTGAAGGCTCGGTCAAAGAGAAAAAGATTCCAACCGAGTGTCGAGCTCAGCCTCCACCAACCAACCGGTGAACCACAGCAGAGATGGGGGCACTGGTGCATTCCCCCCTCTCTCTCTGGAGTCCAAATGAAAACCAGAGCAAACATTGCTGCCGCCAACTGCGCTTGAATCGACTTACCCACAGGTGCACAGGTCGCAGATGCATTTTCTTTTCATGGTGTGTGTGTGTGTGTGTGTGAAAGGGAGAGAGGTCTCAGTGTGAGTCACTCTCACTCACTCACTCACTCACTCACACTCACTCACTCCTCTGCGTTGGATGCATTTTAACCTCCGGGTTCCCCAAAGGCTTCAATGTGGTGCTGAGCTCAAACTCGATCAGGCGTCTGGTGAGGGAAGACGCCCCTCGTTACCAAGTTGCACTGATAATAAATCCCTTCGCCCTCTGACGCTCGCACACCCACCTCGACATTGTCACATGGCCCCCAATGCAAATCCCTTTACAGAGGATTTAAACGCGGCCGCTCCTGCGGGAAGGTGTTTAAAGCACCAGAGAGGGGGGTTGGAAAAGAAAGAGATCTTCAAACTAGACTGAGGCAGATACTGTGCAGCCGAGTGCGGGGGCTAAAGGGGGGGCAGGAGTCCTGATTTGGTAAAACTGGGGGGTTTTGTTGCCCACCTGCGACGTGATGGCATAATTCATCGTGAAAAATGTCACAGCGACCTGGAAACATCACCGTCCGTCTCCCTGACCTGACTTGTGCGCGATGGTATCACGCGATGTGTGTGTTAAGGGAGTGGGTTTGCTCTGCTAAAGGCACCGGTACCTTCTGGGGGTGTGATTCCACTGCCCCTCTGGTCAGCCCTCAGCACTGGGGGTGGGGGCAGAGGAGGTGGAAAGGGGAACTTGAACTTTGTGCATTACACCACTCCATCTGCTGCCCCTTTTCTCCTCCATTACAACTTCTTCTCCTCCTCCTCCTCCTCCTCCTCCTCCCGAGAGCCAATGTTTCTCCCATTCAATAAACCCTCCAAAACCAAAAACCACAATAAATTGGTCATTTTCAACCCACCACTGTTTGCGGGGACGCTGCTGTGCACAATTGGCTGCCGCGTTCGCCCACAAATATACAGTCAATTCACTTTACAGTATGTTCTGTGAAGCGCTTTGGGACGTCTCCCGACGTGAAAAGCGCTATATCAAATGCAAGGATTATTATTATTATTATATTCACCCTCTACCAGGACTAATGAACTGGTGCTCGTCTCAGGTTGATGCACGAGCATAACAGACACCTTCATCCCCACACTCGTCAGCACTACCGCCCCCACCCTACAATTGGCAGTCAAAAGCTTAGCCCACAGAGCTGGAACATTTGGGGAGATTTTCAGTGCCAAGATCCAGATTTGGTTCCCAACCTTCTTGGTGTTCAACACTTGACTGCTAAATTTTGTACCACCTCTGGGAAAAAGCAGCTTCAGCAGTTCATCCTTGGAATAAGCCTGAATGCCAATCTTCAATAAGATGGGAAGAGTAATTGCTTCCAAAGCTTCATATAAAACACTGAGAATAGCCATCGGGTCCTCAGGAAATTCCAGGAATCATAACATTCACAAAATATTGCCTAATCTGGAACAGAGAATGTACCTTTCGAAAAAGATGCTTGCACTGGAATGTATGTGGCAAGATGTGTCTGGTCTTGAAAATTAAAATAGCAAAAGGCAATTGATTCAACTAGTGGCAGAGGCGTCATATCCTTTGGAATGAGATGTTAAGAGTTAAATCCCGTCTGCCATTCAGGTGGAAGTTAAAGCTCCCAAAGCGCAACATGAAAACGGAGTGTCCTCGGCCATTCATTTAAATTGATATCCAAATCGGTTGCTGCAATCACCTACAAATATGTAATCATCAAATTTTACAGAAATTTATGCTTTGAGATATTTTGAAGTGAAAAGGCACTATATCAAATGCAAGTAATGTATTAAACAATGAACCAGGTGAACATCTAAACATGCCTAACAGCTGGGCACCTGAGCTGGGGACGGGAAGGGAAAAATGAGCGAAAGCATGGTCAAAAAGTCTTGAGACAGTCCTTGAATGAGGTGTTTGCACTGTTATAAAGTTCCAGAGTGGGAACAAAGAGGCTGTAAACTTGTCGTGATAGTGTGGAACATGAAGCAGGTCATTGAGCTCTGAACAAAGGGCGCAGCCTGGTCTGTATGGTTTGAGGAGGTTGCAGTATTAAGAGTGGGGCAAGACGTAAAGAGAGTTAAAGATGAGAATCTTGAATTTGATCTACTTAGGGATGGGAAACAAATGGAGCCAAATGAATCAAGTAATGTTTCAGGGGTCCGAGTGTGGAAAAGGACACAAGGCTGCACAATCCTGGAACATCTACAACTTGTACTTATATAGTGTCCTCCATGCAGGGTAGCGTCTCAGAGCACTTAACAGTGGCAGTCTGACTGAAATCTTGAAGTCGATCTGTTCGGTGATGGGGAGCCAGTGGAGCCTGGACAGAACTGGTGAGATGTGGGTATGGAGTTTGGTCCGGGTCAGTATACGGGCGGCAGAGTTCTTGATGAACTGGATCTTTTGAATAGTGGAGCTGGGCAGACCGATAAGCAGTGCGTTTTGAGTATTCCAAGCAGGTGACAAACTCATTCACAAGGGTTTCAGCTGCAGTTGGGGCATGGTATGGTTGGAGGCGGGCAATGTGGCTGAGATGGAAGAAGGTGGTCCTGGTCAGGGACCGGACGTGGGGGAGGCAGGACAGCCGGGGGTCGAACTGGATGCCTAGATTGCACAATGGCTTGGTGAGTGTGAGTTCATCCAGAACTCTGCAGCTCATGTCCTCTCCCAGACTTGGCTCCATGACCCTATCACCCCCATCCTTGCCCAACTCCACTGGCTTCCCATCACACAGAGGATACAGTTCAAGATCCTGGTCCTCACTTTCAAAGCCCTCCATGGTCTCGCTCCCCCCTACTCTACAACCTCCTAACCCCCTACCACCGTTCGCTCCCTCCGCTCAGCGGGCTCCAGCCTGCATCACATCCCCTGCCTTGTTCGCCTCACTATTGGCAAACAGGACTTCCGCCACTGTACAACCACCCTCTGGAACTCCATCCCACAGTCCCTCCGTCTCACCCCCTCCCTTACCACCTTCAAGACCTACCTCAAGACCCTCCTCTTTGACCGTGCTTTCAATCTCCCTGTTTCCCCCCACCCCGACCCTCAGCTCGGGTCCGTAACTCTGTCTAACCAGCGCCTTGGGACATCCTCCCAACGTGAAAGGCGCCATACAAATGTAATTTTGTTGCTGCTGCTGTTGTGTAGGAAGAGCCGGGGAGTCTCTCAAGCAGTTTGCATAGTCAAGTCTGGACATAAACACACGGACAAGGGTCCCAAAGAAAGAGACAGTAGCAGAAGCAAGTTTCTACAGGTGTCAAACACTATTCCTGTACTTCCAACCTCATGCCAATTGTTTGTGTGCAAGATGACTGCAAATAAATCCTTATGCCAATTGTTTAGGTGCAAATGAGTCAAACTATTGAGCCCACCCACATACCTTCCAGTTGGGGGGAGGGGGGAAAGAGATCCCTGGACAACAATCAGGAAAAGGCTGATTTTCCTCTTTATTTACCAGCGCCACTGTAGTTAATCGCAACATAATAATTGTTACATTTCATATAGCACCTTATCACGTCTTCGAGATGTCTCAAAGCACTTTACAGAATATACTGTAAAGTGAATTGACTGTATATTTTGTGGTCGAAACACAGCAGACAACTGCATACAGCAGTGTCCCGCAAACAGTCATGGATTGAAGTGACCAATTTATTACCTTCTCTTGGAAGGAATGATTATCCCCAGAACAGTGATCCACCAATCAGCTAACAATTGGATTCCTACTTACTACTAGGTAAACAGGTGCGTGAAGCAAGGAAACTTGCCCAACATTTCGTCCTGCTGGGAATTGAACCCAAGTATCTCGCTTGCGAAGCAAGTGCTGTAGCACTATGCTACAGGACTCATCTCACCTGTTGTCCAAAAACAGCAGATTAATAATCATAATCCTTAAATAATCCTTGCATTTGATATTGCACTTTTCACATCTTCTATACGTCTCAAAGCACCTCAGACTATACCGTAAAGTGAATTGACTGTATATTTATGGTTGAAATGCAGCAACCAATTGCACACAGCAATGTCCCACAAACCGTCATGGATTGAGTGACCAAATTATTTTATTTATATTTTTTCTTGAGGGATTATGATCAGGCATATGGAGTAAGGAAACTTGCCCAAGGTTTCGCCCTGCTGGGAATCGAACCCAGGTCTCTCGCTTGTGAAGTGAGTTCTCTAACCAGAGTTACAAGTCTCCAGGTTAGAATTTGAACTTGTATTGCCTTTATGCACCAGATTAGGGAAAAGCTGATGTTCCAACAGTAGAAGAGATTGGAGGTACAATTCTAGAAAAATAAAGATGCAATTAATTTGGGAATGACACCACTTTCACACTCAAGACCAATTGAAGTTGAACTAATTAGGAACAGATTTCTGTCTAGTGAGAATGTATTTTGTAATTACATTTTGTATCGGTTTGCATCATCCATTGCAACCAAAATACACTTCACCCAAAACACTTGAGCAATGGATTCTTAACAATTATAAATAAAACTTAGTGGGACAAGAAGCCAGAGTATTCAGATATACAAAAAGGAGGTTAGAATGCAGTAATTCTTCTTTGCATATAAAGAGTCATTTTCCATATTACATTACTTTATTACAAACAGCATAATGATACGTACAATTAGATAAAAACAATAGTTTAGCAATTCAAGAGTGAATTAGAGGCTAACCAGAAGACTGTTAATTTTGGAACAAATCTGTTGCTTAAGGCAAATAATGTCAACATCAAGGAATAGAAAGAACATTTCCACTTGCTCTAGATAGTGCCAGAATACAGCATCAAATTAGGTAAAACAGTCTGCCCTAGATGCATGCCTTAATCCAAACAGCCTCCACTGTACCCCACTGATTCTCTTATTTCTCAAAAAAACAATTATCTCTAATTTATGGGCAGATCAGTGCCTTAGAGGACCATGCAGTGAACAGAATAAGTCACAAACGATTTTATTTAGGCCCTTGGTAATCCGGATAAGGAATTTGTAAAGTACTCATCCATCTTGGCTGATTTGAACCAGAGAAGTGAAAAGGTCCTCAAAGATGAAGTTCATAAGATTTAAAGGTATTGGAATGTTCTTAATACTGTGATTAGTCACTACCTTATGTAAATTAGAATGTACAATATGTACAAATTAAGTGCATCAAAAGTTTATTAACTGTTCCACTCCATCTGGAAGAGTATCTTCATATACAGAATTTTCACAGCTGGAAGTACACTTCCTTTGTGGTTCTTTTTCTGAAATAAATTATACAAAAATGATTAGAATTACTGTACTGACACAATAGCATACGTGCAATATCACCCATATCTTGTAATAAGTAAGCATTCTAATGGCTGAAAATGGTTTACTTTCTTGAATGTTAAGACTTCGGGAAAGAAAACACTGCACTCAGTCACCACCCTCTCACCCCATCATTCACCCATCCAGCTGGGGCTCCCACTCAATTTCTGTGAAGCACTTTGATGTTTTCTTATATGAAAGTCTCCTATAGAAGTCTGATAGTACTTTCACCTCCAAGTCAGACGTTTGTGAGTTCAGGCAACCCCTGGGACATTGAGATCATAGTCTATGTTGACATCCCAATGTAGTACTGGGAAGTACAGCACCTCTTCATGTCAAGACTTCTCAAAGCATTTCAGATTATACTGTATATTTTGTGGCCGAATTTTGAGAGTCAATTAGACACACAGCATTGTCCCGTAAACAGTCATGGATTGAGTAACCAAACCTTTTTTCTTATAGAGATTATTAACCCCGAAAACATGATCCACCAATCAACTAATAACCAGGTTTCTACTTACTACTAGGTAACCCTAGGCATGAACAAACAGTTGTGGATTGAGTGACCAAATTATTATGCTTTTTTTTGAAGGATTACCCCCAGAAAAATGATCCGCCAATTGACTGAAAACCAGGGTCCTCCTTACCCCTAGGTAAATAGGCATATGGAATAAGAAAACTTCCCAACATTTCGCCCTGTCAGGAATAGAACTCAGGTTTCTTGCTTGCGAAGCGAGCGCTCTAGCCACTAAGCTACAGGACTCCACATATAAATGCAAGTTGTATAGAATACTCAGCTCATTCACATCTCTTCAGAAAACAAATGACTGAGAAGGCACGACAAAGTCTTAAAATGAGAAACGCATTATTAGATGTAAGCAGGCTATTTGACTCGGTGCGCGAGGGTATAGCTAAGGGGTATTAGTATAAAATTAAATGCCCCAAAGTGAATGTGAAATTGATTCCCAAACACATTTAATGCATTGTCCATTTACTCCTGGTCTGTGACATACTAGACACTAAATAAAGTTGATATTCTGAATGACCAGACCAAGTGTACTTAGCACTCTTACAATATGGCGGATTGGAATCTGGGACTGGAAGACATCAAGTGGTTCAGTTGATCAGTTAAAACTATATGCAACATTTCTAGCCCTTAACCATTACTGTGTTACAGAAAATAGAAAAAGGATTACACTAGAATTGCACTTTAGTGAGTCAAACCATATTCTCTCCACACATAAAAACATGCTTTCATGTACATCAACCATTTGAAGTCAAGAGAGAAAAAACTCCTAATTACTTGCCTCCCTGCATTTCAAGAATTTAAAGCTTACTTCCTTGCCAGACAAACACTATATCAAATGCGCTGATAAGGATTCCTTTGATCGATGTACCCATCATTCAGAGAATAACCCAACCAGCAGCAGTTTGAACCTTTTCCTTCTAAATAGGATTTGACAGCTTACCCCAAAATAAAGTTCCACTTACCTTCAATAACATTAAATGATTTATTGCTGAACAGTGCTAATTGTATATTAAAAGCAAATCCCTATACTTACTCTCTAATAGCTGGATCTTATAAAATTCATCTTCAGGAACAGAGTCATTCAATAGAAATAAACCAAGAGATGGAATTTGATGTTGTGAAGATACTGGTGAAGGAGTCCTCAAGAAATTCTGATCCAGGAAGAAGCATTTATCCACAGAATCACGTTTATCTATTGACCCCAAATTATCATAATAGTCTACATCATCAAGCCCTAATTCACTTTCATCTTTACTATCAAATTGAACTGCTTCAGCATTTTCAGTTAAACATTGCTCCTGGTTTGCACCATATATAGTATTTGTACCCAAACAAGTCTTCCGCAGCCGATTATATCTACTCTGTAGAGCTTGTAGGTCTGATTTGAATGTCCCACAAGTATTGACTTGATCAGTATTCACATTTATAGGACTGTTCCAACTTTCATTTCCATGCTCATCTGGAATGGTCTCTTGTAAAATTCCACCATCTTCACCATCACCAGAAAGCCTTTGAGATTCATTCCATGGCAATGTATCCTGCAAGTCAGATTCTGTACCAAGAGACGAAGAGGATCCAGAGTTCTCAAAAGCTGCAAACTTCTTGTAGATTTCCACTGCAACACATTTTGACAGTTTCTCCTTCTTAATGGGAGAGTTCAGATTTGATTTTGTAAGGTTCAAAAATGAAAAACACTGGTCAGGATTTGCCTCATTTCCTGAAATTAAACTTCTAGCAAGATTATTTTTAAGCAATTTGCAGGCATAATCTTCCCCAGAATCTGACATTTGAGGTTTGAAAGCCATGGTGGGTTCTTTACTCAACTCATGATCTGCATAGTTACATGTACTGCCAGAAGAGAAATAATCAAATATATCTTCTGATCCAAGGCCCGAGCAACAGATGTTTGATCCTTTGCTGTTATCTAAAGAACCCACTGCTTTGCTCCTCCATTCAACATCTGCTTTGGGAAACACGTTCCTATTCCCATTCTCATTTGTTTTGGGCAAGAGATATCCTAAATTAATCACTTCTTTTTCAAAAGATGAGGTGTTCTCATCCAAAAGACAGTAACTTGACCACACCGATGGCACCTTTTTTCTATCCGGTGAATTATAACAACTTTGCTTCGTATCCAGAATTTCAGCAGAATTCAGGGAAATGTTTCCTTCATTTGTAGGCCAATCGGAAACATTTTTTGATGTGGGAGTTGGAGACTCTTCTGGCAACAAAATAGGAATTTCGCCACAATCATCAGGTGTTGTAGGTGAAGATGGCATCTCATTTAGGAGTTTCTCTTGTTCACGCTCAGTCTCCTGAACTGCACATCTCCAGGACATCTTGATGTCTGTAACTAGGGCCGCAACACAAAAAANGTAAGCATTTAAAATGAGTAAAAACAGAAAACACGATTACAATAAAACATCAGTATAGCTTTGAAAAAGGATCAGTAATAAGCAATAGAATTTTTTTCTTGGATGATTCCAAGTCTTCATTGCGTTTAATTACAATTTCCAATTGGCTTCAAGTTCCTACCATGATTTCTTGTACTGTGTACTAAGCAGAAATTACAAACGGAGAATTGCTGGGATGCCAAGAAAGGTGGTAGAGGCAGAGTCCATTGTGGGTTTCAAGAGGCAAGTAGATAGATATGAAAGCTAAAGGCTTGAGTGCAGAGCAGTGAAACTGAATGAACAGCTTGCTCTGAGTAAGAGTGCAGACTCAGTGCATCAAATGGCCTTCTGTGCCGCAAGTTTCAATGATTCTTCTGATGGCAAAACGGTTCAAAGAAATACCATTAAATTAATGGGAACATTTGGCTAGTTTCTCAGTATTACAAAAAGGTAACTTAACAAGTCCCAAGTGTCAGTAAAACATTCAACAAGAATGTCCCTTGAACTTACTCAAATTTTCTGGTGTTCTCGGTAGCTCTGCTCGTGTCACAAAGGGGTCCGTCAATATAGACTCAAATATTTTGTCCAGCGCCATACCTTTTGGCTCAGATGACTGAGGTGAATCAGCAGCAATTGCATTGGCGACCTGTAGAATAAAAATTCATTCAGTGATGAGTACTTCAATCTTGAAACCGATTCATAGAGGCACAAGAACCAATGGAATTAAAATAGTCTAACCAAATAATGAAGTTACACCTAGCATCAAGAGAAAAAATTGTTTATCCTCACTACTCAGATACATATTACAACAAGGTCACATCTGCCTGTTGAGGTGAATGATAAATATCCCTTGGCACAACTTGAAAAGAAAAGGGAGTTTCTCCAAGTGTGCTGGTCAACAATCCCTCAGGAAAATTGATCACTAACTTCATGGCTATTTATGAGACATTTCTGCGTATAATTTATGCAGATTTTCAGTGATGCCAGATCCAAATTGACATAGCTCTTTTCATTGCATTTAGGATTTGCCTTCCTTGCTAGTCTCCCCAGCCAATCAAAAACTTAAGACTGTCTGCAGCATTATGTGCACAAAACGTTGTACTTTCCATTGTGTTAAGCTATTTAATCTAGAATTATCAGGAATGGTGGTCACAATAGGACTGAGGAAGCGATTTTGTTTCATTTGCGTACAAAGAACAATAAGCTTACTAACCTCCTCTGCCAATTGATCACTCGCCTTCTGAAACAGATCATCTCTTTTCTTAAGAGCGTCTTTAGTTTTCTTCAAGCACACTGAATGTGGAGTTTCATCCTTCTGTTCTATTTCCATCTCTTTCAAATACGGAGTCAGAGGTTCATATCCATGAAGCTGCGAACTTGTAACTGGCATTTCAGTGATGTTCTAAGAATTAATTTTTACATCAGGATTAATATAGATCATTGCATAGATGGGTTCATTGATACCACACAATCAATATGTTATGCAACTGTTTTTAAACCATTAAAAATCAAAGTAGTGTGGAGGATGCGTTGCTTACCTCCATAAGACATTGAAAACGCTCTTCTGTTGGATCTACAGGATGTGCAATCAACCTGCAAGATTAAAAGCTTGGAATAAGAAATTACAACAGTTGAAGAATACATAAAAGGAAGAACATTATTCAAATAGAAAAGTGATTTTTTTCCCCAGTATGCTGCCCAAGAATTCTCTAATTAAATTGATAGACCCTGTCTGTTTGTGGATCACTACTCTGCACAAAATAGCTGCTGCCTTAATCCACAAATACATTTAGTACTGTGAGTAATTACTGTGAAACCCCGTGAGATGGTGTGAAGCAATAGCAAATGCAAGGATATTAGCAGACCTGCACTATTTGGTACATTAACAAAGTGTAATTCAACATGAATTTATTATTTCCAAGAAGAATAAAACCTGCTGCATAACTGAAGATGCGGGTGGTACATAAAATCACCAATAACAAAGAGTGACTGCCTCGGTCTATGCAAGAAAAAAGTTATACAGAAATCAAGTCCTCAGCATTGATACTCCTTTGGAAGAGATCAGTCCAAAGAGAATTTGCACAAAATAAGCTTTGCTTAACTAACTTTTCTAATGCAACAAATATTTGAGCTACTGCAATAGCTTTTTTTAGAATAACATCAGATTTCTGCGTTAGCACAACACTTCTATTAAATAATAATGTTAGCCTCGTATCTGTCCGCTCCAATTTCTCTCAATTCGACTCGGTCATCAGAAGGCTCATTTTACTCTAGGGAGAAATAAGCGACAACTGGAGTAGACTTGGCTCCAATTGCGTATCAGCCTCCCAATACAAGAATAATAAATAATCTTTGCATTTGATTATATCACCATAGCACTTTAAGACGCCTCAAATCAATTTTACTGTAAAGTCTAGTGACTGGATTTTGTAAGATCTGAGCAAAGAGAATCAATACACTAATAAAGTTACCGTAGTTTCTAATATACATCTTAAGGAACTGCAAACCTTGCCCTGCTTTGAGGTTACAACAGCAAAATTACATTTGTATAGGGCCTTTCAAGTCAGAAGGATTGCACAGTCGCTGGACAGTCAGTGTTTCAGACCTGAACTGGGGGTCAGGATCGGGGAATATGGAGGGCAGTGGGGGAAGGTGGGTGACCAAAGGTACGGTCGAAGAAGAGGGTCTTGAGACGAGTCTTGAAGGAGGAAAGGAAGGGGGAGAGGCAAAGGGACTGCAGCATGGAGTTCCAAAGGGTGGGGGCAGAGTGGTTGAAGGCCCATCTGCCAATGGTTAACCAATTAAACACAGGACACATCTCTGGAATATTCAGGATCTAGGTTTAGTTTCATGCAAAACAGTGAATAGGCGATTGAGCCAGCATCCTTAAGCAGTTGCGGCTGGATTTCAGATCCTGTAAGCTATAGCTTTGTGCAAATGGACATACTGAATGGGTATAAACTTTGAACATTCTAAGCTCAAAAGGAAAAACGTCTTGAAAGAAAAAAAATCAAACTTCTCAATTCTTTAAGCAAACAGGGATGGTTTTAGCAGTTTGCTGACACAAATAAATTTGTTCTTAAAAACAATGCTGGGATACAAGACAACATACCTTTGAGAGAAGAGTGATTTTAATGAGTTTTGATGACTAAACCTCTGTGAAAGGCTAGTTATACAATAGTCATCTTTTTTTGAATCTCTTGCTCTCGTTTTTTCAGGAGAAACTGTCAAAAGAATGTCCAAAATGATGCAGGTTTGAATAAGATATTTTCAATGTTAGTAACTTAAATTTAACCACACTGTTTAGAAAATACAAGTCATTCTCTAAATAACACAAGTTTGAATTACGTCTTTCAAAAGGTTGTATTGTATTTAGTCCAATTTCCTCTACATTCTCGATACATACAAAAAATTACAACTTAAAAGTAATATTTCAACAAATAGGGAAAGTCAGAAAAGAGAATGGCAAACAATGAGCACAAGAAGTGATCAGGGCAAATAGATCATACTATCGCTTTAAAGATCCACAGTATGAATGAATATGAATGATGATTTCTTGTTTAAAAAAACTCAACCATGCAATGCTAACAATAAAATCAATCACTTCCCAACCCATCGCACTGTCAAGTAGCATTTAACCTCCCACTGTGAAAAATAAAACAAATATTAAATCTTACAATTGATTACAATTTCATTAAAGTAGTCCTAAAGCTAATGTTAAAACCTTAAAAAGTTGAGCATCTCAGAAATTAGTAAGGGAGTAGAAAAGGCAAGGATTGAATATGCCAGATTTGAGGGCCAACATCATTAAAATGTACCAATTTTTGGAATTGATCCAATAAAAATGGAACTAAAGATCACCATCCCTGTTCTAGATGCAAACTGGATCTCAAAACCTAATTCTTGAAGGAAAACAAAGTGTTTGGAATTGCTACACGTTGCACAATTAATTTTGTAGTCACAACTTACCAGGAAGCAATGCAGGATAGGAACAAAACACGCTGTTTTTGTAAACTTCTTCTGAAGCTGCTTCAAAAGACCATGCTGGCATGACCGGAAGAAGATCAAGAACCTATAAAAGATTACATGTTTAATTAAATGGCCAGATGTGTTCAGAATTCCCATATCTTACCTCATCTAAATCATCTTCTTGATCAATGGTCAAAAGCATAAAGTACTGAAACTTTTGAAGTACTGTAACTTTAGCACAACTGCAAGTCATCAGCCATTTGTCTCAAAGGCTATTGTTCATGAATTTAAGTTGTATGGCTCCACCTGCCCCGAAACAAGCCTTCAACATGCCATTTTCCACCTATGTTTAACCTGACTAAGCACACATCAATTAGTAACATTATGGTTAATAAGCTAGCATTCTTCACAACAAACCATTTGGAGAGCTAAAAAAAAGTAGCTATTTCAAACACTGAAGTTAACTATAAACAAAACGCAAAACACTGCAGATGCTGGAAATCTGAAACAAAAACAGAAGTCACTGGGAACACTCAGCAGGTCAGGCAGCATCTATGGAGAAAGGAAAGTGAATCAACATTTCGGGTCCACGACCCTTCGTCAGAACAAATTAACTATAACAGTCATTATTATACACATTAGAATAGCAATATATTGGCAGAAAATAGTTTTGTCTAAGTGCACAAATAATCCCCTTTCCCCACAAAATTAGTAAGATGTTATTACTTACAGGATACTTTTTCTTCACAGGAGAAAAGCCAGTTCTGCTCAGATACTGCTCCCATTTTTTATCCCAGGCATTTTCCATCTTGGTAATTGAGAGTTTTATAGAAGGGACAACGATTTCTGTTATCTTCTGGCTGTTACAAGAATATTTAGTGTAAAGATCAGTTCATGTGCTTATTTCCAGTGATCAGCTATATTTGATCAGTAACGTTGCGGGGTGTTTATATCCAATTAGTTTAATTGCAAACCTATTCAGAATTAATTAGCTGCTGATCACGACACTACTCATCAAGGTTTTAGCCATACAGTAAACCCTGGCTTACTGGACTCCAAACATCCAGAATTCAATCCTTCCGGATCAGGCCCAAAATTGAAAAATTACAATAATTTTCTGCGGTCCTTGTGTACTCTTGCCAGCCCACTCTCCCAGCGCACGCCTCTGCCTCACAGTCCTTTTTGGCCTTCAGTGACCAGGGATAGACTTTGAATGAGTTTAAATTTTGTGAGCAGAAATTGCCTATATGGGAATTCAAACTATTACAATGTCGTTACCGGCACTAAAATAAGACGGCGCTGAAAAATGCCAGTACCAGGCATTGTAATTACACATAACCAGAATTCCGATTTGCTGAACCCAACTTGGTATACGATAGTCTTCTTAGCTTTCTGCCTCAGTGATTGGTGAAAAGCTGTAACTGCAATTATTGAGCTTGTGCTATTAAACTGCGTGAGTACTTCAACACTGTGGCAGAAATAATAATCCTTGCATTCGATATTATGCTTTTCACATCTTCTAGATATCTCAAAGTGCTTTGCAGAATATACTGTAGTGAATTGACTATTTGTGGGTGAAATGCTGCAGCCAATTGCGCACAGCAGTGTCCCACAACTAGTCATGAATTGAAGTGACCAAATTGTTTTTTTTTATTTCTTGAGGGATTATTATCAGGTTTGTGAAGTAAGGAAATTTGCCCAAGGTTTCACCCTTCGGGAATCGAACTCAGGTCTCGCTTGCGAGGTGAGTCCTCTAACCACTGAGCTACAGCTCTCCTATCCGGTAGGTCCGCATATAGAACAGAGTAGGAATGATATTAAATTAATATTAAACAACAACGAGGGGAGGGTGGAGGGCAGGGGTGGAAGCAGGGAGATCAAAAGCACGATCGAAGAGGAGGGTCTTGAGATGGGTCTTGAAGGTGCAAGGGAGTACATGGTTGAGAAAATGTAACCTACATTTGTATATTAAGTAGCAAAAGTTTCAAGCAATTTACCACAGTAAATAAATAAACAGTAAATAAACGCAGTAAATAATAACATTATTGAAGCTTACCATTAACATTTCCCTGGAGACCTTGCCTTCATACTTAGTTTTAGCATTTATACTTCAGACCAGGCATTGCTTTCCCACCCCATGCCCCAAACCTCCAAATATTTGCTGAAATGTTCAATGTGACATGAAGATGAAACTCTTTGCAAATAGTTCATATTAGCATGACAGAGAATTAGAATTGCAATTCTAAATATCCATACCAGGGTAGGGCACATACCTTTTATCTTCCATTTCAGAAAGTTCGCATTTCAGAATTTTTGTCGCCCTTTTCAAGTAATCATGATGTGCTCCCAATTTTACAGTACCAATTTGATGATACTCCTTTTCACAAAGTTTGAGGGACGAATTACATAGCTGGATTATTGCTCTCATGCTTAGTTTACCAGCCTCATACAGGTTGCCAATCTGTAAACAGAAAAACATTTGAGATAAAAGTGCTACAAAAAGGACATGTTTTACAGAAGGAATTCACTCAGTAACTTGCTACAAAATTGGAATTATTCACTTGTAACAGATTTACATTTGTGATTGGCACAAAAATACTTCACATGCCCTTAAATGCATTCATAAAGACATTTTCAATATCTATCAAAGCAGCCCATCCAACACAAATGTCAAATAATCCACCCCATTGTTCAGCATAGCAACTTGTATTCAATAAACATATTTTGATTAAACAGGTCAGCCGTAGGAGACTAAACTACTCACCTGATCCATTTCATCTTCAGCCTTAAGAAGCAATCGTCTTGGTACTTTTATTGCGGCATTGGTACCATCAAGCGTATATCGGTTTGCATTCCCTTTCACTATAGACTCTATAGCGTCTGTTTCTCTTTCCAACTGAGACAGTGTATCCATTACCACATTCCACATCGCTTGTAGCTGGGAGGAAGAGACAAACCTTAAATTTAACTGAAAACAAGATGCATTGAAAAATATCTAGAAATACTGCCCAAATAAAAAATTACCAACCACTAACTGGGCAAAAAAATATTAGGGCAGACTCCCGCATAGTAAAGGACAAAACCCATTTATTTGTCCTGATTCAATATCTCAGATGTCTTGTTAAAAGGGGAAAAAAGCTGACCTCTTGCTGAGCACTGGAAGCTGCTGCCATCATTTCTACACACTGATATCATGAGCACTTCAAGCTCAGGTGAAGCAGCAATTCTGAATAACCAGAAGCCAGCTGTTTTTTTTTTAAAAAACACAGGAAAGCAGAAGTATACCACACTTTCAGTGACCATGGCTTCACAAAAAAAACCTGTGCTAAGTGGCTCCACTTTACCAAGGAGTATAGCAGAATTGCCCCGTGTTTATATTCCTTATTTTCAATAATAGCTCAATAAAAACAGATTTGCTTTTTAACTGAATTTCAGCGCATCTGTTGGTCTCTATAACAAAGAAACCTCCCCATTCCCTGCTGTCAAAAGACTAGATAAACCACATAATGTACATTATAACATGCATTCAAACATTATATCGATTGAAACAAAATTTAAACTAGGAAAGGGAACTTTTTTCTAATTATTCTTGGCCTGCCAGTTCAAAATAAAGATTTAGAAACATAAATTATATACCAATGATTCTTAACATGTTCGGACAATGGATCTGTCATAAGTAGTCAGCACAATTTGTTCAAAAATATTTCTGGAGTAAATACAATTATGCACAAATACACAAGTTTGAACAAACCTCTTTCTGTTTCTGAATAAGTTGTTCTTGAGCATTTCCACAGGAACTCCTAACAGAAATAAAAAAAGTAAAACAATCTTGGAAACACAAAACAGATTTTTAAAGAATATCCAATGACCTTGTGGGCAAACCTCAGGTTTTGCTAAGTCAACTGATCTCATCCATAATGTCAGCCAATCAGAACAGGCCCCGGTATCATTTCTCCCATATTCAAATAGCCACCGTGAGCATTTGCCACATAGGAGAAATAAAAGGCAACTGATGCACTTGGATCAGTCTTCCAGTAAGCTTTCTTGCAATTGATTCAGTGTAAATGCCTTAATGTGCATCACAGCAGTTACTGTGAAGTATAAGTGAATGTATTTATTTATAAGCAAACATGACAGCCTATTTGTGCACAGCAATGGTCCACTAACAGCAATTAACTTTATCTGAGGACGTTTTAAATCAATTCCAGGAGAAAAATCCCTTCCTTTTACCAATGGAGTCAAACATTCTTCAACACTCTCACACTGCAGTGCTCTCCCAACACTACACTCGAGTTCAGACTGGACCATGGAGCTCAAAGTCCTCAAACCGGAACTTGAACCCATAGCCGTTGTTATCAATGGAGCTAAGTTGACTTTCTATTGATGAGAAAGGAACTTTCACCATCCATGTGGCAGAAATTACTTTTAATGTTAATTTGATTAATTACTCCGCAACATTTAAAGTTGATTTAGGGCAAATAATTCAATTGTGATTTCATCTGAAGCTAAACGCACCTAATCAAATTCTGTTCAAGTGTTAAAAGGAGCTGGTCTTTTCAAATGGAAGCAGACACAAACTAGTAACTTAAAAGCAATAAGTAAGGGACAGGTGGGTGGGGAAACAAAAATGCTTCCTGTGGACAATTCGTATTGCACAATTAGAAATAAAAACAAGCTCACTTAGGTTCAATCATCATTGTATTATGGGCAAATTGTCTGTCGTAAGGTTCACTTACATTTGTAGCTGCTCTAGGGCACTGCTGATGACAGCAACAACTAGTTTGGCTCACCAGCAGGACTTGGAAGGGCAGACCAAGCACCAGGAGCAGGGACTCTTTGCACTCAGCTCTCGTTAACCCTGGCAGCCAATGCTTTAACAAGTAGGGTGGTCCTACCTGCACAAGCATCAGGAAAGCTTGCCAGGCAGTGCTCTCAAATCGCAGGCTATGTGGTTTTAGTTAGTTAAAGACTACAGCGGTACCCAAACACACACTCTGGGGTGCCCAAGCCTTGGCTCTTGCTAACTTGGACCAAATACTTTCTGAAATTAGTAAATAGGATGCATCCTTCCAGGGAAACAGTGTGTATTGCATTCCAACAAATGCCTCTGGAATCTACATGTGTAGGTGGGATACATCTGACCAAAAAAAAACCTTTGCATTTGAAGTACCTCATCTACATGCTTCAACAACAACAACAAGATTCCATTTATAAAGCACCTTTCACGTCAGGAGGACGTCCCAAAGCGCTCCACAGTTGGGTCATGACCCGAGCAGGGGGGAAATGGTCAGGGGGAGGGAAGGGAGGGAGCGAGGAGGGGGAAATGGTCAGGGTGAGGGAAGGGAGGGAGCGAGGAGGGGGGAAATGGTCAGGGGGAGGGAAGGGAGGGAGCGAGGAGGGGGAAGAGAGTCGAGAGGGGAGCTGAAGGCACGGTCAAAGAGAAAACATTTAAGTGAGGTCCAGCAATGAGTAATCCCAAAATAGTGCTTATGAAAAAGTAGAAATCTTACTTTTCCAGACAATGTTTCTGTTCAGAACTCGGTTTCCTTAAAATTTTATTTTCCTTCACCAATAATCTAGAAACAAATCCAAACAAATCTATTAAAAATTCATTTAAACAAAGGTAACATTGTCTTGTATTTTTTCTTGCTTCAATACAAGTGCAACAAAGAAAGCATACCTTTATATTCTACTATAACTTAGTTCACATGAAAGCGACGTTATTACCAATAAATAGAATTCTGGGATACAACAACAAGATTACATTTGTATAGCACCTTTCACGTCAGGAGGACGTCCAAAGTCGCTGGACAGCATTTCAGGCCCGAGCCGGGGTTGGGGTGGGGGGGGTAAGGGAGGGGAGGGGAAGGGGGGGTGACCGATGGCATGGTCGAAGAGGAGGGTCTTGAGGCGGGACTTGAAGGAGGCTAAGGAGGGTGCGAGGTGGAGTGACTGGCGGATGGAATTCCAGAGATTGGGAATCGAGTGGCTGAAGGCTCTCCTGCCAATGGTAAAAGGATTTAAATACAACATACTTACTCTTCCTTTTTTTGATACTCCCCAACAACAAAAGCTTCCTTCTGAATTCCTTCTAAAAAACGGTTGCTTGCAATGCAACTTTTCATTGCTGCCAAATGGAGATTTTGTTGCTTTCCGCTCATTTCAATGGGTAGCCAGGAATTCTTTCCTTTTTGTTTAAGAAGAAAGTTAGCAACCTACAAGATCTGTCAATCAAGTTATCTCGCTAAATTATCATGCGCAACATGGACCAATCAACTGGCATGTTTCAACAGCGAAACTTTAATCTACAAGTCTTGGTTTGTAAATAAACTCACCTACAGCATACACACATGTGCCAATCAATTTTCCATGCAGATTTTTGTGTATACACACAATTTTGCATTCATGCAATCTCCACATTACCAACCGGAAAAACAGCTCTCCAACATTGAAGAATAATAATCCTTGCATTTGATATAACGCCTTATCATGTCTTCCAAGACGTCTCAAAGCAGTTCACAGAATATACTGTTAAGTGTGGGTGAAACGCAGCCAATTGCACACAGTAGTGTCCCACAAACAGTCGTTGATTGAAGTGACCCATTTTTTTTTTGAAGGAATTATTACCCCTGGAAAAGCGATTCACCAATCGACTAACAACCGAGTTCCTACTTACTACTAGGTAAACTGAGGCATGTGGATCAAGGAAACTTGCCCAACATTTTGCCCTGTTGGGAATTGAACCCAGATCTCTTGCTTGCGAGGCGTGTGCTCTAATGACTGAGCTACAGGACTCCACGCCCGTATGCCTCCAAATACAACGTAACGCCCACCAACAAACTAGTAACATAATGCATACGTTGATGTCCGACATTTCCCACCCCACTTCAGTTTCTCTCCTTGGGTAAAACCTGATTGACAAGCACACATGTCAAAATTAGAAACAAGCATACTTTAGTTATCACCTAAGCCAATAGAAATGTGCAGAAATATTACTAAAATTGTAGGGAGTTTTACTCATTTTGCGGAAAATTGCGTGGAGTTGATTGGCGCTGTTGAGAAACATTTTATTACCAACCTACATTAGCTGATAAAAACTAAACATAAGGAAATAACACATATTAGATTGTTGCAAAAAAAATGAATTACTTCTTTAACATAAACTAGGTGTTATTTTGGAGGTGGGGGGAGGGGGACACCAGCGAGGCTACAGGATAGTGCCTCATCCCGTCTTCAAGGCGTCTCAAAGCACTTCACAGAATATACTGCAAAGTGAATTCACTGTATGTTTTGTGGGTGAAATGCGGCACAAATTAATTATTCGTTTAAAGGGATTATTTTCTGCGGAAAAGCGATCTGCCAATCGACAACAACCAGGTTTCGAAATTATATATTAAAATCAGGATAAAGAGAAAAAAGCGCCAAGGTTACAGACTCTACACCCTCTCAGGCAACCAGATATTCACACAGGATTTTGGAAGAGATTTGGCAGTTTTAAACTGCTTCCTCACAGATGGCCCAACTTGCACATCTATATGCAATGCTTGGATTTTTTTAAAGAAAAGGAAACAAAGCAGAAATAAATGATGAATATATTCAAAAATCTTATATATGCACATCCGAGTCCAGAGTGCCTTTAATTCGAAAGGCAAAATAAGTTGTGTTTAGTTAAACTTCAAAATAAGTTAAAAATGATTTAGTCAAAATGAGTTGTGTTTTTTTTAATATAAACTTGCATTTATACAGCACCCTTCACATGGGTTAGCGTCTCAGAGCACTTAAAACTAACCAACTAACCAATCGACAGCAACATCTCTGGGGAGTGAAGCAAGGGGAGGAGGAAGGAGGAGAGGACAACAATGACATTCACTGTACAAGGTAGTGATATGGGACTCAGATCATTTTTTTATATACAAATGATCACAGGGAAGATTGTTTTAATAAACTAAATTATTCATACAGCGGGCATTCAATTAGCCATCTATATTCTTAGATTAGGCATGCACATGGTTTGGGATTTCTAAATTCTATTCAATAATCTGTTGTTCAATTAACCAAATTTCTCTGTGCAACCCTTACAAAGCTGAGCAATGTTACTGGCTGAAGCAATTGGAATGGTCTCTCAAATGTTTGGCTACTATATTCAAACAATGTGTTTCTAGGTTTCACAGTTACAGAACTGCAGGATTCTTTGGTTTGGAACTGAATTGGTTTTTGGAATTAGTATTCACAACAAAATACCATTCAGCTTCTGGAACACTCTCAAAATGTAATTGATCCATCAATAGGGTAAAGGGGAAAAGACATTTGCTATTTTTACTGATATGAAATAGTTAGTAACAATGACTTGCATTTATATAGTATCCTACAATAAATAAACACTTTGAATTGTATTGCTTACTCTGCAAGAAGTACTGTCTGACTGTAGAACATTAATTAAATTACATTGTGTAGACAGGGAAGATTGAGATACATGTGGTAAGCAGGATCCAAAAAGTATAGTTAATTAGGATAAACGGATAACTGGCTTTAAGAATGGTAAACAATTCGCCTTTATCTACTAAATGGATACCAAGTGCAATTTGCGTGCTCACTGCGCCCTCTTGTGGTCAGAAGGACCTTTGCCCAACTCTCCACTCCAGAAAACTCATCACTCTGAGGGAAAAGGGCTAAGCAAAGAATTATCTGGAGTTTACAAGAGTATGAAAAAGATTAACAAGTGCTAAGCAACACGAATATCCATTTCACAAAACCACAGACTAAAACTATTTTTAAAAAGGCCACAAAGATTTCACTGCTCCACAGCATTGCAAGGTATGCATATTGGTACAGAGCAAGTGGATGGAGGACAGGAAGCCACAACCCAACCCTCCAATAGACCAGAGGCCTCTGCGATGCATCCAACCGAGCATGCACTTTCGCCAGGCGCCCACACCAGTCACAGAATACAAGACTCCATTTTATAGGACAAGATGTCCGAGGTATGTACTTAAAGAATGTGATTAGTCCCTTATTAACATTTTACATGGGAAGTGGCTGAGATTTTGCCAGGATGGGAATGACAAGTTAAGCCAGAGTCTCATCAACGGGAGCAAGTCACTTCCCTAACCAACTCACTTCAAATTGTTTGAAGGCTTCTTACACAGGTGTGACTATGCAATGAACTGATGGGTCTAGAAGTCATCCATTTTAGCTTCTAAAAAATTGCCTACTTCTACAACAAAATTATATTTGTATAGCCCCTTTCACGTCGGGAGGACATTCCAAGGAGCTGGACAGACAGAGTTGCGGACCTGAGCTGAGGGTCGGGGTGGATGGAGGGGAAGCAGGAAGATCGAAAGCACGGTCAAAGAGGAGGGTCTTGAAGGTGGCGAGGGAGAGGGTGAGACGGAGGGACTGCGGGATAGAGTTCCAGAGGGTGCGTCCAGTGGCGGAAGGCCTACCCGCTGATAGTGAGGTGAGCAAGGTGGAGGACGTGAAGCAGGCCAGAAGCCGCTGAGCAGAGGGAGCGAACAGGGTGGTAGGGCGTTAGGAGGTCAGAGGGAGCAAGACCGTGGAGGGCTTTGAAGGTGAGGACCAGGATCTTGAACTGTATCCTCTGTGTGATGGAAAGCCAGTGGAGTTGGGCAAAGATGGGGGTGATAGGATAAGTTATTATCTGCAGACACGGGGGCAGGTTCACTCAACTATCTCTCTCCAGACCACGGTTGTCCTGACAGAATGTCAGTTAGACATCAAGTCCTGGATGAAAGCTAACTTTCTACAGTTAAACATCAACAAGACTGAGGCCCTCCTGATTGGCTCCCATCAGCGACTCCATATCTCAGGCGCTGACAGCATCACCTTCCATGAATGCACACTCCACCTCACTAAACCAGTCTGGAACCTTGGCATCGTGTTTGACCCTCAATTGTCCTTTCTAGCACAGCCATGATCTGCTCTGCCTCCCCCCACCTACACAACATCATCTGGCTCCGCCATTGCCTCACCTCTCAGGCCGCCAAAACCCTCATCCACGCATTCATCATATCTAGGTTCAACTACGCCAACTCCCTGATTGTCGGCCTTCCCAACTCTTCCCTCCACAAGCTTTAGATCATCCAGAACTCTGCAGCTCATGTCCTCGCCCACACCAGGCTCCATGACCATATTACCCCCAACCTCCCCCAACTCCACTGGCTCCCCATGCCCCAGAGGATAGTTTAAAATCCTCATCTTCAAGGCCCTTCACAGCTTTGCTCCTTCCTACCTCTGTAACCTGTTACGCCCATATCAACCTGTCCACTCAGCAGGCTGCAGCTTGCTCCACGTCCCTTTCTCAGCCCACCCCACCATCAGCGGTCAGGCCTTTAGCCTCTCTGACCCCTCACCCTTTGAAACTCCATCCCACATTCCCTTTGCCTCATTGCCTCCCTTGCCTCCTTGAAGGCACATCTCAAGACCCTCCCCTTCAGTCACGCCTCTGGCCATCCTCCTACTCTCCCTGATCTCAACTCCCTGGCTGTCCAGCACCTTGGAATGTCCTCCCGACATGATAGGCGCTATACAAATTTAATTTTGTATTGTATTGGGTGGGTGCTGCACCTTGAGATCATTTACAGTGGGAAGTCTCTCTGTGAAAAACAAATTAGCGTGCGGGGAGCCAAAATGGCCAATAGCCATTATTGCCCCAGTTAGGATTTTAATTCAATTCCAACCTGTTTCTAAAATAAATGAGCAACAGGGTATTTGACATTTCACTGCCACCATTTTCAAAGGAGTCAGCCTGACAATTTTATTTTGGAATGTGAGCAAATATTTATCCAAAACTTTCAAATAAAACACCTACATTACATAAATGGAGGCCACCTTGGTGTAAATTTTCACCAAGATGGTCTCCATTTATACAATGTCAATTCACTTTAAGACATCTCAGCACTTGATAAAGCACTATATCAAATGCAAGGATTATTATTAAATATAACAATACTCTTGTATTAGATTGTTTTACAAAAGTTTACTTACTTGCAGCTTTCTCATTATATTTTTGAATAAGCACATATTTTGAAAAATGGTACATGAGATTAATAAACTTAGGACCTCCAGGAGAAAGAAACAAAGAAGCCACAACTTGAGGAAAAGTGCTTCCAACTTTATCCTGTAAGGGAAAAAAGCCGTGAGTCAAGTACATGAAATCATTTGACAATTTTATAACATAATAATAGTATACAATAACCAATAGGTATGGGTCTCATTTCTATGAATGCATCTCAACTCCACAAAAAGGTTATTCTTGGTGGATCAATTCAAATGTTCAACACTCAAATCGATGGATTTGTGTTAGGTATGGGTATCAAGGGATATGGAGCAAAGGCATGTAAATGGAGTTTAAGGTACAGATCAGTCATGATCTAATAGGCTTGAGGGGCTGAATGGGTTACTCCTGCTCCTTGGGGGCAAGGAGTTCCAGAAGTTTGAGGTGCAGTGGGATAAAAGCACAGATGCCGATGGTGGGCCGAGCAAGTTAGAGATATCATCCACGCCTTCATCATGTCCCAGCTGGACTACGCCAACTGCCTGCTCGCTGGACTTGCTAATTCTTCCCTCCACAAGCTGCAGATTATTCAGAACTCTGCAGCTCATGCCCTCTCCTGCACCAGGCTCTGCGAACAGACCAACCCATTCTTGCCCGGCTTCACTGGTTACCCATCCCTCAAGAGAATCAAGTTCAAAATCCTCATTCTCACCTTCAAAGCTCTCCATGATCTTGCTCTCCCTTACCTCTCCAACCTCCAAACCCCATATCAGTCTGAGCGCTCCCTCAAGTCCCCCGCACTTCCCACCCCACCATTGGTGGTCAGGCATTCAGTATCTCTGGCCCCCACACGTTAGAACTCTATCCCGTAATCCCTCTACCTCGCCGACTCTCTTGTCTCATTCAAGTCCTGTCTAAAGCCCTTCCTCTTTGACCATGCCTTCGGCCACCCCAAACTTTCACCAGCATCAAGCAATAGCAAATGGAATTCCTTCCATTACGACAACACAACAATGTTTTGTATTACCTTCAGGTATAGCTTTTGATTATAGATAGGCGGGGGGGGGGGGGGGGGGGGTGGCAAGAGTGGAGAGAAAGTGGCAAACAAATACCACACTTGAGACAGTTAGTAAGCTACAAAACAGCCTGTGTAAAACCAAATCAAAATGCCCCACAAAGAGCAAATAATAAACAAGACTTGTTCACCTTAACGACTCAGTAAACTATTATTTCTGATAAGTTCAATTTTTTTTAAATGACAACTTGAAATACAGTAATGGAAATGAATTGTCAAGCTTGTTTGCCACCAGCTTTGGCATACTACTCCAATAGTTTCACATAATGCAATTTATCAGCTAGGGAACCAAAAGACAATGTTCTACAATTTAATACAAATAAAAAATTAAAGGTCTATTCAGGGAATATTGTTTCATGAACTAGAAATTATGAAAAAAAGTGAAGATCAGTTGACAAGCTGCCATTTCAGTTCTTAATTAGTTTTCCTTCAAGTCCCGCCTCAAAACCCTCCTCTTCAACCATGCCATCGGTCACCCCCCTTCCCCTCCTTTCTCCCTCCCTGACCCCAGCTCGGGTCTGAAATGCTGCAATCTGTCCAGTGCCTTGGAACGTCCTCCCAACGTGAAAGGTGCTATACAAATGTAATCTTCTTCTTGTTGATAAATCTACACTATTGGAAATTGGACAGGAATGTCCCACTTACCGCAATTTTCTTCAGCCACTCATAACACGCTTTTCTAAAGACAACTGCCATTTTCTTATCATAAATAGGCCAGCAATCCCTAGAATGGAGGGGAACAAAATTAAAATGTTTCTCTTAAATGTCAAATACTATGCAGCTTTTTTTAATATAAATGTGATACATCAAGGTTGAAAAGGATAAAGCAAAAGTAAAAGCAGTTCAAAGACCATCAAAATGAAAGATGCAGCACTCCACTAATTGAAGTGCATCAAATTCTAGATTGACATCATCACTTTCAAACCCCTCGACAGCCTTGCACTGCAATCCTCTGTGTCACTTCCTCCATCAGTGGACAAGCTTTCATTCTACCCTGCTCTCTAATCCGTACACCCACCCTATCGTATGGGAGACATGGGTCTTTCACAACATTAAAGAAATATTGGTGTATTGACAAAAGTATAACACAGTTGAGTACAAATCCAGAGGAATCAGGGTGGGGTGAGAAGTAGATATTAAACAGGTGAAAATCACTCATGCTTACCTGAATAGAGAATTGGAACGGGTTTGATCCAACATCACAAATAAGTAATGTGCCACAGTTTGAAATGCATCCATGTTTGGCTTGTCAAACATATTCCTGATTGAAGAAAGATGAAGATATTTATCACAGGCTGTGTTCTAGACCAGGAAGCCAACTTGCGTGACTATTCTACTCGTGCGTAATGCAGTCCGCAGGTCGCAAGTGTGCAGTCCCTGTATTAGACCATCATTGAAAAGTCCTGCTTTTATTTGTCACAATTTCCAAATTACTGATACCGGGAAACACAATATTTAACATCAGAAAATTATGCTTCTACATAAGTGAAGTATGTCACAAGGCTCAGAAAACAGTGCATTGTTTTCATCAATTTCCAGAATACTGTTCTTCTAATGTAGAGCCTTGTGCTGGGTCACAAAGAAGCAAGTCAATTGGTACATCCATAGTCAGATATGTAATAAGGCTTGTATTCTATATATTGAATCATCCAAAGTGTTGCACAGGATTTTACTTCAAAAGGATGTGACTCCATTCGTAGGCAAACACAATGTGCACTAGAATGTCCCACAAACAGCCATGAAGCAAATGAAGCTTTATCTAGGGTACCATAGGCCAGAACACCAGGAGAAATTTCTTTCTCTTTGACCTGTGTCATGGGATCTTTAACATCAACCTGAACAAAAGACAGGATCTTGTCTGTTGTCCAGACGTTTCTGTTGCAGAAACCCTCTTTCAAATTTCGCCTGAAAACTTTCCTCTTCGACCGCGCTTACGGCCACCTCCCCACTCCCCCGGCTCAGAGTCAGGCTTCACCATTGTCAATCGCTCTGAGGCGCTACCCTGCGTGGAGAGTGCTATACAAGTGCAAGTTGTTACTGTTGCAGTTTGTCTCGTTTGAAGGACAGACCACCAACAATGTCGACCTTTGTAGGACTGTATTGGAGAGTCAGCCTCGGCAAGTTCAAAATTCTGAAATGGGGCTTCTGATTAGTACAAGTGAGGTAAGTTTGCTACCAACATAGGCAAGTGCTTCCAATGCAATAATAATAATAATCCTTGCATTTGATATCGCACTTTATCTCGTCTTTGAGACGTCTCGAAGAGCTTCACCGCATATATTGTAAAGTGAATTGACAGTATATTTTATGGGCGAAACATGGCAGTGAATTGTGCACAGCAGTGTCCCACAGACAGTCGTGGGTTGAAGTGACAAATTTATTATTATTATTTTTTGAATTAATTATTACCCCGGAAAGCGATCAGTCAGTCGACTAACAACCAGGTTCCTACTTACTGCGAGGTAAACAGAGGCATGTGGAGTAAGGAAACTTGCCCAACATTTCGCACTGCCTGGAATCAAATGCAGGTCTTTCGCTTGTGAGGCGACTGCTCTAACCACTGAGCTACAGTACTCCCAGATCAGCATAAAATTCAATGGGAGTGGGGTGGGTAGAGACAGGAGTCCAACACTTCTGATTGTTGGACAGCTCCAACACTACTGTGGGTAAAAAATTAATTAAGGTTCCTGAACACTTGTATGAATGGTCGGCAAAGGCACAATTTACAGCCGAATTATTGACATTCACAGTCAAACATTAAACACAGCTATTTGGTAAAGCAGCAGAAAACAACAGTAAAGAGGGAAAAAGCAATTCAGGGTGGGAAACTAACGTGCCCTCCAAATCGTCCTTTAACCAGTTGTACTCTAGCTGGGCACTCAGCGCAGCGACAGCTTTTCTTTCAGTGCAATGGTTTTGTATTAAGTAACCATTCGTAAGAGTTGAGGGGGGGAAGGGTCTTGGTAAACAATTTGTGCTTTTCACTGATCCTTAAGTGTGACCCACAAAAATATACAGCCAATCACATCCAGTGAAGTGTTTTGAGATGTCTCGATGACTTGATAAGGCGCTTTATCAAATAGGAACACGTTATTGTTCGCCTTGTAAATGAAAGGACCTGGGTTCGATTCCCGGGCAGGAACACACACACACTCCGGTTTACCAACAAGTAAGTAGGAACCCACTCGTTGGTCCATTGGGTAACAATCACTCCATAATAATACTTCGGTCACTCAACCCACGACCGACTGTGGGACACTGCTGTGTGCAATTGGCTGCCACGTTTCACCCACAAAACACACAAGTCACTACACTTTACAGCGTATACTGTGAAGCGCTTTGAGACGTCTCGAAGCCATGATACCAAACGCAAGGATTATTATTAAACGTGTTTCTTACAGCGAGCGCAGGCGTAAGGGTTTTGCTTTTGGCCAAATTGCCACTACAGAACAACAACATTACATTTCTAATAGTGCCTTTCTCTGTCCGGAGGCGCTGGACATAAGAGCACAGCATTTCAGAAGAAGCTGTCCAGCGTTGCAGCACATATAACATGGCGGGGGGCCGGGGTCATCTGTCTCTGAAACACCAGTCAAGAGAAGGAGTTCTCCTTCACAAACAAATTTGGGAGATGAGTGTGTATTTGTTTGTGGGGGGGGGGGGGGGTGTGTGTGTGTCTGGAGGGAGGAGGAAATGGAAGCCATTTTTTCTAGAATAATAAAAAACATTAAAAGAAATACTGGGGAGTTAACAGCACAAGTCATCCAAACAAACAAACAAACACAACAGAGTTGCGTACAAATCCAGAAGAATCGCGCCGTGGGGGTGTGTGTGGGGGGGGGGGTGAGTGTGTGTGGGGGAGGGGGTGAGTGTGTGTGGGGGTGGGGGGGTGTGGGGTGTGTGTGTGTGGGGGTGAGTGTGTGTGAGTGTGTGGTGAGGGTGAGTGTGTGGTGAGGGTGAGTGTGTGGTGAGGGTGAGTGTGTGTGTGTGGGGGTGAGTGTGTGTGAGTGTGTGGTGAGGGTGTGGTGAGGGTGAGTGTGTGGGTGTGAGTGTGTGGGGGTGAGTGTGTGTGAGTGTGTGAGGGTGAGTGTGTGGTGAGGGTGAGTGTGTGGGGGTGAGTGTGTGGGTGTGAGTGTGTGGGGGTGAGTGTGTGTGAGTGTGTGGTGAGGGTGAGTGTGTGGTGAGGGTGTGGGGGTGTGTGTGGGGGTGAGTGTGTGGGGGTGTGTGTGTGTGGGGGGGGTGAGTGTGTGGGGGGTGAGTGTGTGTGGGGGGGTGAGTGTGTGGGGGTGTGTGTGTGTGGGGGGGGTGAGTGTGTGGGGGGTGTGTGTGTGTGGGGGGGGTGAGTGTGTGGGTGTGTGTGTGTGAGTGTGGGGGGGGTGAGTGTGTGGGGGTGTGTGTGTGGGGGGGGGGGTGAGTGTGTGGGGTGTGAGTGTGTGTGGGGGGGTGAGTGTGTGGGGGTGAGTGTGTGTGGGGGGGTGAGTGTGGGGGGTGTGTGTGTGTGGGGGGTGAGTGTGTGGGGGTGTGTGTGTGGTGTGAGTGTGTGAGTGTGTGGGTGAGTGTGTGTGGGGGTGAGTGTGTGTGTGTGTGTGGGTGAGTGTGTGGGTGTGTGTGTGTGTGTGGGTGTGTGGGGGGGGTGTGTGTGTGTGGGTGTGTGTGGGTGAGTGTGTGTGGGGGTGAGTGTGTGTGGGGGGGGTGTGTGTGTGTGGGTGTGTGTGTGTGGGGTGTGTGTGGGGGGGAGTGTGTGGGGGGGTGAGTGTGTGTGGGGGTGAGTGTGTGTGTGTGTGTGGTGAGTGTGTGTGTGAGTGTGTGGGGTGAGTGTGTGGGGGGGGTGTGGGGGGTGAACCTCTTCAGTCGATATTAAACTTAAAGTTAAAAGTTTGTTTTGAACAAAGGCGGAAATAATGCTTCTCCCCCTCCGCCCCCCCTCCCCCTCCCCCTCCCCTGAGAGAGAGAGAGAGAGAGAGAGAGATGCAAAAGTAACTGCTCCAACTCCCGGGGACTCACTTGCCGAACACGGTCCGGGAGCTGCCCCTCCACACGCCGCCCCTGGGCACCGCCGGCAGTCTGCCCGCCTCCTCCGGGGCGCTGAAGCCCAGGGCCAGCAGCGCGCTCCACAGCCGCTCCTTCGCGCCGCTCGTCGCCGCCGCCTCCATTTGCGCCGTCGGTTTCGTTGTTGCCTCAGAGACGACGGTCCCCGAGGCTGGATTTTAACGAAACTAAAACGGTGAAGCCGCTGCTCTCCTCCTCTCACTGCGCGCGTGTGTGTGTGTGTGTGTGTGTGTGAGGGTGAGGGGGTGTGAGGGTGAGGTGAGGCCGACCCAGGCCGTTGCTCCCTTTTTTTTAATATATATATATATATCTACAGAAATCCGCACTAAAGTTTATCCTCCACTGACATCAGTTCGTGCCGTCCGCCGCCGCCATTTCACTTTCTTTTCTATGGGGGAAAAAAAACACTACCAACCGCCACCCCGCGCGCCCGACCTCCGCGCCGTTTTAAACTGCAGCGCGCGCCGATCCCCGCCAACTCCACCCATTGGCTGCTCTCTCGCTCCCACCCCTCGCACTCCCCACCCCACCTCGCCTCTCCACCGCCAGCACCTCCCATTGGCTGTCAACCTGATTTCCCTCCCACACCCCATTGGCTGACAGTCCTGCCACCGCGGTCTCCGCTCTCTGATTGGATAGCGTGACTCCCCCCTCCCCTCTCTCTCTCTCTCTGATTGGTTCATCGCTGCTGGGGAGTATTGGTCTGTGATTGGCTGATGGCCCTGATCCTCTCGTTGGCTGCCGTTATTCTTACTTCTGATTGGCTGTGAGATAAATAAACGCCCGGGCAGGAAGGCAGATCCTAATGGAGGGAAAAATAATGCATTTGATTAATAATACTTCCATTTGATGCAGCGCCTTATCACATATTCAAGACGTCTCAAAGCGCTTCACAGAATAGACTGTAAAGTGAATTGACCGTATATTTGTGGGCGAACGCGGCAGCCAATTGCACACAGCAATGTCCCGCAAACAGTCGTGGATTATTATAATTATAATTTATTATTATTATGATTACAACGCCCCCACCCCCCACCATCAAAATACAATGGAGTCCTGTAGCTCAGTGGTTAGAGCATTCGCTTTGCAAGTGAGAGACCTGAGTTCAATTCCAGGCAGAGGGCGAAACCTTGGGCAAGTTTCCTTACTCCACACAGAGCCTAATAATAATCCCTCCAAAACCAAAAACAATAATAAATTGGTCATTTTCAATCCACGACTGTTTGTGGGACATTGCTGTGCGCAATTGGCTGCCGCGTTCGCCCACAAATATACAGTCAATTCACTTTACAGTATATTCTGTGAAGCTCTTTGGGACGTCCTCCCGACGTGAAAAGCGCTATATCAAATACAAGGATTATTATTATTATTAATGCTCATGCACTGTCCCCCAGCGTGAAGTAAAACACTAGCAGACTATTAGTATTATTAATATTAGAAAAGCAATTGCAAACACTTTTGCACAAAAAAAGGAAAAAAAATCTTGTCTTTTTCTTCCATGTGCCCAATCTGCAATATTCCCAGCGGTTGTTTCTTGAAGAAGCCCATGACCTATAAGATACTTCCCTTCCCAGTAACCTACTTGATATGTCCACACACAAAAAATGTCAACAGTTACTTGCATTAGCACAGTGAGGCATTCAATGTGATCAGTCACTATAAAAAACGCAAGCTCTCTTCTTCAATCCTGGATTACAAGGCTCAGAATGAGGATGGCCATAATTATCTGAGACCTCGAAGGTGATCACCAAGTGCTCACTACCAGGAAATGCACAGTAACTGATAAGAACTTGATATTAACCAAAAGGACAAGAAGTGTCGATATATCAATATTCTCTTAAAATATTACAACAACAAAATTAAATTTGTATAGGGCTTTTCACGTCGGGAAGACGTCCCAAGGCGCTGGACAGTCAGTGTTTCTCGAGCTGGGGGTCGGGGTCAGGGAGGGTGGAGGATGGGGGGGGGAAGGAGGGTGATCAAAAGCACGGTCAAAAAGGATTATCTTGAGATGGGTCTTGAAGGAGACAAGGGAGGGGGTGAGGCGGAGGGACTACGGAATGGAGTTCCAGAGGGTGGGGGCAGAGTGGAAGAAGGCCCACCCGACAATAGTGGGGTGAGGTGGGGGACATCAAGCAGGCCAGAGCCCTCTGAGCAGAGGGAGCAAACAGGATGGTAGGGGGTTAGGAGGTCGCTGAGGTAGGTGGTAGCAAGGCCTTTGAAGATGAGGACCAGGATCTTGAACTCTATCCTGTGTGTGATGGGAAGCCAGTGAAGTTGGGCAAGGATGGGGGTGACAAGTCACGGAGCCTAGTGCGGGAGAGGATACGGGCTGCGGAGTTCTGGATGATCTGCAGCCTGTGGAGGGAGGAGTTGGGGAGGCCGACAAGCAGGGAGTTTGCATAGTCAAGCCTCGATGTAATGAAAGCATGTATGAGGTTTTCGGCGGCCTGTGGTGTGAGACATTTGCAGAGCTGGGCAGAGCTGGGCGATGTTGCAGAGGTGGAGGAAGGCAGAGCAGTTCATGGCACAGATGTGGGGTAGATGATCTATTAACCAGGATGGTTCACTTTTGCCAAGCTTTTTTTGACAGGTGAAAACATGCACATTTAAACTGAACCAGACTTCTTTTCACTAGTTCCTAAAAGTCGCATTGGAATGAAAAGTTTAATAGAATAAAAATCAAGCCTTGTTATTTTATCCTTGCTGCAAAGCAAATCCTACTAGTGATATAGTTATCATCAACCTCTATCATACCTTTTTTAGATAACCTTGTGGGGAAAGGTAAGAGAAAGATAAGTGAAAGACAATGCTTTCTAGTTTAATATCAATTATTGCCCCTCTCCACTAAGCGCACAATGCCCATTCTCCGCAGTGCACCTACACAAACATCTCCTATGATTTCCTAAACCTCAATCTGTCTGGTTGCTGCTGCTCAGGCTAGACTTCCCTCTAACTTTCTCTCCCCATGCTGAGAGCCACTGCAGCTTCCACTCAATGTGTCTCACATTTGTCGCGTCTCGGATACAAAACTGAGCAGTGTTGGGAACCTGGACCTACATTCTCTCATTCTGTGGCACTCAGTGTAAGTTCTCCCAGCCAAGAGAAAGGCAATGTTTCTAATTTACTGATTGTCATTACTGTTGCCCACATTTCGATGGCAGCATAATGTAATTTGCAGTGTTGTGCACAAGAAACATTTTTAAAAGAGGCACATTTGTGGCCAATCACATTTCATATTCAAGATGAACTCTAAGAAAAAAATTGGCAAAACGTATTCAGTATTAAAACTCCCAGAAGCAGGTCTATAGGTCTAATCTGAATGGTGTCAATGTCCAAAATAGGGTAGAATTCCCCTGTTTTACTTCTAAACCCTATTATGAATTTAAACAGGCACAATTTGGCCGATATCGATATCTATATATATATTTAGAGTAGAATACAGATTTTTGATCATCTTAATTATGTCACATAGACTTGTAAACTGCCGAAGCCCCAAAATGGAAAACCATCAAATCAAATGACTCAGACATGCATACACCAATTTGCAAAGGCAATGTTTAACGTCAACTTGCCATAACAAAAGGCAAGGTGTTAACTGGATTAAACACAATGAACTGGCTGAAACTGGGCAGAAAAAACAAGTTCTTATATGGTTAATGAAAGACTCACAAATAATCAGCGTAGGATGGAAAAAAGGGGTTAAAAAGGCTTGAGTGAGCAACGGCAAGGCAGAGATCGTGGCTGTGGAAGAGGAGCGACATGCCTAAGCTAAGAACTACAACAACAACAATAAGATTACATTTGTATAACGCCTTTCACGTCAGGAGGATGTCCCAAGGAGGACAGTGTACAGCATTTCAGAACTGAGCTGGGGTCAGGGTGGGGAGAAGGGAGAGGAAGGGAAGGGGGGTGGCCAATAGCATGATCGAAGAGGAGGGTCTTGAGGTGGGACTTGAAGGAGGCTAAGGAGGGGGCGAGGTGGAGTGATTGGGGATTGGATTTCCAGAGGTTGGGGGTAGAGTGGCTGAAGGCTCTCCCGCCAATGGTGGGGCGGGTGGGTCGGGGGACATGGAACAAGCCAGAGCCGGTTGAGCAGAGGGAGCGGGCGGGTTGGTAGGGGGTTAGGAGGTTGCAGAGGTAGGGTGGGGCGAGGCCATGGAGGGCTTTGTATGTGAGGACCAGGATCTTGAACTGAATCCTCTGAAGGTTAGGGAGCCAATGGAATCAGGCGAGAGTGGGGGAGATGGGGTCACGGAGTTTTGTGCGGGAGAGGACGCGGGCTGCAGAGTTCTGGATTATCTGCAGCCTGTGGAGGGAGGAGTTGGGAAGGCTGACAAGCAGGGCATTTGCATAGTCGAACCTGGAGGTGATGAAGTCATGAACAAGAGTTTCAGCGGCCTGAGGGGTGAGGTAGTGGCGGAGTTGGGCGATGTTACGGAGGTGAAGGAAGGTCGACCGGGTCATGGCTTGAATGTGGGGGAGAAAAGACAGTTGAGGGTCAAACAAGACACCGAGGTTCCTGACTGGTTTGGTGAGTTGTAGTGAGCAACCATGTAGGTTGATGTTGCCAGAGCCTGAGGTGCAGAGGCGCTGGCGTGAGCCAATCAGGAGAGCCTCAGTCTTGTTCACATTCAACTGTAGGAAATTTGCCCTCATCCAGGACTTGATGTCCAACAGGCAGTCTGTCAGGACAGCAGTGGCCCTGGAGTTGAGGGTCGAGGCAGAAAGATAGAGTTGGGTGTTATCCGCATACATGTGGAAGTTGACCCCATGTCTGCGGATGATGTCACCAAGAGGGAGCATATATAGAGCATATAAGAGGAGAGCGCCAAGGACAGAGCCCTGGGGGACGCCAGACGTGACAGTGCGGGGACTGGAGGAGAAACCGTTAGAGGCAACAAAGTGGAAACGGTGAGAGAGATAGAAATCAAACCAGACAAGGCAGGTCTGCGAAGATTGAGTGAAGCCGTGATGACGGCTGTTTTTAGAGGGGTGGGAAATGAACCAGTGGACAAGAAAAGGTCTCCCAGGGTAAGAATCTTAAGTAAACCGCGCCCTGAATCATCTTCCGCAGTTTTATGTGTTTTATACCTAGTATAACCATCGTTTTGGTTAACAATAAATAATATCTAGTTTAATGCATTTTGTCTCTGTTCAAATACCTTACCTCGAGGTGAACAATTGGAATGGTTTGAGGACTAAACACCCTCGCCACAAAACCCTAGAGAGTCAATATTCAACCAATGCTTTCTCTGCACAAAACCTCAATAAACCTCAAATTTTGGTAGGAGGGATTCAATTTATCAGAGTTACATGTCAAAAAACAGTAATTAAAAATTAACAAAAAAACAAAAAAAAATTCAATTTTTTTAAAAAAATTCAGTATGTGGGAGTTGGTGGAGGGCAACCTGAGCACGGGTGACTTCATCTGCAGCAAATGTCTGCAACTGAGGAAGCTCCAGTTCAAAGTAGCTGAGCTGGAATCTGAGGTGCAGGCATTGCGCAGTATTCGGGAAAGTGAGAGCTTCCTGGATAGTTTCATCCTGGAGCCAGTCACTTCCCTGAGGCTTAGGGAACATATAGATTACGTTACTAGTCAGGGACAGGACAGGGTGACTGACAATCAAGCAAGTACGGGGACCCCAGGGAGAATGGCGGAGAAGCCCCAGGCTTCAATCTTGTCCAACAGATACGAGATACTTGCAACTTATGTGGACAAGGAAGCCTGTGAGGAGAATGGGCAAACTGACTCCAACACATCTATATAGGAGGCCACACAAGTGGGGGGATATAGATGGAATTTAGTTGTAATTGGGAACAAGACAGTCAGGAGGACAGACAAACTTCTTTGCAGACCCAAAGGCTCTGTTGCCTTCCTGGGGCCAGGGTGGAGGACGTCTTTTCAGGGCTGGAGAAGAATTTGTGGCAGGAGTGGGAGGATCCAATTGTGGTAATTCACATAGGTATCAACGATATTGGTAGGAATAATAGGGACGACTTGAGGAGTGAGTTTAAGGAATTGGGAATGAAATGAAAAAGTAGAACTTCCAAGGTAATAATATTGGGATTATTGCCTGAGCCATGTGCAAATTGGTACAGGCACAAACAAATTAAAGAATTAAATGAGTGGATGAAAGAGTGGTGCAGAGGGCAGGGGTTTCATTTTATGGGCCACTGGTACCAGTATTGGGCTAAGAGGGAGTTATTCCATAGAGATTCCATATTCCATCTAAACCAGGCTGGGACCAATGTCCTGGCAAAACGAATAAATAGGGAGGTAGACAGAGCTTTAAACTACTAAGGGGGGGGGGGGGAGAGGGAAGGCTACAGTTACAGTTAGTACAACTAAGAACGATGAAGGTGGTAGAGCAGATTAGTGAGGGAGAGGGTATCAAGGAGGGACAAGAAGTTCAGAAAAGAAAGTAGAGCATTAGCGAGTAGGGGAAATAGCAAGAAGTCAAAATTAAAGGTGCTATATCTGAATGCAAGAAGCATTCGTAATAAGATAGACAAATTAATGGTACAAATAGAAACAAACAGGTATGATCTAGTAGCCATTACTGAGACATGGTTACTGGGAGATCAAACATAACATAACATAACATAACATAACATAACATAACATAACATAACATAACATAACATAACATAACATAACATAACATAACATAACATAACATGTAGGAGCAGGAGTAGGCCATTCGGCCCTTCGAGCCTGGCCCGCCATTCAATCATGGTTGATCTTCTAATCTAACTCCAGCTAATAACCTAACCTTGCCTTATCCCCATATCCCTTAATCCCTATAACATAACATGTAGGAGCAGGAGTAAAAAGGGTGGGAGCTAAATATTCCGGGGTATTCGGCATATAGGAAAGATAGGCAACATGGAAAATGAGGTGGGGCGTAGCCCCGCTAATAAAGGATGGGATAAAAACAGTAGAGAGGAAGGATTTTAAATCAAAAAATCAAGATGTAGAGCCAGTAGGGGTGGAATTACGAAATAACAAGGAGCAGAAAACATTAGTGGGAGTAATTTATAGACCCCCAAACAGCAGTCACAGTATTGCACAGAGTTTTAACCAGGAAATGAAAGGAGCATGTAGCAAAGGAAATACACTAATTGTGGGTGATTTTAATCTTCATATAGATTGGGAAAACTGAATTGGCAAAAGTAAGTTAGAGGAGGAGTTTATAGAATGCATTAGAGATAATTTTCTAGATCAGTTTGCTGAGGAACCAACCAGGGAACAGGCTATCCTAGATCTTGTTTTATGTAATGAAATATGGCTAATCAGCAATCTGGAAGTTAAGGTTCCTCTTGGGCAGAGTGACCATAACCTGATAGAATTTAGCATTAAGTTAGAGAGTGATGTAGTTAAGTCCGAAGCCAGTGTCTTAAATTTAAATAAAGCCAACTTTGCGGGTATGAGAGAGGATTTAGCTAAAATAGACTGGGGAAGTCACATATTTCCTTGAGGAATAAAAATACCATGGTTCAAACATGGCTAACTAGAGCAGTTAGGGAAAGTATAAAATTAAACGAAGAGACCTATAATACTGCCAAAAAGAGCAGTAAATCCGAGGATTGGGAGGGCTTCAGAGACTAACAAAGAAAATCTAAGAAACTGATTAGGACGGAGAAAATGGATTATGAGGCCAAATTAGCTAGGTACATAAAGACAGCCTGTAAGAGTTTTTACAATTACATAAAGAGGAAGACTAGCAAAAGTGAATGTGGGTCCATTACAGGCAGAGACAGGAGGAATTATAATGGGGGATAAAGACATGGCAGAATCATTAAATAAATACTTAGCTTCTGTCTTCAAGTTAGAAGACTGAAAACTTACCAAATATAGAGGGGGAACCAAGAAGCCAATGTTAGTGAGCAACCTAGGGAAATTAACATAAGTAAAGAATTAGTACTAGTAAAACTGTTGGGATGAAAAATGACAAATCCCCTGGACCTGATGGCCTGCTTCCTAGGATTTTAAAAGAGATGGCTGCAGAGATAGTGGATGCCTTGTATTTGATCTTCCAAAATTCTCTGGATTCTGGAACGGTTCCCATTGATTGGAAGATCGCAAACGTAACACCACTATTTAAGAAGGGTTTGAGAGAGAAGATGGAGATCTATAGACCAGTTAGTCTGTCATCGGTGGTAGGGAAAATTCCAGAATCCTTAATTAGGGATGTCGTAGTGGGGTACTTAGAAGACCATAACATGATTAGGCAGAGTCAACATGGCTTTACAAAAGGGAAGTCATGCTTAACAAATCTTTTAGAGTTTTTTGAGGATGTAACTAGTAGGTTAGATAGGGGGGAATCCAGTAGATGTAATATATTTAGATTTTCAGAAGGCATTCGACAAGGTGCCACATAAAAGGCTGCTACACAAGATTAGGGCCCATGGAATTAAAGGCAGTATATTAGCATGGATCGAAAAGTGGCTAACGGGTAGAAAACAGAGAGTAGGGATAAACGGGTCCTTCTCACATTGGCAGGATGTTACTAGTGGAGTGCCACAAGGATCAGTGCTTGGGCCTCAACTATTTACAATCTATATCAATGATCTAGACGAGGACATGGAACTTAAAATATCTAAATTCACAGATGATACTAAGCTAGGTGGGAGAGTAAGCTCTGAGGATGACACAAAAAGATTGCAAAGGAATATAGATAGGCTAGGTGAGTGGGCAAGAAGGTGGCAGACGGAATATAATATGGGGAAGTGTGAAGTTATTCACCTTGGTAGAAAATCAGATTATTTTCTAGAAGGGGAGAAACTAGATAGTGTTAGTGTTCAGAGGGATTTTGGTACACCAGTCACATAAAGTTAGTATGCAGGTACAGCAAGCAACTAGGAAGGCTAATGGTGTGTTGGCATTTATTGCAAAAGGGTTAGAATACAAGAGTTTTGTTTTATGGCACTATCACCTCTTTAACCCATCAACTAACACATTCTCTCCTTTGTCTTCTATTTTGTATTCTTTGTCGTCTTGTTCTGCCTCCCCCTCTCAACTTGTCCTTAAAAACCTCTCCCTCCCAACATGCCCCAGTTCTGATGAAGGGTCGTGGACCCAAAACGTTGACTTACTTTCCTTTCTCCATAGATGCTGCCTGACCTGCTGAGTTTTCCCAGCTCTCTGTTTTTGTTTCAGATTCCAGCATCTGCAGTATTTTGTGTTTTGTCCTAGAATATTGTATGCAGTTTTGGTCTCCTTATTTAAGAACAAACATACTCACCTTAGAGGGGGTGCAGTGTAGATTCACTAGGTTCGTTCTTGGGATGAGGGGGTTGACCTATGAGGATAGGTTGAGTAAACTAGGCCTATATTCTCTAGAATATAGAAGAATTAGCAGTGATCTTATAGAAACATATAAGATTCTTATTGGGCTTGACAGAGTAGACAGTGTGAGACTGTTTCCCCTGGAAGGAGAATCTATAACTAGGGGTTACAGTCTGAAGATTAAGGGTCAGCCCTTTCAGACAGAGTTGAAAAAACACTTCTTCACTCAGAGGGTAGTGAATTTATGGAATGCTCTACCCCAGAAGGCTGTAGATGCTCAGTCCTTGAAATATTCAAGACTGAGATTGATAGATTTCTCAAGGATAGAGGGATTAAGGAATATGGAGATAAGGCGGGCAGATGGAGTTAAGTTAGCAGATCAGCCATTATCTTATTGAATGGCGGGCAGGCTTGAAAGGTTGAATGGCCTATTCTTGCTCCTAATTCCTATGTTCCTATAACTATTAGTTACTGCTTATTGTGGCCAACAGGTGGTGTCCTTGCCAAATTTTTCACCAAAGTACTTTTTCAAACTTAATACAACTTCAACTGCTTAGTCGCGTGGATTTGAAATATCATAACAGTGAGACGGTGGCTCACCATCCTGTAGATAAAGAATGGCGGAGTGGGGACCAGTAAAGGGCAGCAGAACCTCCAGGAAAGGACATCTCGAGACTCCCACCTCTGCGGAGGTGCAAAGGCTCTTCCTGCAGCAACAAGAGCTGGGTTCTGTACTGTATTAATAATAATAATCCTTGCATTTGATACAGCACTTTATTACTTCTTCCAAGCGTCTCAAAACCCTTCACAAGATATACTGTAAAGTGACTGTATTTTGTGGGAGAACCACAGCAGTCAGTTGCGCACAGCAGTGTTTCACTGCTGGGAGTATGTGTGTGTCAGGCTACCAGGTCCCCCCTCCCACCCTCACTAAGCTATGGGGAGGAGGGGTCAGGCTCATCTGCCAGGCTCAACCCCCTCACTCACCTGCTCTTGTTATCTCCCCCCCCCCCCACTCACTCACCCACATTAGATATATTATAAACAGTCCTCTCACAACCAATTCTTGAGGCATCCTAACGCGTGACCCCTGTGTCCATATGTAATTTTCTCCTGTTTTGAGTGATTTTTTTATCTAGAGCTTTACTCCCACTCTACTCTTTCCACTGATCAACAAATGTGTAACAGGATATAAATTAAGACCACAATCATAAGGAAAATAGAGGTTAGATTTTCTTTGAGGGTTATTAGAATGTAGAATAACTGACTACGGATGTGTCTTCCGCAGAGTATGAAGCAGGTTTTAAAACAATATTGGGACAAAAAGTTGAGGAAAACTGATGTTAAAGGGCATGTAGAAAGAGAAGCAACATGGGATTAGAACTAGAGAGCTCCAATGTGGGGGACACCTTGATCCCTCCACCTGAGGTTTATTCCACCTACCTAAGTGAGCATGATGGCAGGAGGAAAGCATCATGGAAATTAATCGAGTAGATTCACTTACAAGATCAGTCAGGGCTCAGTGCAGCATTGCTCTGCAATGTGCATAGTATCTATCACAGACATTCACAGATGCTCAAGCTAAAGTGAGATCAGAGTGAGATTCATGTGAAGTTGGTGATATAAATCCAACAGCTCATATCATATTGATAATCCTGGTGTTGTGCATAACAGGATCAGTTTATTAAAGCTTGGTTTCTTTCTCAAGTTGTGTAGGATGCTCCAACATTTGATGTAAAATGGTCAAAGAGCAGTTGAACCAAAATTGTAGCAAATTTCTTTCCAAGTGTAGCCACATCTCCAGAGGCTCACAGCTACTTAGTTTTAGTGTGTGGTTTAACCAAAGATTGTGCAGAATTCTGTAAAATTCTTTCATTTCGTGTTAATTCAGGACAGGTTTATGTAGTACTTTAAAGAACTAGCTCCCAAAGTTAAGACATTTCCTTTATTTGTGCATTTGCAATTTTAATTTAGAAAATATTAGAGACCAAGAAGAATTTCAGGCCTCAGATGCTTCAATACAATCTAGTTCTTTACTTAAATGCAAATTACCTGATTGTAGAAGAAACATTTAAAAGAGTTAGATTGAAGTTTTGAACATCAAGACATCCACATGGTCAGATTGCTCTTGAAGTATTTATTAAGTGCATATGAATATGAAATACAAACTTAAAAAGCAGTCTAAAGCAAGAGGAATACCACACTGGGACTAAATTAGCCGTGAAAGTAATCAAATCCGAGTAATACCATTCCTGTATTACAGCAATCTAAATGGTCATTCTTCCCATCTTTCAAAGTAAAAAAAATTAAACACAAGAGCAAAGGCAATGATGTGAACAGTTATAAAATGAAACAGAATCAGGCATCACACAAACTTAAGACTGATGAATTTCATTTTCTTCCTTAGTGGCGTCCGTGTCCCCTTCTGTGGCCTCAGCTTCTACTTCCGTGGACTTAGTCTCCCCTTCTACAGCCTCAGTCTTCCTTTCCATGGCCTCAGGCTCCCTTTCCGTAGCCTTCATCTCCTCTTCTGTGGACTTTGTTTGCCCTTCTGTGGACTTTGTCTGCTCTTCCCCCTGCTCAGGGTGCTGGGATTCACCCAGTTGTGGGTAAAAGGGACCTACTAGCCAATTCAGGGCCGTGTTGTTGACCAAGTAATCCATTACTCCATCCAGTGTCTCCTTCATTTTGGTTAGCTGCTCTTTGCTTGTGGTGAGGATCTGCTCGGTCAGTTCTTTGAAGGAAGCAGGTGACTTGAATGTAGCGTACACATCCCTGGCCAAAATATTGATATTCTGGACCTGTACTTGAATATTCTGTGGTAAATCTTGGATGCTGCTTTTAAGAGTGAGGCAGGTGGCCTGCAGCTGTTGGCTCAGGTTCCAAGCAATAGCAAGTGTACGGGATTCAATTTGCTATGAAGAAAACATCCAATTTAGTTTGGGACTAAAATTGTACAATTTTATGACTTCCCAAGTGGACCATCATCTGCGTCCAATTTAAATTCCCAGAAAAGAACACCCAGATCATTGTCTAAGATATATATTAGTCGGCCTGGCTCAGTTGGTAGGTTCTTGGTCTGAATCAGGTTGTGGGTTCAAGCCAATGTCAGGACTTTGCATTGACAGTCAAGGCAACACTCCAATACTGCTTTGTTGTAGGTGTATTCCTTTGAATTAATTAAACTGAGGCACTGACTGCCCATTCAGGTGGATGTTAAAGACCCTATGGCACTACTCAAAAAGAGAAAGGAGTTTCTCTCAGTGTCCGGGCCAAAAATTCCCCCCTCTTCACCCCATCCAAAAGTTGGTTACTTCATAGCTGTTTGTGGGACATTGCTCTGTGCAAATTGGCTGTTGTGTTCACCCACAAAACACAGTCACTGAACTTTATAATTTATCCTGTGAAGCGGTCCTGTCTTTACGTGGATTCAAAGTTCAAAACACATACCTCTGCTGTTTGAGACTGGTCATTTTCAACCAGATATCGTCTCCATTCACACCATTTCTGGTAAAGTACTTCCTGGGTATTGTAGATCTTTTGGTTTGCTGTGCCCAAATTTTCTTTGGCATTCTCGATCTGGAACAGCACATTCAACATTAAACTGGCAGTGGCAAAACTACCTGACCAGGGCGCTTGCAGGACTGATCTCAAACAATCTACTAGTGTATAACTAGGAAAATTTAAGAAATAATGAAATTAAATACACTGAATTTACATACTCCACTACAAATCTAGGCTTCTAGCAATACAATACATTTTTCCTGATTAGCTCACCATCTAAAGACAGAAAATTGAATTGCTAGTAGGATTAAATGGAATCAGAACAAGTAGTTCAGTACAATAATTTAGTTTAAGTAAAAAAAATTCTACAATCTGTACACAATAGTTTTAGAAAAAAATAATTTGCATTAAATGGTGGAAACTTACCAGGTCAACCGTAGAGTGGAGCTGAGATACTGCTTCCTGACTACGTTGTTTAGCATTGCGTATTTTAGCCAAAGCTTGCTGATAAGCTCGCTGAGGGACTTTGACAGAAAGGGATCCAAGTCTGACAAAACAGCTTGGTTTTGGAGTCCCAATGTCAAATCCTTCAATATCTTTGACTTCTTTAGCTGTAAGTTAAATACACTTCAGTAAGTCAACTACTGGGCAGTTGATGGAAGTTGGTTTCAGAGCCAACTGGTTTCCTTGAGTAAAACTATTTTCATTCTATTATCTTGTAAGAGTGTGAATGTATTCATAATAATTCACATTTGTAGCAGTAGCATTCTATAAACAAGGGAACTTTTTTTTTTAAAAAAAGTAAAATTGGGGAAAATAACCTTGGAATTCAAAGAGGTTTGACCCGGCCCGCCCCACCATCAGTAGTCAGGCCTTCAGCCTCTTTGCCCCCACCCTTTGGAACTCCATCCCACATTCCATTCTCCTTCCTCCCTTGCCTGCTTCAAGGCATGTCTCAAGACCCTCCTCTTCGACCACACCTTGGTCACCCTCCTACCCCTACCCTCCCTGTTTTCCACCCCTCCGGATCCCAACACCCTGTTTGGGTCCAAATCCCTGATTGTCCAGCACCTTGGGACGTCCTCCTGATGTAAAAGGTGCTAATAAATGTATTTTTTTGTTGTTGAGGCAATATACACAGGAGAGGGTTAGAAGCCTGGATCACCCACTTGTTTTTTTTTCGTAGCTCTTTGGGCAGTTAATAATGGAGATGGATGGTCCCTCAAATTTGATGGACCTGATCTCCCACAGAGTTTTGAACAAGCATGTGACTTAACTTCATCAGCCATGGCCATCAGTGAATCAATTAGATTTTAAAAAGCTAATGTGACAAGGTAAGAAGAGTAGTTTTATATATTAGGTTCCAGATAAACTTTTCACATGTTAAAGTTTTGTAACATTCTTTCAGGGAGCTCATTGCTTACCTACTTGCTGCATGTAGGATAATAACTCAATACGGCTTACAGGCAATTTTGAAATGCTACAGATAAAACAAATGCAACTAGCCCAGACATGATATATGCATGGCATTTTACAAGAACAGTCAAGCTGGAGTCTTCTAGCACAGAATATTCAATATTTCTCTTCCTTTGTACCCATCCCTGCCTCACACTCAAGCTGTAATCCAACAAAAAAGTAAACCATCAAGCAAGTACTATATTTAGACAACCAGGTTGAGGAATTGAAAGAACTTGGGCTCAAAACCTTCAGTACATCTCCCATTTCCAGTTCCTCACCTCCATTTTCTGTTTTAAGGAAAGAAATGTTGACGAGAAAGAAAAACATATGTACGGACTTCAACTGGCAACACAACTTCACCACCATTACTATTCAATTTGTTTTAGATGTTAATGCAAGGGAAAAAGTCATTTTTTTTACAAAATATATATTTATTTATTTGTTGAGATATATATATATATATATATTGACACACACATATATACATACGCTTATCTCAGGTAGTTTCAAACCCGGTTCAGAAAAGAAGACGCAGCATATTATTATCCTGTTACAGGACGCAACATACTCAGCTCCTTGTGGCCAGGGGTAGCAGGGGTTACCTCTGCATATTCCACTTTAGTAGGAATATGCTATTTATAGCACAGTAGGTTGCTATAAAACACAAAGCAGATGCTGTTCTGGAAGACAAAACCCTCAAGCTACATTTTGTTCACAATCTTGGTATCAAGTTTGACCTCACACAGATTCTCTGATAACTTGAAAACGGACAGCTGGTCCATGGCGTAGACTGCCTCCTCCCTGCCCCCCAAATCACTTGCTCATTCATGTCTGAAGTCACATTAAGTACAGACTGCTCTACCCACAAGCCTTAGTTCCACTCTCCGGTGCATTCAAAACTCTGCAGCCTGTGTTTCTCTCCAGAAGCAGAATTCTCACATCCATTACTTCCATCCTCACCAGACTTCACTAGTTCCCAATACTACAGCGTAATTACTTCACAATTCTCACTCTAACTTACAAATGCCTTCAATCTCCCCCCAATCCATGCATTTTCATCCAACCCCATTCATCTGTCTGTACCTTCTACTCCTGATTCTGGCCTATTATTTAATACTCATTCTCTTAGTCCCAATGTTGGTTGCAAAGCCTTAAAACCACAAAGATCCATCCTCTGGAATTCTAAACAAAAAAAATTGCCTTGTTTCCCCACCTTCAAAAACATGGATTTCAACCATGATTTTAGTCAAGATCCATGATTCTTGCTAGTTGGGCCCTTAATATCCCCCCCCCCCCCCCCCCCCCCCCCCCCCCCCCCCCGCCCCCAAAGTACTTTAAGACTTTCATTCTAAGTGAAAATTGTTGTGTTGTTGTTTAGAGATATGACGTTTGATTGAATTATGCAGCTTCAGTGCCTGGAAATGGAGCATTGTTAAACCGTATCAATGACCATCCATCCCACCATCATGATCAAGGTAGTGAGTTTAAAATTCCAGGGACAGAGACAGACAGACAGGATGCTCAATCTTAAAAGCAATTACTATTACACATGGCCCACCTTGTTCATCATCAGTAAGAGGAAGATAGTGATCTAAAAGGGCCTCTGAAGTGCTCAAGGCAGAATCCATTCCGTTACTGAACATTTTAGCCACACTCGATCCCAAGACTGTATTAACACTGCCATTCACCATTGCCTTGGTCATCTTCACACTTCCATGGACAGTTTCCTTGGTCCGGTCAAATACTCCAGTAATAGTGCTGGCAACAGACTCCTTTGCACCACTCACAGTATGAGTTACAGCATCCTTAGCACCAATCACTTTTATATTGACCATAACCTTTACATCAGCAACAACCTGCAAAAACATGCACAACCTTGTTTCACTCCATGGGCAAAAACCTCAAAAATATTGCAGCAAGGTCACTCTGCCCTTGGACTGACTTTCTAAGCACTTAAGATGAGTTCTCCGTGTATATGGTGCCACTTACGATGAAGGAGGCTAAACCGGAAGCTGGTGTTGTTGAAGCACAACTGTATTTGTAACCTTTAGAACTACATCCTGCAGTCCCTCCGCCTTGGCCCCTCCTTTGCCTCCTTCAAGACCCATCTCAAGACCCTCCTCCTCGACCGTGCTTTTAATCACCCTGCTTTCCCCCCCTGCTCTCCACCCTCCCTGATCCCAAACCCCAGCTCGGGTCGGAAACACTGACTGTCCAGAGCCTTGGGACGTTCTTCCGACGTGAAAGGCACTATACAAATGTAATTTTGTTGTTATTCAAGTAATGGCGTCAGGCCAAAATCTCCCAGCCCAATATAGGTTGCAGTCGAGCTGCACAAGATCTCACCCACTGCACCATTTCATTCTGTACAGAAAAGATACAAGGATTCGTACTGTGCCCTGCTGACTAACCCTTCCGGTTCTTAAATTCGGGAATTCTTTGTGAAATGTTTTTACTCCTTAGCCCCATACGAGTTTTAATTTTACTGCTCTAAACAATATTGGAACAGGCACACAATAGTGCTATGCAACTCCACACCACCCACTTAAAAAAAGTGATCAGTCAAATCCTGCTTGACCTGGGTCATAAGATCAGACGTTACAATAGTTTTTAAATTCTGATAACATTTTTCTATTTTGAAACATTCAATCTGTAGCAACTCTGTCCTTGTGGCAATAGATGTACATTATAAAAAGGACACTGCCTTGCTAATACAATGTCACTAGCCTCATTGAGGCCAAATTAATCTGGTTTGTTTATCTCCAAATAAACAAATAGGCTACGGAAGATTCAAAAGCCCCAAAACAGCACTGTAAAAGTGATAGACAATTATTTGAATTGTATAATTACAATACCTTGTCAGTGGGTTGAAGGAGAATAGGCAGTGTCTCTTCAATCCTGTCTAGTCCTTTGCAGGCATAATCATTGGCAAATGTAACTGCAAAAAGAATTAGGTTGTTAAGTTTGCACAGAGGTTTGTCTGTAGTACATCACTTAGGCTCAAAACTAAGATGTTAAAATTGCTGTTTAGAATGTGACACCTAATTTGGTTTATAAAATTATAAACGGATTTAACAGGCTGAATAGTGAGCAACTATTTCCTCTGCAGACAGAATTGAGGACTAGAGGCTATAGTCTTAAACTTGAGGCTAAACCGTTTAAAAGTGAAATAAGGGAATATATTTTCATGCAGCGGGTGGTGCGAGTGTGGAATTCACTGCTCCAGAGTCAATCGAAAGATTTAAAAGGCAAATAAATACTTGATATGCAGGGATATTAAGGGGTATGGAGAGAGGTGGAATTGAATTGCAGATTGGCCATGATCTTGGGAAATGGTGGACAGGCTCGATAGGCTGACTGGCTACTCCCATTCCTACGTTCCTTTGGTACTTTTGGGACATGGAGTCCTGTAGCTCAGTGATTAGAGCATTCACCTCACAAGCAAGAGACCTGGGTTTGATTTCCGGCAGGGCGAAACGTTGGGCAAGTTTCCTTACTCCACAGGCCTCTGTTTACTTAGCAGTAAGTAGGAACTCGGTTGTTAGTTGATTAGCGGATCACTTTTTCGGGGGTAATAATTCCTTCCAAAAATGTTTTAAAAAAATAATAATTTGCTCACTCAATCCACAACTAATTATGGGACACTGCTGTGTGCAATTGGCTGCTGCATTTCGCCCAAAAAATATACAGTCAATTCACTATACAGTATACTCTGTGAAGCACTTTGAGATATCTCAAAGACATGATAAGGCACTGTATCAAATGCAAGGATTACTATTATTATAGTAATTTAATATGATTTCACATCAAAAGATTGAAATTGTTGCACTTATGCCAGTGCTGTCAAACTTCATGCTTCCATTGGCATTAGAACTTGTAAAACAAGTTTTTAATCCAATTTAAAAAAAACACTTTGTAATCCCACTTCCAAAAAGTTGTGATAGGAGCAACAGGAGTTGAAAAAAAAACTAATTTTGAAATGCAGCAAACAATGTTTATTTGTAAAATGGAGAGTTAAAAGGTAAGATTTAGTTCAGTTAACAATAGTGTTTCAGGATCGACATGCAAATCCAACCCAGAGAAGGGAGAAGCTTCTGTAGATTTGCTATTAGGCAAGGGTTAATAGTTCAGGAATCTCACTTCTCCCCCAATCAGGAGTTTGCAGATACTTCAAAGCCCTGCAGTAACAAATAGAATCAATATACTAAATCAGCTCCAGGGAAGATAAACCCTTCTGTTGCACCCAATGTCAAGCAGCTGCTACAAAAATTCAATGCGCACATGGTTGAGACAGCTATGAGTGTACGAATAGGTTATCAATGCCACACAGCTGTTGCATAGCTGGAACTAGGTGAAAGGCAAGAGGATGCACAACTCTGCATCTTGGAACTAGGCAACTGTTCAGCACCATTACATTTTCAACACAGCTCACAAGACTATGCGGTCTTAAAAATTTAAGGTGGCACAGAATTGTATAAAATTGTCTCCACTTGTAAGGGTTTGTTTTATGAAAGGTAGAAAAACAGGTTTAAAATGAAGATTTTTCTGGTAATTCTGTGCAAACTTAAGTTGTTGTTGTTGTATACATATTGCTGTGACGCAAATGAGATGTTGTAACTAAGCTAACAGACCATTAACACCTTTAAGATTTATACAGTGCTACAGTACATTTCCGGTTTACAATGAACAATTATAACACAAGTGTTTTTCACCGTCAGTAGGCCATCATTTTGAAGTAGTCAGAGAAGCATCCAATTATAGATCTATGCAGCAGTATTAAAAACTACCATGTTGTTATGTGCAATCATACTGATCTTGTGGTTCAAAAGTTTATATTGGACAGAATTAGATTTAAATTTGAACACAATAAAACAACAAAATTACATTTGTATAGCGGCTTTCAAGTCGGGAGTACGTCCCAAGAAGTTGGAAAGCTTTTTTACAGTAGTCACATTCCCAGCTCCCCACACTTACTTTGTGGCTCCAGCTTCTGGATGATTGGCATGGCACTGGTGACCGCTACAGCCGTAATGACCGTCACTCCTTTCTCTGCAACTTCACAAACCGATTTCAAGTAGGGATGATTCTCCTTTGTGTTGCAGTACACAGAGATTACCATATTGTAGGCGGTACTCACAAGTGGCAAGTTAGCAACTCTGCCAACCACACTCTGCGACAGGTTCAAAAATAAGTCAGTAATGCATAAATACTATAATAATCTGTAATAATTATAATAATAATTAAAGTAATAAATATGTGCAATCATACTGATAATAATTATTATTCATAAAGAATAACCAATCTTTCCATACAAAACATGAAATAATGGATTACTGTACAGCGACTTCAATTAAAGTTTTCACATACGTGGACATCAAAATCAGACTTGGTTTTGCATCCCTGGGTACAGTCAAAAAGCCGACTGATACTCTCCACAGAGAAAGCACCCCATCTCACAGGAATGGCTACTTGGCCAAGGTATTAGGGTACCTTGTCTACAAGCATAAAACCATATCTGAACAAGTCAATGTCTTCAACCAAGGAGGCAAGCGGGTGGCGTCATTGAGGAATGTACAAATTTCAGCCAAGGTCACAAGTGGAATCAGACAGTACAGAATATATACAATTATTCATTCCAAAAGGCAGGGCGAAACCTTGGGCAAGTTTCCTTACTCCACACGCCAAATAATAATCCCTCAAGAAAATAAACCAATAATAAACTGATCATTTCAATCCACGACTGCTTGTAGTACACTGCTGTGCGCAATTTGGCTGCTGCATTTCGCCCACAAATATACAGTCAATTCACTTTACAGTATATTCTGTGAAGCGCTTTGTCTAGAACACGTGAAAAGCGCTATATCAAATGCAAGGATTATTATTATTATTAAGTCACTTTAAGCAACACAAATCTAAAGCTACCCCTAAAGAAAAAAGTGAGATTATAAAATACTTCACAACGGGTCAATGAAGTAAAAATACTTTTAAAATGAAAATACTTCGAAATATTTAAAAATACAGAGAGATTAAAGTCGGAACAACACTACATAAAGTTTACCTGCTGCATTTCTGCTGCCTTCGAGCCCATGACTTGTATCCTGAGCTGTGAACACAAAGGTTAACCACGATTTTACATGAACAGAAACTTTGAAACAAAAGAGAACACATTTCTTCACATTTATTCTCCCTCTTGTTCCTTCCACCCAATATGAAGTAGCCAGGATATGGGGATGGGGGGAGAAAACTTGTGCCAATGTTTTACATTTGGCTGGAAAATTCTACCTATTTTATAATAATAAAATAATTTTTATTATTTTTTTAATCCTTACCTGGTTAACCCCCCCCTCCCCTGTTGAAACAGGTTAATTTAACTGTGCATAAAGGAGCTACAGTGCTCAGCTCCCAGTCTAGTACAGCGCAGTCCAGCACGGGGGGAAGGAAGCCTTTTGTTAAGAAGCTGGTGAGGAAACGCTCCCAAAAAGCATTTGGAAGATGTCGGGTTGAATTCAGCGGAGGATTAAAGCAGCTTCAAGTTTTCTCCCTGGCTGCGCACACCGGACACCAGATGCAGCTGGTGGAACAAAACAAATGGGTTTCACGTTGAGCACTAACCTGTTGTCTCTGGGCTGTGTTTGAGGCTTGCTCGTCAATTGCTCTCACTCTGCTCTGTCGGTGCTGGGAGTGACGCGCCAGCCTGTATTTATCACCCACTCCCTCTCCCTCTTCTCTCCTCCTCCCCTCCTCTCCCACATAACGTCATTGAGCTGCAATCCAAGGCTGCAAACCAAGTGACCTCTCTGACACTCTGCAGAAGTGAAAGCTGCTTTACAGCAAGCAAGCAAGCCAGGCAGCATTCCGGGCAAGCAATACATTATAAGGCGATCTCTTTGGGAGAGGATTATCCCCCCCGCAGAACTGAATGGGAGATGGGAGGGAGAGAAATCCAGATTTTGTGTATAAGTAAATGCACATTGATATCCATCTCTGGATATTAGCTGAACCTCAATCTAACTCAGGACTATTCCATGGGAACCTGCCCCCCCCCACCCCCACCCCGATTTATTGCATCAGATATCTATTTGCTATGTTTACTTGATTTTAATAAAACGTAAATATTCTGTAAGGTTGATCTTAAGCGCATGTCAGATTTGAGTCACAAATATCAAAGTTACTGTTGTATAGTACTTTGATTCAACATGATGACAATTCATTAACCCATTCTTTTACCCTTGGGAGGCACGGGTACAAAAAGCGGAAGCTTTGACTACAATTTTTCAATCTTCGTTGGATACAGGGGTGGTGCCAGAGGACTGGAGAGTGGCCAATGTTACTCCCCTGTACAAAAAGAGACAGAAGGACAAACCTGGGAACTACAGGTCAGTCAGCCTAACATCAATAGTGGGGACATTCCTGGAGACTATAATCCGGGACAGAATAAATCTTCATTTAGAAAAATATGGGTTAATTAGGGACAGCCAGTATGGATTTGTTAAAGGCAAATCTTGTCTAACAAATCCAATAGAATTTTTCAATGAGGTAACGGAGAGGGTGGATAAAGGTAGTGCAGTTGATGTAGTTTATATGGACTTTCAAAAGGCATTTGACAAAGTGCCACATGAAAGACTTGTAAGAAAGATAGAAGCCCATGGTATAAAAGGGACAGTGGCAGCATGGATCCAGAACTGGCTGGGAGACAGAAAGCAGAAAGTGGTGGTAAACGGCTGCTTTTCTGACTGGAGGCAAGTGTACAGTGACCTCCCTCAGGAATCGGTATTAGGACCACTGCTCTTCTTAATATACATAAATTATCTGGACTTGGGTATAGCAAGTACCATTTCCAAGATTGCGGATGACACAAAGTTAGGTAGGGTAGTGAACAGTGAGAAGGATAATAGCCAACTGCAGGAAGACATAGACAGAATGGTAAAATGGGCAGACACATGGCAGATGAATTTCAATGTGGAGAAATGCGAGGTAATGCATTTTTGGTAGAAAGAATGAGGGGGGCAATACAGGCTGGTAATACAATCTTAAGGGGGTAAAAGAACAGAGAGACCTGGGGGTGCAGGTAACTGAATCCTTGAAGGTGGCAGGACAGGTAGATAAAACTGTAAAAAGGGCATATGGGATTCTAGGCTTTATAAATAGGGGCATAGAGTACAAGAGTCAGGAGGTTATGATTAACCTCTATAAAACACTGGTTAGGCCTCAGTTAGAATACTGCGCCCAGTTCTGGGCACCACACTATAGGAAGGATGTTAAGGCATTGGAAAGGATGCAGAGGAGATTTACAAGAATGGTACCAGGAATGAGGGACCTTGATTATGAGGAAAGGTTAGAGAGGATGGAATTATTCTCATTGGAGCAGAGAAGGTTACGAGGAGACCTAATAGAGGTCTTCAAAATCATGAGGGGATTTGATAGGTTAGAAAGGGAAAAACTGTTTCCACTGGTGGGTGTGTCGGTGACTTAAGGTCACAGATTTAAAATAGTCTCTAAAAGAAGCAGAGGGGAGGTGAGAAGAAATTTCTTCACGCAGCGAGTTGTTCGAATCTGGAATACATTGCCTGAAAGGGTGGTGGAGGCCGATTCGATAATAACTTTTAAAAACACGGTGGATGGGTATTTGAGGAGGACAGGACTGTAGGGTTATGGGGAAAGGGCTGGGGAGTGGGATTGACGTTACATTGCTCTTTTCAAAGAGCCGGCACAGACTCGATGGGCCGAATGGCCTCTTTTGTGCTGTACGATTCTATGATTCTATGATTCTTTTATTAGCTGTGAACTTAGTTCCAATTAAGCACATTTAAAGACATTTCTCCCTAAACAATGGGGTATTTCTTCCATCTCCTTGGGCTCCAATCTATCCATCCCAAGAATTCACACAAGGTGTTCCCAAAACCATGCCAATGCCGTTCTTAAACCAATCGCTAAAGGTCCACATAAATCCACACTTGCTGTTTGATTTTCAAAGGTATCAAGGTACTGTGATGGCTTCAGGTAACGCTGAGTTGAGATAACTTTACTGTACCTCACAAAACTCTTTCATGCAACCATATCCAATCCATCTGAGTTTTATGTATAAAAGACTTCAAAAGAGAATGCTTCAGAGAGAACCAGGCAGGCGCTTTAAGGTCACTATACGCAAACTCTAATTGTCGAATGAATCATAGAATATTGCAGCATATTCAGCCCACCTATTTTGCTCTGTTTTTTTCTTTCCAAGTGTCCCTATCTAACCTCACTCTCCTGCTTGTTTCCCATACCCTTTAATATTTCTCTTTTACCCAAATCCCTTTTAAAATATTGGATGGACTCCGGCTCAATTATGGGCTGGGCCACATTCCAACCATAGAACCACTCTATGGCACAGGAGACTAGGGTACCCTGTGCTATATCACTGTGCCATCTACCAAGATTGATCCTTTGATTTAAAGATTTTAGATGAACAAACACAGACTATATATTTTCAATTTGACATTATCTTGAGTAAAGCACAAGCCAATTAATGATTAAGAGGATGAAACTCTTGAACTGCTGTTCATGATTGTTGTACTTTGATCTTTGGTTTGTTTGATGAAACATGGCAAAATACATTTAACATGTAACTCTGCGCATCAGTAATATTGTGTAAGTGGGTCAATTGTCAGACATTGAAATTTCACAATTCACATTATAAATAGCACCCCATTGCATAGTGTACATCCATCAATTGCTACACTAATGTTCTTTTTATGTCATTGAGTTACAATATTACACAGGGTGGGGGGATAAAGTTAGAGCCATTACATAATTATCACGTGAATGACGTTAAGAAATGCCACTAACTTCATTCCAGTATCTTTATGGAACTTGACAAATTGTGGCCGCAACATTACAATATTTGAACCAAAACAGTGAGCTCAAAAGAGCTGCAAAGGCTGGGAGAGCCTGGTGACATATCAACAATGTGGATTTATAAGAGTTGTCTCGGACACATTTGACATCGGCATGTTCAAAAAAGTAAGTATTAGGGTGGGATTTAAAGACAAATAGAGAGAGGTAGAGGCAAAAGGGTAGTGGCAAGAGGTTCCAGGTGTGTAGTGAGTTACTAGTGTAGTAAAGTGAATTGCATTGTTGCATTCCAATCCTTTGGCAAGCAAACAAAATAAGATATGCCAAATGCTTTTTGATAACAAATGCTCCTATATAGCGTTATCATTTGACATCCTTACTTGTCGTCATCTGATGTTCACACAACTGGACTTTTGAACCGGGATCACTGGACAATGATCAGGAGCAGGTACTCCTGTTGTGGTCAGTTGTACAATACAATACAAAATTACATTTTTATAGGGCCTTTCACATCGGGAGGATGTCCCAAGGTTCTGGACAGTCAGGGATTTGGACTCTAGCTAGGGGTTGGGATCAGGGAGGGTGGAAGGCAGTGATGGTAGTGGGGTGGTTGAAGGCTCGGTTGAAGAGGACGGTTTTGAGACGTGACTCGAAGGAGGCAAGCGAGGAACGAAATGTGAGGAATGTGGGATGGAGTTCCAAAGGGTTAGGGCAGAAAGGCTGAAGTCCTGGCCGCCAATGGTGGGGCAGGTCCGGCAGAGGACATGGAGCAGGTCAGAGCCTGCTGAGTGAAGAGTGTGGACAGGTTGATATGGGATCATTGGGTCGCAGAGTTTGGGAAGGGTGAGGCTGTGGTGGGTCTTGAAGGCGAGGACGAAGATTTTGAACTCTATTCTCTGGGGGATGGGGAGCCAGTGGAGCTGGATGAGGGTGGGGATGTTGGGGTCACAGAGCTTGGTGCATTGGAGCATCCTTATTCCTCTACTGAATGAGTTCAACTAATTCATAAAAGTCCAGGTATCAAGCACTGAACTTTGCTGCTTTGTAAAAAGCAATCACTTTTTCCAGTCTTGCATTCTAATTTTTTAAATAACAATTCCTCTTGTGCAAACTTCCCTTATCTCCTTCACCCACTATTGATGTCAAGTTTTCAATCACTATGCCTCCAGTCTCTGGAACTCATCTCTCAAATTCCTCCGACTCCACCCAATGACAGTTGCCAGGACAGTTGATAGAGGCCAAGACACTTAGAAAGCAGCTAATACTGTGACCGTTCTCTTTGTCCATGTCTTCAGCCATCCTCCCACCCCTTTGTCCTCCACCCTCTTGATTCCAACCCCCATCTCGGGTTCACTGTCTCCCATATTGTGATGTCCTCCCGATGCAAAAGGCGCTATATAAATACAATTTGTTGTTGTGATGGGGCATGGTAGAGTGGGTGTTCTGGAGGTTGGATAGACTGAACGGCCTTCTTCATCCAGGCCAATCTTGTGATCTTGTGACTTCCCACCGTGTAGGGTTTTTACACCATCTTTTTAAAATGTTCTGAGATATTATTCTATCTGAGAGGCAGCACAAAGTTACAAGTTGTTGTAGTTCATTTGTTTATTTGGCATGGTAGAAAACACCAAACCTAATCAACAAGCGAATTGCTGCAAAAAAATTGTCTCTACATGATTTCACATAAATTAGCTTTGAGATTCCAAATGTTATTTATGAGTCAATGTGGCTCAGTTAGGTAGCAAGCTCACGTCTGCGTCAGAGGACTGTGGGTTCAAGCCCACAGGATTGTTTGAATTAATAGTCTAGGTAAACTCTAGAAAGCAGCGCTGGCGATAGCTCTCCACTGTTAGAGTTGTTGTCCTTTGGATAAGACATTAAATGCAAGTCCTATCTGTCCATTCAAGTGATCATTAAAGATCCCGTGGCACAATTCAAAAAGTGAAAGGAGTTTCTTCTGATAACAGACAACAATCCCCAGTGAGAATTGTTAATTTACTTTATGGCTGTTTGTGGGACAATTTGGCTGCTGCATTCACCTACAAAATTCACAGCCATTATACCTTACAGAAACATAAGTGAAACACTTTTGAGTTGTTCTGGACATGATAGGCAATTTATTGAATGCAAGGCTTATTTATTTTTCGTTCAATGAGGCATTATCTGAATAGATTAATGCTATCGATTGAAAACAGAAGAACAGAAGAAACAACTCAAATGCTTTGCAGGAGAGTATCAGTTTTTGGATGCTTTTGAGAATAATCCCCCTCCCATTAATTATTTTAACTTCACATCAGTTTACTTTTGGTCAGTCAGATGTCTGACACATGAGGAAACCCATCACCATGCTAAAGAATATCCAAACCAAGCTGAGATTTCCTTGGATCCCACCTACACATGGAAATCCCAGAGATAGATTGTTGGAATGGAATGCATACTTTTTCCCTGGAGAGACGCATCTTGCTTACCTAATTCCAAAAGGGTTAGGCACAGGTTGGCAGAGCCAAGGCTTGGGGACCCCAGAGTGTGCATTAGGGTAACTGCTGGAGGCTAACCAGCTAAAACGGCATAGTTTGCCAAGCTTTCCTGCTGCTTGTCCAGCTAGGACCAACCTACCAGTCAGGGCTTTGGTTTGCAGTGTTAATAATAATAATAATAATAATAATAAGAGCTGAATGGTCTGCCTTCCCAGGTCCTGCCAATGAGCCAGGCTGGCTGTGCTGTCATCAGCAGTGCACTGGAATACTGCGGACCCACCTGCCTCAAGAACCCCACTACCGAGACCGCCACAGAGGGATGATTTGATTCCGATATTCCGTTTCCGGGCATGTATTTGATCTGTGCATTATCAGATAAAATGTGTGTACTATCTTTAAAGAAATTATACCCAAAGCGGTACTATTGTAGAGTCCTATAGCTCAGTGGTTAGAGCACTCACCTTGCAAGCGAGACACTTGGGTTCAATTCCAGGCAGGGCGAAATCTTGGGCAAGTTTCCTTACTCCACACGCCTAATAATAATCCCTCCAAAACAAATTGGTCTTTTTCAATCCACGACTGTTTGTGGGACACTGCTGTGCGCAATTGGCTGCTGCGTTTCGCCCACACATATACAGTCAATTCACTTTACAGCATATTCTGTGAAGCACTTTGAGCAAACTTATTATGCTCGAAGAGCACTGAGGTCATTGATATTCATTTCTAACTGATCTCAGACCCAGCTATGAGTCATTGCACTGTATAAAAGTTCAAAAACATAAATGTTCCTGTTTCTATAGCAACAGATATCAAAGAATTCACATTTCCAGTTGCTGCCATCAATTTAATCAATATTTTGAATAGACACAATCCGCACACTTCATTTTATTTATATACTTTTACTTTTACAATTACTTTTTGGAGATTTTGTTGTGTTTATCAAGGTGAAGTGTTAAAAAAGGAAGTGTTTGGGACTCGGCTGACTTCACTAGATTCCCTCCACTAGCCTTTCTTTAAAACTCAAACTGATTTTGCCATGTCTGCATATAGATGTCATGTGCTTGTGCACTGCTCCAAATCTTATATGAGCAGAATTGCATTCATAGACTGTGTAGCTCCAAAACAGGTCATTTGGACCAACTCGTCCATGCCAATGTTTATACTCCACACGAGTTTCCGTTCTTCTAATCCACTCTTTGCATACTTTTCCCAAACACCTCTATTCCCTTCTTCCTCATGTGTGAATTAAGATTCCTCTTAAGTTCATGTTTCAACCGGAGCTTCTGGCAATAACTTCCACATTCCACCCTCTGCGAAAATAAATTCCTCGTAAATTTTCCTTTAGATATGTTAGTGGCTATCTTACATTTATCCCTTCTTGTTTTGGATTCGCAAACAACCTATTTCTGTCAACCTTGTCAAACTCTTGCGTAAATTTAAACATCTCTATCGTGTCTCCTCTCAATTGTCTCACCTCCAGAAAAAAAACGTTCTGACTTGTCCAGTCTTGGAGGAATACATTAATTTGCCAAGTGTAAGGGAAGCCTGGCTAACACATATGAGATGGCTTTATGTATGGTATTCACTTACCTTGTATTTGCCAGGTACATATGATAGAGGAATAATTTATGTTGTGAAACTCAGAGAAATTAATACTTTTGTTGTAGAAAGGAACATTAAAAAAACATAAACCAGATTTTAAAATATGCAGAGCCACAGACATTATCAGTGTAAACAAGCTGTTTAACTTAGTCTGTGATTGCAGAACTGGAAAAGCAAATAAAATATTAACAAACCTGAAGCAAGACCAGAGATTAGAAGATTTGTTTTCCCCACAGGAAACTACCATCTGACTCCCGGGGATCTTTATACTTCAAAGGTCAGTCAAAATAAAGTAGCATCCTGGAGATAGGTGCCAAGTCCGGTTGATCAGCCAACGGATGTTGGGGTACATTCAAAATTATTCCAAAAGTCCAATATAGCCTCAAGATAGAAATAGTAATACTTCCAGCCAAATTTTTCCAAACTTGTTTAAGTAAAGTCTGAAGTTACTCTTCAGATTCCAGCATTTCCATTAATACATCCCAGACTACTCCTAACACATTAATAAACAATTTGGGGGAGAAGCTGTTTTCAGACTGCCGATTTTCCTAAAAAATGTTTCTTCCCGGTCCACCTATCCTCGCTTGCCTTCTCAGGGTCTTTTTTTTGCTGTACCATTGTCAATGTTGCGCATTAATTCAAAGTGAGCTTATGGTCTGTTTATCACTTGTACAGCAGAAGTTTCTGAACTTCTACATTTGATATAGCGCCTTATCACGTCTTCAAGATGTTTCAAAACCTTTCACAGAATTGACTGTATAGTGTACGGAAGTGTCAAAGGCTAGCCTGCTTTCGTGGGATGCATAAATGGAACAAGCCTATTACCTTACCTCTGAGCACTGGATAGATAAAATACACTTAATAGATAAAATGCACAGAAGCAGATACTGGTATCAAAGGTAGTGGAAGGCATTAGCATATACGGGTCAAAGTACAGTCAAGGGTGAAAATGCTTGACTGGAAAAGGGCTAATTTTGATGGGCTAAAAAGGGACCTTGAGTTGGTGGACTGGCAAGTAAGACTAGCAGGTAAAATGACTCATGAGCAATGGGAGATCTTCAAAGATATGATAGCTCAAGGTCTAAATAGATATATTCCCACAAAAGGGAAATGTGCGACAACCAAGCCAGCCTGGATGACCAGGGATATTCTGTCTATCCCTGGACAGTGCGGGGAGGAGCCTGGCCTACCTTCTTAGGTAGTATAAAGCATGAGGCGGCAGGGAGTTCAGTTAGGGGGGTGTGGAGGTGTGGGGGGGGGGGGGCGGAGCGGGGGGGTCGGAGCGGGGGAACCGATTACGTCATAGTTTAGTTTCAGGAGTGTGCGCGGGCAAAAAACAACCTTCTGCGCCCCCCCCCCCCCACACCCCCGGGGCTCGAATCAGGGCCCACCATGGTCCTGTTGGGTTGACTGCCCCAGCCCCAGCGCTAATGCCATCCACCTGACCGCTCACTCCCGGTCCCCGCGTGCGCACTGTGGCTGCCGCTCTGACCTGAGCCTCCTCACCCCTCTCTCCCTCCCCCCTCCTTTCTCCCCCCAAACCCTCCCCCCTCTGCATCTCTCCCCCTCTCTCCTCCTCTCTCTCCGTCCCTCTCGCCTTCTATCCCCATTTGTCCCTCCCACAACCTCCCTCTGTTCCAGCCTGGGAATCCTCCGCCGGGCTCACCGTGGCACTCGGCGTTGGCTGTCCAGCAGCAGCCACACCGACTGCCCCATTCCCCACCACACTCGCCAGCCACCCCGGACACAGACCCGGGGAGCCAACCTCTCCTCCCTCATCCCCATTTCCCCACCGCTGCCTCACAGCCTGGACCCCACTCCCCTCCCACACACCCTTCTGTCAACCGCTCCCTCCACATCGGACAACAAAATGTCCACTCACTCTGTAACAAGGCCCTGGTCATCAACGATCTCATCCTTGATGAGAGCGTTGACATCATGACCTTAACAGAAACCTGGCTCACCCCAGGCGACACCTTCCCCCTCACGGAGGCCACACCACCCGGCTACACCTCCCACCACATCCCTCGCCCCAACCGCCGTGGCGGTGGTGTAGCCCTTATCTCAAGGACACCACTTGCCCTATCCCCCTACTCCTCTGGCTCTTTCCCTTCTTTTGAGCACCTCACCCTCTCCCACCCCTCCTTCCTCTCACTCAAAATCCTCCTCCTCTACCGGCCCCCTAAAACCTCTCCCACCTTCATCTCCGATATTTCTACACAACTTACATCTCTCTGCCTCTGCTCTGATCGCCTCATCATCCTGGGCGACTTCAACCTGCACTTCAACCCCTCCTGCTCCATCTCCTCGGACTTTTCTTCCCTGCTCTCCTCACTCAACCTCTCCCTCCACATCAACTCCCCCACTCACAGTCACGGCTATCCACTCGATTTGGTGATCACCCGGGGCCTCAGTGTCTCGGATGTCACCATTACCGACAAGGCCGTCTCCGATCACCACTTCATCTCCTTCACCACCTCCACCTCCCTCCCCACCTCCACCAGACCCACCACCGTCTTCTACCACCCCTGGAAGAAGTTACCCCCACAATCCCTAACCGCTGCCTTGGAGTCCTCTGAACAACTCTCCCTCTGGCCTTCAACCCTCACTGACCCCTCTTCTCCTCTCACCCTCCTCCACAACACCCTCTCCTCCACACTCAAAACTCTTACCCCCATCACCTCCCGTACTCTCTCCTACTCTCGCTCCTCCCCCTGGTTCACCACCCACCTCCGCTCACTGAAGAGCCAGGTGCGGGCCGCTGAATGCACCTGCCTCAAATCTGGCTTAAAGGTCCACTGACAAATCTGGCTATCCTCCTCCACCGCTTGTCCTCCAACCTCAACCTTCAAGACCCTGTCCTTGAGTGGTTTAGGTCGTACCTCTCGCACCGTCTTCATTTTGTTTCCACAAATGGCTTTTCCTCCAGCCCCCGCACTATCTCGTGCGGTGTCCCTCAGGGCTTTGTCCTCCGTCCCCTCCTCTTCACCCTCTATATGCTCCCCCTCGGTGACATCATCCGCAGACATGGAGTTAACTTCCACATGTATGCGGATGACACCCAACTCTACCTTTCCTCCTCTACCATCAACTCCACGACCACCGATGTCCTGACAGCTGCCTGTCCAACATCGAGTCCTGGACGAGAGACCACTTTCTTCAGCTCAACGTGCGCAAAACTGAGGCCCTCCTGATTGGCTCACGTCAGCGCCTCCGCACCACAGGCGCTGACAGCATCAGCATCCAAGGCTGCACTCTCCACCTCTCAAAGCCAATCAGGAACCTCGGGTTCTGTTCGACCCTGAGCTGTCCTTTCTCCCTCATATCCGCACCACAACTGGCACCGCCTTCCATCACCTCCGGAATATCGCCAGACTACGGTACTACCTCACCCCTCACGCCGCTGAAACTCTGGTCCACGCCTTTATCACTTCAAGGCTGGACTATGGGAACTCTCTCCTCGTCGGCCTTCCCGCCACCTCCCTCCACAAGCTGCAGGTCATTCAGAACTCTGCAGCTCGTGTACTGTCCCGCACCAGACACCGCGACCACATCACTCCCACCCTCGCTCGCCTCCACTGGCTCCCCATCCCCCAGAGGATCGAATTCAAGATCCTCATCCTCACCTACAAGGCCATTCACGGCCTCGCTCCCTCCTACCTCTCCGACCTACTATCCCCCTACCTACCTGCCCGTATCCTCCATTCCTCTGGCTCCGGTCTGCTCCACATCCCCCGCCCTAACCGCCTACCATCGGTGGTCGGGCCTTCAGCCTCTCAGCCCCGAGGCTCTGGAACTCTATCCCCCAGTGCCTTCGCCGCCTCCTCCTTTTCCTCCTTCAGGGCCGGTCTCAAGACCTTTCTCTTTGACCGTGCCTTCAGCTCCCCTCTCGACTCTCAACCCCCTCCTCGCTCCCTCCCTTCCCTCCCCTCACCCTGACCATTTCCCCCCTGCTCGGGTCCTGACCCAACTGTCCAGTGCCTTGGGACGTGCTCCCGACGTGAAAGGCGCTCTATAAATGGAATCTTGTTGTTGTTATTGTATCTCCTATGTAGAGTGAGATAGGTATTTGTAATGGTTAAGTGGCAAACTTCCAGGAGACAAAGAAGTGATTTTCAGTGAATGAATTCTGACCGGACGTCTATTTTTCTGATGGTAAAAATACTTTCTTCATCATTCCAGATAATTTGTAAGGGAAAATTGAAGCAATTTCCTCACAAAACCTGTGGAAAAATTGTAAGAAATTCCCTTCTGTCAGTAATGTAGCAGTTAACTGCTGATTGTTGTTCCAGCTTCACACAATAGAGGGTGCTCCATGTCCTTTTACGTCTATGACCAAATGTCATATCTTTCTCTGCAACTCTTTATTCCTGGAGTTTAGGAATCCAGTAGTTCAATTGTATTTCTTTTATTTTAAGTCATAAATAATCATTTTTGTTCCTGCTGCTAGCACTGTATTTAATAATAATAATAATAATAATAACCCTTGCATTTTAATTGTATTTTTGAAGGGATTATTAACCTCAGAAAACCGATCTGCCAAACGACTAACAACTGGGTTCCAACTTACTGCTTGGTAAACTGAGGCATGTGGAGTAAGGAAACTTGCTTAAGGGAATCGAACCTAGGTTCTCTCGCTTGCAAGACGAGTGATCTAACCACTACACTACAGGTCTCCAATAATAATAATACGATCAAACAACTCAAAGGAAAGAGACACATATGGACCCATCTTCATAGTTCCACATGAAAATGTCAGCCACACTTTTCCAATCTCGGGGAACACTCCCACCATGCAATTATTTTTATTATACTGGATTAATGTGGTCACATGTCACCCAAGCAAACTAGCAGATATTTCAACACTCTGCAGAAGCTTACTGTGTTAGAGCAAGATACTAAATTTTTTGTATCAAAATAACAAAAATCAAGTACAGTAAACTAATAACTCGACCCTGGCTTAACTTGTCACTCCCACTTAAATCTTCATGCTGTCAATATCCAGGTGACATTTGTTTATGTTTTCATACATATGACTAACTTGCCACTCTGGATAACTCATCTGAGCCCTTTTCCAATGGAATCAGTGTTGTACTGGCTCCCTGAAAGGGCTCGGGATTTTCAGGTAAAATAGGGCCGCCGATTTGTGGGATCTATGCTGCAATTGGCTAAACTGTCTGCTGTGTTCACCTACAGATACACAGGCACTCCATCCTATAGTAAAACATTGCCGAAGCCCTCATCCGTACCTCGGTCACCTCGGCCTTTCTCAAACACATTCCTCACTGGTCTCCCCAGTTCCACCATCCACGCATCCAAGTAATGCAAAACTCTGGTGCCCATATCATCACACATGCCAAACTCCATACTCCCAATCTTCACTTGGCTCCCTGGGTCCAAAAGAATCAATTTGAAAATCCTCACATAAAAATTCCTTTCACATGTTAGGACCTCTCTACCACTCTGACCCACTCCTCTGCCCGCTGTACCTTCAGTCACTACGCCTTTAAACTTTAGAATTCCCTGCCTCAGTCCCTCCGCCTCACCCCTTCTTTATCTTTAAATCTCATCTGAAGACATACCTTTTCGACTGCACCAATGACCATGTCCCCTACTCTCTTGCTCGTCGTCCAACCCCACCACTGTACAATGCTGTGAGGTGCTGTCCTGCATGACGGCTGCTATATAAATGGAAGTTGTTATTGTAAATCCAATGGTGCTTTGTCGTGTCTGATAATAATAATCCTTGCATTTGACACAGTCGATCACTCCATACTCCTCCACCGCCTGTCCTCCATCATCCACCTCAGCGGGACTGCACTCGCTTGGTTTGAGTCCTACCTTACTACATTTCTACAAATGGCTTTTCTTCACGCTTCCACCCAGTCACCTGCGGAGTACCCCAAGGATCCATCCTTGCCCCCTTACAACTGGGTTCCTACTTATTGCTAGGTAAACAGAGGAGTGTGTAGTAACGAAACTTGCCCAGTGTTTCGCCCTGCCGGGATGATAGAATAAGGTGCTATATCAAATGCAAGAATGATATAGAATGTTATATATTCCAAGTCTCAGAATAGAAAATAATAGGGATGAAAAAAGAAGACTTTAGCACTGAGTTCAAGCACTGTACAGGAGCAGGATACTAAATTTATTGTATCAAAAATCAATTACAGTAAATTCCTGATACTGAACACTGTCTCAACTTGTCAAGAAATAGGAATTGTCTGTGGTTTAGGCGTATTTGTGTTGAACAATTCATATATATAGTCATAAGAAATAAAACTAAAAAAAAGATAAGCTTATTGCTGGTCAACTGACTTTTGTTTCATTAATTCTTTGTAATTAATTAATTGTAATTGTGATTTTCCTGTGTGTTACTTACAGTCATGGATGTTAATGCAGATCAGATTAATATAGCAATATTAAACAGTTTAGTGAAATTATATTAAAAAGCCCAAAGGATAATCCAATGTAATCGTATTATAGATTTAATTATATAGACTTCATAAAATGAAAAACTTGGAACATGAGTACCGTAATTATAAAAGTCTTGTTTGTCACACTGCAGAGAAGATTATTAAACTTTTAAAAGAAACTGAATAATAAAAATCTGAGAATAATAATGGTAATTGCGAGAAATTAACAACAGGTCAATCACATCTGAAAGAGAATTGTGGAGGAATGTTTTGGGTGTATATATATACAAGAACTCTGAAATGGTTAGTTCAGTGATTTGGCTGTCACATTCACCTGCAAGATACAGTTTACAGCAGTGGTGGCCAATCCATGGATCTTTATTTAGGCCATAAATCAAGAAATATTAAATCAAGAACATTTATTTTGTTGGCTGACCAGAAAATTTAGCCACCACTGGTTTACAGTAAATCTTGTGAAGCGTTTTGAAAGGTGCTGATTCAAATGTAAGGATCATTATGATTATTATAACATTGAAAGTCTCAAAGTGTTTTCCAGTATGTATTGTCAAGTACAGTAATTGTTTTTGTTTATTAGGATATGTGGCAGCTGTTTTGCCCTCTGCATGATCCTTCAAACAGCCGTGAAGTGAATGATTGATTAACGTGAAGGATTGTTGGCCAAAGTGGCGGTACAAACGCTCTTTTCTTTTTGAATAGTGCTTTGGGATCTTTAAGGGTCACTTGAACAGGCAGGATTGTACCTTGGTTCAGGCACTTGTGACTGCAACCATTTTGTGCACAGCAAAACCAAGCTCAAGTTGCAACATGGGCAATGAACACAGAACCTCCTTAACTTAGTAGCCAGAATGTTACCAACTAGTCAAGGCTGACATCTGCTCTGCACAAGGCTGTTTACACAGCAACAGCCTCAAATATTACATGCTGTTTTGATTGTGCCAGTGGGTGACCAATGTACTTTCAATCACAGATTGGTTTTGCAACTCGCAGAGACTATTTGTGTGCCTCAATAGACTGAAGATCATTCCTTTTGAGATAGTGAATGTTGTACATTGTTGACTGTTCAGATGCTCCGACGAACCAGGTGAGCTTGTGTGCGCTGAAAATTCGAACATACAGTTGTTTGCGCACAAATGTATACATTGGTCTTGAAAGAATGTCTCAAAGGGGACCTTATAATGATATATACAAATTGTAAAATGGGATTGAGAAAACGCCAGAACAATATTTTTAGCTGCATTGTGACAGCAGAAGATGAGGCCAAACTGATCCCCCAGATAAAATCGGTCATTCACTTCATGGCAGTTTGTGGGAAACTGTTGGGAGCAAATTGGCTACTGCATTCATCTCAAAATACACAGTCAAGGCATATTACACTAAAACATATGAAGTGCTTTGAGATATCTGCCCAATGGGAATGGCGCTATATCAAATGGAAGGATTATTATTGTGACTTCGCCACACATTGACTTTCTAATCTTGTTCGCAAGGTGTTGAGGAGAGGCTAGAAACTTCTCTTCACTCTTTCTCCCCAATCCCCTAGCACTAACTAGGAACCCGGTTGTTAGTCGATTATTAGATTAGATTATTATTATTATTAGATTATTAGATTAGACCGCTTATGGGGATAATAATCCATCCCCCAAAAATGTGGTCACTCAATCCACGACTGTTTGTGGGACACTGCTGTGCACAATTGGCTGCCATATTTCGTCCACAAAATGCACAGTCAATCCACATTGCAATATATTTTGTGAAATGCTTTAAGACATTTCAAAGACGTGATAATGAACTATATCAAATGCAAGAATGATTATTACTGTTATATTTATTAACTTTGAAAATGTTAATTAAAAATCACTAGCAAAACAATGAACACAATCACCTGTGAAAATCGATCAGAGATTTTCCATTGAATTATTATATTATGTTTCTCCCACTTGCTTAGTGCTCGAGAGACAGTGCCATTGTCCTGGCTTACCTCATACACTGAAGTCTTGGAGGAGCTCTGCAAGAATGCCTGAATTTCTTATTCTCACGAAAGATCAGAAGATATATGTTACTCTCTAAAGGCAGGAAAATGTGTGCTGCATTTGACTCAGGACTGTAACTGATAGTAATTGAAACTAAGTTGTAGTACATACCGCAGAACATATTTGTGTATAATGAAGAGTTTTGAAAAGGATAAAGTCATTGCAACCCCCCAGGGGTTTTCCATGATCTTATCCTTCTTGAATCCTATGAGTTTTATTGCATTTACTGGGGCAGAAGCAAGGGTTCAACCTCACTGCCAGTGAATGATACAATATAATCCATTAAACCACACTATCTGTTTTTAAATTACATTTCAAAGAAATCCCCAATGGGGCACTTTTTGAAATCCAGCCTTGTATTAAAAAGATCCCGTAAAGTTGACTGTAGCTTGGTTTATTTGTAGCCTTTTATTGCGAGACCTTTAGTTTTCAGGTGGTTTAAATTATATTGCAAAATCCTTGACATCCTGAATTCAGAGGTGTCGAAAGGCGCTGTTAACGCCTCAAGGGGTTTATATAATGAAACCAGTTACTGGGGGTGTGTGGCAGTCTTGGCAAACCACAAGGCTATTTTTTCCCGGTGTATCCGGCAAACACAAAGGACAATGGTGCTGCTCACACAAACAAAAGGAGGAGGCCAGTAAGAGGAGAGAAGGTTGTGGGAGACTGTCCCAAGCAATTCCACAAGTGGGAAGTATTTGAATCTTTTAATAAGGTTGCACCTGGGTATTTGCAGACTTCTTAAATAAATGCCTGACATGATGGAGCTGTTGTCCAGGAATTTGTGATTTAATTGTGACCTGGAATGATCTTCAGGAATGGATCTTTCTTTGTCGAAACGGTTTCCTTTTCAAATGAAGACTCAAAAGGAGGGGTGTTTACTCTTTGCTTTTTCTCTTACGATACATGCTTCTGACAGGCTGACAGTGCCGAGCTGGTTGACCCAGCAATTCTTCAAGTTTATTCCATTCTGACTGGTGTGTTATTCATATGCTTCCACAGTATATTACATTTTGATGTACCGAGACAGCAGAACAAGAGGATGTAGGTTTAGAGCTGCTCAGCGCAATTTCAAGAAAAATACCAAGAAGTGTTTCTTTACCCAGAGGTTAACTAATGAGTGAAACAAGCTACCAGGAAGTATGATTGAGGCCAGAACGCTGAACCATTTTAAAAAACTACGTAAAGGGAAGACAGTAAGGTGGATTTCTGAAAGGATGAGATCAAGTTGGCCAAAGAGCCTTCTTCATCCAAACCTATCCTGTGGAATAATATAAAATGCAGATATACTCTGCGGTACTTGGGTAAGGATAACAATTCACCTGCAATAAAATAATATGTAAGATAAAATAGAGTATCAGGCTGGCTCAGTTAGTAGCACTCTCGCCTCTGAGTCAGCAGATCCAATAGTGCTTCCACAATTCTGGTTCAAATCTAACTTAACAGTCCATTGGCAGATCTGGCTAGACCTCATCAATACTTAATGCTCCACTCTCACCTCTGCTAAATCCTTCTACACCAAGACAATCTTGGAGGCCAAGGACAACCCCGGGCTCCTCTTCTCCACTACCAATCAGCTCCTCCGCCCACCCTCTCACACCTCCCGCATCCTTTCCTCTGACGCTAACTGCGAGGAGATGCTGGACTTTCTCAAAAACAAAGTTGAGGGGATCTACTCAGCTGCCTCTGGCCTACCAATGACTACCTCCTCCCCATCCCCCCTCACAACCAAGCCCCTACCCATCCCTCCTTCCATACGTTCGAACCTATCTCCCCTTCCTCTCTCACCACCACTATAACCCACATGAAACCGACAACATGCTCCCTCGACCCCATCCCTACCCCTCTCCTTACCTCCGAGTTCCACTTCTTTGTCACCTTACTCACAGACATCATAAACATACCCCTGTCCACTGGCACTATTCCCACCCCCTTCAAAAACAGCCAACATCACCCCTGTCCTTAAATAAAAGCTCCCTGGACCCATCAGTGCTCTCAAATTACCACTCCATCTGCAACCTCCGTTTCCTTTCCAATATCCTGGAATGAGTCATTGCTTCCCAGCTTTGCTCCTTCCTCTCCCGCCACTCCCTTCACAAACCCCTCCAATCGGGTTTCCATGCCTCCCACAGCACAGAAGCAACTTTGGTCAAAGTGACAAATCACATTTTGTCCATCTGGGACCGGGGCTCTCTCTGTCTCCTCATCATCCTCGACCTCTCTGCCTCTCCTCTCACCTCAACCTTCATAGTTCTGTCCTTGAATGGTTCAGATCATACCTCTCACACCATCCCCACTTCATCTCCACAAATGGCTTCTTCTCTAGCCCCCACACCGTCTTGTGCAGTGTTCCTCAGGACTCTGTCCTTAGTCTCCTCCTCTTCAGTATCTGTATGCTCCCTTTTGGTGACATCATCCGCAGACATGGAGTCAACTTCCACATGTGTCCAGATGACACCCAACTCTATCTCTCTGCCTCCACGCTCGACTCCAGGACCACTGCTGTCCTGACAGAATGTCTGTCAGAAATCAAGTCCTGGATGAGAGCTAACTTTCTTCAGTTGAACGTCAACAAGACTGAGGCTCTCCTGATTGACTCCTGTCAGCGCCTCCACACCTCAGGGGCTGACAGCATCACCATCCAGTCGTTTTCCCTTCTGAGAGCTGAGTGCAGATTTGATCTCTGTCAACAACAATTTACATTTATATATCGCTCTGTACGCAGGGTAGTGTCCCAGAGCATTTTACAGGAAAAGGAGACGTTTAAATAATATCCTGGCAGTACATAAGAAATGCTAGACAATAAAAGACAAAGGTCCATCTAGTTTACCTTCCACCTTCCTGGAGGTCACATGCACATATGTCCCGAACTACCTATGTACTGTATCCCATAATGTTATTTCCTAAAAGAAAGCTACCTAATCTGTGTTTCAAAAAGTAAGTACATGTATTGTCAGAATCTAGGAGATTTTAATGAGTTTGTGGTTGGGTATTTATGGTTTACTTTATGACCTACTCAGCTGAAGGAAGGAAATTAGCTGCAAACATGAATGGAATTGACAAATTTATGAAAACAGGCCAAAGTGCTCATTGTATTTTCCACAAGCTTATTAGTTATAGAGAGGTGTAATCATTGCATATGGGGTGTAATATGTACTTCAAAATTGTTTGACTTACCCCTTCTTCAAAAGCTCTTTGAGGCGTCATTCCAATGTTAAAAGCACTAAAATAACAATAATTCTTGCATTTGGTATAGCACCTTCCTCTTCAGGAGGATGTCACATGAGTTTCTGTGAGTAGTGACTCTGGATTTCTAGGCGTATTGCAGTGTATTAAACACAGCAGCCAATTTACACACGACAATGTATCATATACAGCTATGAGTTGAGTGACCAATTTTATCTGAAGGATTGTTGGCCAGAAGAACTGGGAGAAACTCCTTTCTCTTTTTGATTAATGTCCTGACCAACATAGAACTACCACTGCATTGGAATATCTTCCTAGAGCATTGAGTTCAAAGTCTCATGTGGTGTTTGAATCCACAATTTTCTGACTGAGAAGTGAAAGTGCTACCAGCTGAGCCAGGCTGACACAAAATGCATTATTTTGCAGAGTTGTCAACAACTGTCAATTTGACAAATTCTGACGAATAACTGTATCTCTCGTAAGTGATGCAATATATAGGATCACTGATTGAAGGTGAAGTTAGGAATATTTTTTTCAAAAAGGCAAAAAAACCTGAAAACAGAATCAGTTTAAACACATTGACTTTTTTTGTCAGCATTTAGTTGGCCCAGGTTGAACCTGGGAACTTCTTTGGGTTTGTAAGGCTGGTTCACACTGTTTTTTTAATCAAATAGACCACAAGGGAATTACTGTACTTGGGACATTTTTTTTGCATCTGTTCAGTTGGTTGGCCCTGCATTAGTGGTTTTGCTAGCAAACCAGTGCTGAACTGTGAAGCCTTTTCTTTAAAAAGCAAAGCTACAGTGGTGACTTCAGTGGATGTGTCACAATTAAAAGCAGCCACAAAGTATGTTCGACAGAGCACACATTGGAATCTTTAGTGCACCAAAGGGCTGAATTCACACACCTGCTGAATGTTCACTTTGTCATGTTGTACATTTTCTCGCAAACCCTGTTTGAAAAGCTTTTTAGCAGTGACATGTAATCTTTACCTGTCGATCTACTTTAGTACTTTGAAAGGAATAATAGGAGGTGCTGTATTCATCTGTATCCTATTTTGGAGCTTACTGACATGAACTCTCTGATGGCTTGTCAGACAAGGTGCCTGTGTTTTTTTTATCAAGTTGCAGTGAGATTGTGGAAGCAGTGTGGCCTGTCTTAGTCTGAGAGCACACATGATCAATTGAAATATTCAAACTGCCTTGAGATTATGGATAATTGCTGTGTATATTATGTTCATCTTACCATTTATTTATTTTATTTATCCTCCCATCTTTGAACTTCAGTCCAATATGGGACCAAATTTCCATATTCAATGTATAAGGCTTCAACTACCATATAGAAGATTCCTATTAAAGTTATTTTGGTTTCATTCTATTTGGGAAACATTGTTCAAGCATAAGATGTATTAGATGTGAATGATGCAAGCCAGCATTTGTCTCTTCATGTTGCTGTATCTGTTTGAGCAGATTGTCAGGGACTGGCTTACAATCTGGTGAATGATTGAGAAGAACAGCTCATTTTCTCAGTTTCTGTTTGTGGTGAATCTTCCATGTGGCAGCTTCCCTCAACGTTATAGACTCCATGATAACATGTAGTTGCCCCCACGTCCAGAGAAGAGTTGCAGGGTTTGCTTTTCTTCTTGACTAAAGGATTCCTGATAACACAGAACAGTAAAGCACAATTGGACAGCAGATAGAAAATGAGGCTTTAGCATAGAAATTCTCAGTGACATTACAAGAAAATAATTCATTGTCTGTGGATCAATATAGGTATCACATCAGAAAGTGTTCAAAAATACAGAAATCAAATCAAACATTGATTTGTATTTTATTGTCGAAATTTATGTTAGGATCGCTTGTCCTATTGATGTAGGAGTGTTGATGTGCAATTCCTGCTCAGAGAAGTAGATAGAAGAAGTAAGAGGTTGGTTTGAAGGCAGACATCTTAATACTTGGTTTCTCAAGCCATTCAATAATACCAAACAATGTATCAATTTCAAACCTTCCAACAAAATCATCAAACTCTTATGACGCGTGCTGATCGGTTCAGCAGTAGATTTGGTGTCAATCTAGCTCTGTTGGTAGTAGTTCTCCTGTAATTCATCCAAGTATCAATCTTTACGTGAGCCCCTGAGCATGTGGGAAGAGTAACAGCCATGTCCAATTCTGTTCTTATCTGACTTGCTGTACGAATTTTCAATAGGAATTATTATTTATTGTTCTGGTGCAGGAACCCTCACTGATTCTTCCCTCCCTAAAGTAGGATGCTAAGGAAAATTGTAGAACTGCTTCTGCTATCTATGCAGTGAGTGATCACTTTTATTTGGGGGATTGTTAGTCAGGGCACTGGGAGAAACTCCCATCACTACTGGAAGTGCCATGGAATCCTTGGCATCAACCTGGACAGGCAGATGGGACCTTGGTTTAAACGTCATATTTGCCCAAAAAGCTCTTCATGCAACAAGACATTTTATGTGCAAAGAATCTTCAATATTGTGGCATGTTGAAAATACACCTATGGATAAAATATAGGGAATTATTCTAAAAGGGGACATGAAATTGTGCAAGCATTGAATAAAAATAACAGTTAATAATAATAATCCTTGCATTTTATATAGCACCTTATCACATTGTTGAGATGTAATACAATACTTCACAGCATATATTGTGAAGTGGTGTGACTGTGTGTATTTTGTGGGTGAAAAATAAAACAATAAGGATCTTAATTGAAACGAGATTTCATCTTGTATCTCCAATGCATAATTTCTTAATGTAACTAACCTTTGTTAGGATAAGGTGTGGATTGGTGCTACATTTATTTCTTAGAAGTATTAAGGCCTAAAGGTGATGTTTGCCTGTTCTCTGCCACTAGGAGACACTTTTTCCCGTGTAACAAAAATATTCACAGTACTGTGAGTGACAGATCTGTCTACCTTGAATGGATTCTGTTTACAATTTCAACCTTCTGGACTGCATACGGTTTGGGTAGCAACCAAAGCACTCTTTGCTGCTATATTTAGTATCTGGGTAATACTTGTTTTAAAAGAAGTGGCCTGGTGTGCTGCAGATCTGAAGATTTTAAGTTCATCTCTACAAACAGTAGCAATCAAACTGACACCCTTCTGTTTTCAAATCACGCCAAGGGATCTTTAATGTCCTCCTGAACAGGCAGATGGATCTCAGTTTAAATAACAACAAATTGCATTTATGTAGCACCTTTCATTTTGGGGAACAACTCTGTTGTTAGTCAAATGGCAGGTCACATCTCAACTTCATTTCAACTGCTCCTGCCCCACTTCTCTGACTTCACTGCACTCCTCTCCTCCCTAAATCTCACCCTCCATAGAAACTCCCCGACCCACAACTGTGGCCACCCCCTAGATATAATTATCACCCACAGCTTATTCAGTCTGTCCATCATGGACAAGGCCATCTTAGACCATTTCCTCATCTCCCTCTCCTCTCATATCCCTCTCCCCTCCATCAAGCCCTCCACAATCCTTTTCCATCCTGAAACACTCATAAATGCCCTCTCATCCTCAGACCTCCTCTCCCTTTAGCCTTCCACCTGCAGCGACCCTGATGCAGGCATCAAGCTGATCCGTGATCGCCTCTCCTCCACTTCAACTCCTTTGTCCCCCTGAAATCCAGGACCATCTCCACACCCACCCACTCCCCCTGGTACAACAGCCATTACCACTCCCTAAAATCACAAACCCGGTTGCTTGAGCCCATGTGGCAGAAAATCAGCCTCACAGTTCACCAGCAGCTGTGGCTTGAGCACCTTCACACCTACCGCTGTTCCCTCTCACAAGCAACAACTGTGTACCACTCAAAGATCATTGTGGAGGCCAAAAACAGCTCCAAAGTCCTATTGTCCACCACCCATCATATACTCCATACGCTCCCTCCAGCACCCTCAATTATTACATCAAACACCAAGTGTGAATTGGTCGTGGAATTCCTTACCTCTAAAATAGAAAACATCCACCTGTCAGCCTCATTCCCCTGCCCCGTGACCCCTACTACCCCACCCCTTTTCTGTCTCCTTCACCCACCCCTCAGCTCTTACCACTACATTCCTTTGCCCCCATCTCTCCTTCCTCCCTCTCATCCTCCATCACCCTGATGAAACCCTCCACCTGCTGCATCAAACCCCTTCCCACCCAGCTGCTGATCACCCAGCTCCCCCTCCTCTGCCAACTGTTGGCAGACACCATTAATCAATCCCTCTCCTTAAGATCTGTCCCACTCTCCCTCAAAACCGCCATCATCACCCCCCTTCTTAAAAAACCCACCCAATCCTTCCAACCTTGGCCGCTATCGCCCTATCTCAAACCTGCCCTTTGTGGCCAAAGCTTTGGAACACATTGTTGCCAACCAACCTTGCACACATCTCTCCCTCCACTCCCTACTTGAACCCCTCCAGTCTGGTTTCCTCTCTGCCCACAGTTCAGTCGCAAACCGTATGCTCTCTATCTGTGACTAGGGCTCCCTCTGCCTCCTCATCCTCCTGGACCTCTCTAACACATTCGACACAGTCGATCACACCATCCTACTCCACCACCTGTCCTCTATCATCCACCTCAGTGGGGCCGGTTTGAATCCTACCTTACAACTGCCAGCACTAGATTTCCGCAAATGGGTTTTCTTCTCGTCCCCGCCTGGTCACCTGCAGGGTATCCCAATGCTCCATCCTTGGCCCCCTTCCCTTCCTCATCTATGTGCTCCCTCTCGGTGTTGTCATCCGCAGACACGGGGTTAACTTCCACTTGTATGCAAATGACACTCAACTCTACTTCTCCTCCAGCTCTGGATGAGCACAAATTTCTTCTAGTTAAACGTTAACAAGGCAGAAGCCATACTCTTTGACTCTGTCAAAGTCGTCTGTCCTGCGGTTCCAACCTTCTCAACCTACCCAATCTGAACTTAAAACTCACTGAACCCGCACGCAACTTAGGCATCAAGTTCGATCCCCAGTTATCCTTCCACATCCGGTCCCTGACCAGGACCACTTTCCTCCACCTCCACCACATTGTTCATGTCTGACAAAATCTCACTCCACAAGTTGCCGAAACTCTTGTCCACACTTTCATCACCTCTTGGCTGGAGTACACAAATTCCCTCCTCACTCTTCCATTATTCATAAAATTCAACTCATCCAAAACTCCGCCGCTCGCATTCTCACCCGCATTAAACTCCACACTCTGATTATCCCAGTCCTTGCCAAACTCCACTGGCTCCCTGTGACACAGCGGATCGACTTCAAATTCCTCACTCTAGTGTCTAAATCCCTCCATGCTGTGGAACCCCCCCCAGCTATCTAACCTCCTCTCTCCTCGCAGCAGTACCTACTGCCTCTATTGGCTCCGGTCTCCTCCTTTTCCCTTGAATCATCCGCTTCACCGTTGGCAGCTGTGCCTTCAGCCACTAAGCCCTGAAGCTGTGGAACTCCCTCCTTCAATCGCTTCGCCTTGCCCCTTCTTTCCCCATTTTCAGGTTGTGCCTGAAGACCTTCCTCTTCAACTGTGCCTTTGGTCACCTTCCCCCTTCCTGTGGCTCAGTATCGGTCTCCACCATTGGTAAGTGCTCTGGGACGCCGCCTGGTGTAGACGGTACTATATAAGCGCAAGTTGTTGTTGTTGTTGTTATATTCTGTGAAGCGCTTTGAGGTATCTCGAAGATGTGATAAGACGCTATATCAAATGCAAGGATTATTATTACGTCCCATGGCCTGGATAGTTGAGGGTTTACACTAAAGTAAGTTCTTGACCAAAGTAAGTTCTCAAGAAAGTCCTAGAAGGAGGTGAGGGAAGAGGTGTGGTAAAGGGACTCCGCGATGGAGTTCCAGAGAGTGGGCAGAAAGCCTGAAGGCCTGACCACCAATGGTGAGATAGTCAGGGTGAGGGACATGAAGTAGTTCAGTCCCTGTTGAGTGGAGGAAGCAGGTGGATTGGCAGGTGATAGAGGTAGGAAAGGGCAAGACTGCAGCAGCCTTTAAAAGTGAGGTTGAGTATCTTGAACTTGATCCTTTGGGAGATGGGAAGCCAGTGGAGCCGGGTGAGGATGGGATTGATAGACTCATGGAAACTGGTGCAGAGGAGGACATGAGCTGCAGAGTTCAGCAGCTTGTGGAGATTTAACTTTTCATCCAAAGGACGGCAACTATGTCAATGCAGCAAATCATCAGCACTGCCTTGGAATAGCGGTGTAGACTGTGAACCCAAAGTCCCAACATGGGACTTGAACCCAAAACCTTCTGCTTCACAGGTGAGAGTGCTACCAACTGAACCAGAATGACACACATATCTGTGAACATTTCAGATTATCAAGGAAACTTCACTTGAAAGGATGAGTGGATGAGTTTAAAATGTGCAGAAGAGTTTATATATGAAAAATATTAAGCAATCAAATATGGTATGAATATTTATTTTAAAACAAAAATTCTACAGGTCTGCTAACCATCACAAAACTACCCATATGTTGGGACTGTTTCCTAGTGTTGGATTTCCTTTATTCTTGCAGAAGAGCCTGTGACAAACCTAATTATTGTGATGAATTAAAAATTCTCAGAGCTGCATTGGTGAACACATTAATGAGGCTGTTTCGATTCCTGCTGTTGCAGTTTTTTGTGCACACATTTGGAGGTTACGTCTTCTGTTCTGTTGAGTGAAAGCAATTGCTATTTGCTTGTCACTAGAAAAATCTCCACCTGCCGTTGGAGCTGGATTATTTTGATGAATTGCATCTGCTTAACCCTTTCTGGGCACTTCGTTTTTTCATTGCACGACTTAACTTCAGTTTTTTGAAAGTTCTGACAACAAAATTTGGGAAACATTGAACTTGTCTGAACATAACCTGAGGAAGTTGCCTCAGACCAGGAAATAGGTTGGATAACATTGACATTCCTTTTATTTGGCAGGCTTCAGAAGGACAGGGAATAGGTTTCTATCCTTGATTTAAAGTCCATGAAGCACTTTGAGCCAATGGCATGTCTATTTGCCAGAATCCCTCACAAGAGGACTGTGAAATATTCTTCAGCAAATCTTTTAGAATTGAACATAAATTCTTAAACAAGATGACTGGCTCCTGTTCTGTCAGCAGCTTGAAATTTTCTGATATTCCTCGTTTGAAGAGGGAACACTTTTTTGGGGGATGGCCAACAACATAAATGTTTCTTGATTGAATATTTCTGCATTCATGCCATCAAGAAATTGATGACATTGGTTGATGCATTTATTTTCTTTACACCAAGTTACAAACTTGTGACCATTGAATGAGTTGAAGATCACATTTAAACCAAAAAATACCATACCTTTGTGAGTATTACAGAGTCCTGAGGAAATCTGACTGCAAGTCCGCCCATAAAGTATTTTCAGTTGAGAGAAGCAGAGATGCTGTAAAATAGTCCACAGTGTTAAAGGAGTCTCAATGGGAATCTGAGCATCTGACACATGACAAGTAAGCTAGAGGAAAAGCAATCAGTACTATAAATGTGTGTGTGGCAGAAAAGCTGTGGATGACACGCAGAGTGTCTTTGGGAGTCGTTTTCTGAATTCTGCTTTATCTCCAAGTTCCCTGAAGTGAAGGAGAAAATTGGGTGTTTTTTTTAAGCAAGCATGTTTGCTTGTAGCATGGACAAAGCAACCAAAAATGAAGGCAGCATGAAAAGATACCCAACATGAATTGAGGTACTTGCCCATAGAAATTGTTTGTTTTAGTATAATAATAATAATCCTTGCATTTGATATAGCGCTTTATCATGTCTTCGAGATGTCTCAAAGCGCTTCACAGAATATACTGTAAAATGAATTGACTGTATATTTTGTGGGTGAAAAAAATATAGTTTTGGGGGCAAGAAATCTCCTCATTCAGAAAATATTTCTTCTAATTTAAACAAGTTTTAGCCAAATTTTCTCCCTAAGTTTTCCTCTTCTCTCCTGAAGATGTTGATAGATGCTGGATACCTTCCATATGGCTGTTCCTAGATGAGTGTAGACAGTGAGTGTCAGCTGATTTACTATTTGATTCTGGGCTGCAGGGAGGAAGGGACAACTCTGGGCTGAAGATAGGGAGGCTTTGACCTCCACAAACCTGTTCCTGAGCCTCCCGAGTCAGCCTTACAGCATGGCAATATCTATTTATCAGAATCTCTCACAAGAGAACTGTGAAATATTCCTCAGCAAATCTTTTAGAATTGAACATAAATTCTTAATCAAGACGACTGGCTCCTGTTCTGTCAGCGGCTTGGAAATTTCTCTGGTTTAAGCCGGAATACTGTATTTTTTGGGGGGAGGGGACGATTTGATTTCATAAAAGCACAAAAGTTGAAGGAATAGAAAGATGCACACCCTGATCATTTCCTTCTAACTTCTGTTTTTCTATTGTTCTGATACAATGTTGGGCAGAGCGACTAAAATAAAACTCACCACTAAGGGGAGTTATTGTGCGGCTATGTTTCAAGGAAAAAATTTGTTCCAGTTTGGACCATTTCCCAGAGATAAAAAAGCAAAAGTGCTCACTTTACATCTCTGGCCAAGTTTTATTTGTGTTTGGAGTCACAGCAGAACAGATTTCTTGTTCATTTTACAGCCTGACATTTATTGTTGCTGTAAATTCATATTTTGAGAGCTTCTGCCTCAGCCTCTTTTTCATGGGCGTTCTGTTTAGCTTTGTGATGTGGCATTTCATTTCAATGGCTGTGCATAGGGTCTTTGCCACTGAGGAGTTTGCATGAAATTTGCACAGACTGGTTAGGAAACGGCAAATGTAATCAAATTGTCTAATTGTTCAGTTGTGGAAGACAAAGAGGCATCAATGACTGAAATCGATAATTTAGTCAAATGTTAGGGAATGATAGTTAGTCATTTTGCTAGGTAAAGGATTTGTGGTTTCTTTTGCTTCTATGATCTTTTTCGACCCTACACCACCCAAGGCAAACATGAGCAAATAAATACTAAATTAATCAACTCGCTCATTGTTTTGAATTGTTAAAAGTGGAGTTTCAAGGTTAGATTTTTTTAAGAAAAGGGAAAACAGCAGTTACGGACTCTAATAATAATAATCCTTCCATTTGTTGTAGCACTTTATTACCTCATTGAGACGTCTCAAATCGCTTCATAGAATATATTGTAAAGTGGAGTGACTGTGTATTTTGTGGGCAAAGCTTTCAATATGAACTTTAGGCATATAGGAACTGCAATTCAGAGCTCGGAAGCCATATCAGCCACATATAATCTCTGTAAATGCACTTCTAAAGCTACTGTAATTTTATCACTGGTCTCTGAGACACTCACGGCTTCATAAAGTGAAGCTACTGTGAAAAGCTATTCAGAATCCTGAGCCTCATTTGTCTGCTCTAAGTTGTGACACAAGGGAAAAAGTCTTGCAAGGACATTCTCAATGTGGCGATGAAGGCTTTCAACTACTGAGCAGTTACTTTTTTTCTTAGAAATCGTCTGAAACATTAACAAGAAGTGCCAAGGGAATGAAATGCTGTGTGCTTGAGATTATATGTTTCAGGCACTTCTTAGTTCATATCTGAAATATTTTGTAAGTGCTGAGTGAACCCCGCGTGCCTATTTAAAATTAATACAATATTTGAAATGCTTCTCATTCTTCATTATTTCAAACCAAAATACTTTGGACACGTACTACAGAGACTGTGGAAGTAAAAAGCTGATGTCGATCACCGTGAATCATTGATGTCATTGTGAAATGGCCAAACACAAAGCACAGCTTGCTTCAGTCATTCAGTATGCTGGTGTGATTGACAGTTTATTAAAACTCTCCAGTATTGTATAAAAAAGGTCAGTGTTAGTTTAAAATAGCCATGGAATGGACAAATGCATTCTGAATTTTCAAAGTAATCGACGTTATCACTTAGTACAATATATTTCAATGAACCTTTTTTAATGTTAAGGCATCGTACAGCTAGTTACATTTGCCTGCCTTAGTTGGTAATGTCCAGTAGGTGGAGATATTTGGGTTTGGTTTGAAATTTTGAGATTTGAATCACAGAATTTCTAGGGCTGGTTGCAGCATGGACATTTTTAACTTTTGGATAAAGCTGCAATAAATACACTTCATAAGTGGAAAGATTTCAGTGACTTCAGGAACATTTGACAAGAGTTTGAAAGAGTATAACATTGGCTTACAAATTCAGTCACTACACATTGCAGCGAAATCCTGTGAAGTGCTTTAAGACATTTTGACAACGTGATAAGGCACAACGTCTATGCAAAGATTATTAAGCATCCTGCACTTGACCAATTGTTGTGACTGCCTTGTTTATTTATTTTCTTCTGCTTTCTCTCTTTTAAGGATGGAGAGACATGTTGGGAATGTTATAGAGGCCGAGCTCAAAGGCGAGGTTGTGCGAAAATCAAGCGCTTCTATTCTGGTGAAAATCCTGAAGGAAATGTTTGCAGACTGTGCCGAGTTCTCAGTTGTTTTGAAATTCTGATTTTTGGAAGCTAAAATAAGCTGCAGTTGACGGATTGGAAATGAAAAGACTATTTCTTTGTGGTAACTAATGCAGTCTTTACTACCCCATTAAGTGCAGTGCAGCGATATAATTGTGTAGAGAAGTGGGTGGTAAGCTGAAGCTTCACTGCTCACTATGCTGTGGGTTGCAGATTGGCAGAACTCCATAGATGTGGTCTTAAGATAAATTCTTTGAGTTTATGGGTGCTCAGTATGCCAGCCAGCTTTTATTCTTTCATGAGGTTAAAAGCTCAGGTGCTATCCCTTTAATGTCCTGAACCTGTCTCAAAATTGGTCATTCACTAAGTGGCTGTTTGTGGGACATTGCTGTGCGCAAATTGATCTGCTGTGTTTGCCTACAAATGCACAGTCACAACCCTTCACTGCGAAATCCTATAAAGCACTTTGAGACATCTTGACCATGTGATGAAGCACAATGTGAAACAGAAGGAATATTATTACTCAAATAGTCTGCTCACATTGTTGCTTCTCACTGATATCTCCAGATATCCTCCCTTACATTTGAGTTACATCATCTGTGAGTTGTTGTGTTAATTGTCCTCAAGCTTCAAAGCACCTAAATTAAAATGATAGATTAAGTTCTGTTTTCATAGGTTTTAGTGTTAGCAACTTGATAAAGGACACAAAATGGTGAGCATTGAGTAATGTCACCATTTGTGTTTCCTTCTTCACAGCAGGTACTGTGGCTTGCCCCAGTTGGCGATTTTATTGCATGAACCGGGATTCCGCCCCTATTACATCCCATTACCCATAGTCAATGATGGCGTCTGTGATTTGGACTCAAAAGCTGCGCTGAATTGTAAAGTCTTCATAAGATTGCTCCAAGAATAGGACCCTATAATGGCCTTAAGCTTGAATACTTAATTGAAGAAATGTAATCCTTACGTTCCCTTTGTGTTTTTTTTGCATTCAAAAAATTGGGCCATCTTTCTGAATTCTCCTGACTGCCCACCCTCTTAGGGTTGCTATTGTCACCAACTTTCAGAGGCTTGTGTTGAAAACGTGATTACCTTATGTAAGCCTTAGCTCCAGGCACTATGTGAAAGGATCCAGAGGATCGAATTCAAGATCCTCATCCTCACCTACAAGGCCATTCACGGCCTTGCTCCCTCCTACCTCTCTGACCTACTATCCCCCTACCTACCTGCCCGTACCCTCCATTCCTCTGGCTCCGATCTGCTCCACATCCCCCGCCCCAACCGCCCTACCATCGGTGGCCGGGCCTTCAGCCTCTCAGCCTCTAGGCTCTGGAACTCTATCCCCCAGTGCCTTTGCCTCGCTTCCTCCCTTTCCTCCTTCAAGGCTGGTCTCAAGACTTTTCTCCTTGACCGTGCCTTCAGCTCCCCTCTCGACTCTCTACCCCCTCCTCACTCCCTTCCCTCCCCTCACGCTGACCATTTCCCCCCTGCTCGGGTCCTGACCCAACTGTCCAGCGCCTTGGGACGTCCTCCCGACGTGAAAGGCGCTCTATAAATGGAATGTTGTTGTTGTTGTTGTCGTTGCAAGGAGGCAGGGCTGGGAGCCCACAAGAGGTGAACAAAATGTCACACGTGTTGCCTCGCTTCAGAAATGCTAAGAAAAGGATATCTCCATTTGTGGGGATAATAACGTTTTCTCACTGTGAATATCACTTCAAGTATAACATGCACAACTGTACATGGTTGGGGGTGGGGGGTAGTTGTTGGTTGGGGGGAATTGTTGGGCGGGTGGGGGGTGGTTAGATAGGTGGTGGGGAATATTTGAATAAGACCATTCTGGGTGACGGAGAAGGTTCTTATCAGGTGCATCTTCACCTGTTTATAATGGGATTTTCCTTTGTAAATAGCATTCAAGCACCCTTTAAATTCTCACCTATGCGTTGCATGGACTAGTTGGGCCAAATGGCCTGTTTCCATGCCGTATCATTCTGTGTAATAGTTTGCATATGAATTGATCTGCTTTGACAGTTTACTTTCTGCAGGCATTAAGTGCAGTTTAGTTAGACATATTTTGTATCCAATTTACTGCTTTGTGTCTTAATTTACTCATGGCAGTAATGTAAGCTGTTTTTAATTATTACGCTTAACAAATGCAAGTCAACCATGACTTTTAGTAACAAGTTAAATGGTGTTTTCATGAGGGATAAGTGGAGCAAAGTAGAAAGCAAAATTCCATGAAGGTCTTGAGAGAAATGAACTCATTTTGGAATGGAAAAACTGTTGACAACTTGCATTTATATGATGCCTTTCACGCAAGAAGGTGTGCTATATCAGGGGCTCCCTGGATCCAGTGACCCTACTGGAAAGGCATGTTTATGTAGAAGTCAGAAAAGAAAATATTTTGATTCAGTGGCTATTATTTCCATTCCCCCTCCCACTATCAATATTTAGCATTTGGGCTTTCAAAGAAAGATTTGTACATGATATTGCAGAATTGAAATTATTTATGGCACAGTACTTGACATAAGTTATACAGCCACTGCACTTTAAGGTATATTATGTGAAGCACTTTCAGACGCCCTCCCAACATGAAAGACTGCAAAGATTATATTATCTTAATAGAGGACAAACAGATAAGAAACAGAGGGATACAAAAAAGGGGCAAATCAGTAAAAACATTACAACAACAACACTAGCAACTTGCATTTATATAGCACCCTTCACACGAGGTAGCGTCTTGGAGTGCTTGACAGTGGTGTAGTCTGACACTGAGCCAGGGGAAGAGGGAAGTGGGGAGGTGACCGTAAGCACGATCAAAAAGGAAGGGAGGGATTTGAAAGTGGGGATGGAGAGGGCAAGGCAAAGGGATCGAAGGAGAGAGTTCCAGAGTTTGGGGCCATAGTGGCTGAAGCGAGGAGGTCATTAGAATAGTTCAGCCGGGAAGTGATGAAGGCGTTGAAGAGGGTTTCGACCACTTTGATTGTGAGGTACGGACAGAGATGGGCAATGTGATGGAGATGGAAAAAAGCAGTCCTGGTCAGGGAATGGATATGTGATAGAAAGGAAAGCTAGGCATCAAACCTAACCTCTAAGTTGTGCACGGTGAGTCTGAGGGAGGGCCTGGGGAGGTTGAGGAGTTCAGACCCGTAGGAGTGAAGGCATGTAGGTGTAGGATTCTGTAATTAATTTGATAAATAATATCTCAAATTATATTTGCAATGTTTATATTTTTCAGACTTATAGTCAATCAGTGGAGTCCTGTAGCTCAGTGGTTAGAGCACTCGCTTTGCAAGTGAGAGACCTGAGTTCAATTCCAGGCAGGGCGAAACCTTGGGCAAGTTTCCTTACTCCACACGCCTAATAATAATCCCTCCAAATCCCCAAACAATAATAAAATTGGTCATTTTCAATCTACGACTGTTTGTGGGACATTGCTGTGTGGAATTGGATGCCGCGTTCGCCCACAAATATACAGTTAATTCACTTTACAGTGTGTTCTGTGAAGCGCTTTGGGACGTCCTCCCGACGTGAAAAGCACTATATCAAATGCAAGGATTATTATTATTATTAATCTCATAAAATATGATGGAGGCCAGTTGTGACAAGCTTCACAGAAGATCCTTTCTTAAGGAAGAGAAACAAAAGACTGTTCATAAAAAAAAAGCTGTTTTCATTCCTTATCAGTCATTTTCTCATGGAAAAATGGTCTGCAGCTGTTTTAACTTTGGAGAGAGAGCCATGTTGCATTTTCTTTACACAAGGGAACCATCTTGAAGAAAGAATCAGAGGAAAGAATTGGGGGAAATTGGAACTTGAATTTGAGAACCATATTCCAGCTTCTAAAGAAGAAAAATCAAGACTACGATTTAATCAACAGTACCTGAATGCTTTGTGCGTGATCGGACAGGAAACATACAATATTTTACTCGAGGGTGATCGAACTGGGAACAGGTACAAAGATACTTGGATACCTTTTCATGAACATTAAAAAGGGCACATTAAAATGGACATTAAATTGAACATTGCTTCTCTAGCTCTTCTGCAGCATTTGGTTTGATCAACTTAAATCATTGTGAACTGTACATGGATACGTAAGCATTATTGTGATGTATTCTTTTAATTACTTATAACCGTTATTCATCTGAATTAATAAACCTTGATTAAATTATACACCATTTGTGTCAATCCTTATTTCACCACAGGGTCACAAATTTAAATTAACCATTACAATGGGAGCCAAAGAGTATGGTTTCCATCTTGCCTACATTCAGTTGCAAGAAATTTGCACTAATCCAGGCCTTGATAACCATCAAACAAGCTGACAGGACATTAGCGAACTGGGAGTCGCAGCTGGATGAGGAGAAGTCGATTTGGATGTCAACCGCATACATGTGGAAGCTGACCGCGTGTCTTTGGATGATATCGCCGAGAGGGAGCACATAGTGAAGGAAAAGAAGGGGGGCCAAGGATTCAGTCTTGGGGTACCCCTCAAGTGACCGGGTGGGGGCAGAAGGAAAAAACAATTGCCAAGATGTATTTTTGCTGATTTGTTAAGAAAGACTCAAACCAGATGAGTGTGGCCCCACTAAGGAGGATGAGGGAGGAGAGGTGGTGGAGGAGGATGGCATGAACAACTATGTTGAACATAGCAGAGAGGTCCAAGAAAACGAGAAGGCAGAGGGTGCTCTGGTCAGAGAGAAAGAGGACGCCATTTGTTATTTTGACGAGTGCGGTCTCTGCGCTGTAGGCAGGGCGAAAACGGGAATAGAGGGAATTGAGTAGGAAGTGGAGTGCCATGACGTGTTCCAAAATTTTGGCTAGGAAGGGCAGGTCTGAGATGAGTCTGAAGTTTGTGAGGTGGGGGGGATTCAGTGTAGTTTTTTTAAGGAGAGGAGTGATGACAGTGGTTTTGAGGGGAAGTGGGACAGAGCCTGAGGAAAGGGACTGGTTGATTATGTCAGCCACTAGTGGGCAGGGAAGGGGAAGTTGAGTGACAAGAAGCTGGGTGGGGAGGGGGTCGAGGCAGCAGGTGGTGGCCTTCATCTGGGTGATGGTGGGAGAAAGGGAGGAGGGAGAAATAAGGGCAAAGGGGTGTAGGGTGCGTCTGGACTGTGGGTCGGAGCTGTGGTAGGAGGAGAGGGTGATGAAGGAGGCATGGTGGCGTAGGGTGTGGGAGGCGACATGGGGGAGGGAGGAGGTGGCAGTCTGAGTGTACCAAAGCATTCTGAAGCAGTGCACTATAGCCGCTTTTAGAAGTGCCAATACACATGGCAGGAGCAGATACTGAATGGTGATCAGTTGCAGTGTAATATTTGCACGAATATTTGTGTTGAGTATGAGCCAGCCAGGAATCCTGAATTATATAAACTGCCATTCAACACTCAATGCCATGTCACATTATAAAAAAGTAAGATCGTAGAAACATATTCTACAAAAAGGAACTTTATTCTATAAAACAGGATTTTCCTTCACTTAATAACAATAATCCTTGCATTTAATGTGAAGAATGCAAACCATAGTGCTCCCAGCAGTGCATTGGAGTGTCAGCCTAGACTATGTGATTCAGTCAGTATTCAGACATTTCCATGTTTTCCCAACAACATGGCAATGGGGCAATCGAAGACAGCATTATAATGAGGTTCCCCTTTATTTATCAGGAATAGGAATCATAGGTTTCCTGTGTCTAGATTTCAACTCTTTCCGGAGATGAAACAGTGGAATGCTACGTGAGGGTTTCAACAACAACAACAACAAGATTCCATTTATAGAGCGCCTTTCACGTCAGGAGGACGTCCCAAGGCGCTGTACAGTTGGGTCAGGACCCGAGCAGGGGGGAAATGGTCAGGGTGAGGGGAGGGAAGGGAGGGAGCAAGGATGGGATAGAGAGTCGAGAGGGGAGCTGAAGGCACGGTCAAAGAGAAAGGTCTTGAGACCGGACTTGAAGGAGGAAAGGGAGGAGGCGGCGAAGGCACTGGGGATAGAGTTCCAGAGCCTCGGGGCTGAGAGGCTGAAGGCCCGACCACCGATGGTAGGGCGTTTGGGGCGGGGGATGTGGAGCAGACCGGAGCCAGAGGAACGGAGGGTACGGGCAGGTAGGTAGGGGGATAGTAGGTCAGAGAGGTAGGAGGGAGCAAGGCCGTGAATGGCCTTGTAGGTGAGGATGAGGATCTTGAATTTGATCCTCTGGGGGATGGGGAGCCAGTGGAGGTGAGCGAGGGTGGGAGTGATGTGGTCCTGGTGCGGGACAGTATACGAGCTGCAGAGTTCTGAATGACCTGCAGCTTGTGGAGGGAGGTGCCGGGAAGGCCGGCGAGGAGAGAGTTCCCGTAGTCCAGCCTTGAGGTGATAAAGGCGTGGACCAGAGTTTCAGCAGCGTGAGGGGTGAGGTAGTGCCGTAGTCTGGCGATATTCCGAAGGTGATGGAAGGCGGTGCCAGTTGTGGTGCGGATATGAGGAAGAAAGGACAGCTCAGGGTCGAACAGAACCCCGACGTTCCTGAAGGGTTTTGAGAGTTGGAGAGTGCAGCCTTAGATGCTGATGCTGTCAGCGCCTGAGGTGCGGAGGCGCTGACGTGAGCCAATCAGGAGGGCCTCAGTTTTGCGTATGTTGAGCTGAAGAAAGTTGTCTCTCGTCCAGGACTCGATGTCGGACAGGCAGCTGTCAGGACATCGGTGGTCGTGGAGTTGAGGGTAGAGGAGGAAAGGTAGAGTTGGGTGTCATCCGCATACATGTGGAAGTTAACCCCATGTCTGCGGATGATGTCACCGAGGGGGAGCATATAGAGGGTGAAGAGGAGGGGACCGAGGACAGAGCCTTGAGGGACACTGCATGAGACAGTGCGGGGGCCGGAGGAAAAGCCATTCGTGGAAACAAAGTGAAGACGGTGGGAGAGATACGACATAAACCATTCAAGGACAGGGCCTTGAAGGTTGAGGTGGGAGGACAAGCGGTAGAGGAGGATAGGAGGCAGAGGGAGCCCTGGTCACAGATGGTCAGGATGTCATTGGTGACCTTGACCAGGGCAGTTTCTGTGCTATGGGCAACACGGAAACCCGACTGAAGGGGTTCGAATAGTGAATGGGTGGAGAGGAAAGAGCGCAGCTGAGAGGCGACAAATCATTCCAGGACCTTGGACAGGAAGGGAAGGTTGGAGATGGGCCGGTAGCTTGATAGCTGCGACGCATCAAGGGAGGGTTTTTTCAAGGTGGGAGTGATGGTGGCAGTTTTTAAGGGAATGGGAACAGAGCCAGAGGAGAGGGACAGGTTGACGATGTCTGTGATGTGGGGCAAGGAGGTGGAGCTGTGAGATAAGGAGTGGGGTGGGGATGGTGTCAAGGGAGCAGGTGGTGGGTTTCAGGGATAGGATGAGTTTGGTGACAGAGGGTGGGGAAACGGGTACAAAAGTGTGTAGGGGAGGATGGGTAGGAGTCGGAGTGTGGGAGGGAGGGGGAGGGGGGTGGGTGGATGTTGGAGGGGAAGAGACAGCGGAGCGAGTTCCCTTGATTTTGGATTCAAGGAAATCCAGCATCTCCTCGCAGTGAAGGTTGGAGGAGATGACCTGCGCGGGGTGGCGGGGGGGACGGAGGAGTCGGGATGTGGTAGAAAACAGTAGCCTGGGGTTGTTCTTCGCCTCCAGGATTATCCTGGAGTAGAAGGACGACTTGGCCGAGGCTAGAGTGGAGCGGTAGATTTTGAGGAGGTCCAGCCAGATTTGTCGGTGGACCGTTAGGCCAGATTTGATGCAGGTGCGTTCAGCGGCCCGCACCTGGCTCTTCAGTGAGCGGAGGTGGGTGGTGAACCAGGGGGAGGAGCGAGAGTAGGAGACAGTACGGGAGGTGATGGGGGCAAGAGTATCGAGTGTGGAGGAGAGGGTGTTGTGGAGGAGGGTGAGAGGAGAAGAGGGGTCAGTGAGGGTTGAAGGCCAGAGGGAGAGGAGTTCAGAGGACTCCAAGGCAGCGGTTAGGGATTGTGGGGTAACTTCTTCCAGGGGCGGTAGAAGATGGTGGTGGGTCTGGTGGAGGTGGGGAGGGGTGTGGAGGTGGTGAAGGAGATGAAGTGGTGGTCAGAGACGGCCTTGTTGGTGATAGTGACATCCGAGACACTGAGGCCCCGGGTGATCACCAAGTCGAGTGGGTGGCTGTGACTGTGAGTGGGGGAGTTGATGTGGAGGGAAAGGTTGAGCGAGGAGAGCAGGGAAGTGAAGTCTGAGGAGATGGAGCAGGATGGGGTGAAGTGCAGGTTTAAGTCGCCCAGGATGATGAGGCGATCAGAGCAGAGGCAGAGAGATGTAAGAAGTGTTGAAATATCGGAGATGAAGGTGGGAGAGGTTTTAGGGGGCCGGTAGAGGAGGAGGATTTTGAGTGAGAGGAAGGAGGGCTGGGAGAGGGTGAGGTGCTCAAAAGAGGGGAAAGAGCCAGAAGAGTAGGGGAATAGGGCAAGTGGTGTCCTTGAGATAAGGGCTACACCACCGCCACGGCGGTTGGGGCGAGGGATGTGGTGGGAGGTGTAGCCGGGTGGTGTGGCCTCCGTGAGGGGGAAGGTGTCGCCTGGGGTGAGCCAGGTTTCCGTTAAGGCCATGATGTCAACGCTCTCATCAAGGATGAGATCGTTGATGACCAGGGCCTTGTTACAGAGGGAGCGGACGTTTTGTAGTCCGATGTGGAGGGAGCGGTTGACAGAAGGGTGTGTGGGAGGGGAGGGTGGTCCAGGTTGTGAGGCAGGGGTGGGAGAAATGGGGATGAGGGAGGAGAGGTTAGCTGCCCGGGTCTGTGTCCGGGGTGGCTGGCTAGTGTGGTGGGGAATGGGGCAGTCGGTGTGGCTGCTGCTGGACAGCTAACGCCGATTGCCACGGTGAGCCCGGCAGAGGATTCCCAGGCTGGAACAGAGGGAGGTTGTGGGAGGGTCAAGTGGGGATAGAAGGAGAGAGGGACGGAGAGAGAGGAGGACAGAGCGGGAGAGATGCGGAGCAGGGAGGGTTTGGGGTAGAGAGGAGGGAGGGAGGGGGTGAGGAGGCTTGGGTCAGAGCGGCAGCCATAGTGCGCATGCGGGGACCGGGAGCGAGCGGTCAGTTGGATGGCATTATCCCATAGGCTGGGGCTGGGGCAGTCAACTCAACAGGACCATGGTGGGCTCTGATGTGAGCCCTGGGTGGGGTGGGGGCGGGCGCAGAGTTTTTTTTTCAGCTGAGCCCTGTGACTTAAACTGATTCTCAATTGCTTATCACTTACAGGAACTGGCGACTTAACTCCTACGTTGTATGACTAATGCTTAGTAAGTATTTTGCTTTATGAAAGTGGGGCTGTAGGAAGGCCCTTTGGAGTATAAGAGGAGGATGTGAAGGAGAATCTACTGAAGTTAAACATTATCAAGAAAACAGTGTTCAGACAAGTTAGTAAAGCTTAAAGTAGAAAGATCACTAGGTCCAGATGGTATACATGCAGAATATTGAAAGCAGATGGTGAGGAGTTAGTGAAGTCGCAAACTACCAAAATTCTTTAGATACAGAAAATATGTCACAAGATGGAAGGTAACAAATATTACAATTCTGTTCAAAAATTGGAAATGATTTAGGCTGCTTAGTCTTAACTCTGTTGTGTGTAAACATCTGGATAACATAATAATAAATAATCTTTGCATTTAAAATAGCGCCTTATCATGTCATTGAGATGTCTCAAAGCACTTCACATGACATGTTGCAAAGTGAATTGACTTGAGTATTTTGTGGGCAAAAATAATATGCAATGGAATTTTGGGGATATCTTAGAAAAGCAGAGATTGTTCCAAGAAAGTCATAACAAATTTGTATTGGGCAGATCGTGCTTGATTTATTTTATGTTTTGAAGAACTCATTGTATAGATAAAGGGAATATAGTTGATGTAGATATGAATTTATAGAAGGCAGTTAAAAAGGTGCCCCATAAGAAAATTATGGAAATGAAGGGACATGGTAAGGGTAAATTTGTGACGTGGATAGAGGGCTGGCCATAAGGTAACCGCCAGAGGGTAGAGGAGAATAGATGATTCTCAGATTGACTGGATGCATTAAATATCCTGCCCCAAGGGATCACTGCTGTAACCTCTATTATTTTCCATCTTGTGGCACGGTTCTTTTCACTTTCATACTCACATGGTGTCACACTGATAGTAATATCAGTACCGGATTTTTCAATTTGATTTCTATAAATGGCTGTCACCCCACTTGCATTGCAGTATTTGGCCAAGTTCAACAATCTCTTTGGCTTGAAGGAGGAGATATCGTTTCTACTGCACAACGGGGTCCAAAAGAGGATCCATCAGGACTGCAGGCTAAAGCTGTATGCGCAGCTCCTGAACTCACAAGAGTTTAATCCCAAAGTAAGAAGTTATTAAATGATTATATCTGGGCTGCCCAGTGGTTCAGCATATTGATGGATGCTACATCATGGAGTAGGTTGACTTTCATGGCCTTACTATCTTCTTCAATCTACTATGGTTATAGATCTGTCATTTGGTCAGTGTTGAGTCCTGAATCATCTTATCTCCAGTACCTCTTAAATGGTAAATCTTATTATAAGAAAGCTTGGTGGTTATTGATGGCACCATTATGTAGAAAGAAATGGTGTGTGCTGTGCGCAACTGGCTGCCACGTTCGCCCACAAATATACAGTCAATCCACTTTACAGTGTGTTCTGTGAAGCGCTTTGGGACGTCCTCCTGACGTGAAAAGCGCTATATCAAATGCAAGGATTATTATTATTATTATTATTATTATCCTGTGAAGCGCTTTGAGACATCTCGACAAGGTGATAAATAGATAATTGCTACATCAAATGCAAGGATTATTATTATTATTAAATCTGCATTCTGCAAGCCTTTGCAACTTGTTCATTTCAGCAGAAAATACCAAAGCTTTGTATCCTCGATTATCTTTTCTCCTCACAATTGTCAATTGAAGAAGCAAGTTATGTTGTACAGTATGCATAGATTTGTTGTGTTGTTTTTTTTCTGTCATACTGGTGCAATCGCAGTGGAACTTAGCATTGTAGTAGCAAGTTACTGATTTGATGTGAGGCATCATGACTTTGCCTTGGCCTACTGTAACTTTTAAACTTAACATAATCTGAAAAGATCTAACTGATAGAGGGTTAGAGTTAGAGATATTGTAGAAATCAAGAAAGAAAGATACGCCAATGTGCACACATGCATGCACACACACACTCTAACACACACTCACACGCACAGCTTGAAAGAGGCAGAGATGAGGGAAAGTGGAGAGAAAGGAAGGGTAAGCTCAGGCTACAAGACGACAAAGACATTGTGGGAGGCAGGACATACCGTAAAATGGTAAACAGGAAAATGCAGTGTTTAGGAATCCTATAAAATATAGTCACTGCACTTTAAAGTAAATCCTACAAAGCACTTTCAATTGTCTTTCTGACATGAAAGGTGCAATACCAAATGCAAGGATTTTATGGTGAGGCAGTGGTGCAATGGAAAATCTCAAGGCAGAGGTGAACAAACTCGTCTTCCGGTGTCCCCAACACACTGCACCCCCTTCTCCCCACAACACACTGCACCCCCTTCTCCCCCAACACACTGCACCCCCTTCTCCCCCAACACACTGCACCCCCTTCTCCCTCAACATACTGCACCCCATTCTCCCCAAACACACTGCACCCTCTTTCCCCCCCACATTGTACCTCTCCCCCTCCAACTAACTGCATCCCTTCTCCCCAATGTTTGTCGATTTCCACCATTCTCACACCTTGTTTTTGTTCAGTTGGAAATTGCAGAATGGTTCCTTTTATTTTATTTTAAACTTTGGGTGGGCATTGCGAGCACATTACAATAAGAATTCACCTTTGCTCACAGCTACTTTCCCGTCTCCAATGTCTTCCATCCAGATATGTCATAGATTCTCGTGATGTGTTCCTCACTCCCCTGTGTTTGTGTTTTCTGCTTTGAAATCATTTGTTATGTGAAACCCGGCACCAGGCATCTTGTGCAGAATCTCTGTGGTTCGAATGAGGACAATGGGATTTTGGCAACAATAAATTCATGATCTCACTGGAGATTGGAGTAATCTGTCACTGCCAACATCTTAAACGATAAAACACAGGAACACCAAAAGAGCAGAGGAGGCAAATGTGTCTTTGGAACATTTCTGGATTATTCGGCAATACAGACAAATACCTTTGCTTTGCAAGGCATATTTTATGATGTTAATTTGAACACCCACCCCTTTTCAATTGTGTTTCATATTTCATGGATATTGGCTATGTTGAAGGGATATTCCATTCCCCCTGTTTGCTTTTGCTGATCACATTACATAAACAGAATGTTTTTACCCGCCTGTCCCTGACTGAAGCTTAGTCAAGGTTCGGATTATGGAGCACAGCCCTTTAAAATAAGAACTCTCATCAGCTCCACAAATTTTATAAAAATGGAGTTTGATCGGACTTTATTAGCAGCATTCAGCTTTACCTTTGAGTGCTGCAACACTATTTCTGCCCCTGTTCTGCACTCGCCACTTTCTATCTAATAAAGCCTTCACTGTCTAATAAAGCCTTCACTGTCTAATAAAGCCCTGTCCGTGAACTCACTGTGGATGAAAAAATTAACATCCTTGCTCTCACTGAAACCTGAATCACTCCAGGCGACATGTGGAGTCCTGCAGCTCAGTGGTTAGAGCATTCGCCTCACAAGCAAGAGAACTGGGTTTGATTCCCGGCTGAGCAAAACCTTGGGCAAGTTTCCTCACTCCACACACCTGATAATAATCCCTCAAGAAAAAAACAATAATAAATTTGTCACTTCAATCTACCACTGTTTGTGAGATGCTGCTGTATGCAATTGGTTGCTGCGTTTTGTCCACAAATGTACAATCAATTCACTTTAAAGTATATTCTGTGAAGCGCTTTGCGACATCTAGAAGACGTGAAAAGCGCTATATCAAATAGAAGGATTATTATTATTATTATTTTCCCCCTTGCTGAGGCCATGCCACCTGGCTATACATTCTGTCATGCCTCTCAACCCAACCATTGTGGCTGTGCTGTGGCCTTCATCTTCAGGTCCTCACTGGGTCTATTCTCTTACTCCTCTGGATCCTTCTCCTCATTTGAGCACCTTACTCTCTACCATTCTTCCAGTCTCTCCTTAAAAATCCTCCTCATCTATCGTCCCCCAAATCCTCCTCCACTTTCCTCTCTGACATCTCCACCCTCCTGTCTTGCCTCTGTGTCTGTTCTGAACGTCTGATCACCTTGGGCGACTTTAACCTCCACTTCACCCCCTCTTGCTCCACAGCCGCTGACTTCTCCTCCCTTCTCTCTTTTCACAAACTCGCTTTCCACAACAACTCCGCCGCTCACATCCATGGCCACCAACTGGACCTGGTGATCCCCAGGGCCTTACCATCTCTGATGTCACTATCACTGGCAAAAACTTTTCAGATCACTATTTAATCTCCCTTAACTTCTCCATCCCCCTCCGCCACCCACTTTGCGTGCGTCTCCTATTGCCTCTGGAGAAAAATCCCCCTCCATGTCCTCTCAGTTGCCCTGGAAGTATCTGAACTACCCCTCTGGCCCTCCTCCTGCAATGACCTACCCTCCTTGGTCACCCTTCTAAACAGCTCTCTCGGCCATCCTCGACATGCTTGCCGCCGTCATCTCCTGCACCGCCTCCGACACACACAAATCTCCCTGGTACACCAGCTCCCTCCACTCCCTCAAATCGCAAGTGCGCTGCACCAAATGCACCTGCCACAAATCCAAATTAATAGTTCACCGTCAGATCTGGCAGGACTGTGCTAAGACCTACCACTCTGCCCTCACCTCAGCTAAATCATCCTTTTATTCCAAAATTATCTTGGAAGCTAAGGGCAATTCCAGACTCCTCTTTTCTACGAAAAAAACAAGTCCCCCGTCCACCCTCCCGTGCCTCTGCCATCCTTTCCATCAACACCAGATGCAAGGAGATGATGGATTTCCTTGAGTCCAAAGTTGAGAGGATCTGCTCTGCAGCCTCTAGCCCCTCTCCCGCCATCTCCTCTCCAACCCCCCGCCATTCCCACTTTCCACACTTTTGACCTACTCTCCTCGGTCACCCTTCTAAACAACTCCCTCTCGGCCATCCCTCTGTCTCACCCTCTTCGCTCACCTCCATCATTTCCCGTAAGAAAGCCATCACCTGCTCCCTTAATCCAATCACTACCGCTCTCCTCCCAGCTCCACCTCTTTGCTCCCATACTAAAAGACATCATTAACCTCACCCTGTCCACTGCCACTGGACCCTCAAAAAGCTGTCATCACCCCTACCCTCAAATAACCTTCCCTTGACTCATCTCTGCTCTCCAACTACCATCCCATTTCAACCTTCCTTTTCTATCAAAGGTCATGAAATGAGTCATTGTTTTCCAGCTTCACTTTTCCTTTCCCATCATTACCTCCATGAACCCCTCCAATCTGGGTTTCGTGCTGCTCACAGCACAGAGACATCCCTGGTCAAAGTGACAAATTACATTCTGTCCACCTGCGACCAGGCCTCTCTCTGTCTCTTCATCCTTCTCGACCTCTCGGATGCTTTAGATACTGTTGACCACTCGATTCTTCTCCATTGACTCTCTTCTCACCTCCACCGCAATGGTTCTATGCTTGCCTGCTTCCAATCCTATCTTTCCCACTGTCTGCACTTCGTGGCCACCAACAGCTTCTCCTCTAGCCCCCGCACTGTCATGTGTGGCATCCCTCAGGGCTCTGTCCTCGGTCCCCTACTCTTCAATCAATTTATGCTCCCGCTCGACAATGTCATCCACGGGCATGGGGTTAATTTTCACATCTCTCTGGATTACACCCAACTCTCGCCACCTCACCCTCGACTCCAGGACCGTTGATGTCCTGGCTAATTGTCTGTTTGACATCAAGTCCTGGATGAGAGCCAACTTCCTCCAGCTCAATATTGGCAAGGCTCTGTTGTTTGGCTCCTGGCAGCACCTCCTCACCTCAGTCACTGACTCTATCACCATTCATGGCTGCACTGTTCACCTCACTGAGTCAATCCGAAATTTGTCCTTTTCAACCCTCAGCTATCCTTCGAACCCCACATTTGTTCCGCCTTTCCAAACCTCCGCACAATTGCCACTGACTCTCACCACAGGCCGCCGACACCCTGATCCACGCTTTCATTACGTCCCAGCTTGACTACGCCAACTTTCAGCTCACTGGACTTCCCAACTCTTGTGTCCACAAGGTGCAGATTATTTAAACTCTGCAGCTCACGTCCTCTCCCACACCAGGCTCTGGGAACCTATCAGCCCCATTCTTGGCTGACTTCACTGGCTCTCAATTCCTCAGAGAATCGAGTACAAAACCCTTGTTCTTACCTTCAAGGCCCTCCATGGTCTTGCTCCACCCCTACATCTCTAACCTCATAATCCCATATCAACCTGTCTGCTCTCTCCGCTCAGCAGACACCGCCCTGCTTCAGGTCCCTTGCAATTCCTGCCCCACCATTCGAGCATTCAGCATCTCTCTCCCCACACTCTGGAACTCTGTCCAGCAATCTCTCCGCCTCCCCCCCTCTCTTGGCTCCTTCAAGGTCCATCTGAAAGCCTTCCTCTTCGACCATGCCTTCAGCCACCCTCCTACACTCACCTCACCTGCCCTCCTGCCACTCCGACCCCAACTCCCAGTTTGGGTCCAAAACCTATGATTGTCCAATGCTCTTTATGACGTGAAGGGTGCTATACAAGTGTAGTTTGTTCTTGTTTACAGGCAGCACGCTCACCTTGCAAGTGAGAGGACTCAGGTTTGATTCCTGGGTTGGGCAAAACCTTGGGCAAGTTTTTTTATTCCACACGACTCTGTTTACCTAGTAGTAAGTAGGAACCTGTTTGTCAGTCGATTGGTGGATCACTTTCTGGGGGTAACAATCACTTCAAAAAGAACAAATTTTGTCCCTCAAAAGTGATAAGGCACTCTATCAAATGCTAGTATTATTATTATGATAACATTTCTTGCATTTGATATAACACCTTATCACATCTTCGAGGCATCTCAATGCGCTTCACAGAATATACTGTAAATTGAATTGATTGTATGTTTTGTGGGTGAAATGCAGCAGTGTCCCATAAACAGTTGTGGATCGAGTGACCAAATTATTATTTCATTTTTATTGGAAGGGATTATTATCCCCGGAGAAGCGATTCGCCAATTGACTAGCTACCAGATTCCGACTTACTGCCAGGTAAACAGAGGTGTGTGGAATAAGGAAACTTGTCTAATGTTTTGCCCTGCCCGATCCCACGTCCTCTAGCATTGCGAAGCAAGTGCTCTAACCACTGAGTTACAAGACTGTAACCATTACAGGGTTATAAACTTTGCAGAGTTTCTCCCGGTGTCAACAGCCCACCACATTAGTTGAATATTCACCCCATAGCTGTAGGTAGAATTTTACAGAGCCCAAAAAGTAGCTGCCGCTGTGATTAACTACAAAACCAGCCTCCAAGCATGATCGTAATTACCGTGAAGCCGTTTGAGACATTCAACAAATAGTGCTATAAAAAGTTTTTTCTTCTACATATGTTAGTACCTTATACTCTGCCAAGAGAATTTAGCACTGGAAGGGGGTTAATGTACTTGCACTCCCTGATGATTTTTTATTAAACAAAATTAAATCCGTTGAAGTTTTGCAAGTCTTTTCAATTAGGTTACAAGCCGTTTATCTGCAGTTGTCTCCTTCATTGTTAGCTGGGGATTTGTTGCAGTGTGACAACAGTACCAGAACAAATGGGATCTTCATTACAGATGAAGATTTTGAATCAAAAACATGCACGGTGTGAGTTTGATTGCTGATGGTATCTTTCAGAAAATTGGGTCAGAAAGAAAGAGCTGAAGTAGAAAATAAGATAAGAAGCTTGAAGGAAGGTCTATGCCTCAAGCAACAGCTTACTGAGGAAGGAAGTAACATATGGCAGGAGAAGCAGGTGGGATACTTGTAAGATTATGTAGTTTTTATGGTAATTGGACAAATCTGCAAATGTAGGGGTGGAAAATGTAAAATTAGCTTCTTGGTGTGATTTATGAAATGCTATTTTTAGCAGACCTGCTTTTTTTTTGAACGTGTCATAGTGCTCTGTATATGCAATGAATCACTGGAAAGAAATAGTATTTCCTTCTTAGCCTAACCACGTATGACTAACGTGTAATAGGTTCAATTAATCATTTTAACCACTGAATACGTACCAGATAAACAAAGTATGTATCAAATCATTTGCCCTAGAAAGGTTGTCATCCATACAAAACTGCATCCTTTTACAGCCCGTCCTCTCATTACTGCGCTGGAAATGGTTCTGTGAAAGAAGAAAACTGTTCAGCCAAAATATTAAGCAGCACTCATTTGTCATTTTCTGGTGCAGGACTGACTGCTGATACGCTGTTCTGGGAAATCTGAAATCAGTTTGCACTCTGAAAATTCAACCCGAAATGTACGAGTTTGTTTACGTGTCACCTCTTCAACGTCAAGACTTTTCCTTCCGTCTCGTAAATGCCTGAATATGATTTTTCACCTTCATGTTTTACATTCCTCTCTGCCTGTGGTGTTTCAATGTCATATCTATGTGGAAGCGTTTAATTTTTTTGTGACTCTGTGTGCAGCATCTCATCTCTATACATGGAGGATTGGTGGGGGAAGCAAGAATAGTGGTGGAAAAGAAACTATTGCATTGGGTATGCTGCACTCGGCATACCATACAAAGATCCACATGTGTTGCAAATATGCAATGATGGGATTTACACCATAAAGGACAGAAATGCAGTAATCAATAACTCCTTTTAAAATGACAACCTCCTGTCGAAAATAATGCTGACAATGGGGATTTCATGCAATATGTTGTAATCTGACGATTTATTTGTCACTGTGTAGTCTTGTCCTTCAGGTATTTTTTGTCTTGACAGTTCCCTATAGCTGTTAAAGTGATCTTTATTTTCCACTGTGGAATTGTGTGTGTGCAGATTGATTTGCTATCTGTAATAGAGATTTTTTTTCTCTCTTGAAGCCATTGAGTGAGGCAGTTGTGCGGCCTATAGATTTGTTCATTTGATTGGACTTGGAAGTTTTAACAATTTCAAAATGACCTATGGATCTTTAACAATGAAACCACGAAACAGAAATGGCAAGTGCTCCTTAGTGGAACGAAACGACAGACCCAATCTGCCTTAGATTGAGCGGTTCTAACAATTTAAGCAATGCCATGTTTTGTGTGATGAGACTTCTCTACAATTTCCTCAATGGATTGCTTTCTACTAAATTGCAAAAGACAAAAGGAGGGCAAAAGAAAAGATTTGGGGAGGACTGTCTATCGTCTCCCACCCGTGAAAGAGCAGATCCTGCTTTTTCTAATAATTTATCTTTTTGCTAGGAAATGTACCACTGCCGTGACTCGTCGACTGAAAAAGTGCTGCTAATGTGTTTTCGAAAGCGATTGTCCTGAGAGCAAATGCTGGAACTGTCCTTGATGCGGTCCTGCCTATGTGAAGATCAATTTTAAAATAAAAATCCTGTTGTGTGCTGTCATGCCCAAGCAGGCAGGATACTCCTGTGTGGAATGCGTTAGGGCAGGAGAAGAATTAACGTGGCCTTTTTACATCTGGCTGAACTTCACTCCTGGGTCAGATGCCCCTTTAGACACTGAAACATCTGAACAGATCAGGTGAAAGTGTTACCAACAGAGACTTCTTTCTGGTGGTGAAGATGAGTTGAGGTGGTGGCAGTAAAGCTGAATCATCAATGGATAGAGAAAAAAATCCCTGTCCTTGTAAACTCTATGTGTTTAAACTCCATTGTAAACTCCTACTGCATGTCACAGTGATTAAGATGTTTTAAATCTGAGGTACAGAGCCATCAGGTTCAACAGCACTGTCTAGAACTTGATCTATTTGAGGATGCGATTCTTAACTAAGTAATGATTTGACACCCAGAAATCTTCTATCTATAGTTGAATAATCAAGCCTGGTGCATTATTCTTTTGTGGAGTTTGCTCAGCAGACAGTCCCAGTATTTATATGGTATGATAATTGGTTAGCTTGATTATTTTTAACAATTATAACAACAACTTGCATTTACACAGTGCCTTCACTTAAGATAACTCTTAGAGTATTTCATGATGATGGGAGAGAAAGGGATGGGTGGAGGTAACAGAAGCATTGTTGAAGAAGTAGGTTTTAAGATTAGTTCATAATAATAATAATAATCCTTGCATTTGATATAGCGCTTTTTACATCGGGAGGACGTCCCAAAGCGCTTCACAGAACACACTGTAAAGTGAATTGACTGTATATTTGTGGGCGAACGCGGCAGCCAATTACGCACAGCAATGTCCCACAAATAGTCGTAGATTGAAAATGACCAATTTATTATTTTTTTTGCTTTGGAGGGATTATTATTATTCATCATGAGAGAGCACCTGTCTCACTTATTCTACCTCATTAAAAACGTTTTAAAATATTACTTTAAGAGTGAGTAAACTAATGAAATACAAATTCTTTGTTTGCAGAGCCAGGTTAAAGAAGGCAAGTTTGGATGAGCTTAGAAGTGCAAAGCAAGTTGCTGAAATGTATAAAAAAGAAATGAGAGAGTTGGAAAATAGATTCATCTGGTAAGTAACAGACTCCAGACAGCATTTTTCAAGAGCCATATATTTATCACAATGTAAATACATAGTTGGAAGTCCATTTGATAGATCTTAAAGACACCTACCTAGGTATAAAACAAATTGCAAGTTATTACTTCAAAGTGATGGGCTGATTGCTTGTTATTGAAGCGCTATCACTGAAACATAATGTATCTATTTACAATTTTGAATACATTTTAAATAATAAATAATTTAATTTTAATATCTAGAGGGGTCAGAAAACTGCTTGGTTCAGTTTAGTCTTACAGTTACTGACTGTTCAGTTTAACCTTAGAGTTACTAATGTTATTGTCATTTCTTGCAAGTATCCTTCATGTAAGAATCCCTATTTGCTTTGGTTCAAAATAAATAATGATAGAAATATACCAGTAAGAGACTGATACTTATATCAACTCTTTTATGTTGACATTTTTTTAATCACAGCAGAGAACAGTTAATGCCCTCAGTATTGACATGCTCAAAATTGGTTCTGTTCAATCTGTATTCTTTTACCGTAAAAATTGCCAACATTTTCGAATGGTTCGTTGAGGAGATGGCTGAGATTATCCTTCCAGACGCTGAGGATTTACTATTGCAAAGAAGGGCAATTGTGCAACACAACCCTATCAAAGCCATGGTCTGTGTGTCGAGAAGGAGAAGCTTAGTACTTGAGGATTACTCTAGATAGAAGGATGAGCACTAGCACTATTGTATTCATGAAACCAAATGAAAGTTGCCCATCATTCTTAACATCAGTTTACAGTTTAGATGAATGGAACAGACTCAATTCTTAAGATCACACTCTGTTGGTCTGAAGAATCCTTTTGCACAGAGGGTTAATTCGAACGTTGAATGGTTTACTAAATATATATATATGTGTGTGTGTTGTGGAGGGAAGGAAGTTCAAAACTTTTTCCCCTGCATGAGTCTCTCCAATCTGACTACATCCTTTCTGTCTATGACCAGGGTTCCCTGTACCTCCTTGTCCTCCTTGATCTCTCTGCCACTTTTGTCACTGTTTCCCATCCCATGCTTTTCCAGCATCCCTTCACCCTGGGACATCTCCATGGCTCTGCTTTTTCCTGGTCCCTCTCTTTACTGTATCTTCTGAGCTCTATGGTCTGATGATCTGATGAAGCATGGATGGTGCTTTTACTCACCACACCATTGCAAGAAATTTGTAAATCCATTCTGATAGTAGAGTAATACAATAGCATGGCAAACAATACTTGCTAATGGGATATTAGACATTTAATTAAACAAACTTGTGTCTTTCACCATATCCCTTGGCCCCATCTTTCTCCACATACTAATAAGTTGGGACCTGTCCATTTATACGAATCAATTCCGTGGTCTCCTTCACACCTGACCCTGTTGATATCCCCCTCACCCAAACCCCATTCTTTTTGATCTCTACATGCTGAAACACTGAAAATCGCATTAGGTTTGAAAACAAGTCCCACAGAGATGCAAGCTGACAGCTCTAAAAGATTAATATTTGCCGACCGCCATCTGGAAGCAAAAACCACTAGATCATCTGGAGTTTTGATTTGTAGCACAGCCTGTGAAATCACACAGAATGATGATCAATAGTATTCTGCGGAGAAAAAGGTTGAGAGGCGGATAAAATATGTAAGGAAAGTACAGTAAGCATGTTGATCATTGATAGTACTAATTCTGCAAAGCTCTTACCATTCCTGGCACTTTTGGTAGTCTTGATGCATAATCCTATTAATTATAATAATGGATTTATTCAGATAATGAGAATGTAGCCATTAATTAGTGTCAGTAGTCAATTAACTAGTCTGACTTAATGTGCATGGTGATTTGCACATTGTTGAGTGCTTCTTTTTGTCGGAATGTTTATCAGCCTATCAATTTTCATTTAAAAGTCCCAACTTGCTCATTTATAATTTCTGAGTACATATAATGGAATAAATGAATTCAAAATGAACTTGTGCAACTATTAATTGGCCAGTACTTTATCAATGGTGACACTGTAATTTAGTAGTGGAGCAAAGCCAAGCTAACCTGAGAGTTACACGCTTCAAGTAAAAATGCAAATATTGTATTTCCATCATTTTGGCTGATGAGATGTATGCCTTGTATCATTTTAATATATTTGAAGAGTTGCATTGAGTCTTACAAAGGGGGTTGCAAAAAAAATTATGAGTTTTAAAGAGCTGTATCTCCATGATTAGAATTTCTCATAATAAGTGATTTATGTTCAGGGAAAAGAGGAGTTCGTTGTGTGAGATGTATAACTCAACATGACTAGTTGGAAAAACTCCAAATTCTAAGTAATTTTCTCTCACACACAAGTGTACTCCTCAAATATCTGCTCTCTAGCACTATTTCAATTTTACAATTTAACCTATACTTGTAAAAACAAGCTTCAAAGTGGATTTTCCTACATTTTGATAATATCCTGAAGCTTTGGAACTCTCTCCACCAATCTCTCCGCCTTGCCGCTTACTTCCCCTCTTCTGGATCACGACTCTATCCTCCTTAATAATAATAATAATAATAATCCTTGCATTTGATATAGCGCTTTTCACGTCGGGAGGACGTCCCAAAGCGCTTCACAGAACACACTGTAAAGTGAATTGACTGTATATATGTGGGCGAACTCGGCAGCCAAATGCGCACAGCAATGTCCCACAAACAGTCATAGATTGAAAATGACCCAATTTATTATTGTTTTTGGTTTTTTGGAGGGATTATTTTATTAGGCATGTGGAGTAAGGAAACTTGCCCAAGGTTTCGCCCTGCCTGGAATTGAACTCGGGTCTCTCACTTGCAAAGCGAGTGCTCTAACCACTGAGCTACAGGACTCCACAGGACTCCTTGGGAGATAAGTGGGGTCTTCTTTGAGCTGAACTGGCTCCAAGATGATATGCCTGGCAGTGGAATGTCGGAATGGTGCCAGCCCTCTGTGGCGGTCTCGGTAGACTGCTTCCTGAGCCAGCTGGGCAGTATTCAGGCACTACTGATGACAGTACAGTCAGCCTGGCTCATCAGCAAAGAGGAATTTGACCAGTCCCTGGGGGCAGGGAGTCAATCCCACTCAGCTCCTGTTAACACTGCAAGCCAAAGCCCTAACAGGTAGGTTGGTTCTAGCTGGACAAGCAGCGGGAAAGCTAGCCAGACAACACTATCAATGGCAAGCTATATGGTTTTAGCTGGTTAGACTCCAACAGTAAGAGCGAGTGCGCATTCCATTCCAACAATCGATCTCTGGGATTTCCATGTGCAGGTGGGATGCATAGAAATCTCAGCTTGGATTGGATTCACTTACGCATGGTGATAGGTTTCTGCGGGTGTCAGACACCAAGCTGACCAAAAAAAATATAGATCACAACTGATGACCTTCCTGTTCTCCCTACCCCCAGCTTGGCATTCTGCCTCCTCCAATGTTAAGTGCTCGAAAAGCTGTCCGGCATAAACGGTCCTACATAAATACAAGTTGTTGAATTATTTTGGAAGTACCATTGATATGATTTATGCCAATATATGTGCTAAAACGTCTGTGATAGTGCATTGATTGTTATGTCTAGAAAACTGGACTTTTTTCTGCAAGTTGAAGATTAAAGCTTGACTGAATGTTAGCAAAAAGTCAATAATTCACGTAGAGCAATTTTGGTGCACACTCTTCAGAAGAAAACAGCGGCAGTCACGGACATGAATGATGCTTTAGTGGGTACATGGAAAAATCTTGGAAAGATCAGATGTTCCGGGAGGTGAAAGTGTTGCATTACTTCCACTGCAGGAAAAAAGACCTTGAGTCCCATTCAATGGTCACTGGAAAACTAGGATGGTCATGTGGTTACAAATACCTATGGATCTGCACTTTGTGCAGCAGAAGAAGTTGAAAGCAGTTGATGTCAATGCCACTATCTTTCAGCAATATGGAGCTACAACTGACATAAGTAATGTCATGCTTGGGTGACCTGAGGAAATATTCCCCTGTGACTACTTCATTTCTTACTGCATGGAGCAGCTGGATTCTGTTTTCACTACCCATTCACTAGTCCTTGTGATGCTATCCCTGGAGGTAAACTGTAGGAGGTGAGAAGAGCAATGCACTGGATCAACTTAAGGGCAGCACATAGCATGAAATTGGAAGAGTCCCCTAGGATAGGCTTTCAAGCATTGGAACTAACCTGAGGATTTGCGGCGTTGTGTTCCAGCACAATGGAAAGTTGGACTGAGTACATCCAGACTGTTTCTATTCAGTCACCATACCACCATGCTTGGCTGATGCCCTTAATGGCATCCTTTGAGGATGTATTTGGAATTTTAAAAAAAATTTTAAAGGGCACTTTTCTCTATTTTAAAGGGCACCTGTTCTATAGTTTTGAATTGGGCCACAATTGATTTAAAAAATGTTTCAAGGCAGTGCAGTGTTTTTTCTATTTTATTTTCACTTCATCCCTAAAGTGTTCAGCTAATAATATACAATTTCATAGAATCGTGCAATTATACAGCACAGAAGTAGGCCATTCGGCCCATCGTGTCTGTGCTGGCTGTTTGAAAAGAGCTATCCAATTCAATCCCACTCCCCCGCTCTCTCCCCATAGCCCTGCAAACTTGTCGTCCCCAAATAATTATCCAATTTGTATTATTATTAATAATAATAATTATCTAATTCATATTTATCATACTTGTCTTCTGCATAATGCCTTTATTAGTACTATAGTGCATTGTGCCAGGAGCTGCAGAAACTTTAGTTTATATGCGTGAGAAATTAGAATATTTTATTTTCAAAACTTTGCTGTTTTAATACCCTTTATATGCAATTCATTAGAGATTGTTACTTTAATGCAAATGGCTGTTGAAACTGAGTCTGTAACAATTACATGGCTGTTCGTAGGACATTGCTGCGCGTAAATTGGCTCCCCACAAAGCACATAGTCACTACACTTTATCGTCTCTCCTGTGAAGTGCTTTGAGATGACCTCCCGATGTGAAAGGTATTTTACCAAATGTAAGGATTAGGATAAAAGGCAAAATACTGCAGACGCTGGAAATCGGAAATAAAAAGAAAAGTTGCTGGGAACACATAGCAATTCAGGCAGCATTTATGGAGAGAAGAAAATGAGTTAACATTTCAGGTCAATATCCTGACAAAAGGTTATCATCCTGAAACGTTAACTCATTTTCCTCCCCCCATAGATGCTGTCTGACCTGCTGCATGTTCCCAGCAACTTCTCTTTTTATTATATAAGGATTAGGATTATCAACTCTCGGCAGTTTGGTTTGGATACTCTTAAGTATGGAACAGATGTCAGTGTGTGTCAGACATGCAGCTGACCACACATGTAAAAAAACGTCAGAGGGAAGGATTCATAATTTGTTGGAGACTTTATCATTTTTTTGGAAAGTATACTGGGTATTCCGCTGGTATTCTGTTCTCTTTTTGTATCTCGCATAACTCATTTGCCTTTCTTTTTCCTTGCACTCAAAGCACCTGGCATTGTATGATGCAGAACCAGAGGATGTTGCAGCTGAAATTGTCTTTTAAGATCTGGACAGCAACAAAGATGGACTGTAGGTCAGAATCATTTAGTTGTCCATTGACTTGCCACAACATCTGTTGCCACTGACATCAATGCAGTGATATTCTGCCTCTGTCAAGTGGATAGTGGAAAAGAAAAGTTTTTAATTAAATTTTGTGCTTGATGATGAAATAGTCCTCCCTCTTCAGGATTTATCAAAATTCTTACTGAATTAAAGCATTGCTCACGGTCTTGGCCAATAATCCACCAAAATAAAATTGCTCATTTCATTTCATGGCTGTTTGTGTGACACTGTTGTGCGCAGATTGGCTGGCACAAAATACACAGTCAGAACACTTCACAGTAAAATTCCGTGAAGCCCTTTGAGGTGTCCCAAGACGTGATAAGCTGCTATATCAAATGCAAGGGATATTATTCTAGGATATCAAGTCTATATATGATATGTGAGCTGTAAACCTGCTTTTGTTACATGTGTGTAATCTAATTGTCTTTATCATTCTGGTTTCTGGCAGGCAGAGGATGAGATTGTAGAAGTTTGTTTTTATTGTTGTAAAGTACCTCAACACTTGCTTTTTTCCTGCTTGTAAAGTTTTGGGGGAACTACCCTCAGATCAACAACTCCATAGAATTACATAGAACCTAAAGCACTGAAACAGGCCATTCAGCCTAACTAGTCTGTACTAGTGTTTATATTCCACAGGAGTCTCCACCCATCCTAATCACCTCTCCTGAGCCTCCAATTTACGCTCTATTCTTTTCTCCCTTGTGTATTTGTACAATGGAATTTTCTGAGATGTTACGCTGCTATTATATAAGTGTTGTCAAGTGTTTTTTGTGCTTGAGGTAGGTGTATTATATTGACGGTTTTTAATTTGTCTCATTGTATAAATATGCAAAATTATGCTTGCAAAATACCCCTCTGTGATTCAGATCACTTGGTTTATATCTTGCTTCTTTTGTAATAACAGTGTCTAATTGAACATTTTGCACAACAAATTATTCAGAATAAGATAAACATCACAAATAAATGCAAAACACATCACAAATTTTCAAAGAATACAAATAAGATTCTGAAATGAGTTTAACTGCTGTTTATCGACAAAGTCACTAAACTGGATAGCAATTGCTAGAAGAAAATTTTCGTAATGTATGTGCTATTATCAAATGCGAGGATTAGTATTATTATGCTATACGATATTTGCCATAAGATGATTTGATAGCCACAGAAATTATGATCATTTACACTGTTCTGACTTTAAAGTTATAGCAGTAAGCTCTTCCTCAAAATATAATAAAATGGTTGAATTGGTTACTAACTAAAATAGGGAAGAAATTTTTAATATTTCATAATGCATTTTGACATGGAATGCATTGTGTAGCCTCTACACATTTTCATCTATCTTAAAACATGCAGATTACAAAAGGTAAAATAAAAATATACAGTCAATTCACTGAGAAGCTTTGAGACATTTGAATAATGTGATAAGTTGTTATATCAAATGCAAGGATTATAATTAGTATTATTGTTTACATTGTATCCTGACATAAAAGGTGCTGTACCAAATATAAGGATTATTATTATAGTGTGTGCCAAATTTGGCAAATTGTTGAATTCCTTTTTAATGTTTAAGTCCATATTCTATAGTCCGTAAAAGCAACCTAGAGCACATTCTGAAAAATTCTGGATGCTCTGAAATAAAATAAATAAAGACAGTAAATCTAAACTCTTGTGTAATTTTACTCACAAAAATATTGACTTCAACATTCTCCCAAAAGCTGCAAAACATTTTAAAATGCGGTTAGAAACATTGCTTTGATTTTTTTAACTGCCTCATTTCCCCTGTCTCTCCCTTCCCCACCACCGTGAAATAAAGTTCCTAACAGCACATTAGCTTAGTCACGCAAGTATTCACACACACAAATAGATCAAAGAAAAACCTACAATGTGAGATTTATACTTCATATTTGGTGTGCCCATTATGTTGAGGGATTTTGAGTGTTGAAGAATGGGATGCTCTCTGTAGTGGACACCGAAGGTCAATACCAAGCACTCCCTAGTCAGCTTACAGAGGATTTAATGCCTTAGATCCAACTTCCCACCAATAATGGGCTTTACACCCAACTTCAGAAGATTGCCTTGCACCACACTGATTTCATCTCAGTCCCATTTCCCACACCCTTGATCCCTCTCAGTGAGAGAGCCAGCACTATGCTGTATTAAGTTAATTTTGTGCTGTGGGCTGACATTTATTTTACAGCCAACAGGCAGAGGAGGGCTTGATTCATATTCAGGGTCCAGCGGGTCAAGTCCAGGATGCCACCTAACTCCTTCAATGCACACAGAATAATAAAGGTGGTTGAAGTTCTCATCTATATCAATGTGAGTGAGACTGATCTGTATGGAAAAAAAAGCTCACATTCTAGATTAAATTTAGAGAATATTCTGCTGTTTTAATATGATATAGTTACATTGTAATCAATCCCTCGCCAGTCAGCCAGCATCAAAACGAGAAAAATAGGCTGTTATCCCGAAAACACTAAATCTATTTTAGTCTTTTCAAACACTGCTTCTGTTCTTGTTTCTATGCATTTTTTAAAAATATAAATTACTTGATTAGAATTTTTTTTACTATCAATGAAGAAATGATGGGGAGGGGGAAATAGTGTGGTAAGAGCCAATGCTTTCAAGTTTTCAGTATGTTGAAAATCAAAGTAATGATAATAATCCTTGCATTTGATACAGTCCGTCACATCATCTCAATATGCCTCACAGGATTTTACTGTGTATTTGTTGTGGAAGTGATGTTTTGCACACAGAACAAGCACCACAAACAGCCATGAAGTGAGTCACCAATTTTTTTAATGGGGGTGTGGGAGAGATTGTTATCCAGAAACACCAGGAACGTCCACCTGAACAGATGGAGGGAACCTCATTTGTGGTATGATATCTCATCCCAAGGATAGCACCTCTCACAATGCAGCCCTCTCCATCACTGCACTGGAGTGTCAGCCTAGAGGCTGAGTTCAAATTTGTGACGTGGGGCTTGAACCTCCAATCTTCTGACTCAGAGGGGAGAGTGCGACAAACTGAGACTGATATTGAATAATATATGTATGTGAGCACGAAAGACTGGGAGTTCCTGAATAGTGAAAGTAAGGCCACGCCAAAAATAGGTACATTTAAACTATATTTATCAGATGTGTTTAATAAGATGATGATCTGACAAAATTACTTTTGCTACTTGGCATCTGCTCAACATTGTGACATTTAATACACACATCCTTAATTGGTTTATTTATTTGAAGGGAAAATTCATTTTGGAGATGTCAGATGTGCATTTCTTTACTTTGAGTCGATAATAAAGCTTCGGATGACTTGGCAGAGAGAGTTATAAAGTATTGCATGGATCCTGTAGCTAAAGCTTTCGCATTGTAAGCGAGAGGATTCAATTCCCAGGCAGGGCGGAAACTTAGACAAGTGGAGTAAGTTTCCTTACTCAAAACTCCTCTGTTTATCTAGCAGTAATTAGGAACCTGGTTGTTAATCATTTGATAGATTGCTTTTCCAGGGGTGAAATACAAATGTATACAAATGTAATCTGTCGTTTGTTGCTGTAATAATCCCTTAAATTTTTTTTTAAAAAATAATAATTTGTTCACTAAATCCACGACTGGTTGTGAGACACTGCTGTGTGCAATTGGTCACCTAGTTTGATCCACAAAATATACTGTCAACTCACTTTACAGTATATTCTGTGATGCGTTTTGAGACGTCTCGAAGATCTGATAAGGTGCTATATCAAATGCAAGGATTATTATTCTTAGAACAATAGTAAAATTATAATACTTGCATTTGATATAGCACCTTTCATGTCAGGAGGATATCTACTATTCTGGATTACTCACTTTCTAGATTGAATTTAGGAAATGTGAGTAATCTAAAATAGTAGACATCCTCCTGGCATGAAAGGTGCTATATCCTCCTTGCGAGGAGGTAAATGGAGTGTCCTTGAAGCTGAACCTGAACAAGGTGACATGTTTGGCAATGGAATGGCAGAATCAAGTCAATCCTATGTGGTGGACTCTGTGGTCCGGTTCCTGAGCAAGGCACAGTATTCCAGGGCACTGCTGATCCCAAAGCCCTAATGGGTAGGGTGGTCCTAGCTGGACAAGGAGCACAAAAGCTTGCCAGACAGCAACCTCAAAAGCAAGTTACGGTTTCTACGTGGGTGAAATCCAGGAGTGCCATAACACACACTTTGGGGTCCCCAAGCCTTGCGTTTTGCCAACCTATGCCTAAACCTCTCTGCATTTAAGTAAGGAGAATGCATGCCTCCAGGGAGAGAATACACATTCCAACAACAACAAAATCACATTTGTATAGCGCCTTTCACGCTGGAAGGACGTCCCAAGGCACTGGACAGTCAATGTTTCAGTCCCGAACTGGGGGTCAGGATCAGGGAGGGTAGAGGGCAGGTGGGGAGAGAGGGTGATCAAAAGTATAGTCAAAGAAGAGGGTCTTGAGCTGGGTCTAGAAGAAGGCAAGGGAAGGGATGAGGCAGAGGGCCTGCGGGATGGAGTTCCAGAGGGACGGGGTAGAGCGGCAGAAAGCCTGACTGGCGATGATGGGGCGGGGCGGGGCGGGTGGGGCACATGGAGCAGGCCGGAGCCTACTGAGCGGAGGGAGCGGACAGGTTGATAAGCGATTAGCAAGTTGGAGAGATAAGAGGTGGCAAGGCCATGCAGGGCCTTGAAGGTGAGGATGAGAATTTTGAACTCGATTTTGTGAGGGGAAAGTAAAGCAGGCCGGAGCTCACTGAGTGGAAGGAGTGGGCATGACGGTAGAGGGTTAGGAGGTCGCAGAGGTAGAGGGGGAGCGAGGCCATGGAGGACTTTGAAGGAAAGGACCAGGACCTTGAACTGTATCCTCTGTGTGGTGGGAAGCCAATGGAGTTAGACAAAGATGGGGGTGATAGGGTCATGGAGCCTGGTACAGGAGAGGACACGGGTTGCAGAGTTCTGGATGATCTGCAGCCTATGGAGAGAGGAGTTGGGGAGGCTGACAAGAAAGGAGTTTGCGCAGTCAACCCTGGATGTTATGAATGCGTGTCCGAGGGTTTCGGCAACCCACAGTGTAAGATAATGGTGGAGTTTGGTAATGTTGCGGAGGTAGGGGAAGGCAGAGGGGTCATGACATGGATGTGGGGTAGAAGGAATAGTCAAGGGTCAAACAAGACACCAAGGTTCCCGATTGGCTCAGTGAGGTGGATTGAGCATCCGTGGATAGTGATACTGTCAGCACCTGGGGTTTGGAACGGTTGACAGGAGCCAATCAGGACAGCCTTGGTCTTGCTGATGTTCAACTGAAGAAAGTTAGCTCTCATCCAGGACTTGATGTCTGATAGACATTCTGTAAGGACAGCAGTGGTCCTGGAGTCAAGGGTGGAGGCAGAGAGGTACAGTTGGGTGTCATCCGCATACATGTCAAAGTTGACCTCATGTCTGTGGATGATGTCACCAAGAGGGAGCATATAGATATTGAAGAGGAGGGGACCAAGGACAGAGCCCTGAGGAACGTCACACAAGATGGTGCGGGGGCTAAAGGAGAAGTCATTTGAGGAGATGAAATGAAGACAGTGTGAGAGGTACGATCTGAACCATTCAAGAACAGAATCGTGAAGGTGAGAGGATAGGTGGTGGATGAGGATAGAGTGGTCAACGGTGTCGAAGGCAACAAAGAGGTAAGGAGGACGAGGAGGCAGAGGGAGCCCTGGTCACAAATGGACAGAATGTCTTTTGTCACTTTGACCAGGGCTGTTTCTGTGCTGTGGGCTGCATGGAAACCCAATTGGAGGGGTTGTTGAAGAAAGTGGTGGGAGAGGATCGAGCAAAGTTGGGAAGCAATGACTCATTCTAGGACCTTGGAGAGGAAAGGGAGGTTGGAGGTGGGGCGGTAGTTTGAGAGCAAAGTTGGGTCCAGGGAGGATTTTTTGAGGATTGGGGGTCGAACCTGACACCTAGGTTGCATACGGTTTCGGAGAGTTTTAGGGGGAGGTTGGGTAGGTGGAGGAGGTGAGAGCCGTGAGATTTTAGATGTTATAATAATAATAATAATCCTTGCATTTGATATAGCGCTTTTCATGTCGGGAGGACATCCCAAAGTGCTTCACAGAACACACTGGAAAGTGAATTGACTGTATATTTGTGGGTGAACGCGGCAGCCAATTGCGCACAGCAATGTCCCACAAACAGTCGCAGATTGAAAATGACCAATTTATTATTGTTTTTGGTTTTGGAGGGATTATTATTAGGCTCTGTGTGGAGTAAGGAAACTTGCCCAAGGTTTTGCCCTGACCTGCCTGGAATTGAACTCAGGTCTCTCGCTTGCAAAGCGAGTGCTCTAACCACTGAGCTACAGGACTCCACGTTGACGGGAGCCAAAGAGTATGGTTTCTGTCTTGTCAACGTTCAGCTGAAGGAAATTTGCACGTATCTAAGATACTTAACATCCGCCAGACAGCCTCATCCACCTGTCTCTTGTCACCCGCTCTGAGACGCCGTCCGGCATGGAGGGCTCTATATAAATCCAAGTTGTTGTATGCAGACACCACCCAACTCTATTTTTCAACTTCTGTTTGCAACCCCCATTCCCCTGATCTTCTATCAGCCTGCCAGTGAACAGGGAAAGATTTATGGAATCACCAAGAGTAGAGGGGCAAGGAGGAGGAGCTGGGAGGTAACAACATGGGTAGGGATGGGGTTGAGGAGCAGGTGGTCAGTTTCATGTGGGTTATAGTAGTGGTGGGAGGGAAGGGATAGACAGGTTTGAACATGTGGAGGGAGCAATGGGTAGGGGCCGGCATGTGAGGGGGAGATGGAGAGGGGCTAGTAGATGGAATGGCAGAGGCAGCTGAGCAGATCTCTTCGACCTTGTATTTGAGGAATTCCAACATCGCCTTGCAGTGGCGTTGGAGTTGAGGATGGGAGGCACGAGAGGGTGGGCAGAGGAGCGTGTTGGTGATGGAGAAGAGGAGCCTGGGGTTGTCCTTGGCCTCCAAGATTGTCTTGGAAAAGAAATACAATTTAGTGGAGGTGAGGGCAGAGCGGTAAGATTTGATAAGGTCCAGCCAGATCTGCCGATGGACCATTAAATTCGATTTAAGCCAGGTGCGCTCAGCAGCACACACCTGTGCTTTAAGGGAGCTGAGGGGGCTGGTGTACCAGGGTGACTTTTGTGAATAGGAGACAGTTCAGGAAGTGAGGGGAGCAAGGGAATCAAGAATGGTGGAGAGGGAGTTGTGAAGGAGAGTGACCGAGGGGGATAGTTTATTGCAGGAGGAAGCCCAGAGGGAGAGGAGTTCAGGAGACTCCAAGGCAGCAGAGAGGGAGGGGGGGAGATTTTTCTCCAGGGGTGGTAGGAGATGGAGGTGGGTTTAGTTGCGGTGGGGAGAGGCATTGAGGAGTTAAAGGAGATGAAGAGTGATGGTCCAAGATCACTTTGGCGATGATGGTGAGGTCTGAAACAGTGAGGTCCTGAGTGATCACCAGGTCAAGGGGGTGACCGCAGATGTGGATGGTGGAGTAGATGTGGAGGGAGAGGTTGAGGGAAGAGATAAGGGAGGAGAAGTCAGCAGAGGTAGAGCAGGAGGGGGTGAAGTGAAGGTTGAAGTTATCAAGGATGAGGAGGTGTTCAGAGCAGAGGGAGAGGAAAGATAGGAGGGTGAAGACGTCAGGGAGGTAAGTGGGGGAGGGTTTTGGGGGGGACGATAGATAAGGAGAATTTTGAGGGTAAGGTTGGAGGGGTGATAAAGAATAATTTGCTCAAAGGAGGGGAAGGTTCCAGTGGAGTAAGGGGATAAGCCAAGCGGGGACCGGGAGATGAGAGCCACGCCGCCACCACGGCGGTTAGGTCATGGGGTGTGGTGGAAGGTGTAGCCGGGTGGTGTGGCCTCTATCAGGGGGAAGGTGTCACCTGGAATGATCTAGGTTTCAGTGAGGGCGACAATGTCGATGTTTTAGTTGACAATGAGATCTTAGACGGTGAGTATTTTGTTGGAGAGGGAGTGGACATTTTGTAGGCCAATTCGTAGGGGCAGTTGGGGCAGAATGTGGTGGAGGAAGGGGAAGACTGACAGGGAAGGTGCAGATGTGGATGAGGGAGGAGAAGTTGCCCACATGTTTAGGGACCAATGGGCCTTCCGGCGGGAATGAGGGATAGGGTAGTCAGAGTGGCTGCTGTTGGACAGCCAGTGGCATCTGCCATGGTATATTCCATTCCAATATATGAGAATTTCCATGTGCAGGTGGGATGCATGGAATTCTTAGTTTGGATACTCTTAAGACCGGTGATGAGTTTCCGTATGTATCAGATACTTAAGATGACCAAAAAAAAACCTCTGAATATGTTTCACAGAATTTATTGTAAAGTTTAATGGCTGTGTATTTTAGGAAGTAAATTATAACTAAATGCTAAGAACAATGAAGATAAATATGCAAATAACACCAAAACACGACTATTGCAATCAAGCAATCAACATTTTATTAGATTTTAACATTTCACACTAGATTTATAATTTCTTGTGCCTAATGAATTTTCAGTTAGAAGTGAATAATGTCTTTGAAAATATTCTGCATTTTTAAGCGTGAAAACCTGGGGACTTCCTACTTTGTAGGCTTTTTCCAACAGTTCGTATTGAATTTATGCTATAAATTTTGTTTTATTGTAGGTTTGGTACATAATGCTTGATATGGCCATGAGTTTGTATCAGGAACAACACTGCAGTTGTAATCTTAAAAGCTTGGCATCTGACATTAGCGATATTAGGTGCATTTAGAAAATGGTGCTTTAATGTGAAGAAAACTCTTAAGGGAAGTAAATTAGGTTGGAACATTCCCACAGTCTTGTTCAGAGACTGGAAATTGAGTCCTTACATTTCATGCAAACTATAGATTGCTGACTTTGTAAAACCAGACCAATTCAAGGTGCTTAAGGTGCACTTTGTATTCTGCACTCCTAATGAATTTGGTCATGGATTTGGACTGCTGCTTTTTATGTAATTCTTTGTTATTTCTTCATTATCTGGAGTTTTTTTNATTAACGTTAATATTGATATAGTTCTGGTTAATGTTGAAAAATAGTTTCCGTTGACCATTTCTATAGTTCCTCTGCTATAAGATTTCTCTGCTGCACTGTACGTTATACAATGTTTATGTATTCGTATCATTATTCACTGTGCAGCTTTTTTGAGGCTTACATGCCAAAGGAACTGCATTCACTAGTCTGGCTGAAATCAGTCTGCAAATACCAAATCATCAGATAAACCGTGCACCCGATTTGTTCAGTGAGGGGATGGTGGGGGTATTTCAAACATGGACAAGTTTCTCACAGGTTTTGCTAGGTTTGAGGTCTGGGGAAGAGACAGGGGTAAAAGATCTAATAAACAGATGGGACATGTGCTGAATATCTGCCTTCCTTTCCTAAAATCATAGAAATGTACGGCACAGAAGGAGGCCATTCAACCCATTGAGTTTGCACTGGCTCTTGAATGAACTGCACTTTCAATCTCACTGCCATGCTGTATCCCCAAAGTCATGGGCATCATTTGTCACCTTGACCAGGGCTGTTTCCGTGCTGTGGGTGGTACGGAAACCCATTGGAAGGGTTCATGAAGGGAATGGCGGGAGAGGAAGGAGTGAAGCTGGGAAGCAACAACCTGTTCCAGGACCTTGGAGAGGAAAGAGAGATTGGAGATGGGGCGGTAGTTTGAGAGTAGAGATGGGTCCAGGGAGGGATCCTTGGACTATCTTTCATATAGCTATCTACATCCCCTTTGAAACCCACAATAGACACTGCCTGTATTTGCAGGTTATTCCATATTCCAACAACTCCCTAAGTTTAAAAAAAACCTAAGCTTTCCTTTTGCTCTTCCTGTTGCTATCTTAAATCTATGTCCCCACTTACTGACTGCCCTACTAGTGGGCCTGACCGTCCTCAACACCCATACCCCTATCCACCCTTACCAGTGTTTCTATGATCAGGTCATGGAGTTGATGTTCAGATGATGATTCCCTGCTGATGATTCATTTGTTTCATGTTTCCTGGGATATACAGTGGGTCATGCAATCCCATGGCGAAACGTAACATGCTGCTGAACAATAAAGACAGCCTATTTGCCCCTAAAGCTCATCTTTCATACACCAAAATCGAGGGGATCTGTTCAGCCCCCTGTGCCCTCCCAACTGTCAACTCCTCCCCATCTCTCTCTCAAACTCTGGCCCGTATCCATCCCTCCCTCCACACCTTCAAACTTGTCTCCCCCTCCTCTCTCACCACCACTATAACCTGCATGAAGCCCACCACCTGCTCCCTCGACCCCATCCCTACCCCTCTCCTTACCTCTCAGCTCCACTTCCTTGCCCCTCTACTCCCAGACATCATAAACCTCTCCCTGTTCGCATCCCATTAAAAACCGCCGTTGTCACTTCTATCCTTAAAAATCCCTTCCTGGACCCATCTCTACTCTCAAACTACCGCCCCATCTCCAATCTCTCTTTCCTCTCCAAGGTCCTACAACAGGTTGTTGCTTCCCAGCTTCACTCCTTCTTCTCCCGCCATTTCCTTCATGAACCCTTCCAATGGGTTTCCATACCACCCACAGCACGGAAACAGCCCTGGTCAAGGTGACAAATGATGTTCTGTCCATCTGTGACCAGGGCTCCTCTGGCTCCTCGTCCTCCTCAACATCTCTGTTACCTTTGACACTGTGGATCCTCTATCTTCCTCCACTGCCTCTCCTCTCAACTTAACCTTCAAAGTTCTGTCCTTGAATGGTTCAGATCCTATCTCTCACACTAGCTCCACTTTGTCTCCACAAGTGGCTTCTCCTCCAGCTCCCATTTTGTGCAGTGTTCCTCTGCTCTCAGTCGTCGTCTCTTCAACCTGTACATGCTCTGTCTTGGTGACATCATCTGCAGACATGGGGTCAACTTCCACATGTATGCGGATGACACCTCTGATGTCCTGATAGATTGCCTGTCAGAGATGAAGTCCTGAATGAGAGCCAACTTTCTACAGTTGAACGTCAGCAAGACCAAGGCCCTCCTGATTGGTTCACGCCAGCGCCTCCACACCTCAGGCACTGGCAGCATCAGCATCCACAGATGCATACTCCACCTCACCAAGCCAGTCAGGAACCTAGGCATCTTGTTCGAACCTCAACTGTCCTTTCTCCCCCACATTCGTGCCATGACCCACTCTGCCTTCTCCCACCTCCGCAACATTGCCTGAGTCCAAGATTGCCTCACCTCAAAGGCTGCTGAAACCCTCATACATGCCTTCATTACAACCAGGCTCTACTTGTTGGCCTTCCCAACTCTTCCCTCCACAAGCTGCAGATCATCCAGAACTCTACAGCTCTGGTCCTCTCCCACACCAGGCTCCCTGACCCCAGCACACCCATCCTCGCCCAGCTGCACTGGCTTCCCATCCCTCAGAAGATAGTGTTCAAAATTCTCATCATCACCTTCAAGGCCCTCCATGTCCTTGCCCTCTCCTACCTCTCCGACCTGCTAACCAACCTGTCCGCTACCTCCACTCAGCAGACTCCAGCCTACTCCAAGTACCCCGCCCGGCTCACCCCACCATCAGCGGTTCGGCCTTCAGCCTCTCTGCTCCACCCTCTGGAACTCCATTCCACATTCCCTTCACCTCGCTCCCTTTCTTGCCTCCTTCAAAGCACGCCTCAAGACCCTTTCTTTGACCATGCTTTCGGCCAACCTCCTACCCTCTCTGCCCTCCACCCTCCCTGATCCCAAGCCCATCCCCCCCACCCACTCGGGTCGTAATCCCTGACTGTCCAGGGCCTTGGGACATCCTCCCGACGTGAAAGGCGCTTTACAAATGTAATTTTATATTGTATCTTATTTTCAGAGCCATGGCTAGCCAGTTGCTGATCAAATGCAAGGAGTGTTATTAATTTTTGTGTTTGATAAAGTGGTAAAGTAATTGTTCTGGCTGTGTGAGTCCCACCTGAAAGGCTGTGAGTTCATGTCTCAGAAGGGCTACCTGCCATTCCAGCTTGCTTGCATTAGCTGGATTGATTCATGCAATACAGGCAGCCACCCTACTGAAAGCAAAATTACATAGGTACATGCTTACAGCACAAAGCAGGCTATTCAGCCCAACCAGTCAATGCCAGTCTTTTTACTCCACCCTTCCTAATCTTCTCTCCTATATACCTCTACTTCCTTCACTCTCGTGTATGGATCAAGTTTCCTCTTAAATACAAAATCAATCAGTAAGATTTATATTTGTACAATGGAAGATTAATAATAATGGGTCCTCAACTTGAAGGTGTTAATTTTGGTCCATTTATTGAGTGTGCACTTTTGTATATTTACACTCTTATAATTCTGTTTCAGTAAAGGAATTCACTTTCATCCATTGCCTTTAAAACAACTCTGTCTTTGTGTTTGTTTTTAATAGTCTTTCCATCTCTGAACCTGTGAGCCTGAAGGAGCTGGAAACAGATAGAAACAAAAATGTTTTGCGGAATGTGACTGAAGTGAGTGTGAGATTATTGTCTCTAAGCATCAGACCGTAGTTGCCCTAAAGTGATGGTCCTCATTTACTTTTACACACACAATAAATTCCCATCAGACTGTAGTTGCCCTAAAGTGATGGTACCTCATTTACTTTTACACACACAATAAATTCCCATCTTTGTTTGGAACAATCTGGAAGAAATACTGAGAGCCTTTGGACCTTATTGCTTCTTCAACACGTACGTTACATATACAAGGACACCATTATGTTTGTCTACCTATTTTTTCCCCCATGTTCCTTTGTGAAACGTTTTTGATTCCAGTTTAATTTATTACATAAAAAGAAAGTCCTTGGCACTACGTCTCACAAGTCCCCCAAACTGCAATAGCTTAGCATTGAGACCGTTATCTTAAAATTTAAGATAGTTTAAAATTTGAAACAAATTTAAATTCACTTTCAATTTGGAAGCTTAAAAAAAAGAATTGTGGAAAACTGGGTGCGATGGGTCAAATGAGCTTTCTTGTTTCTTGCTTTTTTAAAATTCCTTTTCAATTGTTTTCATTTTTTTAATGATTCTTGCCTGTACTCCTTTTAATAAATAAAATCTTTTTCTTAAAATGTAGTGCAGTTTTATCTGCACGAATGATCGTGGGGCATAACTATTGCAACTGGCACTCGCGGTATGTACAATACAATAGAAAATTACATTTGTGAAGCTCCTTTCACTTCAGGAGGACGTTCCAAGGCACTGGACGGTCATGGATTTGGAACTGAGCTGGGGGAAGTTGGGATCAGCGGATGCAGAGCAGCGAGGGTAGGGAGGGTGGCCAAAGGCACGGTCAAAGAGGAGGGTCTTGAGACATGTCCTGAAGGATGCAAGGGAGGGAGCAAGGCAAAGGGAATGTGGGATGGAGTTGCAAAGGGTGGGGGCTGAGAGGCTGAAGGCCTGACCACTGATGATGGGGTAAGCCAACCGCGGGACGTGGAGCAGGCCAGAGCCTGCTGAGTGGAGGGAGCGAACAGGTTGATAATGCCAATAGTAGTCCCAGCAAATGAAAAAACAGAGCATTTATGACAATTAATTCATTTCCAGCCTTCTTTTCCCCTTCCCCCAGCCTCATCCAATTCCCTCCCTGTCAACTGTAAGTTAGCAATGATTCTACTAAACTCAATGATACAAGCCAAGCTAACCTAGTTGCCATAAATAAAGCCTTTGTTTCAGCAGTCGAATAATTCAGGAAAGGGGTGAGTGGTGGTGTCAGGAGAACATCTTGCCTACTAACTGATTCAATTGCCTGATGCAGCCTTTTCCATTACTGAAAGCCCTATAGTGCAGGCTTATGAGCAAGTGCAATGGCTTATATGCACGCCCATTGCTACTCGGAGTCGTAAACTTATGGCCTATAAACCGACTCAAGAGATTGCACTTGAACCAATAGGTACTGAAGATTAAAATTTTTCAAAGGTGTACCCCAAATGTGCTTGATTCCAATGTGTTCAGGTTTCAATCAAAGTGTTGCAGCTGAAACCATGTGAGATAATGATAATCCTTACATTTGATATAGTGACTTATCACGTCATCTCAAAACACTTCACAAAATATGTTGTGTAGTGTATTAACTTTACAAAATGCGGCAGCCAATTGCACACAGCAGTGTCCTGCAACCAGTTGTGGATTGAGTGACCACATTATTTTTGAGGGATTATTACCCCGGAAAAAGATTCACCAATTGACTGACAACCAGGTTCCTACTTACTCCTAGGTAATCAGAGGCATCTGGAGTAAGGAAACTTGCCTAATGTTTTGTCTGCCTGGGAATGGAACCTGGTCCTCTTGCTTGCGAGGTGAGTGCTCCAGCCACTTCGCTTCGGGAGATTTGACAGATCTGTGCTAGGATTGCAGTACAACTAGGACATGAGAAGTATCATACCATTTATGCTCTGTTTCTCCAAAAAGAGGTGAAACCTGTCCAAGGAATGATTGCACAGCCACAATGTAGGCTGGAGTAGAAACTGTAATTCTAATACGAAAGAAATTGCTTCTTCAAAAGCAATTGCCCTTCCTGTTGTGTGCTGCCTTTCTCTTGCCCTTCCTATTGAAATTATTTATTCTTTTGTGACAGTCAATCTTCTGGATTTCTCATAATTTTTAAAAATGATTTTATGGTATGGGAATTTTAAGTTTTGGCATTTTCAATGCACGTCACGTTTAAGTGGCATGTAAAGCTTGCAATTAGAAAATTGTCATTTGGCTCATCGAGTGCATTCTTTCTAAGGCTCTCCTTGCCCGCTCCCTGCGCTCAGCGGTTTCCAGCCTACTTTCTGCGCCTTGCTCGCCCCACCATTGGCGGGCGGACCTTTATCCACTCTATCCCCACCCTCTGGAACTCCGTCCCGCAGTCCCTCTTTCTCACCCCCTTCCTTGCCTCATTCAAGACCCGTCTAACCCTCCTCTTTGACGGTGCCTTTGATCACCCTTCTTCCCCCCGTGCTCTCCACCCTCCCTGATCCCGACCCCCAGCTTGGGTCCGAAACACTGATTGTGTAGCGCCTTGGGATGTCCTCCTGATGTGAAAGACGCTATATAAATGTAATTTTGTTGTTGTTGGAATTCATTTTGTTGATTCTTCTGCATCTGCATTATTCACTATTTCTGTAACTCCTCTGTTGGAGATAAGGTTAAGAGGTTTCAGGGCCCCAAAATTAGAACTAATGTCCACAAACAGCCATGAACTGAATGACCTGGGAATGCATACATAAAATGTGCAGTCGGTCTGCTTTTTTTCCAATTCACACCCGTCCCAAACAGCAAACTTTTAGTTTTCCATGTGTCAGCACTTCAACAAGAAACAAATGCCTACTATTTTGTAATTTTGTAAAGCAAATCGATGCGAAAGAGACAGTAAACTTCAACAATGGAAAAGTTAAGTGTATGGGTAGTTGTTTTGGCCAGAAACAGTCACACTTGGCAAGATGCAGTGAGCCACTGTCAGTTCCTTTATGGTTCAGACTTTATTTGTAGTCTCTCGATGCATTGACTGAGAACGTCCTCTCTGGAAGGCTCAAAAGAGATGGAGCACAATCAGAGAATAAATTGCATGACTCTTGCTTCAGTGATTCAGAAAGAAAATGCACAGGAGCTTTTTTAACCCCAAACTTCTTGAATGTGCTGTGATGGGGTTTATCCTTGAAACCTGAACCTTTTGCAATTTGTGTATATCAGTTACCTATGGAACTTTTTAATTGCCTTTAATTGCAAATTGGCTGGCACATTCACCTACAAATTATACAGTCACTACACATTACAATACTATACATTCTTGTGAAGCGTTTTGAGATGTCTTCCTGATGTAAACTGATCCCCCCAGTTCCACCATACACAAAATCCAATTAATTAAAAACTCCACCGCCTGGATACTCATGCACACAAAACTCTGTACCCCCATCACGCCAGTCCTAGCCAAGCCGCACTGGCTCCCAAACACCAAATGGATTGATTTCAACATCCTCTCACTTGTTTTCAAATCCCTTCATGCCCTTGCACCTCCCTACCACTACCCGCTGCCTCAGCTCGGCTGGCTCCAGCATCCTGTTTGCCCCTTGTGCCCTTCGTTCCACCGTCGGTGGCCGTGCCTTCAGCCACTATGCCCAAAACTCTGAAACTCTCTGCCTCAATCCCTTCGCCTTTCACTCTCCCTCCCCATCATTATATCCCACCTAAAGACCTTCCATTTTGATTGTGCTTACGGTCACCTCCGCATCACTCTTCCCCCTGGCTCATTGTCAGACTCTGCCACGGTCAAGCACTCCAGGACGCTACCCCATATAAATACAAGTTGTTGTTGTTGTAAACCAAATACAATAATGGTAATAATCCTTGTATTTGATATAGCGCTTTATCACATCTTCGAGATGTCACAACACGTTTCACAGAATACACGGTAAAATTAATTGACTGTATATTGTGGGCAAAACAATTGCGCACAGCAATGTCCCACAAACAGTCGTGGATTGAGTGACCAACTTATTATTATTATTTTTTGAAGAATTATTATCCCCGAAAAAGCATCTGCCAATTAATTAACAACTGGGTTCCTAGTGTTATTGTCCAACAAGGATTATTTTTATTATTTGTATTGTATTTGTCTCTTTCCCTCTGGTTCTCTCATATTTGTGCAACTAACAAATCTTATATTTCAGTGAGCATTTTCCCATTAGAAAGCAGAAGCCATATTATTTCCATATCACTGTTTATTCAATGCTCTCTTGTGGTTTTGCTGATTTAACTAGGAGAGAGAAACCATGTCCGTAACATTCCTATTTGGCTGATTCATGGGAAAAAGAAAAAAAATACTGAGATGCATAAAAGTAACAACCAAGTCAGCTTTTACAACGTTGGAAAGGGAGGGGAGGGAATCAACAGATTATGTCCTAAAAAAATTCAGTTTAATTGTGGAGAAATTTTTGTGCTCAGTCCGAAAACTTTGATCTGTCCCCAGTACCAATTATATGGTGGTAGCCTATTGATGTGGCTGGTAGGAAATATCATTTTGGTATCCAGAAACTAAAATAAACCTCATCACTTCATCTTCAGTTGACCATTGTTTTGATGAAAAACAATCCCCGTTCTTCTGATGAGATGTTCAGGTTGATGTTAAAGATCCCATGGCTCTATTCAAAAAGAGAAGGTACTTTCTCCCAGTATCCTAGCTAAAAATCTCCCAAATAAAATTGGTCACTCATTCCTTGGCTATTTCTGGAACAATGCTGTAAGCAACTGTGCTGCCACATTTGCCTACAAATAAACAATCACTTAATTTCGCAATAAATCTTGTGAAGCGTTTTGAGACATCCTCCCAATGTGATAAAGTGCTATACCAAATGCAAGGATTCTTTTTATTATTTTTATTAAAAAGAACTATGGAATAATAAATGCAATGTTTCATAACAGATTCCACTCTACATTGGTTTCAGATTCTGTTATGAAATATGACAATTTTCCATCTATTTGTAAAAGGAGGGGTTGATGCCACTGGCTTTTACCCAACTTTACCACAACCGCTTGCCAAAACCAGTTCCCAAATTTTCATCGCTGGCATCTTGGTTTCCGCCTCTCGTGACTCCCATTCTAGTTTCAGATCTGGGATGGCACTTAAATACTCCTTCATAAGAGGGACTGGATTGGAGTAAAGATAGTGTTGATTAAGGAAGGCCTGGAACTTAGTGATCGAGAATAACAATGGAAGCGTTGAAATCTTTGAGTTCACACATGATGCAGAAATCTGGGGAAAGGGTTCATAGCCCTGCCATTTGCACAATAATTACTCCAAAAGTAATTGTTTTGCTTTTCTACAGCTCTGTGTGGTTTTCAGTGTCTTTTAATGGGATATTGTCTAAACTCACTCAGTATCTTGCGAAGCAGGACTGAAATGCCAGCTTCAGGGTTGGGAAAAAGAATGGGGAGTCTTAGTGGAAAACCAAGATAGTAATAAATCTTTGCATTTGATATAAGGCCTTTCACATTTTTGAGAGGGAGTCAGCTGGGTGTCTGACACATGCGGAAACCCATCTTCAAGCTTAAGAGTATCCAAGCTAAACTGAGAATTCCATGCATCCCACCTACACATGGAAATTCCAGAGATAGATTGTTGGAATGGAAGGCGCATCTGGGATGTCATCTCAAAGTGCTTCACAGGATATACTATAAGGTATAGTGACTGTGTGTTTTGTGGGCGAAATAAATGGGTAATGTGACAATCCCAAAATCAGCTTTGCACTCAACTAAAGTTTGGGGGTGGGGGGAAGGAGGGGGAAGGAGAGAGAAGAAAAGAAACAGAAATATAATAATTAGAAATAAAATAAATTAGAAATAACTGTAAAATTGGGATCGTTCATAAAAGATTAAATAATGCTTTCCATAACACATCACATTTTTCATCTCTATATGTTAATTGTTCCAGCCTTTTTGTTTGCTTACATAATTTACCTTTCTGAGCGCTACATCTGGATAACTTTCATCATGTTGATGAAAAGCTGTTTGGCAAACAAAAATTGTATTTGTTTTCAAACTTGCTGAATGCTGACCTGAATCATGTTGAAACTCTCAATGAGCTTATTTGTGTGTGATTTTCAATGTAATGAGAGTCAAACCTATCTGCAATTCCTTCCTAAAGACCAGGAAGAAAATATTTGCCGAACACTTTGTCATGAAGTTAGTTCTCCTTCAATAAAAATCTTGTGCCCAATGTTTACACAATGCAATTCACATTTAAATAATATCTTTCACATTGGGACGATGTCGCAAAGTGTCTCAGTTCTCAATGGGAACTCAACCATGTCTTACCGGTCATGTCTTAGCCAACTGACCATCAGGTGAGATTGTCTATCAATCCCTTTATTAAGAGAAGGATAGAAAGAGATCCTTCTCTTAATAATGGAATATGCAAAATCAAATGAGTAAAATTGGTAATCAACAACGACAATTTATATACCGCCCTCCACGCCGGACAGCGCCTCAGAGCACTTTACAGTTTATATTTACAATCAGTTGATATTTCTCTACAAATAGTCACTAAACATTATAGTAATAAGTGCTATAAGCGGTCTGAGACGCCACCCGGCGTGGAGGGCACTATATAAATCCTAGTTGTTGTTGTAATAAATCCTATGAAGCGTTTTGGGGCGTCTCAACTATACCATAAGGTACTTTATCAAATGCAAAGATAATCATATTTTATTATGCACCTTTGAACTATGGAGTGCTGAAATATCAGTGAGTGGCCAAGGTCTCTCACATGCTCAGATCCTGATTGAATAATACTGGAACAGCCTATATGAAAGGTGCTATATAGAAGCAAGTGTTGTTTTGGGGACACTCAGCAAGATACGGTGTTGAGGATTGGTGATGGAATAGTCTTCTTGAGTATCCTCCAATAGTTTGTGGCAGGTTGCTTGTGTGTACTTTTAGTGTGTCAAGAATGGAGGTGAAGGATAAAATTAGATTTATTTAGAATTTTAGGATGTGGAATAAAAAAATGGCAGAAAATGTATTGGGGTGATTGATCTTCATAGGAACATAGGAACAGGAGTAGGCCATTCAGCCTGTCGAGCCTGTTCCACCTTTAATTAGATCATGGCTGATCTTTATCTTTACTAGAATTTCAAATCCAATTTCCCACTTTCTCCCCGATACCCTTTAATACCCCGACCTACCAAACATCTGTCAATCTCTTTCTTGAAGGTGTGGATGGATCCAGCATCCACGACCTTTTGGGGGAGAGAATTCCAGATTTCTACCACCCTTTGAGTGAAAAAATGCTTCCTAATTTCACTCTTAAATGATCTGGTTCTAATTTTAAGACTATGTCCCCTTATTTTGCATTCTTCCAACATAGGAAATAGCTTTTCTGCATCTACCCTATCAAATACCTTTACCATCCTAAAAACCTCTATCAAATCACCCCTCAATCTTCTAAACTCGAGGGAATACAATCCAAGTTTACGCAGTCTTTCCTCGTAACTTAACCCTTTTTGGCCTAGAAACATTCTGGTGAACCTGCGCTGCACCCCCTCCAAGGCCAATATATCTTTCCTGTGGTGTGGTGCCCAAAACTGAACGCATTACTCCAGGTGGGGTCTGACTAATGCTCTATACGGCTGAAGCATCATTTCTTCCCTTTACCTTTACTTTTTGATGGATGAAACCAAATATGCAGATTTCAATGATGGGAACCTAATTTAAAAGACATTTAAGAAGAAACTCGATGCATGCATTAGGGAGAGGGATTTGGAGATGTGCAGTACAAACACAGGCACCATCTAGTTGGGCCAAATGGCTTGTTTCAGTGTTCAACAATCTATGTAGTCTATGTAACTGCCTTCAGAAAACCCATCTGATCAAGAAGACTTTGTGATTAGCTTCATGTCAACTGAATGACAACCAAATGAATTATGAATGCTGACCCTGCAATTCATGTAGTATTTAGTTAAATACTGTATATTATATTCTTGTGCGCCTTACATTTCCTTCCAATTCCCTCTACAATTTGCTGGTACCTTATAACTTTTTTTAAAACTGCCAATGCAATCATTGCAGATAATAGAATAAAATATTAAAGAAACCTTTCCATTTTTAAAGGGCTGCTCAATCCTCTTTGGGTTCTTTAACACCTTTCATTGACCATTCAAAGGAAATAGAGTTCACTTTTACAATTTGTGATGTACTCATTGTTTATTAAACTGTCCCTTCAGTACTAATTATGTCTCCAAGTGGACTCATCATTATAATAGATCTGGGATTTTAAACACAATGGAATAAAAGCTGCAAACTCTCTAAAATGTAAAACAGATCTGCTTTTTGTTTTAAAAAAATCTTCAGCTCACATATTAAATCAAAGAAGGTGGAATGAAAGGAAAATCCCCATGGCAGACATTGCCTTTTAATAGAATTTTGTGACTGCCCTAAATAACAAGTCCTGTTTAGCATTAAATGGCACTTCCATTCCTTCATAACCCCAGAGCGCAGATTTCCAGTCGTGATAACACACTGGTGCTATTTATCACTGAAATGTTTTTTTTGTCATTTCCAGATGAAGACTTTTATTTTTTTGCTCGAATATGTGTTGCAGAGAAAGCATTCTGCAGGGAGAGATAGAGACCCAGGCTCTGTTTGAGATATATCTTTTACAAAACAACAAAGTGCTGTCATTCCTGCCAATTTGTGTGTGTGTGTGGGGGGGGGGGGGGGGGGGGGGGGCAGGGGGGAACCTTAAAATTGACCATGAATAGAAAAAATGTTTCAGTGTTTTTTATATTTTTGCAAGTTTCTCTCCTGTAGCGCTCTTGAAGATGAATGCCGTTTTGGTTGGGCACAGGTCCACTAGCACACACAGCCCTTTTCTACCTTACTCACGTGACCACTCTTAATGCGTGAGCCTGCACAGTGAGCTGCTGGCAGGTGTTTGACCTTGGAGAACACAACAGCTCTGCCTGTTATGTGTTTGTGTGCCTCTCGCTATTCCTACAGCAGACACCATTGGATAGTACAGTGGAAATCTATTATAAAGTGCTTAGTTGTAACACAGGTTCACTTATTGTGCGATTGTGTGTGAATACCCTGTAGGGTCTTTACCAAAAAATCCACATTGTCCACAGAAAACCAACCCACTCACTTCAAATCATGTAATCTCACATCAAAATGCTGCCCTGCTTCTTGCGTGTTTAAAATCTACCTGACTTCCAGGTGGTGGCCATTTTAAAAATAATTAGCATCCGATTATTTTTAAACTTTCTCCCACTGAGATATGCCTTTCTGTTCATGGTCTGGTGTCCTCTGGCTGGGATGCCCTAATACTGTAGTGGGTAGAGCGGCAACTGGCCAATAATCTCCCAAATAAAATGAGTCACTCACTACATCGCAATTTGTACGACTCTGCTGCACGCAAACTGGCTGCCACATTCGCCCACAAAATACACAGTCAATCCATTCTACAATATATCCTAATAATTATAAAATAATAATCCTTGCATTTGAAATAATAATAATCTTTGCATTTGATACAGCGCCTTATCACATCTTCAAGACGCCTCAAAGCGCTTCACAGAAAATACTATAAAGTGAATTGATTGTATATTTTGATTGTATATACATTTCACCCTGCCGGCAATTGATATAGCGCCTTATCTAGGCATTATTGAGGCGTCTCAAAGCGCTTCGTAGAATATACTGTGAAGTGGATTGAAGGTATATTTTGTGGATGAAAAGCGGCAGTCAATTGCACGCAGCAGTGTCCCACAAACAGTCGTGGATTTTTTTAAGGTATTATTATCACTGGAAAAGCGAAGTCTCCTGTGAAGTCTCAATGTGTGATAAGGCGCAATACCAAATGCAAGGATTATTATTATTTTTAGCACAGGTAGTTGGCTGGTCAGCTTTCCATGTAGTGAATGTAGAATCACTGACAGTAGATTGTGCCTCGTAATAAGGTGGGTTGAGATTTTATGGACCTCATATATTCAGTGAAGCACTTTGAAACATCTCAATGATATGATACGGCTCTATATCAAATGCAAGGATCATAATTATTATTATTATTATTATTATTATTATTATTATTATTATTATTATTATTATTATTATTATTATTATTATATCTATCTGAGTAGAATCTGTCTGATCTACAGTTACATAGGCTGCTGGGAGGTATGAGTGATATGTGCATAGCTGTGCATTGTTCAAATCTATAGGGTTCAGTGAGCATTCTGTTCTTGGATAGACTTGTGAATATATTATAATGTACATATGTGTCAGTGATCCATTTCCTTTGTTCCACATATTTTCTGTGCAAGTCTGTTGATGTAGATGTTTATTCTCTCTTTAGAGAATATATCTGAGTAGTTACCAGGCAAGTTTTTTTCCATAGCAGCAGTCTATAATTATACTCTGAAGGTCCTCCCTCCCCCATCCCTGTACTGGAATTTGTGCTCATGCTTGTACAATGGTTCCATTTACTGATAGCCACCTGGTACCTTTCCCCCCAAAACGTTCTTCTGCTGCGAATTATCACAATGTAACTCACAACAACAACAAACACCAAAACGTATATATGTAATGGCTTTCATGTTGCGAGGACTTCCGAAGATGCTGGACAGACAAGGGTTTGCGCCCGAGCTGGAGTTTGGGTTTGAGAGGAGTGAGGGCCAAGACGGGGAGTGGAAAAGACCTTTAACAAGGGATGGAGTGAATCAGATGGAGGTGAAAGGACTCTGGAACAGAATTCCAGGAAGCGAGGGCAGAAACCCTAATCAACAATGGTGGGTATGGCAGGCATAGTGGGTTATGTGAAGCAGGCGATTGCCTGCCAAGCAGAGAGAGTGGGTGAGTTGGTAGGGTTTTAGAAGATCTCAAAGGTAGTGTGGGGGCAAGCTCGTGGGGAGATTTAAAAGTGAGGTTGAGGATCTTCAAGTCAGTCCTCTGGGTAATGGTGAGCCATTGAAGCTGGGAAAAGATGAGGATGAAAGGCTCAAGGAGCTTAGTGCAGGGTATGACATGAGCTGTAGAGTTCTGGAAGAGTTCAGAAGTCCAGGGGGCAGAAAATTGATGTAGTTTGGCCTGGACATAATGAAAGCCTGTGGCAGAGACAGGCAATATTGTGGAAGAATCCAATCCAGAAACAATATACCCAGAACAATACTTTCAGATGGATGGAGTCAGTAGAACCCGAGGACATGGGTTTTGAGTTGCAAAGGGCAATTTCAGGACAGACACCAAGAGCTTCTTCTTTACCTAGAGTAATTTTTGAAGCTTTGTTGTTTGTTGGGAAATTTCTGCTGTTAGAAAAAGCTTGTACATTTAAATTTTCTCAGTCAAAGCATGACTATAAAGTTGAATTTAGTTTAAATTCCTATAGGTGAAATATCACTGGTCAGTACAAGGGTACTATTGGTCATCTTTCCCCTCCCCATCTCCTCGATTCCCATCCCCAGCTCAGGTACCTGGTCAGCAGTGTTAAGCATTTTGGGATGTCATGAAAGGCAATTTATAAATATAAATATTGTCATGCTCAAGTAGTTTATGGCAAAAGACTGAGATCCATTAACATTAAGAGTGTTGTGAGCTGGAAGTTTAATGTGCGACACAGTTTCATGGAGGTTGCCATTGACGTCTGTCAGGAAGGGGTATCTGTTGCTCAAGGGAGGGGCAATGATCTACACCTGACACATCCAAGTAATTTCTAATCAATACATTACAGATTTCTGAATTTAAACTCCTGTTTAGGACAGGGATGATATTGCGCCTTAAAAGTCAGGAGGACAGGGATGTCCTCCTGATTTTTAAGGCGCTATATCAAGCTAAGTATTATTATTTTGCCAACAAAAAATACAGTCACTACACTTTACAGTAAAATCTGTTAGGTGCTTTAAGACATTATGGCAATGAAGTAAGAAGCTATGCCAAATGCAAGGATAATTATTATTATTATTATTTCCAAGCCAAATTAACCTATGGTTCTTTCATATGATGTGTCAGCCTGGAACACTTGTCTCTGAGTCAGAAATTTGTGGGTTCATTTGGCCCCACATCGGGACCCCAGGAAACCGGTGGTGTCTGGTGAGGATGGGTAGTAACAGGCATGGGAAGCTTAGTGTAAGGATGTGAGCGGCCATGTTTTAGCTGAACTGGACCTTGTGGATTCCAGCCACACATTGCAACTTGGAACCCATATAGTTGCTGACACTTCACTGCAGTGCTAGTAGTATGCTACATTATCAGAGGTGCCAACTGCTGGTCAAATGGATGTTAAAGCTCCCACTACATTATTCAAAAAGAGAAAGTAATTTATCTGGGTGTCCTAGCCAACAATGCCCCAAATAAATTTGATCACTCACTCTTTGGTTGTTTGTGGGACATTGCTTTGGGACAAGGCCTGGATGAGCTCAAGTTTCCTGCAGCTGAATGTTGGCAAGACCGAAGCCATAATCTTTGGCTCCCATCAATGTTTCTCTCCTGCAGGTCTGAATTCCTCAACCTCCCCGGGCTCTCCATCAAACTCTCTAAACCTGCGTTCAACTTAGGTGTCAGGTTCAATCCTTAGCTTTCCTTTCTATCACACATCTGTTCCCTGACCAGAACTGCTTTTTTCCATCTCCACCACATTGCCCGCCTCCGTCCGTACCTCACAACCGACCCAGCGGAAACCCTCGTCCACGCCTTTGTAACTTCTTGGCTGGACTATTCTAATCCTCGCAGGTCTCCCCAGTTCCACGATACACAAAATCCAATGAATTCAAAACTCTGCTGCCCGGATACTCACTTGCACAAAACTCCATACCCCCATCGCATCAGTCCTTGCCAGGCTGCACTGGCTCCCAATCACCTAACGGATTGATTTCAAGATCCTCACACTCACTTTCAAATCCCTTCATGCTCTCGTACCTCCCTACATATTTGACCTACTTATGCCCCACTCCACCACCCACTGTCTCCGCCTAGCTGGCTCTGGCCTCCTGTTTGTCCCTCGTCCTCTCCGTTACACCATCAGTGGCCGTGCCTTTAGCCTTTACGACCCCAAACTCTGGAACTCTCTTCTGCAATTCCTATGCCTTGCCCCGTCCCTCCTCACTTTCAAATCCCGCAAAACGACCTTCCTTTATGATCGTGCTTACAGTCACCTCCCTCTTCCCTCTCCCTCCGCTCGTTGTGAGACTCCGCCACTGTGCACAGCTCCACTATATAAACACAAGTTATTGTTGTATGCAAATTGGCTGCCTTGTTCGCCCACAAAATACACAGTCACAACCACAGCATATCCTATGAAGCACTTTGAGACATCTTTACGACATATTAAAGCAAGGTGCTTTATCAAATGCAAGGATTATTATTATGGGTAATTTCATTCTAACAACTTAGAACTGAATATCATTGACTCTGGAGACAAATTAGTTTGGAGTAAGGCATTTATTGTGAAAAGAATAATTGAGCATTCTTCGTGACAAGCAGAGTGAAAAACATTTATTGTGTGGAAAATATGTGTGGACGTGTTTTCTGGTATATTTGAACTCAATTCTTAGCTTAATGGGTATGATAATGGAAGGCAAGTATATTGCTGTTACTAAAGGGTAAAATTAGTTTTTTNAACAAAAAANTATTTCCCATACTAGATCCAGAGCAATTTCAGCATTTTAGTGTCTGAAACTAATAATGGAAGTGAATGGAAATTGCTGGACTGATTGTGCAGTGTGCAAGAGTTAGATTTGTTCAGTCTGTAATAGCTGTCAGGAAATGTACTGAGGGGTAGGGCGGGGGGAAAGTCAAATTTGAACAGCCCACATTTATTCTGGATACGGGCATTAAAGCTTAAAAAAAACATAAACCACCTTATTTCAATACTGAGATCTGCTATTAGTGGATCTTATCTTCACCCAACTTTTCTATACCATTGTGAGCCATCAAAATGGAAAAATAGTCTAGCAGAGTGCTTGGCCAGATATCAAGGGAGCCAGATTCAGACCCTGCTCGTCCAATTGTATTTGCCTTTTTTTAAATAACTTTTTAACTTTTAGCAAGAAGCTGTTTTTTAGAAGTAATGGAAAATTCCACCTATTTCAGTTTTTTATTGGCTGCAAAGCATAATGGAAGTGAATGGAGATTACTAGGCTGGCTGTGCCCTTCATGCCCATCACCTCCCTATCACTTTAATCTTCTTCTATCCCACTCCTCTGCTCTCCCCCCACACCCACGCCCACCACCCCCACCAACCATCGCCCCAATGCAGCTTCCAACCACAAATGGTGGCTAATCCTTCCAATTCTATGCTTCTACCTCTGGAACTCCCTCCCTCTACCCCTCTGCCTTATTCCCTCTCTATCTTCCTTTCAAATCCCTCCACAGTCTTGCCTCACCTTACCACTGTGACCTCCTCAAACCTGGTCAATCTCTTCACTCAGATGACATCTGCCTGCTTCATGTGCCCCACCTTACTTGCCTCACCATTCAATAGTCGAGCTTTCAGACTATCCTGGCTGGCCCTCTAATTCAATCTATCAATCCTGGCTGTCCCTCCAACTTGATCCCTCCCTCACCTCTTTCAAGGTCTATCTCAAGACCTTCTTTGACCATGCTTTCAGTCATCTTTCTCCACCCCACCGACCTCGGTCCTTGGCTCCCACCCCATTAGTGCCAAGACTATTCTCCTGAAGTGAAAAATGCTATATAATTTTTTATTTTATTGTATTTGTCTTCAAGTTTGTCTCTAAAACATGCCTCTTTGACCACATATATGGTACCGCTCCGTACTAATTGCCCCTTCCCCTGCTCGATGTCCATCTCCATACCTGTAAATTGCTTTGTCACTCTATATGAAGGGCGCTATATAAATGCAAGTTGTTGTTGCTTAATTGCTGTGCTCAATTGGCTGCCGTGTTTCACCCTCAAAATATAGTCACTGCACTTTACACTATATTCTCTGAAGTGTTTTGCATTATTATTATTATTAAACTTGTGCTGATTTGAATGATGAACTTACAGTGTTTGGAAGCACCAGTTCCAGAATTCTACCTTTTAAACAACCAGTGCACTTCAGCAGCTAAAAGCTGAAGTAAAACGTGTCTAGAATATTACACTGTAAAATAAGAAACATTAGGAGCTGATGCAAACCGTTTCACTAAATTAATAGATCATAAGAAAAGTCAGGATGAGAACATTGATTCAGCCCACTGACTCTTATCTTATCATTAGATGTATATTGAATAGATTTGTTGAATTTCTTCACTATCAAGTGACCGTTACAGTGCATTATGCCTTCACTGGTGCAGACTATCAATGGGATTGCTCAATCCAGCTCACAGAGTTTGTGCGAGATCCCGTTTTGTTCTGCCCTTCCCTCCCTTTTAAGTCATTCATTCAGCTCATATCACATCTGCTTTCCTTTACCATCTGCCTCCATTCCTCCCTCACACCCAGCACAGCTGAAACTCTTGTCCAGATTTTTCTCCAGCATTCTACTTTTCAGCACAAGATCCAGATCATTGGATACTCTACAGCTCACGTTCTCTCCCATACCAGGCTCCATTACCTTTATCTTTGCTCCACTGGTTTCCTCTTCCCTAAGCCAAATGACTTTAAGATCCTAATTCTAACTATCGAATGCCTCCACACCCTTGACCCTTTCTCCACCCTACTTCTGTGATCTCCTTTTGTCCTAAGCCCCCCCATTTCATCACCCCCTGACCCCCGCCCGGCTCACACTCTTCTGCCTTTGTATAGTTCTTTGAGACAATTTGATACATGAAACGCATTACTCACGGAGCACGTTTTATTGTAAGTAGAAACCGTGCTCATTGTGTTGCAGAGAAATTATGAGTAGTCAAATACTTTATTGGGCTTATTAATTGTCTTCCATTTGATCCTCTGTGAAACATTTTCTGCTTGAGACCAACAGACTCAAAGCTTACAGTATTAACGGAATCAATGCTTCACTGGTAGCTTGATGGGCAGGGCTGACTGTTCAGTGTGGATCTGAGTCATGTAGATTGAAAATGTACCAGATTTGAACCCACAATCTGTCCCAAGTTAGTTGATGTTAGCGAGCAGGCGGGGGGATGGGGGGAGATCAGATGCTACAATTGATCTCAGTACCTAGTTTTAGCAAAGGGAAGATCAGCCAGCTCTCATGCTCCAGACCAATATTTCTACTGGAAATTCATTCAGCACGTTATTTGAGGATAGCATTAGACTCGATTGTTATGTTTCCCACATTCACGCAGCCTACCACTGCTCCTTGTCTGGGCTCTCACATGAAGATCGTCCACCCGGGTGATGTACAGAAAGCTTTCAGCACAGAATGATTCCGTGTCTTCAGGAGTGATGGAGAAAAAAAACAAAATGACCTGAATATATTGCAATGCTCATAAATAGTGCTACAACACTTAGGGTCCTAGTTTGTGGATTGCTTAAACAGTCATGTGAAAAATGTATAGGTTGGTTTAAACAGGTGCAAATGACGTAAAGTTTTGGTTGTCGCAATCTAAAGGTGCTCCCCAAGCAGTCAGTACAGAAAAGAACAGTGTGGATGATCTCGGTACTCGAGGGGCGAGCTACAAGGAACGACTCGATAAGCTAGAGACCTTCAGCTTTGAAAAATATGTCTCAGAGGGGACCTTTTAGAGATATACAAAGTAATAATAATCCTTTCAGTTGATATAGCATCTTTCATGTTGGGAGAATATCTCAAAGCATTTCACAGGATTTACTGTGAAGTGTAATGACTGAATTTTGTAGGTGAATGTTGCAGCCAATTTGTGCATAGCAATGTACAAAAAACAACCATGAACTGAATGACCATTTTTATCTGAGGGTATATCGGCCAGGACACAAGTAGAAAAATCCCTTCTCTTTTTGACTAGTGTCATGGGATGTTTAACATCTTCCTGAACATTTCATGGTGAGATGCATTGCCCACCGGGAAGTTCACAGGGAATTCCTGGTACTAAGATCCAGCTAGTGAGGCTCAAACTTGCGCTTGTCGAATGTCAAACGACCAAGTAGTGACAATCCTCCTTGGAGGGGAAAGAAAGCGGGGTCTCCTTGCAGCTGAACTGGCTCCAAGATGACATGCTTGGTAATGAAATGTTGGAATCATGCCAGCCCTCTGTGGCGGTCTTCATAGTCTGGTTCCTGAGCAAGGTGGGTCCGCAGTATTCCAGGACACTGCTGATAACAGCACAGCCAGCCTGGCTCATCAGCAGGATGTGGAAGGGCAGACCAGTCACTGGGGGCAGAGAGTCATTCCACTCAACTCCTGTTAACCTTGTAAGCCAAAGAAAACCTTAACAGATAGGATGGTCCTAGCTGGACAAGCAATGAGAAAGCTTGCCAGACAGTGATATCAATGGCAAGCTATATAGTTTTAGCTGGTTACACTCCAGCAGTAACCCAACACACACTCTGTGGTTCCCAAGCCTTGGCTCTTGCCAACCTGTACCTAATGCTTTCCGGAATTAGGTAAGCAGGATGCGTCCCTCTAGGGAGAGAATGTGTATTCCATTGCAACAATTTACCTCTGGGATTTCCACGTGTAAGTGAGATGCATGGAATTCTCAGTTTGGTTTGGATACTCTGGAGCATGGTAATGGGTTTCCACGTGTGTTAGACACCCAAACGACTGAACAAAAACTCAACAGGCAGATGGGACCTTGGTTTATTGTCTTATCTGAAGGATGGCACCTCCAATAAATGTAAATAAGATTGAGAAGGTGAATCCTGAATAATATTTTGAGGACTGCAGTGGACAATTTCCAGACAGATACTGGAAAGTAGTTCTTTATAGAGATGCTAATTAATGACTGGAAGGTGTTACAGGTGGTTGAGGCCAGGACACTCGATTTATTTCCAATATTGCTTGATGCTTTTATGTTTGTTCTGGAAGGAAGAGCTCAACTGGGCCTCCTTGATATGAACCTCTTGTGATCTTGTGTGAAGAAGGAATTACAGCTTCCTTGAATTATGAAATTTGCAGTCACAGTCATTACAGGTGATTCTGTAATCCTTGACATCAACAACAACTTGCATTTATATGGCATCCCTCACGCAGGATAGCGTCCCAGAGTGCTTGACAGTGGCAGAGCATGATGCTGAGCTGGGGGGAGGGGGGATGTGATTGTAGGCATGGTCGAATAGGAAGATCTTCAGACTTTGATTAGATTGCAGGGCTCAAACCAATTACAATTCTTGTACATCTGTCCGATGCTATACGTTCCAGTGTGGAAAAACAAAGGAACCTTGATAACAATTCAGTGTGAACATATGTCCACAAAGTGTGATGAAATGTCAGCTGCGTTTTCCAAACAGTGATTTGGAAACGCTTGACAATGCCAACGTGAATCTTTCATTCCTTTCAGTGAGAATGAGAGCTTTGGGAATGTGTGAATCTTGCATCATTTCTGAGTGAATGCTTTTGGATATATACATGAGTGTATGTGCGTTGTGGGGAATGTGGGTGATAATAGTAAAACTGAATGGTAGAGGTAAATTCACTGTTTGTTCCTGAAACATTAATACCAACTCGAGCCTTCTCCAGCGATTAAAACCTGGCTTGGGGTTAATTACATTCACCACACTGAGCTTGGGGCTAACTACTTTTATTCATCTATTAGACTATGAGTGAGCAAACTATCTGGTGTGGCTGGGGCAGAAGTTTCTGTGCACCTGAGGAGTGTCAGATTGAACCATCACTTTGGAAAAGGTCATTGCTGTTTAGTCAAAATCTCATTGGAACTGACTGATTCTGTACTGGATCCAGGTGGTGATCTATTATATCAAACTGCACAAAGCCTATTAAGTTATTTTGACCAATCAAAGTCTAATCTGCCTTTAGTTTTAATAAATAACAATAATAATCCCTGTATTTGGTATAGCGCATTATCACACTGCTGGGATGTCTCAAACCGCTTCACAGGATATACTGTAAAGTGTAGTGACTGTGTTTATTGTGGGTGAACTGGCAGACAATTTGTGCACAGTGATGTTCCGCAAACAGCTATGACTTGAATGATTAACCTTTATTTGAGGGATTGTTGGCCAGAACACCGGAAGAAACTTGCTTTGAATAGTGCCATGGGATCTTTAACGTCTACCTGGATAGGCCGACAAGATCTTGGTTTAACATTGCATCTTTTCCCAAAAAGTGACTTAAAGCTAACCTCAGGGTGCCTTGTGGCTGTAATGGTAGCACATCAGAGTCTCAATTAGGAGACTGACGTTCAAATTCTGTGTCGACAGACATTCCCATCCTGCTTACCCTGCAGGAATATTGGAGATGTTTAAAAAACTAGTTACCAACTGAGGATACCATGGAGGCCTGAGATTATGGGGGGGGGGGTGATAGCATGTTGAAAGACATTTAGAAATTTAAAGCTTTGAACATTTAATAACTCTGGTAAAACATTTTGTGATAATGTCAGAAACTTGAATAATAATAATAATAATCCTTGCTTTTGATATAGCACCTTATATCACGTCGTTGAGATGTCCTGCTCTGATAACTCAGTGGTTCTATGGTCTATGGCAGAGATCTAGTACTGAACTGTGGAAAACAGGAAGGTTCAACTTTGATCTCGCCTCTGTGCAGTTTTTTTCAGTTGATCTCAGCTAGGTTCTCTTATATTTATCTTTCACACCATTAGTGAGAAATAATATATTTGGTGAGGTCACTGCCTTGTGTAAAAACAATAGTTTAGTGTAGAGAGTGCTTGCTGATCAAGGTCAAAAGGAGGAGAGGTGTTGAGTGTTTGTAAGAAATGGAACCGTTGGAATAGAGAAGATCCGTTTATAGGATGAAAGAGGAGCAAAGAGGACCAGACCAGAAGAAATCATGGGATTAAAATTTCATAGTGTAGATCCCAGCCCCCCCCACCCCCCACCACACACAGAAATACACACACAGACATACACACAAATTTACGTTAAGATAATATTCTGCATTGCATTTCCACAATTTTCACTGCATTAGGAGGAAGTCAAAGCTTCAAATCCGCTGGATATAGTCACAGTGAAGCAGCTAATTGTTAAGAGATTATGAACTGCTGGAAAGAGCCCATTAAGGTGCTTTGCATTACACACAGGTATAATCTCAGACAGGAATTGAATGTGCAGGCATTAATAAGACAAAGACATAGAAGCGAGTGAGACAGCAGAAGATAATGACTTACCTTGGCTACATAGTCCTCTTCTGAACTGTTTAATAATGTGTTCAATAAACAGGAGCATGTAGTGTGGCAGACGTTATATGTTCCCGGCTTCTGGTTTGTGATCTTTGATACAATTTTCTAGTACAACAACATTTTGAAGGGATTGAAGATCTTGGCCTGTTATTGCATGCAGGTTCAGTGATTCCCACACGGTGGCGACAAAGAACAGCATTAAATGCTGGTTCCATTTGGGTGCACGACAAGATGACAGGAATGTGAAGGTTATATGCTGTATTTCTGATATTGCAGCTAATTTGCAAATGAGAGTAACGTTCAGCATGTGGTTTGACGAAAACCTTTTTTTAATGAAATTTATTCTTTTTTAAACTTTAGAAAAGGCACAAAGTAGATTTGCTAGTGGTGATAAGCGAACCATTTAGCAATTCATGTTTTATTGTAATGCATACACAGTGGGGAGTCTTTGCTCAAGTTTCAGCAACATTGTGATGTTTAGTGCTTTGACCAAGCAGATATCCTTCTGCTTGCCTTTGATCAATAACCTTCAGGTTTTGGGTATTTGTTTTTAAACCTCTTTGTTTGGGGTGAAAAATGCAACATTTCATAACTGGTTCAATTGTCACACTGAATCTGATGATGAAATTTCAGTCGACCATTAATGACTGGTTTTGGGTCTGACCGCCTCTTCCCCCTTCTCCCTCCCTCCTCTCCCTCGCTCCTCCTCCCCTCCCTCGCCCCTTCTCTCCTCCCTCACTCCTCCTCCCCTCCCTCGCCCCTCCTCCCCTCCCTCACTCCTCAATATTGAATATCAACTCAGGAGTGGAGGAGCCAAGAATAATCTTTGCATTTGCAAGAATGCTTTTTAATTGCTCCAGGAGGCAAGGTTTTGAGTGTCACTTCACATGATACTGTTGAGTTAAGCCCCTATTTGATTTTTAGTTGTGGAAATACACCAATTCCTTCGCAATCGAGAAAATATTCAGTTTCAATTACTCCGTCACCCAGCTTGTCCATCTCCCCAACTCTGCCCTACACAAGGTGCAGACCATCCAAACCTTCTCACTGCATGTCCTCTCTCTCACACCAGGCTCTGAGAGCCCACCCTCCCTATCCTTGCTCAGCTCCACTGGCTCTCCAAGGGTTTCAAATTCTCATCCTTCTGCAACCTATGTAATGGGGTCGGCCTGGATTAATAGGCAGTCAATTGCATAAGTGGAGTCCTGTTGTGGAGTCCACTGTTTGTGGACACTGCTGTGCGCAATTAGCTGCCAAGTTTTGCCCACAAAAGATACGGTCAATTCACTTTATAGTATGCAGTATTCTATGAAGTGCTTTGTGACATCTCGAAGACTTGATAAAGCATTATATCAAATGCAAGGATTATTATTATAAATCAATTAAAATGGTTTGGACAGTTAATCCCACCAATTGCTCGATAAATAAATGAATCACCTCACAAGATTACAAGATTGGCTTCAATGAAGAAGGTTTTCTTGTCCATTCGATCTTGTCCTTTCAGCTACCTACACTTGCTTCCCTCATAGCATCAAGATGCTTTTTCAATGAGTGCAGTGCCCTGCAACAGTACTTATACCTGACTGCTACCTATTGACCCATGTTGGAAAGTCCATATGGACAGGATTGGGTCAGTTGTGCTACCTGTTGGCAACAACCACAAATTACATTTGTATAGCACCTTTCACATCGGGAGGATATCCCAAAGCGCTGACAACCTACAGCTTATACCAGTGATGGCCAACCTTTTTTGGTTGGCCAACAAAATAAATGTTTCTTAAATGACTACGTCTTGATTTATGTGCTATAAACATTTATTTTGTGACCAACCAAAAAAGGTTGGCCAACACTGCCTAGAATCAAACATGAAGTATGATCTTTTGGCAGAGAACTTCTAGCTCCTGCGGTATTACACAGCTCGAGTCATACCTTAACAAAAGATGTGGTGAAAAAATAGTGGTGGGGTGGGGAGGGAAACAAAACAAAAAATTCAATCTGGTTCTGAATGAAGCATTATTCGGTAATTGACTTTTACACATTTCTACCTGTGAACACAAAGTGGATTTGATTGATAGATAGTGTGATAGCCAAAGTCAGGATTCCAAGGCTAACTTGTCATTGACCTGCAACTATACCTGCAATATTTTACTCTTTGTGCAGCCCTTTATCTCAAGTAGACCTTTTGACCTTGTGACATCTGTTAAATCCAACTGGTAGAATCTATTTTGTCTACTTTGTTTCTCTATTGATTTTCCTTAACCTAGTCATGATATGGCTAGTTTACTGATTTGCCCTTTGACAAATAATCCTGACTGAATTGAGCTCTGCAGGGTCTAAATTCCAGTGCATTTATCATGAACAAGTTAAAGGATTTAAATGCTCTGGCATGCTACCCTGCATGAGGGGCGCTATATAACTGTAAGCCATTGTTATTGTTGTTTTGAAATTTTTGTAAAAATTAACTGTAAGCCATTGTTATTGTTGTTGTGAAATTTTTACACAGGAATGTTAATGGCAATCAATTCAGGTGTGTGACTGTTCCTCTCTGAGGCAGACTGAATTGAATGTCAGAAGAGCCATAAATCAGAATAAAGCTCCAAAACTGGCCGCAACATGGCCAGTCACAGTAACAACGTCATTTTTGGCTTCTGGAACATGTCTGACATATATTGTCTTCGGGAATATGTCTGAGTTTTATTGGCCTTAGAGACATATCTAGTCAGACATGAGCTACAGAGTTCTGAATGGTCTGTAGCTGTGAGAGAGGAATTGGTGTTATCTGGCCTGGATTTAATGAAAGCATGGATAAGGGTCTTAGCAGCCTGAAAGAAGAGGTAATGGCGGAGGTGGGCAATGTTGCAGAGGTGGGGAAAAACTCAATGTGTCAGAGCACGGATGTGGGGGTTGAAGGACGGTTGAGTTTGAACAAAACACAGAGGTTCTGTTACGGTTGTCCATTTGTTTTCTATGCCTGTCTGTTTTTTTTAGAATATGTTCTGTAAAGTTTATGTGTTCACTAAAAGCATTAGCCAGTCTGAGTAGCCCTTTAAATACATCTTTTATGTATTTAACATCTTTTATGTATTTAACGTTGTTTGTGATACTTCCTGTGCCATCAAGTCTGTGGAGTCCTGTAGCTCAGTGGTTAGAGCACTCGACTCGCAAGCAAGAGACCTGGGTTTGATTCCCGGCAGGGCAAACCTTGGGCAAGTTTCCTCACTCCACACACCTAATAATAATCCCTCAAAAAAACCAATGATAAAATTGGTCACTTCAATCCACGACTGTTTGTGGGACACTGCTGTGCGCAATTGGCTGCCGCGTTTCGCCCATAAATATGCAGTCAATTAGATGTCTAGAAGACGTGCAAAGCGCTACATCAAATGCAGGGATTATAAGGATTATTATTATTACTATTTAGTCTTGATTGCAACAGTTTGATAGAGTAATTGACTATCTGTAGCCTGCATAAGTGGATAGGGAGGTGCACTGTTTTCTTCAGCAAGTCAGACAGCATCTATGGAGAAAGGAAAGTGAGTCAATGTTTTGGGTCCATGACCCTTCGGAAGTTCTGACTTGCTGAGTGTTCCCAGCGACTTCTGTTTTTGTTTCAGATTTCCAGCATCTGCAGTATTTTGCGCACTGTTTCCCTATTGGGTCACTTAAAGGATGATTTTGACTGGACCATAAAAAACGCAATATAATTACGATTGGGTACTCTAATTTGGGAAGAAGCTCAATGCCCATAAAAGAACGAGCGCCATGTGCTCGGGGTTACAATTTTCTACCTGATAACATTAAAGGGTATATGCTCTGACTATTGATGAGTAGTAGTCAGAGATTGGTTTTTTGTGCAGTTTACATTAACTTCATTCCAAGTGGCTGCTAGCATGTTTAGTTTAATAATAATAACCCTTGCATTTGATATAACACCTTGTCACATCTTCGAGATGTCTCCAAGCACTTCACAGAATATATTGTAAAGTGAATTAACTGTATATTTTGTGGGCGAAATGATGCGGTAGCCAATTGTGCACAGCTGTGTCCCACAAACAGTCGTGGATTGAAGTGACCAATTTATTATTATTTTTTTTGAAGGAATTATTACCCCGGAAAAGTGATCTGTCAATCAACTAACACTTGATAAAAAAAGACGTGTGGAGTAAGGAAACTTGCTCAACATTTTGCCTTGCTGGGAATCAAATCCAGCTCTCTCGCTTGCGAGACGAATGCACTAACCACTGAGCTACAGGATTCCACAAGTGTGGATTAGTGTGACTAAGTGTGATTAGAGTTTGTTATTTCATAGTTGTGTTTGTTGATATTTATGTTGTTTAAGATTGAATGCCGAGGATTGTGGATTTCATCGAAACTACAATAAAATTCTGTTGAGTTTACTTGACCGTGTTTTCTCGAGCTGTCTGTATAAATCAAAGGAGGGAATACACAAACAGGTTGAGCCTACATCACAGTCAGTTTAGAATAAAAGTCTGAGGACAGAAGCTTCCCAATTCATTTTAATTTAAATAGCAATCGGTAGTACCTGTCGTTGTGGAAGAACTCATTAGTCAAGTTACACCTAGTTACAAGGACTTCCATTCATTAGTGAGAATTGAACACAGAGGCCACCCAGTATAACAACAACAACAAAATTACAATTGTATATTTACAGTACACTGTGCGAGGGGGAGCGAGCCATATTGTGGGTTTACATATAGGGGTGTAGAACCATCTCAATGAGGTGGAGTGTGCGTCTGTGTAAATTGATACTGTCAGTGCCTCAGGTCGTGCAAACCGTGAATGAGCGTATGGCTGTAACATTTTGTGTGCGGTTACCAAATGCCACTACGTGCTGGGAATCTACTTGTACCCTGTGCTGAGAAACATTGGTGTGGCACAAATGCCTTTGAATGCTCCATCCAGTTGGAGAGTGCTGAAATACCTGTCCTTTAACAAGAAATTCCTGACTTGCAACACCCCAAACCCCACAAGATCACCGAGTGTTCCACGTGGTAGGTGGTGGAAACCATCAGAAAGGGGGAGAGGGCAGACCTGATCGGGGGGGACCCTGCTGTGACTATATTTTGTCAAACAAAACTGCAGAATTTGGTGATTTAAAGAAATACGGCGTAAATTTTTCCTCAAAATTTCATTCAATTTGAATTATTTTGTGATGGAATTTATACCTGTGCATTTTAAAAACATATATATATATATTTTCTGCTCCATTGTTTTTTATACCTCCCTTGTTTTAACCATTATGTAGCGCGCACATGTGGTGTGATCATGAAGTGAACCACCCAGTGTCTTGTATGAATGTGTGCGTTACCCCAAGACAATGCTCTCTGAAAGAATTATATTTGCCTCTAAAATACACAATTACTACACTTTTCAGTAAATCCCATGAAGCGCTTTGAGATGTCCTCCCAACATGAAAGGTACTATATAAAATACAAGGATTTATGATAATTAAAATTCTTGAGAATGAAAATGTCTGTGGGGACATTGTTGTGCGCAAGCTGGCTGCCACGTTTTGCCCACAAAATGCACAGTCGATCCACTTTACAGTATATCCTGTGAAGTGCTTTGAGATGTCTTGATGATATGATAAGGTGTTATATCAAATGCAAGGATTATTATAATTATAATTCACCCATCTTACTCTTCCTCATGACGCAAAGTTGAAATAATTTTTTCAAACTGTTTTTCTTGACATATTTACAGAAAGCAATTTTGCTGTAAAAGTTCGAGTTACTCATCTGTATAAGTTTATATTGCTGTTTGTTATCTGTCTCTCCATATTTTCTAGGGGTATTGACTAGCAACAGCAAACCTGTTTTGGAGAAGCTTAAGCTTTATTATTTACTTTTCAATGTCTCGCCTCAAAAGAGAAGATCACAATTTCTTAGCCTTCAAAAATTTGTCTGCTCTTCACTGGAGCAAGATACTGAGCAAATGCATAGAAGCATTGGCCTAAAATTAGTATGATAGTTAATTCTGTTTGTTCGTTTATTCCGTGCATCAGTTCAGCAAAGCTTAAAATAAAACTGCAACTGGGACATATACAAGCTTGCGTCTCACATTGAGCCTTTCTACGCTCCTTTGCAGATTAACAATTTAACTACCTTGCTTGTCATAGGGTAGAACAAAAAGACACAGGTTTAGAGTTACAAAGGACTTTCAGGATAGATACCAGGAAGCATTTCTTTACCCAGAGGGTAACTAATGACTGGAACAGGTTACCAGGAAGGATAGTTGAAAATAATGACAATAATAATCCTTGCATTTGATATAGTGCCTTATCATGTCTTGGAGATATCTCAAAGCGCTCACAGAATATACTGTAAATTGAATTGATTGTGTATTTTATGAGCAAAACACGGCAGCCAAATATCCACAGAAGTGTCCTACAAACAGGAGTGGATTGAGTGCCCAAATCCGCCAATCGACTGACAACCAGGTTCCTACTTACTGCTCGGTAAAAAGAGGCATATGGAGTAAGGAAACTTGCCTGGGATTCGAACCCAAGCTCTGCTTCTGAGGCGAGTGCTCTAATCACTAATCTACAGGACTCCACAGTCCTAAACTAAGACACAGTCCTAAACCAGAACTCTGGACTCATTTAAAACAAACAGCTTGATGCTGTGATGGGAGGATGGTAGGGGGATATTTTGGAAGGGTGAGATCAGATGAGCCGAAGAGATTTCTTCAACTGAACAAATATTGTGATTTTGTGATCTACTGAGGTTATATACTTACCTTTGGAGAAATTGATGGGGTAGAGGGACCAGTAGCAGGAACCATGGCTGATTTTCACCTCTCTAACCTGGGAAAATTTTGGCCACATTAGCCAGCTGAGACCAGCAAACTCAGCACGGACTGGGATTCTAACTTGTGGGTTCCTGATTCGTAAGGTGCAGCTCTATCCATTACACCATTGGGGCTAATTTACCACAGTTTTCACCATTATCATTCTATCGACACCTGCAGATAGCAAGCCTTGTTTTAGCTCACAAAGTAAACATAGCAGTAGCTGAAAAAATCTTGCTCTTTCTCAAAGAAAACAATACAAGTAACAATTGGGGGAGATAGACAGGATGTGAATTGGCCCAAATCCTTGTAGTGTTGTCCTTGCAGCTCTAAATCTATGCAAGTATAATAGACTTATTGCAGTGAAAACACAACCCTTTTTGTTATTGCATGGCCTTGGAACAATACTGTAATGGCTTTATATCGCTATGACGGACTTAATTAAAATCCAAGGTAGTTTAATTAATAGTGACCTACCATTACTAAGGATAACATACATAATAATTAAAATTGATTAAATACCTCACTCCGAGCATGGAAGATCCCCAGTCACAAAATTTAAAAATGATTAAGGAGTTTTGTGCCTAATTATCTGCAAAGAACCACTGAATATCATCCCAGAGGTCAACTGCAGTACATGCATGTTAGTTGTGGTGGCTGTAGCTGTATCATGATTGCATTCAACCAGGAGGAAATTCTGACTTCTGTTCACAGATTCCACTCAACAGTAATAATAATTAATTCTTGCATTTGGTACAGCGCCTTTCACATTGGGAGAATGTTTGAAAGTGCTTCACAGAATGTATTATGAAGTCGAGTGACTGTACTTGCAGGAGAACGCGACAGCCAATTTGCTCACAGTAATGGAAAATTAAACACACCAACAAAAATCTTGTAATAAATAAATAATATAATGATAATAATTCTTGCATTTGGTATATCACCTTCCATGCCAAGAGAATGTCTCAAAGTGCTTCATAGCATATACTGTAAAGTGCAGTGACTGTATTTTGTGGGTGAACACAGCAGCCAATTTGAGCCCACCAATGCCCCTCAAACAATCAGGAAGTGAATGACCAGTTTTATCTGTGGGATCTTCCAACTCTTCTGGAAATCTTTACCATCTGCTTTCATCAGTGCACTTAATCAGGATTGCTCACAGCATGATAAGAGAGGTTCAGATGAAGAAGGGTCGTTTAGCCCTTTTGATCTCATCCTTCTCAAGATATCCACTCTGTTTTCCTCCCATCACTAAGTGGAGGAGCTTGGTGGTTGTAAGCGGAAAGAACCAAGCTTACCTTCAAAAGTTCATTGTGATTTGGGATTTGCAATGATCATTTTCAGCCGGCATTCACAAACATATGGCAAAGTTTCAAGAATCACTGTAATTATTTTCCCATTTAGGTGTAAAATACAGTAAATCATGTGTAACACTAAAAACTAGGTTTGCTGGTTATTTTTCTCCACTGTATCATTTCTGTAGACTTGCTCTTTATATTTTTAAATTTCTTTCTTTCAGGACACATTTAACTTTGACTGCTATCAGCCCAGTGACAATTTCTTTTCAATTTGCCTATGTTTTTATTTCTCTTCTCATTCGCACATTATATCCCTTTCTCTTTGAAACCAAAGAGCTGTTTTTATCTCCATTGTTCCATTTCTATTCATGTTCTCCCTCAGCCTCTTCCTTATAAAATGTTGAATTCTTTGTTTTCCTTTTGTCCCTCATCTTATCTCCTGTAAATATTTTTTACACAACTGTGTTTGCTCCCTCGCTGTCTTTTCTATCCCTTAAAACATCACTCATTTACATCCATCTTAGCTTTCTTTATTTGGCGCCTGTACTTTCCTGCCTAACACCCATCCCTGCATCATTCCCTCAAATCCCTTTCACTTCTTTGTTTTGTTATCTTTGTTCACCAGAAGAATTCTCAATCTACTCATGAGGGTCCTTGGTTTTGGTTTCAGTCAAAGCAAATAATAGTGAAAGAAGATCAAATGGAAGCATTATTATTTTAAAAGCATGTTTGCCAGGATTGATTGTAATGCAGAAAATACAGTCACACACAACGCACAAACACACACACATGGAAATGTCTGTAGGTTTCCAAGAGTAAAACTGGAGCATTTGAAATCCTCTCCTCTATTCCTATGTATTTCTTCCTCTTTCTCTCAAATGGTTTCCAGCTCAGTTTCTAAAAATAGCATCTTATTAATCTACCCCCCACATCTTTTTGAGACACAAATAACACAGTATTGCATTTGCTGGAATAATGAAACACAGATTGGATGCTAACTATTGCACGCCTCATCTCCCGCAGTTTTGTGTGCTCGGCAGAAGCTGAGGTTTGTTTATAGCCTCTGAGTTATCAAAGGGGAAATTATGCTGAGAAGTGCTGCACATTTGTACTGTACATTTCTGCTCTGGTTGTTCTTGCCTGCATTGGAAGTTAAGGTTCTCTTCTTCACAAAGGTGGCTGAGCTTTCAGCAAGTTGAGGAATGGTGATTGTTTAGCAGCTTGATGGCTGCGCCTGGATCACTGTGGGTGGAAGGCCAAAGGGAGAGAAGGTCAGACGATGAGAGGGCATTTGTGAGGGAATCAGGGGAAGCTTTTTCTATGCGCGGAAAAAGATGGTGGAGGGCTTAGAGGAGTGGAGGGTGATGTGAGAGGAGAGGGAGATGATGAAGTGGTCTTAAATAGCCTTGTTTGTGATGGTCAGATCAAAGATGTAGGTCATGAGTGATGATGAGGTTGGACGGATGGCCACAGTTGTGGGTCGGGGAGTTTACGTTGAGGTGAGGTTTAGAGTGGAGAAGAGGGCGGCAAAGTCAGAGGAGATGGTGCAGGGGGGATTTGAGATGGAGGTTGAAATCCCCCATTATGAGCTTGGGTTTTGTGCAGAGGGACAGGGATGAGAGGAGAAAGGGGATATCCACGAGTAAGGAGCCAGGAGGTTTGGGGGAGCGGTAAACTAGGAGAATTTTGAAGAAAAGAGGGAAGGAATGGTAATGGGTGAGGTGTTCAAGAGGGGAAACAGCCAGAGAAGTAGGGGGATAGAACAAGGGAGATTTGGGAGATGAGGGCTATCCCAGGTTTTTGTGAGCTCAAGACTGTCTAATTGCTCACCCAGGATGAGGACGTGGATTGTAAGAGCTTTATTTGTGAGGGAGCGGACATTTTGGAGGCCGATGCAAGTGGCAGCGCGGGCGGGGGAGGGTTTGGGAGGTTCGTAGATTGTCGGGGTGGAAGGATGTGGATAAAAGAAGTGGGGTTTACCTGTCGGAGGCTGGGGGGGCAGGCCTTGCGGGGTAAATGGGGGTGTGGCTGCTCTGGGACAACCATCACCAAGTGCCATAGCGAGCCCAGTGGAGGATGCTCAGGCTGAAGCAGAGGGATGCTGTGGAAGGATCCAGGAGGGAGAGAAGACGGGGTGGGCGGTTGGAAAGAAAGACTGAGTGGGAGTAATGATGGATGGGGAGTAGGACCGGGGGCATTTTGGGAAGGGGTAGCTCGGGTCAGGAGCGGCAGCGAAATGCGCACACCGAGACTGGGAGCAGAACGATCAGCGAGGCATCGTCAGGCCTCAGGCTGCGGGAGGTTAGAGGAGAGAGTGCGCTTTTCTTTGCTTCTTTATGAATTTTTAAATCCTCAAGTCCCAGTGTGTTGTCATTACTTGCATAATCTAGATTCAGCGTATTAAATCTCTTCACCTTCAAAATCGATACATCTCTGACCGGAACTCTAGATGAACTGAATCATCATTTTTGGTGCATTGATTTAATGCTGTGGCTTATAATGCTGGATTTAAATATAATAATGATAATAATGACCTTTGCTTTGATATGGTGCTTACACTATTCAAATATCTTAAAGCATTTCACTTTATACTTTGCAGAATATCGTAAGAACTGCTTCTCAATATGAAATGTGCTATAACAAATGCTATCAAATTGTTATTTCACAGGCGAGTCCAGTGATTGTGTACTTGAAGGCAAACACAGCAGACAGTTTTTGCACAGCAACGTCCCACAACCAGCCATGAAGCTAATGAGTAATTTAAATATAGATTTGTAATAAATATGGACATAACCTTAGTTTCACCCACAAAGTTACTAGCTAATTCCAATACAAAAAAACAATATTTGTTGAAAAGCTCTACATTTTACTGAAATCAATGCAGTTGCCTGAATTGATATCTTGACACCTTGTTAATAGAAGATTTTGTTGATTTATCATATTATTTGGGTTTACCTTACATTTAGGATCTTATTCTCCTCTGATACTGGTATTTGTTCTTGTGTAATGATCGAAAATTAGAGCTCAAAGGAAGAGCAGTTGAAATGTCCTCAATTAAAGTTCAGCATAAAACTATTTGGAACTCCTTGTGTATTATGTTCTAAATCATCAACTGCTTGCAGCAGTATCTAAGTATTTCATTAGTTTGACTACTGCATTTAGCTCCAATGTAGCTTTAGGTTTTGCAAAGTTAGACAGCTGGAAAAAATAAAGGAAGAAACCACAGTGGGAAGATAATGGTCACTGAGATGCAAGCTTGACTGGTGAATAGATGAGACATAGGAAGAGATATGCATCAATGCTCCATGGGGAAATGAAAAGGCATCAAAAACTGTACTCCACTTGCCTCTGACTAGCACTAGTTGTTCTTTTCCTGTTTCATATGGAGGATTTACTGAAGTATGTCTGTTGTTGCCTTATAGAAAATGAACTATCAAGTGGCACAGTCTGCATAGCTTGTGAGAAGCTAAAAGGATAGAATTGTTCTGGACCAGAAAAACACATTGCGGTACATCTGTCATATCCCAAAGTAAAAGAAAACCTTACACTGACCTATCTCTCATGCCCCACAATCAATTTCCTTGCCGAATAGCTATCAAATTCTGTCTTGAATTTGCTGACACAAGCTGCCTCCACGATTCTCCCTGGCTAGTCCACTCCATTATTCACCACTCACTCTGGCGAAGTAAATAAATCTAAACTGTCTATTCAACTTCCCTCACCTAAACGATGAGTCTGTATCCACACAGTTTAGATAATATTCGGGTTTAGTTTCCCCCACCAAATACACAGTCACTTTATAGTATATCCTGTGAAGAGCTTTGAGATGTCTCATGGCCCTCATAAGGCACTATTTCAAATGCAAGGATTATTATTAGTTTATCTGTTGCCTTCAGAATCTTGAATATTTCTTGGTAGTCAAGTTTCTAAGACAAGCAGGACCCGTAGTGCTGCAGGTAGGATTCGCAATCCCAGTGCTCTTTTGGAATCCTGGGATTTTAATGCCCCAAATCCCAGATTGTGATCATTCCCCACACCAGTGGGGTACCTCAGAGAGAACATCCCTGGTGGGGAGGGCACCAGGGAGATTTGAACACCTGCCCATCTGCTCCCAACGGCTCGCCCTTGCGGCAATGTGTGGTCCGCTTCCAGCAGTGTAGGAAGAAACAAATCGAGATTCCCAGGATTGCAACCCCGAGCTGCAGGGCACTGCTGATGACAGACCAACTCGTCTAGCTTGTCAGTACTTGGAGCAGTAGTCTGGTCACTGTGGCAGAGATTCTTACCGTTCAGCCCGTATTAACACTCTTAGCCAAAGCACTAACAGGTAGGGTGGCCCCAGCTGGAAAAACAGTGGAAAGCTTTTGTTTTGGTTGTATGGGTGTCTGACACATGCAGAAACCCATCACCATGCTTAAGAGTATTCAAACTAAAGTGAGGGTTCTAGTGTAAGAAAGGCTGATACCTTTCCTCTGGAGCTGAGTGTCTCAAGTATGTAAGTATTTCAAATGACTTGGTATTTTTCAGTCCAGAATATGATAGAAATGTACTCAAACATCTTTTGAAATTATATGATATTTTTCTTTAAGGACTTTAAAACACCTATATAAGTAAATAGGCAAGTTCTAAGTGAAGCCATGAATTACTTCCAGGAGGCGTACTGCTCAAATACGATTATGTACTTCAGAATTTATGCTTTGGGAAGAGACCTATTTACAGTCACTGGCATTGCTCACTCCTACCAGTTGAGTTGGTTTAGGCAGGAAGAACAGTTTAAGTAGAGAATGTGACACTCTGGGCTTTCGCATGCAGCATGATAGCAAGAATAAAAATTGAAAACATTAAATTAAAGTGAGTTAGAAGATGGGATTTATAGGAAGTGGGTGTTAAGTGGATGTTAAAGATCCCATGGCACTATTCGAAAAGTGGAGGGACTTTCTTCTGGTGTCCTGACCAACAATCCCCCAAATAAAATTGTTTAATCACTTCATGGCTGTTTGTGGGACATTGGTGGGCACAATTGTGCTGTCAATTCTGCCAACAAATACACAGCCATTCCATTTCACAGTGAATCCTGTGATTCTTCCGATGTGATAAGGCACTATACCAAATGCAAGGGTTGTTATTATTATGATTATTCAAAATTAAAATCTATTTAAGAATTTCATGGGTTCTGGATGCTCTGAAATGCTAAGTTAATAGAGCAAATTTAGACACAAGTAGAATTTCTACCCAGTAATATTAAGTATTGTTATTATTATTATTATTACTGGTGGTCACTGAATTGGTGAGAAAAATGATCTAAGGAACAAATTCTTAATTATATTTGGGCATTTAATGGAGAGTTATGTCCTGATAAATGTATCGTTAAGGTATTTAAAGTTTAGACCTGGATCTAAATTTACCACACAAAAAAACATTTATTTTTTAGTGTAATATGTGTGGCGGGATTGCAGAGTCCGCTCTTATGGAACCAACCAAGTTATTTTAAGAACTTCAGTGCCTTCTAGTTTCTCATGGTGTTAAGCATTATGACAATTGTTTTCAAATTTAAGATTGTGAAGAATTTTGGCAAATTATAGATAGAGTCGTAATTTGAAGCCAGATTCCTGGAGTTCCTTTTAAGAACTTTGGAAAATTTGCTTTCAAACTCAGGCTGAATTTAAGAATTTTCCAAAATCTTGGAACTCTTAAATATCAAGTTTAAGGCCTTATGACTGAAGACCATGAGAAATCAGTGGCCTCGGAAGCTGGAGGTAGGATTTACATTTATTGTAGTGAAAAAAGGGTAGTTGATGTAACCAAGAAAAATAGTAAACTGTAGCTTAATGTACCTTTGGGTACAGGAAATTCAATGTGAGTGTGAACAAGCTCGGGACACCACCTTGCCTTGATCTTCTTTATAATTTGAAAAAATGACTGTGTTCTTATGTTAAAAAAAATGAACTTCAGCAAGTGCTAAGATATAATGAAACCGAGTGAAGATTAAATTATTCAGTGCAGCCCTAGTACAATGCTTCATTATAGCATCAGTTCAGTTATAAGCTGGGTGTCCTGCAGTGCTGGTTTCCAGCACCGCACATGCACAGTCTATCTGCTCACGGTAGTAGGTTTGGTTGTACATTATGCCAATACACAAGCTAATCTACTAGGTCAGGGTATTGTGAAGCTGGTTGGCTTTCTGTGCACATGGTGAGATCCTGACATGGAAAGTGGTAATTGTACCTCATAATATTTGGGATTCTATGGACTTGAGCCAGTCTGACACCTATAATGTAATCAATAATCATCCATCCAGTATAGTGACTGTTTGGTAAAAAAANGCATAATTGCCAAGTCTATACCAAGGTCGGAAAAACAATGATGAGGTGAATGATCAATTTAATATAGAAGAAGAAAAAGAGTTGGTGGAATTGTGTAAATATAAAATCTTATTTTTAGTTTGCTGTTTGCAACAGCTGTAATAGTGTTGAGGGGATGATTAAACTGACCTGAAAATCACTGGTTTTGTGCCACCTTTACTTCTTATAATCAATCTGCAGCTCAAAAGATTTTGTGAGAAATCTCTTGTCCTTTAAAGCATGCTACAGTGATGCATGTGGATGCTTATCTTTTGAAACAATATTTTGTCGTTATCCTTTGTTTCAGTAGACTTGTCTCTTTTCTGAAACACAAGAAATGAAATGGTAACGTTTTGCTTCTGAACGTTGTTCAAATGAATCTTCACAAGTGACTTCGAGGCATGTACCTGTATTTAGAATCGTATAAGATTAGATGAGCAGACAAACAGATCATTCAGTCTACCAAAGCTGCACAAGTGTTTTAGTTCCTGATCTTAAAAAAACAATGTCTGGGATGTCAGATCACTGTTGCTGTCATTTCAACAACAACAACAACAACAACTTGGATTTATATAGCGCCCTCCATGCCGGACGGCATCTCAGAGCGCTTAATTTCCTGCAAGCCTGTGCTCTATGCATTGGAAATATTGCTGATGTACCATGATGTCACTTTGGACATCATTGGTACCACTTGGCCAAAGTATGTGCGGCCTCAAAATACAGAAAGTAATGTCAGTGTCAGCCTGGTGACCCAGAATTTGGCCATCTTTTAGCACTTCACCTGTAAGACAGCTTCTGAGGTGTTGGGACACAGAGGACTGTATTATAACAGTTTCCCTGTAGCTACTAAAGAGATTAGGCTGAGATTAGGAATTTGTTGTTTAGTGTAGGGTTTAGAAAAAGAAATGTGCAGTCGAATCATAATTCATATCCCATAGCTCCACAGTGCTGTGTGTAGGGCTTCATTACTGTACTCAGAAATGTTTCTTCTTAAAAGTGGGAAGGACATTGACAGCATTTGATAATTGATTGACAGCTTCTTTTCCTTTCTCCATCTCCTCTTAGTACAATATAATACAATACGAAATTACATTTGTACTTTGCCTTTCACATCAGGGGGACGTCCCAAGGCACTGGACAGTCAGAGATTTGGACCCAAGCTGCGGGTCGGGGTTGGGGTTGGGGAGGGTAGACAGCAGGTTGTGTGGGAGGGTGGCCAAAAGCTCAGTCAAAGAGGAGGGTTTTGAGACAAGGGAGGGAACGAGGTGAAGGGAATGTGGGATGAAGTTATATAGGATGGGGGCAGAAATGCTGAAGGCGTGGATGAGTATTTTGGCTGTCTGAGGGGTGAGACATTGTCTTTCATGTCAGGAGGACGTCTCAAAATGCTTAAAAATGTTGGATGGGCACTTGAGCTGCGGGTGGAAACTGTGGGGGGTGGGGAGGGGAAAGATGACCGAAAGCACAGTCAAAGGTGTACGTTTTGAACCATACTTTGAAAGTTGGAGGGAGGGAGCTGGAGGCATGGCCTAAAGCTTAGTAGCATAGGAATAGAATTGAAGCCATTCAATCCCATCAAGTCAATTTCACTATTCTACCATTCTACCAAATCCCTGATTATCCAGCACCTTGGGACGTACTCCTGACGTGAAAGGCGCTATACAAATGTAATTTTGTATTGTATTAATAATAATCCTTGCATTTGATATAGTGCTTTTCACGTCTTCTAGACATCTCAAAGCGCTTCACAGAATATACTGTAAAGTGAATTGACTGTATATTTGTGGGCAAAACGCGGCAGCCACTTGCGCACAGCAGTGACCCACAAACAGTCGTGGATTGAAAATGACCAATTTATTATTGTTTAATTTTTTTTGGAGGGATTATTATTAGGCGTGTGGAGTAAGGAAACTTGCCCAAGGTTTCGCCCTGAGCTACAGGACTCCAAATATTGTATTTGTATAGCAAATCTTTCAATCCCTGCCCTTTCTTCATATTTTGTATCTTCTCTTGACTTCTCTCTGTGCTGATCTGTTTTGTTTTTAACAAGCATTGAATGCTGTCTGACAATTTGTTTGGTGGTGCAGGTTGGAAGTGACCTTAGCAGTAGATCTTTTTATCCATCCACAGCGTTCAGTGATGCCAAATCTAAACACGATTTAATTCCTTTATAAAGAATTCAACCAGCTATTTGGTATCTTGATTGACTGCCAGTCTGCCACAATTAGTATTGAATGCAATGTAAGGTACATTGAAATTTGACACAGTAAATATCATTAAAGTAAAAGTCAAGGCAGGTCAAACTTAAAGATCAGCTGTCACTGCAATTTTCTCAAGATGTATCAGTGAGTACATTCTGTTCCTTCTAATGTTTTCTTTCAAAGTTACTCAAGTCCATTTTTGTATGGAGCTTATTAGCTGAGCAAGTTAAAACGACTCTCTCATCTATGGACTAGTGCACATTGAATAATACACTTATTTAAGAACTATAAGAACATAACATAAGAAATGCTTGACGAAAACGACCAATGTCCATCCATCTAGTTCACCTTCCACCTTCCTGGTGGTCGCATGCACATAAGTCCCAAACTACCTATCTAGTATATCCCATAATGTTATTTCCTAAAAGAAAACTATCTAATCTGTGTTTGAAAGAATCAACACTTCCTGCTTCAACCATCTTCCTCGGTAGTCTGTTCCACAGGTTCACTCTCCGCTCACTAAAATAGTGTTTGCTTAGATTCATTCAGAATTTATCCCACTTCAATCACAGGCTGTGTCCACTGGTTTTACTATTCTGGACAAGTTGAAACAGCCTGTTCATGATCTATATTGTCTCGAATCATGTCGCCTCTCAATCTTTTCTTTTCCGGCATGAACATGTCTAATTTATTTAGTCGCTCTTCATAGTCCAGTCCTTCCATTCCCTCAATTATTTTGGTTGCCCTCCTCAGTATCTTCTCGATTTCTTCAATATCCTTTTTGTACTGGGGTGACCAGAACTGTGCACAATACTCTAAATATTATCTCACCAATGATCTATCCAGTGGCAGGATTACCCCACTATTTTGGCTTGCTATTGATCTTTTGATATATCCCAACATCTCGTTTGCTTTACTCGCTGCCACAGAGCATTGTTGGGAGAGCTTCAATTTATTGTCAATCAGGACCCGCAGGTCTTTTCATTTTCCATACATATTATTTTCCTTCCGTTCAAATATTAGTCCCTTCCAGGATTTTTTGTCCCCATGTGAAGTACTTTACATTTCTCCACATTGAATTTCATCTGCCACCGATTTGCCGAATTCCCAAGCATGTTCAAATCCTCCTGTAACCTATTGTTCAGCTTCACAATCTACCACCTCCATTAGCTTGGTGTCATCTGTAGACTTAGCCACTGTGCTTGCGACTCCTATTTCCAGATCATTTATAAAAATATTAAACAAAAGAGGTCACAAAACAGACCGTTGTGGAACTCCATTGGTAACATGATATTCCCTGTACCACCATGCTCTGGGCTCTTCCGGTCAACCAATTGTGTATCCACTGATTCCCACTTTCCTTACTTTCAGTCCCAGCCTCTGAGGAGGAACTGTATCACAGGCCTTACTGAAATCCAGATATACAACATCTATGGCCTTACCCTTATCAAGCTCCCTTGTCACACCATCAAAGAAAAACAGTAAATTAGATTGGCAATACCTCCTCTTCATGAACCCATATTGGCTATTATTGATGATTTTATTTCTATCCAGATGCTCCATGATTTTATCCTTAATAAGAATCTCCATAATTTTACCCACAGTGGACATCAAACTTACTGGTAGCAAGTTATAACAACTATAACATTTTATAGATGTTAAAATAGATATACTTCACACACAAATGCACTTCATTTGCTACCACTTGGCAATGAATAAAGACAAGTACTTGGGAATAGCCCACAACTATTTTGTTTCTTGAATGATTCCTTGTTCCCTCTGCTGTGGACAATCCTTTTACTCTTTACGATGGAAGAAAGGTATAGATTAGTAAGGAAATATTCATTAATAAAGCTTACATTTTAATCTCCTGAAATGGCTGCTTAGAGGAGCAGGGCTTGCAGATAAAAATATGTAAGCTTTTTAATGTAAAAGCGCTCTATGCTTTATTACACTAGGTCTTTATAATGAAGGTTAGTTCAAATCTGGTACAGAAGAATGTAAAATGAATTCTATTCATCAAGTCAGCATATTTGCCATGCCTGCACCAAGGGCAGAAAACCAATGATGAGGTGAATGATCAAGTTAATCTCGAAGGAGAAAAAGAGTTGGTAGAACCATGAAAATATAAAATCTTTGTTTTTATTTTGCTTGTTCCTCCTGATGTGAAAGGCACAATTCAAACTAAGGATCATTATTATTATAATGTCACTTTGAAACTGAGTGAATTTTATCCCTCTAATAATAAAATAATAATAATCCTTGGATTTGATATAGCACCTTATCACTTCATCAAGCATCTCAATGACTTCACAGGAGATCCTGTAAAGTGGATTGACTGTGTATTTTGTGGGACCACAGTAATGTTCCATAAACAGCCATTTAGTGAGTGACCAATTTTATTTGAGGGATTGTTGGCCACGACACCAGGGAGAAACTGCTTTCTTTTTTTCAAATAATTCCATGGGATCTTTAACGTCCACCTGAACAGGCAGAAAGCACTTCATCTGAAGGACAGCACCTCTGACAATACAACACCTCCCAGCACTGCATCTGAGTATCATCTTAGACTATGCGATTCCAAGTCCCGATGTGGGGCTTGAAAAACCTTCCGACTCAGAAGTGAGAATGCTACCACTAGGCCAGTTGCATTTCACATTTTATATCTCTATATGTTTATCTAAATCTTTAATTCCATCACTCTCCTTCCTCTTTAGATTATCCAGTCTCACTAACTAGTGAGGAGTTAAAAAATGCTGTGTAATGTTGGGAATATTGCAAATGTTTCCCAAACCTACTGTTTCCTTTCCAGGTTTAGTTGAAGACATTATTGCTCTGTAATAATAATAAAATTTGCATTCAGTATAGTGTCTTATCACATTGTAAAAAAGTCTCAAAGCGCTGTGTAGGATTTATACTGTAACATACTGTGGTGATTGGTGTATTTGTATAGTATTGCACACTATTGTGCTGATATTCTAACTCATGTGAAGCTAACTCTCTATTGAACCATCCAGAATATCAGATAGTTGCAGAAAGATCTTTAAGCAGCTCGTGAGACTGCAGTTTCAATTATCGGAATGGCTACAATTTTTATGGAACCGTACTTAGTCATTTTTAGTATGCTTATGTACTTTTTTTTCTAGAGGAAGCCTGTTCTTTGTTTTCCGTAATTACATTCTGTAGGTTTGTGCGGGCAGTGGCAGGTCTATTTTGAATTGCTAATTTGGTGGCAAACTGCAATGTTTATTGTCTGTTAGATGCAGTCCGATTGTCAGGCTACTTCTGGAGATGTTGGTGCATTTAAATTGTCTTTATTTAAGGAATGGGGACTGGATCTAAGCTTCTAATCACGTAGATGAAAAATATGTTGGCTGTGGAATTTGGCCTCACACTGTGGCTCGGTCAAGTACCGTAATCAAAGAGTTCCCACCAGATTAACATTTAAAATCTTCATGAATCTAAGATACACATGTTCACTGCAAGACTGTAGTTTTTCAGTATGACTCCTTGTTAAAATAATGCAAAATTGAATAAAACATGTGAAATACCTTACTTTTATATAGCGCCTTTCACACACAAGATGTGCATAAAATGTAGAGATATAAATAAAGTCGGGAGATTTTTAATTATTTTTCTGACCAACAAAAATAATCAAGATGCCATCAGCGTAATTTGCATTCCTGCTTTTAATACCGTCATGCTGCTTTTAAGCATTCCCGCTAATGATTCTTTGAATAAGTACACTGTCTGCTGTGCCACTGAACTGTACAAAGTTGTATTTTGTATTTTGTAGGATAATATGTCTACCAATTTGCCTACAGCAGTGTCCCGCAAGCATGGAATGAATGACCAATTTTATCTGGCAAGAATAGCAGGAGAAGCTCCTCTTTCTCTGAGGTACCAATGGACTACTATTGCAATGCGTGGAGTGGTGCTATAGCATTAGTGAGACTGCCATATAGGGATCAATAGTAGCAAACCTGGTCACCTTATCATTGAGGATAGGCTAATTTACATGTGGAAACCCATCAACCATGCAGAAATGTATTCAAACCAGACTGACAGTTTCACATATGTATGCTACCCACACATGAAAATTTCCATGTCCGGAATGAAATAAACACACTTTCTCACTGGAGGGATGCCTCTTGCTTACATAATTCCAGAGGGTATTAGGTGCAGGTTGGCAAGAGACAAGGGTTGGGGACCCCAGGGTGTGCATGGGGAATCTGCTGGAGTTCAATTGCATAGCTTGCCATTGATATCACTGTCTGGCAAGCGTTCCCACTGCTTCTTCAGCTAAGACCACCCTACATGTTAGGCTTTGGCTTACACGGTTAACAGGAGCTGAGGGGAAGAGTCCCTGCCTCAGTGACTGATCTGCGTGTTCAAGTTCTGCTGAAGAACAGTGCCTTGAAATACCGCAGAGCTGAAATCGCAGAAATCGGACTGTCGAGTCCTCTACAGAAGGTCAACTTATTTCTGACATTCCGTTGCAAAGCACAGTACCTTGAAGCCAGCTCTTCCCCCTCCCTCTCTCCCTCCCTCCCCCGGGCGATAGTCAGCAGTTGGTCATCTGACAAGGACAGGCCTGAGCATTTATTAGATGGATAACAGGTACATTTACCCGTTTGCGACAAATGTTTGGCTTGATTTGCAATGCTTGGTCTCTTTCACACCTCTTACACCACACATTAAGTTGTGGTGTTGCCCTTTGTTAAATGGTTTTGCGATGCTATTGAACGCGTTGCTGGAGCATTTCCAAAGTCACCTCCAAACAGGATACTGTAATAGCAGTGTAAGGCTTTTTTAGCTGCAGTATGACTGCACACTAGCATCAAGGTAAGAATGTGCAGCTCTTTCTGAGATTATTGACTGATTTCTATCTTGAAAAGCATCAGCGGTTTAAAAATCACAGCTTTGCATATTTTGCTGAGAATATTGGGAACCAGAAAGCCTATTGAAAGAAGCATTTTCTATTTGTTTTCTATTGAATATAATTCCTTACATTGCAGCAAGCATTACCTGCTCCAAATGATAAAGAACAATAACAAAAAATGAGCAGCAGAGATACAAACCAGGGACCAAGGGCTTTTGGGATGGAAAATATCAGTTTTGCTCATCCATTTTATAAATTTGGTTATTCACTCCATGTGGAATCCTGTAGCTTGGTGGAGGCACTCACCTCACAAGCGAGAGGATCTGGGTTTGATTCCCAGCAGGGCAAAACATTGGACAAGTATTTACCTAGCAGTAAATAGGAACCCGTTTGTTAGTTGATTGGCAGATTGCTTTTCCAGAGGTAATAATCCCTTTTAAAAAAATTGGTCCCTCAATCCACAACTGGTTGTAGGACACTGCTGTGCGCAATTGGCTGCTGCATTTCGCCCACACAATATACAGTCACTTTACTTTACAGTATATTTTGTGAAGTGTTTTGAGACGTCTCGAAGACGTGATAAGGTGGTATATCAAATGCAAGGATTATTATTATTATTATGACTGTTAGTGGGACATTGCTTTGTGCAAATTGTCTGCCACGTTTGCCCACAAAATACACAGTCACTGCACTTTACAGTATATTCTGTGAAGCTCCTTGGAATGTCCTCCTGATGACAAAGGCGCTAAATCAAATGTAAGAATTATCATTATTATTTTCCTTTGCTTCACGTATGAGATCTCACTCACACCTGCTAATTGCTGTAGGACACCAAAAGTGGCAGCAGATGGTGCTGTTTTAATGCAACCCATATTTTTCTATTTCTCAATCCGACAGTATTGCAGTGAGTGATCATGTCATTAATATTGTGACAATACAAAGCATGCCACCATCTGCTACACAGCTGAGCTGCCCAGATTTATTTTAATGGCTACAAATGTTTGGTACTGCCACCAAGGTTTGTTAGTTTTTAGAGAAACTGGTCACTTTGCTTTCATTGGGTTGATACGTTGCTGGTTAGAGTGACTGGTAAATGTGCACTTTTCAGATTTCTTTAACTACAACAGATGAAATGCAAATGACAAGAATGAGCAAAACAGTGAAATAGATCTAAGTTTGCTGGAGGGAACTGGCTGCAATCCAGCTGTGTGATTTTTTTTGTTGAATTTGTAAGTGGTTTGCTGCCTAAAAATATTGAACACTAAAGGAATGCAGGATTTTGTTTAAGTGCTGCTTTTCAAGTTTTACCAGAAGATAAAAACTGAGAGTTATAGAAGGACACGTTGCCCCCAAGGAAATGTGGGAAGAATATTTAGAGGCTGGATGCATTTTATGACATTTCTGTGCTTGATCCTTTGTCACTCGCGTGTTCCTCATTTTAATTAGTTTACGTTAAACAACCTTTATCTTAAACACTCTGTACAGCAAGACGCCATCCTTCTTCTTCAAAGGAAAGGAGGGAAAACAATACAAGAAGCAGGTGCTGGTGCCTGATCGCACCACCTCTTCCACTGCACAGTTTTGTCACAAACTCGTTTGCCCACAAACTACATACAATCATAAACACATACTGTGCTTTGAAGCACTTTGAGACTTCTCAATGACGTGATGAGGCCTATATCAAATGCAAGGATTTATTAAGATGCGAAAGGGACACATTTTACATTATGATTGAAATAAAAGATTATAGGCATGAATCAAAAAGGTCATGAAATGCATTACTTTCATAATCTTGCAAATGATCGATTTCCACAACACATGGTTGGACTACTAGGACTTTAAACCAGGACTTTAAACGTTTGCTAAGAAATGACATTTAAGTTTGGTGGCTATTTTGGGAACTGGCATTTTAATGTTGCTGAGAGTATGCTCAGTTTAGTTTAGCTTTAAATAATGTAATTTTTAGCATAAGGATCGGCAGGCTGCTGTCACAATCTTATGTTCAGTGGTTCAAATCTCAGCAGTGGCTGGGACTCCAACTGGCCAACCATATGCAGGACGGGTTTGTCACAGTGAGTCAGTTGTACACCACCTATCAGACAGGAGGTTTACCCCACTGAAGTGTGTCCCTCACTAGCTGATTCCATGAGTGTATTTTTTTTGTGTAGGAGGGTTCTTTTAGAAGTGTTGTTGGAATTGATAGGCATTCCCCATCACCCCAGCCTCCTTTGGAATATAAATCGCCTACAAGATACACAGTTACTAAAATTTATATAGCACCTTTCATGCAGGATAGCATCTTGGGGCGCTGCAAATTACATTACACTACACTACTGCATTAGATATTATAGTAAGTCCTGAAAAGTACTTTGACATAGTGATTGGCTAAAAAAGAAGGATAAATAAAATATAGCACTGAAGTTGCCTGCATTTTCTTCACTTTCCTCCTGAGATAAATAATTCTTTCATTTGATACAACACCTTATTCACTGAAGGGATCAGAAGATAGGAATGACCGCATAAGCAAAGCTTGAGCAGTTTAAACCAATTATTGTTCTTCAAGATGAGTATTTGCAGGGAACCATTGTTTTTAATGAAACACAAAATATCTACAAGTTAGCAGAATTAGTTTGATTTATATGTTGCTTTTTTTTGTCATTGGTGGCTACCATTGCAAACATCAATGTGTGTCAATGCAGTCTGGGTGATGATGCCCCCTTATTGAAGGATTAATGATATTCTTGCATGTTTGGCTGATAATCCGTGACTGGTTATCAGCAATTAACTCTTGTCATTGAATGTGTACATTTGGTTTTCAATAGGCCAGTGGGAGATGTTAGTCCAAGCATTGCACAGTGGGTGTTTCCCGTTAACACAATACTCCTTTTTCTGTATAACTTTTGGGGGTTTATTTTGTCAATTTTCAACCCTTGCTTAAAGCAGATTGAAATTGTAAGCATTTTGCTGTGGTGCTGGATGGATGATCCCAATAGCTCAATCCCTACGCATGGTTCCTCATCGGGCACGGTGCTTTGTCTGGGATTCATGTTTACAATGGTTGAATGACTTTGGTGGTTCTGCTTACAGGAGCTGCTTGGTGAAGTGAAACAGGTTGACCTTGCCAGCTTCCCAGAGTCTGGGTGGGACAGCTTAAAGGACAAATATAGAAGGAAAGTGAGTATAATATCTCTGCTCTACTGCTTTTTCAATCATGTGCTTTAGTTGGTCCAATATTTCATCTTGTGTAAGTAACATGGAGCCTGTCACAACCACATTTCTCATTTTTTGTTGGAGTTTCAGAGCTGTTATTTTAATGCTTTCTAACATCAAATCTATGTCAAAATATCAGGGCTTATCATGTTAGTCTCCGTTATATGTATGATTTATTTTTGTTACTAATCCTCCTGAATTGTCAACTGGATATGCTGTACGGGCAGATAATCAGAATGTGTTGTCTTACCTGCATTTGCTAACGGCACAGCTTGGGTTTGTTTGAACTTAAAGGGACAATGATCATTTAAACATTTTAACTGTTTGTTGAAATTACCTTTTGGTTTGCTACCATTAGCAAGGTATTTGATCAATTGTAAGTGTGTCGGTTATTAACAAAGTCTTTCAGCACCCTGAGCTTTGGCTAGAGTAGAGAGAGCCCGTCAGTCTAATGGCCCTTTTGCGTTTTGAGTCATTAAAATGTATTAGAAATGCAAATTTTAGTGGGCTGCTTTTCGGCAACTCCCAAGTAAAGCTCTAGACACACTGCTCTGATAGCCTGGTGTGAGGTAGGTACCATCTTACTGTCACCATAGCAACAGCAAATTATTGTCACCATCCCTCTCACTGGTTAAGGACTCCGTTTGGACTTGTAGTTAGACTATAAACCGGTAATGACACTGCAAGTCCCAGCATGCATAATGCACTTTGGTGCAGTGTAAATGCCGTTAAATCAGCTGAAAATTCAAAGGCAATTCATTTTCATTTTGAACAGAAAATATTGGACTTTCTTTTTTTTCTCGAGGTTCTTATAGTGTTCCAAAGCAGCAGCTAATTGTTGTCATAGGAACACAAAGTTATTGGACAGACGGTGCTCTCCTAGTATGCCTTATGAGGCCTGCTATGCGTGAACATTGGGAGTTGCATATTTATCACACTGAAACCTAGGGAACATTACTGGACTGCAGATCATGCGGTGCAGTAAATTCAGATCCTGACGTGAGATTTATTTGTTTACAATGCAAGTCAGGCATTCTGTACAATACATACACAGTCAGAGTGTTTGTGGACACCCCATCATGCCTGTTATATCCATTTGTGGACCAAATGGTGTGAGATTGCAGTCATTTTTACAATGCGCTCAATACAGAAGAAATACCTGATTGTTGTGAACATGTGAAACGCTCTGCCCCCAAAAGTATCAACAGGGTATTTAAAAGAAAGACAGACAGGTGGTGGGAGGTAGAGGGATTACAGGTTATGGTGAAAGGACAGGCATTGGGATGAAAGGATCGGACAAAATCTGGAAAACTGCTATAGGAACAGGAGTAGGACATTCAGCCCCTTGAGCCTGTTCTGCCATTCTATTAGATCATGGTTGATCTGTACTTCAACTCTATTTACCCATCATTGCTCCATATCCCTTGATACCCTTATCCTCAGTCTTGAAGATTTGAATGGATCGAGTATCCACAGCCTTTTGGGAGAGAGAATTCCAGATTTCCACAACCTTTGAGTGAAAACTGCTTCCTGATTTCACTCCTAAATGACTAAGCTCTAATTTTAAGGTTATGTCCCTTTATTCTGGATTCTCCCACCAGAGGAAATCGCTTCTCTATTTCTACCCTATCAAATCCCTTTATTATTTTAAATACCTTAATTGGATCAGACCTCAACCTTCTCAACTCAAGGGAATACAATCCAAATTTATGGTACCTGTTCTGATATTTTCACTCTTTTAGCCCTGGTATCATTCTGGTGAATCTGTTCTGCACCTCCTCCAGAGCCAACATGTCTTTCCTGAGGTGTGGTGCTCAAAATTGAATGCAGTACTCCAGATGCAGTACAATGCTCTGTACAACAGAAGCATCATTTCCTCACCATTGTATTCCAGCTCCACTTGAGATAAAGACCAACATCACATTAGCCTACACTATTACTTGTTGATTATGTTTTGTACCTGTTGGAACAGGATCAATGGGCTGAATGGCCCTGTTATCCTTTGTTCTGACGTCAAATACTGTAGGAATCGATAATATGGGAATGTTTGCTGAGAGTTTTGTTTTCCAAACTTCGGCCAATGGTTCTAAATAAACATGGCACACTTTACTGTACTGACTCACAAAGACTGGTGAGATGCAGTGAAGCCATAGAAGTAATTTCACATAAGTCAATTATTTTAATAAAACACACTTTTATGTTTTCAGTTATTCTCTTTGTTGCATCATTGAAAGATGGATGGTAAGTTATTTGCAGGGCACCATTTTTCAAATGCCATTAAATTTAACTGAATGAGAGGGAAACAGCATTGAGAGCCAGTGAGGAATGTACATGTTACAGAACATATGTGCTCAGGTACATTATGTTCAGTATTTGCTTACCAAGGTTATCATTCCAATGTGCTTTACATTTGAATCTTTGTGGCCAGCAGTTTCATGTTTCATCCTGCATAAATAGAAATATACAACTACATGGGTCTCGAATTAGCCACTGATAACATGATCTTTCCAAACCTAATGATTATCCAGCAAAAAAGAAAAGGGTGTTTAATGGGTGTTGCTTGCCAATGAGAAATTGCTGAGCCAATTGTGTTTTAGGTTTGTGACTGAAATTGAGTGACTCACCAGCAAATTCATGAAAAGACAGACTGGGGAAACATCCTGTTCCTGAAAGCCTTCAAAGGGCATTTTGCGACTTGTGCTTTGGTTTGAAACCCGTTTTGATTTAGAAACAGTGTTTCGACTTTTCGGCCCTTCACTGAATAACTGGTCAAAACTAAAGCTGGTTATAATCATAATTTATGTTTTGTAAGTACCGCATTTGTAATCCCAATGTGCTTTTTGACTTGTACTGTAACCTTTAAACATACATTTAGGAACACAAGTCAGTGGTACTTTATGCAATAGGCTTTGTACCTAAATCTCAGCATTATTAATGTTTGGCAGTAGGCACCATGATATCATAGACATTGGCAGAAGTGATTGATGCTGACCTTTGGGTGGGACGACGGAATGACCTTCTCCTGAGAGGGCTATTAGACACTTAAACTCATGGGAGAGTTTAGCTGCCCTGCATTTCAGTTTTCCTCTACTTTTGTTTGTTGTCTTCTGAAAAATAGAATCAGATAATGTTTTAAATGTTTTAAGTTTATTTGCATTTGGTACGGCATTGATCCTGTTGTGATAGATACATTTTTATATAGAGTTTTTGGTGTACTCAGCGGACCCAGGTTCTCGCTTGAGATACTTCTCTGTTTGTGTTCAAGAATGTCCTTTCTCCTAGATTTGTTTCTGTTGATTTTTATTGGTTTCCGTGCCTTGCTTCCCTTTCTGTGATACATTACTTTTACCACAGAGTTTAAGTTGCTCAGTAAAAGACGGGCTTAATGACCGTAGCAATTAGCCAGATTATTACAAGAGGATTAGAATAAAAACCACAAAGTGATAACACTTGTATAATGCCAAACCTCATTTGGAGTACAGTGTGCAATTTTAGGTACCACGCCACATCTTATTACATATTGTCTAGGCTGACACTCAGTGCTGGGCATGTGTTGCATTGGTAGAGCTGCCATCCTTCGAATTAAACATTTAACCAAGGTCCCACCTGCCTGTTCAGGTGAACATTAAAGATTTTTTACCCTATTCAAAAAGAGAAGAGTCCTGGCCACAAAAATAAAATTAGCCATTCATTCCAATGGCTGTTTGTAGGACGTTGTTATGTACACATTGGCTGCTGCATGGCAGCACTCTCACTTGGTGCTTAGTTGGTAGCATTCTTGCCTCTGAGACAGAAGGTTATGGGTTCAGGCCACATGTTGGGACTTGAAACTCATGTAGTCAATGCTGGCACTCCATTGCAGTCCTGGGGATGTGCTGCATTGCTGCAGGTGCCGTCCTTTGAATGAGATTTTAGACCAAGCCCCCATCTGCCTGTTTAGGTGGCCATCAAAGATCCAATGGCAATATTCAAAAACCGAACTGAGTTTCTCCTGGTGTCCTGGCTAACAATCATTCAAATAAAATTGCTCTCTCATTCAATAGGACATTACCGTGGGCTGCCACATTCGCTCATAAGATAAATAGTTACTCCACTGTACAGTGTATTCTGTGAAGCCCTTTGAGATGTCTCAATAATGTGGTAAGGCACTATATCAAACACAAGGATTATTATATTTAATAACAATAAAAATCATACAGTGGAACACTGTTAAGCTGTTGTTGCTGTTGCTGCTCCAGGTCAGGACATGAACTGACAATCTACGCTGATGTTCGATTACACTGATGCTCCATTGCACTGGGCGAACACTGCATTGTTGAGGGTGGCATATTTCAGATGAGATGTTAAATTATGGCAGGCATCTTCTGCCCATTCAGGTGGATGCTAAAGATACCCAGAAACTATTTGAAAAGAGAATGGAGTTTCTCCCGCTGTCCTGACCAACAATCTTTCAGATACAATTGCTCAATCCCTTCATGGTTGTTTGCGAGATATTGATGTGCACAAATTGGCTGCTTCAATTGCAGACAAAATACAGTCACTTAATTTCATGGCAATTATTTGTGAAGCGCTTTGAGACGTTTTGACTTTGTTAGCCCTGTATCAAATGCAAGGATTATTAAATATCCCCAGGGAAGAGGATCATCATTCTCCATGGTGCTGAATCTGTGTTTGTATAATAATATGCTGAAATGATGTAGAGATGGTGAAAGCTGATTTAACTGGATTTTTTTTGCGTCAGTGGGGTAGGGGTGGAGAAAGGAAGTAAGTAAAATATGTGACACGTAAAGGCATTTTTGAAATCGCTGCCGGAAGGATGCTCAATGAACGCTTTACACAAGGAAGGTTTATTAATGTCAAATAAGATCATGCTCCATATTATCCAATTCAAGAGGTTTAGTTTTGGTTTTATTAGCAACTGGATAACATACTGTTTTTGGAAAACATTTTGTACTGTTTCGCCTACAATAAATGTATCCAGGTCTGTCCAGTCTCGTTGACTTTTGGTGACTCTCACTGAAAATATTCATAATAATAATAATATACGTTATAATAATCTTTGCATTTATATAGCTAGCGCCTTATCACTTCATTGTGATGTCTCAAAGGGCTTCACAGAATATATTGTAAAGTGGGGTGACTGTATTTTGTGGGCAAAACATCTACAATACTGCTCTTAGTTGCAGACCTCAATGTCCTCATTTCATATTTTACTTATTTTATTTTGTACTAAATAAAAAATTCAGGAAATTTAGTCGAAAACTAACCCTCCTTTCCCCATTACCTTTATAAAAGCACATCACAAGGGAGGAAGAGAACCCTGGAATTACACATTGATTTTGTTCAGTCCAGTGCCTTTCTGGGATATTTGATAAACTTAACTCACCTTATCTGTGCTCTAGTTTGAGCGAGATGCACTAGGTTCAATTCCAGGCAGGGCGAAACCTTGGGCAAGTTTCCTTACTCCACACACCTAATAAAAATCCTTCCAAAAAAACAATAATAAATTGATCATTTTCAATCCACGACTGTTTGTGGGACACTGCTTGCACGATTGGCTGCCGCGTTTCGCCCACAAATATACAGTCAATTCACTTTACAGAATATTCTGTGAAGCGCTTTGAGATGTCTAGAAGACGTGAAAAGCACTATATCAAATGCAAGGATTATAAAGATTATTATTATTTAGGTTTCAGTGTAAGTTAGAAACAGGCCTTTGGCTTTGAGAAGTCTCCGGTCGATAAATGAACTAGATTCAAAATCCCGTGAATCTACAAACATAAGTGCTACCCCTCTCTCACCCTGATGTATGACTAGTGCTGCATTAAATATATTTTAAATGCGGTGCGGATTTTGACATGAATTACCTGTGAATAATAAATTGCTGCTGTGAAACGGCATGACAGTCAGACCTCGTTATAAAAGGGTGGTCATACAATCAATCTCCGTGTTTAAGAAACATGCATGCAGTAAATCTGACATTCAGCAGTGACTGCTCTGCAAGCATCTCCCAGCAGTTGGTGGAGATTTAAGTGCTTTAGTACAGAAAGATGCTTAAGCGCTCAAAGAGGCTATCCCATGGTGAAGGGTGCTAATAAATGCAAGTTGTTGTTGTTACTGGGATAATCCTAATCCTGAAGCTATGCAGATCCATGCTGCACATACATTATAGCCAGTATATCTACAGACTTAACAAACTTGTATTCACATTTCCAGTATGTAATAATAATAATAATCCTAGCATTTGATATAGCGCTTTTCACGTCGGGAGGATGTCCCAAAGCGCTTCACAGAACACACTGTAAAGTGAATTGACTGTACATTTGTGGGCGAACGTGGCAGCAAATTGCGCACAGCAATGTCCGACAAACAATCGTAGATTAAAAATGACCAATTTATTATTGTTTTTGGTTTTGGAGGGATTATTATTAGGCGTGTGGAGTAAGAAAACTTGCCCAAGGTTTCGCCCTGCCTGGAATTGAACTCAGGTCTCTCGCTTGCAAAGCAAATGCTCTAACCACTGAGCTACAGGACTCCATATGTGTCCCATTCTTTAAGCCATAAGTTTAATTCTTGACAGTTGCTCAGCAAAATGACCGGCGCCCTGCAGGAACTCAGACCTACACTGTGGTACAATAATGATCATTAGCTGGGTGTGAGCCAAGCTGGTTTATTTTCAACTACAATGTCTTGGAACGCAATTTGTGAGTGAACAAATATGCCTATTAATATGATGCTTGTTATAACTGGGGTGCAGTATAATGATAGCTGAAGGCTTTTGAATGTTCTTAAATGTGGATTTTTTTTTTTGGCGGACTCTGATGAGAGATGCCAGGGTGCTTTTCACAAATGCTGCCTTCAAGTAGGAGTGTGGCACCACGATCATATCACAAACAAGGCAGGATGTGCCAGACAGCTCTCAACAATGCCGTTGAGTAGTGGCAAAACAAAACTTGAAATGGCCTGGGCCTGTTTCTCAGATAATGAACAGCAAATGTCAGAGAAATTGATGAGGTGTAAACACACACGAACCAGGCCTCGCTTAGCTTGTGATGGGTAGACAAAGTCCATGGACACCTTGGAGAGCAAACGGTGAGTGGAGAGTGAACGTATAATAATAATAACCCTACCATTTAATATAGCATCTTATCACATCTTCGAGACATCTCAAAGTGCTTCACAGAATATACTGTGAAGTGAATTGACTATATTTTGGGGGTGAAACGCAGTAACCAATTACACACAGCAATGTCCCACAAACAGTCGTGGATTGAGTGACCAAATTATTATTATTATTTTTTGAAGAAATTATTATCCAACAGTCGACTAAGGTTCTTAATTATTTCTAGGAAAACAGGCATGTGATGTAAGGAAATGTGCCTAAAGTTTTGCCTTGCCTGGGAATCCTCTCGCTTGTGAGGCAAATTCTCTAACCACTATGCTTACAGGACTCCATAGTGCACATATGAGCTATAACATGAGTCTTGTTTAAAGCTCATAGGAAGCATATACAGGAATACTCACTGTCAGCCTGGCTCAGTTGTAGCAATCTCACCTCAGAAGGTTGTGGATTCAAGCTTGGTGTCGGGACTTTGAACTCAAAAAAGCAAGGTTGCAGGGTTGGAGGTGTGCTGCACTGTCAGAGTTGCTGTCCTTGGATGAGATGTTAAATTGAGGTTCTTTCTTTGCTTGTTCAGGTGGACGTTAAAGATCCTCAAGGTGCTATTTGAAAAGAAAAGAGAGTTCCTCTCAGTGTCTTGACTAACAGTCTCTCAAACAAAATCGGTCATCCATTGCATGGCTACTTGTGGTACACTGTTTTGCACAATTTGGCTGGTGTTTGCCTCAAAATACACAGTCACTCGACTCTAAAGTAAATCCTGCGAAATGCTCTGAGATGGGTTACCAATATAAAAAGCGCTGTATGAAATATAAGGATTATTATAACAATAACAACTTGCATTCATATTCGCCCTTGGCCCTTTGCATAAGGTAACGTATCGGAGCGCTTCACAGAGGCACAGAGATGAAGACAAATGCTGAGCAAGAGAAGAAAAAAGGAAGTGACATAGATAGGCAGGTTGAAGAGGTGAGGTTTTAGGCAAAATTTAAGACAGATACAGAGGGAGTGAAATATATTGCTACAGGGAAGGAAGGGCTAAATTACTGGCTGCATGGGACGGGCTTCACATATTGCTGAGATTCCACATTGCTTTTAGTTTGTGAAGTGTGGAATATTAGAATGGTTTATTGGCACATTATTTTACATCTCCATTGAATGATATTACAGGAGTTAATACTACAATGGCCACAACTATATTGGTCAGTGCTCTGGGACGTCTTTCTGATGTGAAAGGCGCTATACAAGTGTAAAACGTTGCTGTTATTGTCGTCAAGCAGCGTTATCATGCTTCAGATTCAGAGGGCTGAGTTCTTGTTGCAAATAATGGTGGTGGGTAGATTAACCCACCCTATGCTGTTCTGTGCCGTGTTGAGTGGACATTCATTTGAGTTATGGAACCAGTTTTGGGTAGAATGCTTATTTTACCCTCTGGGTACTATCATCGGGGGCATGTAGTGTTGTGTTTACAATGGCGGGTGTTTTGCTTTCAAAACACTGTTTAATCTCTCGTACTTTGAAAATAAAAGCGCCATAAATTCTCTTTAAAATGATGTTTGAAAAGTCGCTGTTTTGTTGCAATCTACTGATGCATTTGATAACACTAATGTTTTGTACGTCAGAGATGTAGAATCTTACAGATGAGCACCCAGCAGCAGTTTTACCCAGCAAAATCGATTTATTATACTGTTTGATATTATAATTGAAAACCTGACCTTTGTCAGTGATGGCGTAGACTGATCTTTTGAAGTTGCATTTTAGCAGAAATAGTAGAATATGGTAAAACAATGCAATGCATATAAGAACATAAGAACATAAGAAATGCTAGACGAAAAAATACGAAGGTTCATCTAGTTCGCCTTCCACCTTCCTGGTGGTCGCATTCATATATATCCCAAACTATCTATGTACTATATCCCATGATGTTATTTCCTAAAAGAAAACTATCTAATCTGTGTTTGATAGAATCAACACTTCCTGCTTCAAACATCTCCCTAGGGAATCTATTCCACTCACTATTCGCTCCCTGAAATAGTGTTTGCGTAGATTCATTCTGAATTTAATCCTCTTCAATCGCAGGCCATATCATCTGGTTCTACTATTGTGGACAAGTTGAAACCCCTGTCGTGATCTATATTGTCTTGCCCCTTTAGAATCTTGCAGACAGCAATCATGTCACCTCTCAATCTTCTCTTTTCCAGCGTGAATAAGCCCAATTTACTTAGTCATTCCTCATAGTCCAGTCCTTCCATTCCCTCAATCATTTTGGTTGCCCTCCTCTGTATCTTCTCAATTTCTCCAATATCTTTTATGTACTGCGGCGACCAGACTGTACACAGTATCCTAAGCATGGGCCCACCAGTGATTTATACAGTGGCAGGATTACCCCACTATTTTGGCTTGCTATTGATATCAAGTGGTCAATATGAAAAAAAAACTGCCCTCCAGCAATATTACTTGAGATTCCAAAATGTGTTGCAGAAATATTCCAACATCCCAACAATGCAGAAATGGTTTTGTCAATCTCAAGCCTTCATACATAGATAATTCTGAAAATATCTATATAAGTATCCTGCTTCCTTGCATAACTTAGTAACTGGGTGGATCAGTTGGTAGTATTCTTGCCTCCAAGTCAGAAGGTTGTGGGGTCAAGCCTCATATCAGCACTTCAAACCCATAGTCTAGGCTGACACTCTGGAGCATTGATGGGGATGTGCTGCATTGTAGGAGGTGCGTTCTTCAGATGAGACATCAAACTGAAGTTCTGCCTGCCTGTTCAGGTGGATATTAAAGGTCCCATGGCACTACTCGAAAAGAGATGGAAGTTTCTTCCAGTGTCCGCAAAAGAAATAAAATCGGTCATTAATTTCATGGCTGATTGTGGGACATTGCTGTGCATAAATTGGTTGCTGTGTTCGCCTATAGAATTCATAGTAATTCCACCTTATAATATATCCCATGAGGCACTTTATCTGGGGGATTGTTGGCTGGGACACCGGGAGAAAATCCCTTTTCATTTTCGAATAGTGCCACGGGATCTTTAACGTCCACGTGAACAGGAAGACAAGATCTTGGTTTATTGTCTCATCCAAAGGATGATCACCTCCAACAATTCAGTGTACCCTCGCTACTGCATTGGAGTGTCAGACTTGTACTATGTGAATTCAAATGTGAGTGTTAACATAGATTTTGAATGCAAACATTATCAAGTGCTGCATGCCCTCTCAAATGAGATGCGTAGTCTTGAAAAATAGCTGTTAGTTATGGAGGATTGAATTCCCCTATCAGATACCAGTCCAAATAATTTATAATTCCTGGGGACTACCTCATAAATGTCTCAAACATCTGCGTTCATGTCTGACAATCCCTTATGATAGGTTGATGCTGTCATTGGAGATTATCCTCAATTTGGACTGCAGTGAGTTCACAGAGGTCATAAAAAGAGCAGGATTTGACACATTTCAGCCTTCAACCCTGAAACGTCCAGGCTTCTTGCAACCTGGCATCCTCTTTACTTGAAATATGCCACTGTGGAATATTTCTGCAACACATTTTGGAATCACAAGTAATATTGCTGGAGGGCAGAATTTTTTTTCATATTGACCACTTGATATCTCGCAACCAACACCTCACCAAATAACAAACTGGCAGGGTATCTTTTTAACACACACTAGAAGCCTTTTACAGACTTTTGTGGACATGTCCTTTGAAGGTGAATCATTTTATGAGATTTTCCTCCGAGAGTCTTGAGCAAAAATAAGGTCACGTGTCATAGTCGGCTGCGTGAATGCCTCAGAAAATTATTAGTAACTTTGTGAGTAGAATTTTCCTCTGATGCTGACTGTAGTTCTACTTAGGAGAGAACGATTAAATAGCTGTAGCAAAGGGAGGGAGGGGGAGTTGAGGAGGGGAACTGATGAGCTTTGTGATGGAAAATGTAGCTGCCTGAAGGAAGGAATTATCATTGTTGTAATAAGCCTAGATGTGAAGAAATATATTGCAAAAAGATGCCAACCTTGACCATTTTGGATCAGCTACAGTGAAATCTCAATTATTTGCATCCCAATCAGATATCTAATCATCCTTGATAATCAGAAGGTGGGTAGTCCTTAGAATATTAAAAATAACGATAATAAAAGTAACAGTCTTTGCATTTGATACAGCATTTTTCATGTCGGGAGAACATCTCGAAGCATTTCATACGATTTACTGTAAAATTTAACACTGTGCATTTCTTATGGGAATATTGTATGGCTTAAATATAAACTGTTTCGGCTAATATACAGCCACAGTAGGTTGTGCAACCCATCTCCATGCTGCACTTGCCTCCTCTTGCTGCGCTCTGCTGGCTTACAGACTAAGCATGTTAGCATGGATGGCAATTCACATAGCAGAAACGTTCAGAAAATAGTTGTTTGACCTGATGTGAATGAACCACGAATGCTTTTAATTCACCATTGAAGCCAGGTCACGTCCCTTTCTCTAAACCCGCCTGCTGATTCAACCTAGTCTTCATTCACGCTCCTTGACTTGGGGTCTACTATTGATCTTAAAACAAAGCCACAATATTTCAGTATGTTTTGTGACATTTTAACGAATAATCTGTTAATTTGTCCGAAATAAGAACAATAAATTAGTTCCTGCTGGTCTCCAAGGAAATTCACTCTGATGAATTTATTATAACCTGTTCCACTCACAATATTCAGATCAAAATGATTCATTTTGACAAGACTTTGATGGGGAGACACTCCGGTACCAAGCAGACTGGTGATGTCCAGGGCACAAAGACTTGGTAGCTCAGTATTTTATTCATTTTAGTTCGTGAACATTTATTATTGCTAAATACACTTTTCCATGGTGAATTCAAATTGATCTCAAATTGGAGTTCCTCTGTACATTGAAGTCACTGTAAATATACAGCTCTTTGTCCTCATTTAATTCTACAGTGCACACCATTGATTCTATTTTTTTTTTGCAGAATATTGTTTCGGGGGAAAACCAGCAGCAATGGGAAACATTTCATATGAATTTTAAAATATGCTCGAGCATCAAAATAATAATAATTATCTAAAAGATCCATTCCTTTTCACTCAAGTTAAATTGTCTTAAATTGTCCCCCTTGTGCTTGAACTAAAATGTGGACAATGATCCGTAAGCAAAACATTAAATTTTCTGACATTTCTTTCTGACATTATAAATCGTAATAATTAACCTGCTGATCTCAACACTAGACAGTTATCCCACTATGTTCCACAGCCTAAAGTGAGAGTTTTCATTTTTACTAACCGCCTGTATGGGTTATGCTACATTTCATGCACAGCCTGCATTGCTTGGGGCTCTGTCACATCTACAGCTAGATTTTTTCCGGCATGTTTGGACATGTAGTAGCCTTAATGTGCTCCAGCCATAAACAGCTGGAACTGGAAACATGCCCTGAGTTAAAATGGTAGAGAATTGTGAGTCGTGCAACATTAGTCGATATTCATAATTGTGTGGAGCTTAAACTCTTCGTCCTATTTCCAGAATTGTTTTCCATCCAACATACCAAGGAGTTTTTTTTTGCCACTGATATAGTATCTTATTATTAGCTGTGATCATATTACCACGGTTTTCGAATTCAGTGTAAAGAATTCTTTATCACACAATGCCCCTGTCAGAGCACCTGGAATAGATGTATCCCTGACACTTAGCCAGGGCGTTTGAAGAAGGAAGGGTTTGTGGAAGAGGCTTGACTGGCGAATGGGAGGATAAAATAAATTGCAAGTGACTGACACTAGCCAATTTTGCTGCAATCTTATATATGGATCTTGGCATGACTGATCCATTTGTATATTGGATTTCTCGAATAAGAAATTAACGCCCTCCCTCTGGTTTGTAAAATGATTTGTGCTTCTCCTTGCTGAACATTGCACAGAAGGTTTTTGCATTTTTTATGAATCCATTTCTTATTGGGTAAAAATCATCCATTGAAACTTGAAACTTGTTCCTGGGTTGCATTTTTCATTGTAGATGAATAGAGACACAGAGAGGTGATGCCACCGAAAGGTATTGTTACAGTGGTAGCTTACCCATTGTATTCAAAGATACTGAGCCATGAACAAAATAATAATAATAATAATCCTTACACTTGATATAGCGCCTTTCACTTTGGGAGAACGTCTCAAAGAGTTTCATAGGGTGTACTGTAAAGGGTAGTGATTGTATTTTGTAGGCGAATGTGACAGCTAATTTGCGCACAGCAATGTTGTCCAGACAGCCATGAAGTGAATGATTTTATCTTGTTGGCCAGGACACCAGGAGAAACTCTCTTCTCTTTTCAAATAGATCCATGGATTCTTTGACATCCGCCTGAACAAGCAGACAGGACCTCGATTTAATGTCTCATCCATTTGGACGGGACTTCAACAATGCAGCCCACCCCATTGAAATGTCAGCCTAGACTGTGACTTCAGAGACCCGATGTGGAGCTTGAACCTACAACTTTCTGACATGAGGCAAGAGTCCTGACAACTGACCTAGGCCAACACAGAAATAGTTGACACCGGCAATAGCAATTCCTAAATAGACAGTGCTACTTCGGATCTGGTGTTTTTAACAACACAACGGCCGGATGCAACAAGATATTTTCCCAAAAAGTTATTACAAGGTAGAAGGGCAATGGAAACATCAGTAGATGGAAGTCTAAATGAGCCTGCAAACAGGTTTTATTGTACAGATTATGAGAAACAGAAGATGACAAGGCAATGGATTATCAGCTTCAACACAACTGTACACTTGTCTTTGCAAACAACTCTCGTGGTTTTGTATGCCTGTATCCACGCTGCGTTTTGTTTCAGCTTTATAACACCCTGCAAATCAGCTGCTGCCTTATTTGTCATATTTCTGGAATTTTGCAAAGAACACTGCTGGATGCATCTATGAATATCAATGGAAGTGTTGGTTTTATATCATGAGAAAGTGTGCATTAAAACCTTGAGTGACATTTTGTTTATATTTCTGTGCTTTTCATTAGTGGTAATGACATTTACACAAAAAAAGTTATTTTCTAGAGGAAACAAATGTTCTGGTCTGACAAGCTACAAATAAAATAAAAAAAAGCAGTAAAAAAGGGTTGCTTGGAATTATGAAGCTTTTATACCTTCACAGACAAGCATGCTGACATTTAAATTTTGCCTGTGTTTGAAAATCAACATTGGAGCTTTTGATGTTTTGAGAGCTTTTGCCATTTGTTCTGATTAGGTCTGTCAAAAGCAGATAACCCAACTGTCTTTATCTGCGAAACAACAAGAGAAAAAAAAGGTGAACTTTTTTCAAAGAGTTGAAAATCACCCGTCTATCTGTTAATTAATGTTCTTCCTTTAATTTAATCACAACAACAACAAAATTACCTTTGTATAGGACATCACGCTTTCTGTGTGAACCAAAGAGTGATGGCATCTTCCACACAAACACACACATACACGCATACAGACACACACACACGCACAAACACACAGACACACACATGCATTTGCCAGAGCAGGTAAGGTTCAAATATGGGGATACAGGAAGATCCATTTATGATAAGGTGACCCAGGTTTCAAAACATGACCTATCAGCCTGGCTCAGCCTCTGTATCACACAGAAAAATCTATTTAACCCCCACTCCACCACCTACTTCCTCCACTCGGCTGGCTCTGGCCTCTTATTTGTCCCTCGTGCACTGTGTCACACCATCGGTGGCCGTGTCTTCAGCCTCTATGTCCTGAAACTCTGGAACTCTCTCCCTCAATCCCTCCGCCTTGTCTGCTTATTCCCCACCTTCAAATGCTGCGCAAAGACCTTCCTTTTCGATCGTGCTTATGGTCACCTCATCCCTCCCTCTCCCATGGCTCGGTGTCAGACTCCGCCACTGTCAAGTGCTCCGGGGCGCTACCCCACGTGAAGACCGTTATATAAATGTAAGTTGCTGCTGTTGCATTATTGAAGGTGCCTCCTTCCTATGAGACTTTAAACCAAGGTCAAGTTTTCCTGTTCAGGTGGACATTAACGATTCCATTACATTAGTCAAAAAGAGAAGGGATGTGAAAAGCACTGAAATGCAATTATCATTGCACTCTTTACTTTTATTTTGTATTATTCTGGTGCATATTAATGAGCAAGGTGCTGCGTTCTGTTGATGTTTGATGACAGCCTTTGCTGAGGATTTACAGCTCTGGTATAATTGCTCCAGGTTTATTTTAGTCCTAGCTGCAATCAGATATCAAAAATTATCAGCGTGGTGCAGTGCAATAAAAATGTAAACCAAATGAAGTTGAGAATGATTTTCTTTGTTACATTTCTTCAAATGTATGAATCCATTTTGATCCATTATTTCCTCTTCCATCTCCTTGATCGCCGTGGGTCTGCCCCTTTCTGTGTGAAGGTTGAATGACCAATTAAAGTACCAGGTCTCAACCATGCCTGAGTCAGTCACTACGAGGATTTTTTTTNGGCACCAGGCTCTGGGAACCTATCACCCCCATTCTTGCCCAGCTTCACTAGCTCCCCATTCCTCAGAGAATCGAGTGCAAAACCCTCGTTCTTACCTACAAGGCCCTCCACGGTCTTGCTCTCCCCGACTTCTCTGATCTCATAACCCCATATCAGTCTGTCCGCTCCCTCCGCTCGGCAGACACCCCCAATGGTCCAGCGCTCTGGGACGTCTTTCCAACATGAAGGGCACTATACAAGTGTAATTTGTTGCTGTTGTCTAACATATGAGAAAACCCATCACCATGCTTAAAAGTATCCAAACAGACTGAGAGTTCTGTGTATCTGACCTCCATATGGAAGATTCCCTGTGTCTGGAATAGAATACTTACTCTCTCTCTGCAAGGACTCACCCGCTTAACTAATCTGGGGAGTAGGTTGACAATTATCAAGTCTTGAGGATCCCAGAGTGTGGTTGGGGCACTGCTAGTGTTTAACCAGCTAAAAGCACATTGAACTCCACTGAGAGGAATGGGCCAGCAGAACAGAGTCAGACATCTTCATATTATTCCCCCTTTTCTCTCCCCTCCAACTCATGGAGAAGCAATTCCCTTCAACTCATATGCATTCACGATCATTGTGTGCAAGCTCAGTTTCGTGATGAAATTAAATGAGTTCCTTACTGCAATACTGCGACCACGAGTTACAAAGTATCGAGTATTCAGCAAACCTTTACTTCTGTCTAACATCACATCTTACATTATTTATCCTTGACCGACTGCATTTTTGACATGATATTTTTAAGGTCCAGCAGCTCGGAGCCATCATTTTCCACCCAGCATTTGATCATCTCTGTCTGTACTTTCTCCAGAACCTCCTCACTTCTGGCCACAGTGAGATAGTCATTGTGCCCTTTCGATAAGTCTTAATTGACATCCCATCAATTGATGACCCAGCGCTTTGGAACGTCCTCCCAACGTGAAAGGCGCAATATAAATGTAATTTTGTATTGTATTAACTGTTCTGGTTCAGAGTCACCTTGAATGCATCGTGTGGTTCCTGTATTGCACCACCTGTCAGTGAGAGGAGGTGCTCTGGCCTATGCTCTAACACGCATTTGCATAGTTCCGAATGTGCAAACAGGGTGTCACCTTGAAGTGAATGTGTGGTTCATAAGGTGACCTTGGGCCTGATTGACGCCTGGCTCACTGGAAGTGATGTGTTCACCGAGCATACTTCTCGCTACACAAATACACGCTCGCTCTCAGACAGACTTTCTCTCTTTCACACGCATTCACTTGCTCTCTCTCTCTCTCTCAGTCACTCTCACACACATTATCTTTCTCTTTCTACGCACTCACATACTCTCACTCACATACTCTCTCACACACTCTCTCCCTGTCTCTCTCACTCTCTCTCACACACATACACACTCACTATATCCCATATTCCATGTAGCAAGTGCCCCTGCTCTTGTGTTGTTTAAGGGTGGAAGGGGGGTGCGGGAATAAAAAATAGAGGCAAACAAATTGATACTGGGGAAATCATGTACGGTTCTGAGTAAACTTTACCCATGACATGGAACAAAACATTCCCCAAACCTCCATATATCCCCATTTCCCTTCTTCGCTTCGGAGTCCTGTAGCTTAGTGGTTAGAGCACTCGCCTTGCAAACGAGACCTGGGTTCAATTCCCGGCAACCTTAGGCAAGTTTCCTTACTCCACATGCCTGATAATAATGCCTCAAGGAAAAAAATAATAATAGTAATTTGGTCACTCAATCCACGACTATTTGTGGGACATTGTCAATGTGCAATTGGCTGCCGTGTTTCGCCCACAAATATACAGTAAATTCACTTTACACTATATTGGGTGAAGTGCTTTGAGATGTCTAGAAGATGTGAAACGCGCTATATCAAATGCAAGGATTATTATTATTATTATTACCATATCCTTCAATATTTCTATGTTGCCAGTGTCCTTTTTATCTCTTTCTTGAATCTCTCAATCGATTTCTCATCTGTGGCTTTCTGGAGCGGTGCACTCCAAATTATTACTCTCTGATAGAAGAAATTCACCTCAACCTCTTTGTCCTACATTTAGGGTCATCTCTTCTTGTAAATGATTGTCACCTCTGTCATGTCATGAGAACTGGATAAGTCCCAGCCCCTTGGGATGTCCTCCCGATGTGAAAGGCGCTTTACAAATGTAATTTTGCATTGTACTGTATTGTAAGTGGTTGATGCAGCGCCTATGAAAATACAGTCGTTACACTACACTTTACAGTAAATCCTACATAGCGCTTTGAGGCGCTCTGCTGATGTGAAAGATGTTGCTATCAAATGCAAGGATTTGATAACAGCTCTTAGTGCTCCGATATGCTGTCCAGCATGAAGGACGCTATATAAATGCAACTTGTTGTTATTGTTGGATTATTCTCGCCCTCTTTAGTGTGGTGGATCCATGATCTCCTCTGTCATGTTGCGGGGACTAGATGCGTGGCCTTTGCATTCTCTTTGTGTGGTGAATCAGTGATCTCCGTCATGTTGTGGGGATTCCTCGATTTAAAGCGGTAATCACCCTGCCTGGTGAGTGTCTCATTTCTGAGTTGCTGAAGTGACAGCCAGCGAACCCATCATCACTCACGTCAAGAAGGGACACAGGATTTTTCTTTAATTAATGATGTGTTACAACAAGAATAGAAGTTTTTTAACTTTTCAGTAAATTCAGCATTAAAACCAACACTTGGCTGCCGTTAATTACAGTCCCTGCTTTTTCAGTGGAGGAACATTAAAATATTTAGTGACATTCCCACTGCTGATGTCTAAATAGATGTAGTAAGCCTTGCATTGATGATGCTTGTCAGTAGCCCGAAGCACAAACTGCTCAGCTGTAAACATCTCCACAAATTGAAGTCCCATCTAAATATTTTACCAGTTTCAGATCAAAGTATACATTCTGTGAAAAGGTTTTAATAAGCATTTTCAGTCGTCACATGCTTCGTAACTAATTACAAACTTAACTGCATGTCTTGTATTGTAAATTCATAATATTCCAGGGTAACCAATTAATTTAAAGTTGCGCTATTTAGAGATGAGTACTGTTGCAAAGCAGTTAAATAGTGCGGAGCTGAATTTTAAATAGTTGCTCACCTCTGGGATTTGGGCTTCACTCCAGCTCAGATAGA